>NC_137355.1:18963581-19558247 GCF_965287045.1 Carcharhinus amblyrhynchos
TCAGCAACTGAGTGTACCTGGAATCACAGCACAATCCAATCAGTGTGATCACCGTATAAACTGGATCTAATCTCCGTGTGATCACCATATAAACTGGATCTAATCTCCGTGTGATCACCATATAAACTGGATCTAATCTCAGTGTGATCGCCATATAAACTGGATCTAATCTCCGTGTGATCACCATATAAAACTGGATCTAATCTCTTGTGATCACCATATAAACTGGATCTAATCTCTGTGTGATCGCCATATAAACTGGATCTAATCTCAGTGCGATCACCATATAAACTGGATCTAATCTCTGTGTGATCGCCATATAAACTGGATCTAATCTCAGTGCGATCACCATATAAACTGGATCTAATCTCCGTGTGATCACCATATAAACTGGATCTAATCTCAGTGTGATCACCATATAAACTGGATCTAATCTCCGTGTGATCACCATATAAACTGGATCTAATCTCAGTGCGATCACCATATAAACTGGATCTAATCTCCGTGTGATCACCATATAAACTGGATCTAATCTCCGTGTGATCACCATATAAACTGGATCTAATCTCAGTGCGATCACCATATAAACTGGATCTAATCTCAGTGCGATCACCATATAAACTGGATCTAATCTCCGTGTGATCACCATATAAACTGGATCTAATCTCAGTGCGATCACCATATAAACTGGATCTAATCTCAGTGCGATCACCATATAAACTGGATCTAATCTCAGTGCGATCACCATATAAACTGGATCTAATCTCAGTGCGATCACCATATAAACTGGATCTAATCTCAGTGCGATCACCATATAAACTGGATCTAATCTCCGTGTGATCACCATATAAACTGGATCTAATCTCAGTGTGATCGCCATATAAACTGGATCTAATCTCTGTGTGATCACCATATAAACTGGATCTAATCTCTGTGTGATCGCCATATAAACTGGATCTAATCTCAGTGCGATCACCATATAAACTGGATCTAATCTCCGTGTGATCACCATATAAACTGGATCTAATCTCAGTGCGATCACCATATAAACTGGATCTAATCTCCGTGTGATCACCATATAAACTGGATCTAATCTCAGTGCGATCACCATATAAACTGGATCTAATCTCAGTGCGATCACCATATAAACTGGATCTAATCTCAGTGCGATCACCATATAAACTGGATCTAATCTCAGTGCGATCACCATATAAACTGGATCTAATCTCAGTGCGATCACCATATAAACTGGATCTAATCTCAGTGTGATCACCATATAAACTGGATCTAACCTCAGTGTGATCACCATATAAACTGGATCTAATCTCAGTGTGATCACCATATAAACTGGATCTAATCTCCGTGTGATCACCATATAAACTGGATCTAACCTCAGTGTGATCACCATATAAACTGGATCTAATCTCCGTGTGATCACCATATAAACTGGATCTAATCTCAGTGTGATCACCATATAAACTGGATCTAATCTCTGTGTGATCACCATATAAACTGGATCTAATCTCAGTGTGATCACCATATAAACTGGATCTAATCTCCGTGTGATCGCCATATAAACTGGATCTAACCTCAGTGTGATCACCATATAAACTGGATCTAATCTCCGTGTGATCGCCATATAAACTGGATCTAATCTCAGTGTGATCACCATATAAACTGGATCTAATCTCAGTGTGATCACCATATAAACTGGATCTAATCTCAGTGCGATCACCATATAAACTGGATCTAATCTCCGTGTGATCACCATATAAACTGGATCTAACCTCAGTGTGATCACCATATAAACTGGATCTAATCTCCGTGTGATCGCCATATAAACTGGATCTAATCTCAGTGTGATCACCATATAAACTGGATCTAATCTCCGTGTGATCACCATATAAACTGGATCTAATCTCAGTGCGATCACCATATAAACTGGATCTAATCTCAGTGTGATCACCATATAAACTGGATCTAATCTCAGTGTGATCACCATATAAACTGGATCTAATCTCAGTGTGATCACCATATAAACTGGATCTAATCTCAGTGTGATCACCATATAAACGGGATCTAATCTCAGTGTGATCGCCATATAAACTGGATCTAATCTCAGTGTGATCGCCATATAAACTGGATCTAATCTCAGTGTGATCGCCATATAAACTGGATCTAATCTCAGTGTGATCACCATATAAACTGGATCTAATCTCAGTGTGATCACCATATAAACGGGATCTAATCTCAGTGTGATCGCCATATAAACTGGATCTAATCTCAGTGTGATCACCATATAAACTGGATCTAATCTCAGTGTGATCGCCATATAAACTGGATCTAATCTCCGTGTGATCGCCATATAAACTGGATCTAATCTCAGTGCGATCACCATATAAACTGGATCTAATCTCAGTGTGATCACCATATAAACTGGATCTAATCTCAGTGTGATCACCATATAAACTGGATCTAATCTCAGTGTGATCACCATATAAACTGATCTAATCTCAGTGTGATCACCATATAAACGGGATCTAATCTCAGTGTGATCACCATATAAACTGGATCTAATCTCAGTGTGATCACCATATAAACTGGATCTAATCTCAGTGTGATCACCATATAAACTGGATCTAATCTCAGTGTGATCACCATATAAACTGGATCTAATCTCAGTGTGATCACCATATAAACTGGATCTAATCTCAGTGTGATCGCCATATAAACTGGATCTAATCTCAGTGTGATCGCCATATAAACTGGATCTAATCTCAGTGTGATCGCCATATAAACTGGATCTAATCTCAGTGTGATCGCCATATAAACTGGATCTAATCTCAGTGTGATCGCCATATAAACTGGATCTAATCTCAGTGTGATCGCCATATAAACTGGATCTAATCTCAGTGTGATCACCATATAAACTGGATCTAATCTCAGTGTGATCGCCATATAAACTGGATCTAATCTCAGTGTGATCGCCATATAAACTGGATCTAATCTCAGTGTGATCACCATATAAACTGGATCTAATCTCAGTGTGATCGCCATATAAACTGGATCTAATCTCAGTGTGATCACCATATAAACTGGATCTAATCTCAGTGTGATCGCCATATAAACTGGATCTAATCTCAGTGTGATCGCCATATAAACTGGATCTAATCTCCGTGTGATCGCCATATAAACTGGATCTAATCTCAGTGTGATCGCCATATAAACTGGATCTAATCTCAGTGTGATCGCCATATAAACTGGATCTAATCTCAGTGTGATCGCCATATAAACTGGATCTAATCTCAGTGTGATCACCATATAAACTGGATCTAATCTCAGTGTGATCGCCATATAAACTGGATCTAATCTCAGTGTGATCACCATATAAACTGGATCTAATCTCCGTGTGATCGCCATATAAACTGGATCTAATCTCAGTGTGATCGCCATATAAACTGGATCTAATCTCAGTGTGATCGCCATATAAACTGGATCTAATCTCAGTGTGATCACCATATAAACTGGATCTAATCTCAGTGTGATCACCATATAAACTGGATCTAATCTCAGTGCGATCACCATATAAACTGGATCTAATCTCAGTGCGATCACCATATAAACTGGATCTAATCTCAGTGCGATCACCATATAAACTGGATCTAATCTCAGTGCGATCACCATATAAACTGGATCTAATCTCAGTGCGATCACCATATAAACTGGATCTAATCTCAGTGTGATCACCATATAAACTGGATCTAATCTCAGTGTGATCACCATATAAACGGGATCCAACTAACCCGCACATCTTTGGACTGTGGGAGGAAACCGAACAAGAGTCATGACGAAGATGGGGAGACTGCCTGTCCCCTCGCTGAGGGGTCCTGAGGTCAGTTTTGGGGGGTGTGACTAAGGAAACAGCCCCGGGCCAGGGGTCAAACTCTGTGCTGTGATTTCCTGGTCGCTGCCCCCAGCCTCACCAAGTCTCATCGCTGATGATTAACCGTACGCCCAGCGCCAGGCTCACCTGTACCAGCCCCTGCCTGGCACTATTGGATGTTCGAAGGGCATTCTCCAGCGACCACCATCTTCCGTCCAGGTACAGTGCCACCACTAGGAACAGGAGGAACAGATATTCAGTTAGACTATGGGCCTGGGCGAGATGCCAACTGCGATTAAATATATTCCTGGAGCTTCCATCACATGACTTTCCCTCACACTGCTGCCATTGGTTGGCCAATAAATCCATCTCTATGATGTATGGCCTTCCTACACCATGGTGTTGGACTGGGGTAAACACAGTAAGGAGTCTCACAACACCAGGCTAAAGTCCAGCAGGATTGTTCGGAATCACGAGCTTTCGGAGCGCTGCTCCTTCATCAGGTGAGTGGCACCTGGAGTCACATGTAGGCCAGACCGGGTAAGGATGGCAGATTTCCTTCCTTAAAAGGAACCAAATGGGTTTTTCCGATAATCGGAAATGGTTTCACGGTCATCAGTAGATTCTTAATTCTAGATTTTTTTTATTGAATTCAAATTCTACCATCTGCCGTGGCAGGATTCGAACCCGGGTCCCCGGAACATTAGCTGAGTTTCTGGATTAATAGCCTAGTGATAATACCACTGGCCCATCACCCCCCCTTTTTGATGGCAGATTGTTAAATAGACAAACCTTTCCTCCGACTCTCGATATTTTTTATATCTGTTAATGAAAAATGTGTAAAGAAAATGACAAGTATTTAAACATCGTGATGATTTTTCTCCGGGGGTCACGCACAAAGCAGAGACTGATCTTTGATTCCTGGAGACTCTCAGCCAATCCCGGAGGATTGGGACTGGCGGAGGGAGTGGGAAGCTACGAGGTGTACCTGGAAATCATTCAGTCCGAGACTCTGAGCTGGGACTTATAGAGTGAGGGCCCTCACACACTCTAAACCTTCTCGTCTGGGCCACTGGGTGGGCCAATGCTTTAAAATTCCCAACAGATAGCTTTTCCCCAGGGTGGAAGAGCCAATTACTAGGGGGGCACAGGTTTAAGGTGCGAGGGGTAAGGTTTAAAGGAGGGGTTCGAGGCTAGTGTTTTTACACAGAGGGTGGTGGGTGCCTGGAACTCGCTACCAGGGGAGGGAGTGGGAGTAGATATGATAGTGAGTTTTAAGGGATGTCTGGACAAATACATGAATAGGATGGGAATAGAGGGATATGGTCCCCGGAAGGGTAGGGGGTTTTAGTTCAGTCGGGGCAGCATGGTCGGTGCAGGCTTGGAGGGGCCGAAGGGCCTGTTCCTGTGCTGGAATTTTTTTTTGTTCTTTATTTATTATTGTCACAAGTAGATTTACATTAACACTGCAATGAAGTTACTGTGAAAATCCCCTAGTCGCCACACTCCGGCACCTGTTTGGGTACACTGAGGGAGAATTTAGCACGGCCAATGCACCCTAACCCGCACGTCTTTCAGACTGTGGGAGGAAACCGGAGCACCCAGAGGAAACCCACGCAGACATGGGGAGAATGAGCAGACTCCACACAGAAAGTGACCCAAGCCGGGAATTGAACCCGGGTCCCTGGAGCTGTGAGGCAGCAGTGCCTCCGTGCCATCTTTGGGTGTTGTTTGCATTTCTCAGTTCCAGTGAGTTTGGGAAAGCTGGTGAATGTGAGTTTGATGGAATATCCTCCACTGAGAGTGAAGATGGGAGAGTGTTTGAGGAGCTCAGCACCATTCCGGACAAAGCCACCCGTTTGATCGGCACCCCACCCACAAACATTCACTCCCTCCACCACCGACACACACCTGACGCTTTGAGACTTTAACCTGGTGTTGTGAGAATTCTTCCTGTACCAACACACACAGGCAGCAGTCTCTACTGTCCAGAAGATGCACTGCAGCAACTCACCAAGGCTCCTTCAACATTAAAACCTGCAATATTCTCTCTTCCACCTTCTTCCGTCAGGAAAAAGATACAAAAGTCTGAGGTCACGTACCAACCGACTCAAGAACAGCTTCTTCCCTGCTGCTGTCAGACTTTTGAATGGACCTACCTCACATTAAGTTGATCTTTCTCTACACCCTCGCTATGACTGTAACACTACATTCTGCACTCTCTCCTTCTCCATGAACGGTATGCTTTGTCTGTATAGTGCGCAAGAATCAATACTTTTCACTGTATGCTAATAATGAGACAATAATAAATCAAACCAAATCAAAAATCTAGAAGGACGAGGACAGCAGATACCTGGGAACACCCCACCTGCAAGTTCCCCTCCAAACCACTCACCATCCAGACTTGGAAATATATCGGCTGTCGCTGGGGTCAAAATCCTGGAACTCCCTCCCTAACAGCACTGTGGGTGTACCTACACCATATGGACTGCAGCGATTCAAGAAGGCAGCTCACCACCACCTTCTGAAGGGGCAATTAGGGGTGGGCAATAAATACTGGCCAACCAGCATTGTCCACATCCCAGGAATGAATCCAGAAAGAGACCCTAAGAAACAGCAGCAAGACCCCCGTGTATGAATGAGTTGGCCAGGGTTATGGATGTTCTAGAAGGATGGTTCAAAGGGCCTTTTGTTAATATCAGCTCAGAGACACAGTGGTTAGCACAGAGAGGGGAACAGGTAGCGTCACTGGGGAGATTGGCTGCCTTTCCCCAGGACCTGGGCACTGCTGCGAGGGTCTGGTCGCTCCCACACAGTCCTCTGCCACCATCTGCTGGTGATAGGTGCACATTACCTCAAACTCTGGAAGAAAACTTTCTCGTTGGAGAATATTGGAGAATGGCAGTGATGGGGCAGGGTGGGAGGGCAGGGGTGGAGGGCCCGAGGGAGGTGGGTTAAACTAGGAACCTGCAGAGAGAGTGAGGGACAGAAGAGTGAGGAGTAACATGGGGGATTCCACAATGAGGGAGTGGGGAAGGGGTCAGGGCTTAGGGAAGGGTGCAGGGTGTCAGAATTAGGATTAAAAAATTAATGAATTAAAACAGAGAGGGAAAAACAACTGAAATATTCAAGAAAAGCACTGCGGAGGCTGGAAATCTGAAGTGAAAAAAATGCTGCAAATATCTGGCAGAGAGAGACCCTGACCCCTCCCCACCAATGCCTCTACTTTCTCAGAAGACTAAGGAAATTTGGCATGTCCGCTACGACTCTCACCAACTTTTACAGATGCACCATAGAAAGCATTCTTCCTGGTTGTATCACAGCTTGGTACAGGCTCCTGCTCTGCCCAAGACAGCAAGGAACTACAAAAGGTGGTGAATGTAACCCAATCGATCACACAAACCAGCCTCCCATCCATTGACTCTGTCTACACTTCCCGCTGCCTCGGTAAAGCAGCCAGGATAATTAAAGACCCCACACACCCCGGACATTCTCTCTTCCATCTTCTTCTGTCGGGAAAAAGATGCAAAAGTCTGAGGTCAGGTACCAACTGACTCAAGAACAGCTTCTTCCCTGCTGCTGTCAAACTTTTGAAGGGACCTACTTCGTATTAAGTTGATCTTTCTCTGCACCCTAGCTATGACTGTAACACTACACTCTGCATTGTGTCCTTTCCTTCTCTATGAACGCTCAATGCAGTATAGCGCGCAAGAAACAAAGTATGTAAAATTCACTGTATGTTAATACAGGTGACTATAATAAATCAAATTAAAAATCAAATCAAAAAGACAGAGTTTTGTTTCAAGTCCGTGTGACATCATCACAGCTGGAGAGAGTGAGCGATGAGATGGATTAGATTCTCTATAAAAGGGATGGAGCAGGTGGAGCGGACTAGGTGGTCAGTGACTGAGGGGGGGGGTGAGGAGAGATTACAATAAAACAGTCTGGATCACGGGGTGTTAATGGCAGTGTGAAGGTGTGGAGAAGGTGCTAAGTGCAGCAGGAAGGTAAACCAGCAGAACATCTTCATTCAAAAAACACAGAGGTTGGTGTGAATGATAGGAGATGGGTTAGTTATCATAGAATCCCGACAGTGCAGAAGGAGGCCATTCAGCCCATTGAGCCTTACTGACTCTCATCCAGACTTACCTTATAACCCTACGTATTTACCCCATTAATTCCCCCTAACTTACACCGAAAGAGAAAATACTGGAAAATCTCAGCAGGTCTGACAGCGTCTGTAAGGAGAGAAAAAAAGTCAATGTTTCGACTCCAGATGATCCTTTGTCAAAGCATTGTCTGGACTCGAAACGTCAGCTCTTCTCCCTCCTCACAGATGCTGCCAGACCTGCTGAGATTTTCCAGCATTTTCTCTTTTGCTTTCAGATTCCAGCATCTGCAGTAATTTGCTTCTAACCCCTAACCTACACGTCTTGGGACACTAAGGGACAATTTTGCATGGCCAATCCACCTAACCCCCCCATCTTTGGATTGTGGGGGGAAACCGGAGCACCCGGAGGAAACCCACGCAGACACGGAGAGAATGTGCAAACTCCACACAGACAGTGACCCGAGCTGGGAATCGAATCCAGGTCCCTGATATTGTGAAGCAGCAGGGCTAACCCACTGCCACCGTGTCTCACCTCAGAGAATAAAGTTTTGTTTGTGCTGTATGAGGGGGGAATGTTGGAATGACAGGATTTGGGTTAAATTAATGAACTAATTTGAATTGAGTGGAATTTATATCTGTGGCTCTCTTGTGGCACCTGGTGGTTGTTATCAGGTATTACACACACACATCTGTCCTAAAATCACCTCAATAAATTCACTGTTCCCGGGGGAATTAGACATTATTCCAGGATGGGGTCTGAGCAACGCTTAGTATAAGTGGGGTATCTGGATGTTTGAATTACAAACTAACATCCCAGTGTTATTTCCAGTTCTCTCCGTACGAGTGAACTGGGTTTAATTTGTGTGCGCAGGGATAGATCCCCCAGTTTCTCACAGTTAAAATACTGTCTTGATTTGTCTTTCTCAGGGCTACAGTCTCCTGCCTGAATTGGTTGAGGAAACAGGCACAGTGGTTAGCACGGCTGCCTCACAGCGCCAGGGACCTGGGTTTTATTCCTGGCTTGAGTCACTGTCTGTGTGGAGTCTGCACATTCTCCCCATATCTGCGTGGGTTTCCTCCGGGTGCTCTGGCTTCCTCCCACAGTCCAAAAGTTGTGTGGTTAGGTGGGTTAGCCGTGCTAAATTGCCCCTTAGTATCAGGGGGACTAGCGAGGTATTACAGGGATAGGGGTCTGGGTGGGATTGTGGTTGGTGCAGGCTCGATGGGCTGAATGGCCTCCTTCTGCACTGCAGGGATTCTATGAAACAGGGCGCATGAACCACCCTCGTGCGCTCCACCCCCCCCCCTCCATGAGTCATTGTGTTTATTTCCAGTCTCCCAAGGTCTTCCTCATCGATTGTAAACTCAATATTCTTTGTGTAACTTATTAACCCACAGCAAATAAAGTGAAACTGTGTTTTTATTCATTTTGTGGGACATGAGTATCACTGGCTGGCCAGCATTTATTACAGTAAAAAGTCTGACAACACCAGGTTTTAGTCCAACCTATTTATTTGATAATATTCTCACAAGCTTTCGAGGGGACAGCCTCTTCGTCAGGTGAATGGAGAGTTCTGGCCTAAAACTAAAACCTGGTGTTGTCAGACTTTTTACTGTGTTTACGCCAGTCCAACGCCGGCATACCCACATCAGCATTTATTACCCATCCCTAGTTGCCCTTGGAGGGCAGTTGAGAGTCAACCACATTGCTGTGGCTCTGGAGTCACATGTAGGCCAGACCGGGTAAGGACGGCAGATTTCCTTCCCTAAAGGACATTAGTGAACCAGATGGGTTTTTCCAACAATGGTTTCATGGTCATCAGTAGATTCTTAATTCCAGATGTTTTTTTATTAAATTCAAATTCCACCATCTGCTGTGGTGGGATTCGAACCCGGGTCCCCCAGAACATTAGCTGAGTTCCTGGATTAATAATCTAGCGACAATACCACTGAGCTGTCGCCTCCCGTACTGGGCAGGGGGGGGGTTGGCAAGTAGAGCCCACAAATTTGAAATTGTTGGTGAAAGAGTGAGAGGGGGGTTGGGGGGAGCAGGACAGGGGCGTGGGGAGTTGGGGGTGGGGGGTAGAGGAATTGGAGAATCCCGTTTATCCGGTGAGCTGTTGCCCGGGATGTGCAGTCGGAATGTGGTGGAATGTCTCCAAAGGGCTGTGGGAGACAGGATCTCCCCCCTTCCCCAGATTCTTACTGACTGAGTTTAAAAATTGGCAAGTCATGTTGCAGCTTTACAGAACTTAGGCTGCACTTGGAATATAGTGTTCAATTCTGGTCGGCACGCTACCAGGAAGATGTGGAGGCTTTGGAGAGGGGACAGAAAAGATTTACCAGGAGGTTGCCCCTGGTACGGAGGGCATTAGCTATGAGGAGAGGTTGGAGAAACTGGGTTTGTTCTCACTGGAACAACAGAGGTTGAGGGGAGACCTCCAAGATTATGAGAGGCACGGACAGAGTGGATAGTCAGAAGCTTTTTCCCAGGGTAGAAGAATCAATTACTGAGGGGCATAGGTTTAAGGTGTGAGGGGCAAGATTTAAAGCAGATATACGAGGCAAGTTTTTTTACACAGAGGGTGGTGGGTGCCTGGAACTTGCTGCCGGGGGAGGATACAATAGTGACTTTTGACAAATACATGAATAGGATGGGAATAGAGGGATCTGGTCCCAGGAAGGGTAGGGGGTTTTAGTTCAGACAGGCAGCATGGTGGGTGCAGGCTCGGAGGGGCCCCAGGGCCTGTTCCTGTGCTGGGATTTTCTTTGCTCCTTGTTCCAATTGTTTAAAGATCTAGCAGGAATACGATGGGAGGAATGGCCTCCGTCTGTGCTGTACCGTTCTGCAGTTCCGAGTACTGGAAAGGCAGAGGAGTGAGGTATTACTGACCTGCCCCCTTATCCTGGAGGTTGAGCAGAGCCGGGACCCAGTGTCCAGGGACCTCCTTGTGGATGTGGAGGGCAGTGACTGAAGACAGTGTCACAGGCAGCTGGAAGATAAGACAAGAGGCCATCAAACTCCTGCAGTCGGGGGCTCACACAGGAACCAGCCATTCAGCCCATCAGGCATGCTACACCATTCAATAACACTGCGGCTGTTCTGACAGTGGCCTGAACTCCCCCTCCCCACCCCTCCCCCACTCCCATTAACCCTTTAACCCCCTTCTCACTCTCTCTAATTCAACCTTGATCAGGACCCCAGCCCCACGGCTCCGGGGAGGGCCGAGGGGAGAATTCCACAGATTAATGACCCTCTGAGAGAAGAAATTCCTCCCTAATTTGCCTCTTCAATAAGAAACTCCTCGATGTTTGCACATTCTCCCCTTATCTGCGTGGGTTTCCCCCGGGTGCTCCGGTTTCCTGTCACACTCCAAAGATGTGCAGGTGAGGTGGGTTGGCCAGGCTAAATTGCCCCTTAGTGTCAGAGGGACTAGCTAGGGTAAATATGTGGGGTTATGGGAATAGGGCCTGGGTGGGATAGTGATCGGTGCCGACTCGATGGGCTGAATGGCCTCCTTCTGCACTGTTGGGATTGTATGGTTGTAGTTCCAGACTCTGTACCAATCCCTCCCAACAGTGGGATCAGTCCCTTGGGCAATGTTCGAAGGACGATTTGACTGGACGGTGAAACTGTCAGGGTGGGGGGTAGTCTGCCCCTGACAGCTGTAAAGAAGAGGGTGCCACTGAACCCTAACATTCCCTCCTCCACCCCACCCCCCGCCACCCCCAGACCCCCAGCACCAATCCCCAGGCTGACTCAGATCACAAACCTCATAGACTGGCGAGGGCACTCACACAGTCCAGCAAACATGGAGGGATTCCGTGATCCAGACTCATCGAGTCACAGAGGCTTACAGCATGGAATCAGGCCCTTCAGCCCATCTTGTCTATGCTGCCTCTTTCTCTCACGCAAAGCATTGGCTCTATTCTCTCTCTCTCTCTCTACAGAGGCTGTCAGACCTGCCGAGATTTTCCAGCATTTTCTGGCTTTGTTTCAGATTCTAGCATCTGCGGTATTTTGCTTTGGCCTCAGGATGACTTGCTTGACCATCACCGCGTTCCCCGTCTCAACTTAAACAGATCGACACGCTTTAAGGAGCTGTGAACTCTGATTGGTTCCTGGCTTGTTAAAGAGATCTATGGCTGCAGCCAATCATAGTGAAGAAGATTTGGTTACCTTTTCCCCATTGGTCAAACTAAACCAATCGGTGGATTCCTCGTCGCTGCCATGAAGCCTCGCCAGGTAGGCCTCAGATGCCTGTTTTAAAGCATCCCAATCTCCGTTGGTTAAGATATCCACAGGGTAGCTCATCACTGCAAGGATAACAATTTCACACAATCACAGAACCCCTACAGAGAAGGAGGAGGCCATTCGGCCCACTGCCCACTATCCCAACCAGACCCAATACCCATACATTTACCCTAGCCAGTCCTCCCAACATTAGGGGCAATTTAACACGGCCAATCCACCTAACCTGCACATCTTTGGACTGTGGGAGGAACCCGGAGGAAACCCACGCAGACACGGGGAGAATGTGCAGTCTCCGCACAGACAGTGACCCGAGCCGGGAATCGAACCCGGGTCCCTGGCGCTGTGAGGCAGCGGTGCCAACCCACTGTGCCACCGTGCCGGCTTTTTAATAGAAGTCAGTCCTGCCTTCGTCCTGAGATGATGTTATTGTCAGCCAGGCTTCCCGGTCACACTCTCACCTCCCCGATGGTGCTGGGCACAGAGGCTGGAACGTCGGGGTGGGGGGGGCAGGGGCTGCACTGTCAGAGATGCCCACTCTCAGATGGCACTGACTGGGCCTGAAGGAGATCACCTTTTAAAAGATGCCTTCTCCCATTGGGATGTGAGTGTCGCTGGCTGGGCCGGCATTTATTACCCATCCCTAGTTGCCCCTCACTCACTCACTCGGCCATTTCAGTGGGTAGATGGGAGTCAAACACCATTGCTGTGGGTCTGGAGTCACGTGTAGGCCAGACCGGGTAAGGATGGCAGATTTCCTTCCTTTTTAAGGATTTAACGAACCAGAGGATTTTCACGGTAACTTCATTGCAGTGTTTGGGTGGTGCGATGGTTAGCACTGCTGCCTCGGGTATCTAGAGACCCGGGTTCGATTCCCGGCTTGGGTAACTCCCTGTGTGTAATTTACACATTCTCCCCGTGTCTGCGTGGGTTTCCTCCGAGTGCTCTGATTTCCTCCCACAGTCTGAAAGATGTGCATTGGCCATGCTAAATTGCCCCTTGGTGTCAGGTGGATTAGCAGGGTGAATATGTGGGTTCACGGGGATAGGATGGAATTGTTGTTGGTACAGAGTCGATGGGCCGAATGTCCCCCTCTCTGTACTGTCGGGATTCTATGATTCAAAGGTCAGCCATTTCTTTGATTTTCCCTATTACAGTGTAACCCGAACAGGAGGGTGGCGACTAGGGGATTTTCACAGTAACTTCATTGCAGTGTTACTGTAAACCTACTTGTGACAGTATTAAATTAACTTAAATTCTGCTGTTTCTGATTGTAAAGCTCCTTCATTTGACCAGGAAACCATTGTCAATTGTCGGAGAAACCCATCTGGTTCACTCATGTCCCTTTAGGGAAGGGAATCTGCCATCCTTACCCAGCCTGGCCTACAATTAAAGTAAACAAACAACAAAACAGCACAGGAAACAGGCCCTTCGGCCCTCCAAGCCTGCGCCATTCATGCTTCCAACTAGACCATTTGTTTGTATCCCTCCATTCCCAGTCTGTTCATGTGACTATCCAGATAAGTCTTAAACAATCCCAGCGTGCCAGCCTCTACCACCCTGCTTGGCAGTGCCCCCACCACTCTCTGTGTAAAATACGTCCCTCTGACGTCTGTGTTAAACCTTGTTCCCCTCCCCTTGAACCCGTGACCCCTCGTGTTCGTCACAAAGTCTATTTATTAGTCACAAGTAAGACGTACAATAACACCGCAATGAAGTTACTGTGAAAATCCCCCAGTAGCCACACTCGGGTGCCCGTTCGGGTACGCTGGGGGAGAATTTAGCACGGTCGACCAGCACGTCTTTCAGACTGTGGGAGGAAACCCACGCAGGCACGGGGAGAATGTGCAAACCCCACACGGAGAGTGACCCAAGCTGGGAATCGAACCCGGGTCCCTGGCAGTAGCAGCACTAACCACTGTGTCACTGCGCTGCCAGTAACTACAAGGTGGACACGTCTTAACTGACCCTCTGTAATGGCCGAGCGAGACGTTCAGTTCAAGGGGGCAATTAAAGATGGGTAGCCAGAGCTGGCCCCAGCCAGCGACACCCAACACACCACAAAAGAATAACATTTAAAATTCCCCTCTGCAGACCTGGGGTGAGTGGAATCTATAATTAGGAGCCGCTGTCACTCAGTAAAGTCAGCCGCTTCAGGCAGTTGCTGGGTTTTTGTTTACAGATTCGATTCCTGCGACGCTTCTCTTTAAACTTTCTCTCGGAGTGGGAAAGAGCAGAGGTTGGAATCCCGGAGGGCGTTTCTCTCCCACCCCCTGCCGTGGATCAGACAGGCAGAGTCTTTGTACGCCAGCTTGTCGACAGGAACTCTCCCCAGTTCTTACCTCTGCCGGTCAGAGTTGAGCCAACTTCCATTTCTCTGCTCTCGCTCCCCCTCCCCCTGTCAGTGTTCGAGAGGTAGGTGAAGAAAACGCAGGAATAGTTTGAGTTGGAGCGAAAAGGGGGCAAGAGAAGCGGGTTGAGGAGTTTTTATTATTCGTCTGACCGTCACTGGTGTGGTCAGTATTTATTACCCATCAGGGCAGCACGGTGGCACAGTCGAGGTGGGGGGTGAGTGCCTGGAACGAGGTAGTAGTAGAGGCGGGTACAATTTTGTCTTTTAGAAAGTGTAGAACAAAGAAAATTCCAGCACAGGATCAGGCCCTTCAGCCCTCCAAACCTGCACCGACCATACTGCCCAAATTAACTAAAAACCCCCCGACCCTTCCAGGGACCCTATCCCTCTATTCCCATCCTATTCATGTATTTGTCCAGATGCCCCTATCCTATCCGCTTCCACTGCCTCCCCCAGCAGTGAGTTCCAGGCACCCACTGCCCTCTGTGTGAAAACACTTGCCTCGTACATCTCCTTTAAACATTGCCCCTCACACCTTAAACCTGTGCCCCCCTGTGCGTTTAAACAGTTACGTGGGTAAGATGGCTATTGAGGGATACGGGCCAAATGCAGGCAATTGGGACTAGCTTAGTTGTTAAACAAAAAGGCAACATGGACAAGTTGGGCCGAAGGGCCTGTTTCCATAGTTAGCACCGCGCCAAAGACCTGGGTTCAATTCCTGGCTCGGATCACTGTGTGGAGACTGCACGTTCTCCCCATCTCTGCGTGGGTTTCCTCCGGGAGCTCTGGTTTCCTCCCACGGTCTAAAGATGTGTGGGTTAGGTGGATTGGCCATACATAATTACCCCTTAGTGTCAGGGGAACTAGCTAGGGTAAATGCTTGGGGTTAAGGGGATAGTGCCTGGGTGGGATTGTGGTCGATGCAGACTCGATGGGCCGAATGGCCTCCTTCTGCACTGTAGGGATTCTATAATTCACAACTCCGACTAGCACCAGATTCAGGACCACCGTTCCCCAGTCGTGGTGCTGAGGGAGTGCACCACATTCAGGGCTGCCAGCATTTTGTGTGCGACATGGAACCTGGGGTCCTGTCCACCATCTTAGCGGGTGGTGAAAGATCCCACGCCTTCTATCTCAAGACCCACCCCTCCGACCCCCAGGTGTCCTGGCCGATATCTAGCTCATTGACCCAGTAAGGCTGATGGTGATTACATTGCTGTACGTGGGAGCTTGCTGTGTACAAATTGGCTGCTACGTTTCCCTCATTACAACAATCACTGTGCTTCAGCCAGTGAAGCCTCTTTTAGTGTGCGAACGGTGCTATATAAATTCAACTCTTTCTCATTCAGATCTCTGCTGGACACGGACTGTCAGCTCATCCTGATTCCTCATGGATTCCGGCTCTCCGCTGGTGCTGCTGACTGGTATCTCGGTCTCTCTACCCTGTGTGACCTCACGGTTATTTCGTTTGCCTTTGATTCATCGCGACAGTTGACTCTTTACCATCCCAGTATCCTTACCATTCTCCTCCGACCCCTCCCCCCCTCCCCCTCGCCCTCTTGTATCTCACTCACATCATTCATCCTTCAGCCACCTGCTTTAACCGGATACTCAGTCACAAAGCCATCGGAACCGAGCCTATTGTAGGCAGGATAGATAGTGACACACACATAGAAAGAGGGGTGGACGACCAATAGTGTCCCCGGATCCCAGCGAAATGGTAAATGCCTCCCTGACAGATCGTGGTGGACAGGCTAAATAACTAAATGGGTGATTTTTCCATGAAGCAAGTTTATACAGAGAAACGTTACCCAATACCCAGCCAACAGGCCTGGAGTAGGACTCCTCCTCACCCAGCTATCAGCAGCTCACATCTCCACGGCAGCCAACTTGCTTTGCTCCCAATGAGGGAGAAATATTCAAAATTAAGTTCTCGAGAAAGGAACCTTTGGGATCTGTCCAGGCGGACATCTCTGGATCCAAAAGCTGCCAAGATTCGGGATAAATCTTGAGTTCGATGAAAAGTATCAACCAATTCAAAGACAGCTTCTTCCCTGTTGCCATCAGGCTTTTGAATGGACCTTTAAAGCTTTTTCCCAGAGTCAATTAGCAGGGGACACAGGTTTAAGGTGCGAGGGGTAAGGTTTAAAGGAGGGGTTCGAGGCAAGTGTTTTTACACAGAGGGTGGTGGGTGCCTGGAACTCGCTACCAGGGGGCGGCAGTGGAAGCAGATACGATAGTGAGTTTTAAGGGGCATCTGGGCAAATACATGAATTGGATGGGAATAGAGGGATATGGTCCCTGGAAGGGTAGGAGGGTTTAGTTCACTTGGGCAGCATGGTCGGTGCAGGCTTGGAGGGCCGAAGGGCCTGTTCCTGTGCTGGAATTTTTGTTGTTCTTTGTTCCTTACCTCGCATTAAGTTGATCTTTCTCTGCACCCTAACTATGGCTGTATCACTACATTCTGCACCCTCTCCTTTCCTTCTCTATGAACAGTATGCTTTGCAAGTTTCTTGTGACAAGAATAAGTGAACTTAAAGAATAAATTAAACTACATGCAAGAAACAATACTTTTCACTGTATCCCAACACATGAGGCAATAATAAATCAAATCAAATCTTGGAATTCTAAATCATCTGAAAAACTCCAAAACAAATCGAAAGATATGTTTTAATTTAATTTATTATTAATTTTGGGTGTATGTTTTGGGTCTGTTGTTACTCGTTATCTGCTAACTTGCTTCATGGAAAAATTTAGTTATTTAGCCTGTCCACCAGGATCTGTCAGGGAGGCATTTACCATTCCACTGGGATCCGGAGACACAGTCGGTCATCCACCCCCTGTTTCCGTGTGTGTGTCATTGTCTATCCTGCCTGTACTAAGCCATACACATCGCTGTTGTGAGAGGGAGAGGGTTACCTACAGGCTGGCATCTGACAGCAAGGGGAAGAAGCCAACTACTTTACAGTGACAGAGGGTGGCACGGTGGGTTAGCACCACTGCCTCACAGCGCCAGGGACCCAGGTTCAATTCCCGGCTTGGGTCACTGTCTGTGTGGAGTCTGCACATTGTCCCCTGTGTGGGTTTCCTCCGGGTGCTCTGTCTGCACTGACCCTCTGACAGTGCGGCACTCCCTCAGCACTGACCCTCTGACAGTGCGGCGCTCCCTCAGCACTGACCCTCTGACAGTGCGGCGCTCCCTCAGCGCTGACCCTCTGAGAGTGCAGCACTCCCTCAGCGCTCCCTTGATTTCCCTAACCTGACCCCCTTGTTGTGCGATCTGAGACTGTTTGGAATTTTTTGACATTTCTCTCACCTATTTTCACTCTGATCTTTCCTCTGCTTTGCAGGTTTTGGTCCATTCCGTCAGTACATCAGGAACCCCAGCTGGGCCGCTGTTCAGGTACTGAGGCCAACTCGGGAGTTCCATTAATGTCCGGCTGTCTGACTGTCCATCACTGTCCGTGCTGGCTCAAAGCCAGAGCTCACACACTTAACACTGATCACAGAACCTGGGCTGACATTTCAGCTCAGTGCCGAGGGAGTGCCGCACTGTCAGAGGGTCAGTGCCGAGGGAGTGCCGCACTGTCAGAGGGTCAGTGCCGAGGGAGTGCCGCACTGTCAGAGGGTCAGCGCCGAGGGAGTGCCGCACTGTCAGAGGGTCAGCGCCGAGGGAGTGCCGCACTGTCAGAGGGTCAGCGCCGAGGGAGTGCCGCACTGTCAGAGGGTCAGCGCCGAGGGAGTGCTGCAATCAGTGTGTATGATTGTTTTTAATTTTAGATTTGATTTATTATTGTCACATGTGTTGGGGTACAATGAAAAGTGTTTCTTGTGCACTATGCAGACAAAGCATATCATTCAGTGCGCAGTGTGTGTCAGTGAGTGTGTGAATGTGTGTGTATCAGTGTCTGTATGTGTGTGTCAGTGTGTGTGAGTGAGAGTGTGTCAGAGTGTGTATGTGTGTCAGAGTGTGTGTGTATGTGTCATAGTGTGTGTATGTATGTATGTGCAGGGTGTGTGTGTGTGTCAGAGTGTGTGTCAGTGTGTGTGTGTCAGTGTGTGTGTGTGTGTGTCTGTGTGTGTGTGTGTGTGTGTCAGAGAGTGTGTGTGTATGTGTGTGCAGGGTGTGTGTCAGTGTGTGTGTGTGTGTCAGTATGTGTGTGTGTCAGTGTGTGTGTGTATATGTGCAGGGTGTGTGTCAGTGTGTGTGTGTGTGTGTGTGTGTATGTGTGTGTCAGTATGTGTGTCTGTGTGTGTGTGTCAGTGTGTGTGTGTATCTGTGTGTGTGTATCAGTGTGTGTGTCAGTGTGTGTGTGTGTGTGTGCAGGGTGTGTGTCAGTGTGTGAGTATTTGTGATTGATTTTACAGCAGTTTTTAAAAATCTGGAGTTGGGTTTGAAGTCCATTCCTGGCAGTGAGGGATGGATGGAGTTCAGTTGATGAGGCAGAGCCGCTGTTTACTCCCAGGCTCACAGCGTCAGGGATTGTTTTGGCTTTTTGATTTGGGAACTTGAACAAACAGGTTTAATCGATGTTACTCTGTTAGAGTAAAATGAAAAAACTCTGTTCAAAGATGATGCCTCAGGCTACAATCCTGCTTCACCCTTTAGATACCGATGTTAGGGCTGGCACAGTGGGTTAGCACTGCTGCCTGACAGCGCCAGGGACTTGGGTTTGATTCCCAGCTTGGGTCACTGTCTGTGTGGAGTTTGCACATTCTCCCTGTGTCTGCGTGGGATTCCTCCGGGTGCTCCAGTTTCCTCCCACAGTCAAAGCTGTGCGGGTTAGGGTGGATTGGCTGTGCTAAATTTCCCATTTAGTGTCAGGGAGACGAGCTAGGGTAAATGCATGGGATTACGGGGATTGACCTTGGGTGGAATTGTGGTCGGTACAGACTCAATGGGCCGAAGGGCCTCTTTCTGCGCTGTAGGGATTTTATAATTCCTCATCTCAGTCCCAAATGTTCGGCCCATATCCTGAGACTGGGCCCCCTGGGTTTTAGATTCTCTGAGCAGCGGAAACAATCTCAGTGTCAAACCCCATCAGAATCTGCAGGTTCCAATGAGATTGCCTCTCATTCTTCTAAACTCCGGACAGAACAGACCCAATTCACCCCGTCCCTCATCACCTGGCAACTCCCTCAACCCAGGAACCAGTGAACCTTCACTGTCCCACCTCCAAAACCTTTACTGATCTACAGAGACACAACCTGCACACACGATTCCAGATGTGATATGGACCCGGAGTAATAATTCGACACGTCGTTAATGATTTTTTCTTATGATTTCCCCAGGAGCTGAAGGAATTGGGCCTGGGAGACAACATCCGCGTGGAAACCATGGAACTTCCCGTTCACTATCACCGCACCCGGGAGCTGGTCACCAGGATGTGGGAAACGCAACATCCACAGGTTTCTTCAATCTTTCTCCACTAGCACCGGTTCAGTCACGTTGCCCTGAGCGCCCGGATCCTCACACAGTTTGTAACTGACACAGACTGGGCAGAGGAAGAAATGCCAGAGATCGCAGTGCCGATAGATACTCACTTGCCCCGTGGGGAGAGTATACGTGTGCGCATATGTGTGTGTGTGCGCATGTATCTGTATATGTGCACGTGTCTGTGTGAGTCTGAGTTTGTGACAATGTGCATATGTGCATGTACCTGTGTGTCTGTGTCTATGTGCGTATATGTGTCTCTGCCTCTATGTGTCTAAATGATTGCATCTGTGTATGTTCATGTGTCTGTATGAGCATGCGTGTCTGTATGAGTGTGCATCTGTGTGTATGTATGTGTCTGTGTGAGCCTGTGTGCATGTATCTGTCTGAGAGTGTGTGTGTGTGTGTGTGTGTACGTCTGTGCGCAGTATGTGTGTGTCTGTGCAAGTTTGTATGTGTGTCTGTGTGCATGTATGAACCAATTAGCCAACCAATCAACACACTGCCTCCATGCAGTGTAAATAGTTGTTCCCTTCAAGATTTGACATCTTTGCAAATCTGTCCTGATGGGTGCACGGGGAAAAACTTTGACAGCATGTAACTTTTCCAGCAAGACCCGGGTATCCAAATGTGCGACTGTGTGGTGCCTGTAAGCATGTGAGCACATGTACATGTCTGTGAACACATGGGTGTAGGTAATAATGACTGGTATGTATGGTGTTGGCTGCACTGTGATGCTGCCAGAGTGAGACTGTGGACTCGAAGGAGCAAAAGGCAGAGGGCCATGAACTCTGTACCCCAACAAGAGCCAGAACTATCAGAGGACTCACCTCTTGTGCCTCTAACTGATCGAACCCTGTGCTTTCCGTCCCGTCCAGCTGGCTGTCCACGTGGGAGTAGCAACAGCATCGAAGGTGATTATTCTGGAACAGTGCGGCAAGAATCACGGATACAAAGATCGCGATGTCAGCGGCCTGTGTCCCACGGGAAACTGCTGTGTCGAAGGAGGCCCCAAGGTGATTGAGTCAGTCATCAACATGCGAGCAATCTGTAAGAGATTATCGGGGACGGAGATTGGAATCATTTATTCTCGGGACGCAGGGAGGTAAATAACAGAACGGCCATCACTCTGGAAACATATCCTGTTCTTAAAACCACCCAAACGCAGCCATTCCATCAACTTACAGAAAGACTTACAGAAAGGATATTATTAAACTAGAAAGAGTGCAGAAAAGATTTACTAGGATGCTACTGGGATTTGATGGTTTGAGTTATAAGGAGAGGTTGGATAGTCTGGGACTTTTCTCTCTGGAGCGTAGGAGGCTGAGGGGTGACCTTATAGAGGTCTACAAAATAACGAGGGGCACAGATCAGCGAGATAGTCAATATCTTTTCCCAGAGGTAGGGGAGTCTAAAACTAGAGGGCAGAGGTTGAAGGTGAGAGGGGAGAGATACAAAAGGGGGGCAATTTTTTCACACAGAGGGTGTGGTGAGTGTCTGGAACGAGCTGCCAGAGGCAGTAGTAGAGGCAGGTACAATTTTGTCTTTTTAAAAGCATTTAGACAGTTACATGGGTAAGATGGGTATTGAGGGATCTGGGCCAAATGCGGGCAATTGGGACTAGCTTAGTGGTTAAAAAAAGGGGCAGCATGGACAAGTTGGGCCGAAGGGCCTGTTTCCATGCTGTAAACCTCTCTGACTCTAACTTTGTGAATGAGATTTTAGAATGCAGACGATCGCTCTCAGCCAGCCCCCCCAGCACAAACTCTCACTCAGCCGTATTCTGACAGCAATCGCCATCTCATTCTCTGTCCCACTTTCTCAGACACGGTTCCCAGACTCCAGCCGAACTGGGGTTCAGTGAGATCTCACTACCCTCACCTGCTCTTTACCAAGTTTCCATGTCCCATCACCGTGTGGGGGAGTCACAGACCCCCCCCCCCCAATCCCATCACCGTGTGGGGGAGTCAGACACTGACTCACATCAAACTGTTCACCTGACCAACTGACCTGAAAAGTATTTTCCTCAGGTACCTCTGCGATTACGCTTATTACCTTTCACTTCACCATGGCGACAGGAAGGCTGCCTTCATTCACATCCCTCAGCTGAAAGACGGGATTACAGCCGGGATTATTGGAAAGATTCTCCAGCTGATTATACGGGAAATGCTGGAGCAGCTGGAGACAGAATTCCACGGAGTCTGAGCGGGAAGTTGTTGTAAAAGCACTCAAGAGGACGGACAGTGAATCGCCCATGGGGGTCACTCCACCCCATCCTCACCCACAGAGAGGACAAGTCTCATTTCACTCACCCCCGCTACACTCACAGGACATCAAAGCCTTCTCTGGTCACCCCTTTCCTCAAACCATCTTGAGACTTGACTCCAAGTTTGCTCCACATCGATCTCCAACCTCATTCGAGAAATGAACCTTCCCAGAAATCATTAGTTCCCATCACGGTGGCACAGTGGTTAACACTGCTGCCTCACAGAGCCAGGGACCAGGGTTCGATTCCCGGCTTGGGTCACTGTCTGTGTGGAGTCTGCACATTCTCCCCATGTCTGCGTGGGTTTCCTCCAGGTGCTCCGATTTCCTCCCACAGTCCGAAGATGGTTGATTGGCTATGCTAAGTTGCCCCTTAGGTCAGGGAACTAGTTGGGTAAATACTGGGGATACGGGAATAGGGTCTGCGTGGGATTGTGCTCAGTGCAGATTCAATGGGTTGAATGGCCTCCTTCTGTGCTGTAGGGGTTTTATGATTACTCAATTGGCTTTTCCCAAATTCTATCAAGTGGATGGATCAATACAGCACAATTGTTGTCGTGCTATTTGCAACCACAGGCCATCCCAAAGTATTTTAGTGCCAGTTAGTATGGTGGCACAGTGGTTAGCACTGCTGCCTCACAGCGCCAGGGACCTGGGGTCACTGTCTGTGTGGAGTCTGCATGTTCTCCCCATGTCTGGATGGGTTTCCTCCAAGTGCTCCAGTTTCCTCCCACAGTCTGAAAGACATGCTGGTTAGGGTGCATTGGCCATGCTAAATTCTCCCTCAGCGTACCCGAACAGGCACCAGACAATGGCGACTAGAGGATTTTCATAGTAACTTCATTGCAGTGTTAATGTAAGCCGACTTGTGACACTAAGAAATAAACTTTTAAAATAAGTTTGTTGCAATGTAGGAAAGTTGGCAGCCAATTTATACACAGCAAGGTCTCACAAACAGCAAGGTGGTAAGGGGGAGTCGATGGCCCAGTGATATTATTGCTAGACTATTAATCCAGAAACTCAGCTAACGTTCTGGGGACCCAAATTCGAATCCTGCCACGGCAGGTGATGGAATTTGAATTCAATGAAAAATATCTGGAGTTAAGAATCCTCTTAGTGTCCAAAGATGCGCAGGTTAGATGCATTAGCCATGCTAAATTGCCCCTTGATGCGCAGGTTAGGTGGATTAGCCATTCAAAATTGTCCCTTAGTGCCCAAAGATGTGCAGGTTAGGGGCAATTTAGCATGGCCAGTGAAGTGCCTTGCTAAATTGCCCCTTAGTGTCAAAACATGTGCAGGTTAGGTGTATTGACCATGCTAAATTGACCCTTAGCGTCCAAAGATTAGCCATGGGAAATGCATGTGGTTATAGGGTTGGGGGAGGGAGGTGGAGGTGATGGATGGGATACTCTTTCCAAGAGTCAGTGCAGAATCGATGGGCCAAATGGCCTTTTCTGCACTGTGGCAATCCTGTGATCCGGTCTAAGTGCTGCAACAATTATCAGAAGATTCCAAAAAACAGACTCAGGTTCACACAGGAGGCAGAGAGGGTTTTTTTTTGCATACAGATTTTATTTAACTTAAATCTTGTACTGTAACTACTAGAAAATGCTAAGTAAGAAGAAACCTAGAATTGCTTTAGCTTCAGCCGGTCAAAATAGACAAGTTTTGTTTGTTTTTTTTCCTCTTGAATGAAAAGATTCCATAATATATCGAAATAACAGGAATACATCCTTACAACAGAATATACAAAAACATTCGAATTTTTTTTAAACCAATGAATCAAATCTCCATATAAACACAGGAATTGTATGAATAATTTACACAGCAAGTCATTTTTTTTTAATTTAACAAATTGGCCACCTTTACTGTTCCATTTAAAAAAAATCATTTAATAAATGACTCGTGGGGTAGGTAAGGGAGGAATACTACTCGTTGCAAAATGCCTATAAAAAGTGTTCACGTTTCTCTCCTCTGGGGGGGTTATTTACTAGTAATCTCTGGCCAGTCTGACCCACTGATGTCTGCACTGAACCCCCGTACGATGAGTCTTTTTGTACCTACAGCTTACGAGAACACCGGCCTTTAGATCGAGTTCAACTTCTGTCCCGTTTCTGACGCCTCCCTCATTTTCCGGAGTGAATTTGCCCAGACCTACGGTTATCAGACCCCACCCACGCACTCCCTCCCTACCCCACAAGAAAAATAAATTACGCTCTCCAGACCTCCTTCCTGACCTGTCGAATGAGTTTCGCTGTATCTTTGTGGAATTGTTCTAAGTGTTGTGCAGTGATCGTGACCCATCCTAACAAAGCAAGCAAGCAGCCCTGTCCGGCCAGCTCCGTATCTCCACCCGCTTCGGTGGTCTGGGGCTGTGACACCGTTCCGACATCCCTTGTTGCCCCCCACCCCCACCCCTCCCCCCAAATCACGGTGTTCCCAGATGACTTGGGGAAAACCAGTCCTTCCTCATTTTAATAAAAAGCCAAAACAAAAAAACAGACACCAGCTCCGAACAACAACAAAAAAAGTATAAAAGGTACCAAAAGTTTTCCCAGTTCCCTTCAATGTACCATACTGAAAATCACAGGCCAACACTACAGCTGTACTCAGACAACACGGAATGGCCATCAAATCTTCACATGTAGTAACTCTAATGTCCCAAAAGGTTTCTTGTTCTTTTATCTGAAACCTTCTTTGAGCAATGATTTCTTTTTGAGGTTTGATTGCTTGGAGTCACATCCTACACCACAAGCTCTCATCTTCAGCCCCATTCTTCCCCGCCGTCCTTCTAAGCCTCAACTCTTCTGAGGAAAAGTAAGAAGCCCAAGCAGCTTCAGGTCCTACATTGTCGTACCAGGGGGTAGGGTGTTCAGGAACTAATGTTAATCTGATGGAGCGGTTGCCTACAACAGTGCGAAAAAGACACCTTCATCAGACGCCATTTATTTCAAAATCTTCAAATTCCGGTTCTGAATTCCAATCACATCAACTCTCCCACCTTCCTTTAACTCAGGGGTAAAGACGAGTTGTATGGACAAGTGTCTTGATAAGCATTGTGGAAACAACTTGTGTGATTGGCTGGCTTGAGGAATGGGGGAGGGCGGTCACAAAGGCTGATGTTTGAGTATTGGATTAACTCAAGATGGGATGTGGGAGTTGGTTGGACCTTTCTCTATGTCTGTCCCACCACCCTCCTACCCAGACCCAAAGTGGACAATGCCCCAACAAGAAAGCCTTCAAGCAAGGGTATGAGGCCATCAACTAAACCCCAAACAGAACTGATTATCTAATGAAGACCCCTCAGCACCAGGCAACTATGGATCAGAATAACAAGGGCCACTGAAAATCATCTTTCTTTGCACACTTCTATCTGCAACCTCCAGCTACCCCCCCCCCCCATCCCACCCCACCCTGAGGCACTGAGATCTGCCTGGGTTCAGTCTGCAAACTCACCGCCTCAGAGCCCAGTGTGAGAGAGCACCAACAGTTATCCCCAATACCACCCTCATCCATACTCTACGCCAGTCTGGGAAAACCTGTCCAATTTTCTGCCCCCTCCCCCTCAGTCTCTACCTCAAGAGCAGGGGGCAATCGTACCACCCCCCCACCCCGTATGCCAAAGGCACTTCTTTCATTTTGGCAGGAGAATGAGATCGCAATCTGGTGAAGGAAGGAACCTTGCTTGACTGGTCCCCTACAATGGGTATGATGTCTCCTGCTTCCCCCCACCACCCCACCCTGACAGAGGCACACCTTTGAAAAAAGAAAGGATCACAGACAGCAATGAAAATAATCAAAATTATACCCGTAAACTCCCAGCAATAATGAACTCTCAGAACGGTTTGATTTCAGCAGATTGGAGAATGTTGATTCAAGCACACACAACACCTGCCCCCAGATAGGCCAAAGCCATCGAGGGTGGTGGGCTTCCCACTTGGACACTTTGATTTGATCCAAACCGTTCTCTTGGTTGGAACTGAACTCGAAATTGGCTCAAACCCAAAGCCTCCTCGCGGTCCGTGGGGAAAGGTGTGAGATTCCCAGTTACAGGGTTCCGACACCTCGGCAACCCTACAGACCAAGCTGCAGGAGTTGCCAGCTTGGCTATGGTGTGCTCTGCTGGAATAACTACATCGTGGGGGGGAGGGGGGTGGGCTTTCCCGATCCTGAAGTCAATTACCCAGTCAGCCAAACAGGAGTGGTAGGAGGATGGATCGGATAACTTCCTCCCCCCCACTGCCGGTGGAGACTGGACTGTGCAAGAAGCGACGAGAGGACTGAACCACTCGCAACTCTTGTGCCTCAGCTCGATCGCACTAAACAAATGCAACATCAGAGATTGCTCCCTCCCCCCCCAAAACCAGACCAAAAAACATAACCATTCAGCCCCTTAACATCATCCATTCCAGCACCAATTGGATCTGCATTAGACAAGACATCATCCTCGTAACGTTTCTAACACAAACATCAAACCATGTGACAACACCACAGAGTGTATTACAGAATATTTTTGGACAAAAACTGGATTGGTTTTTTTTTAAACCATGCTGGTATTAACCAATGAGGTAACCCTTTAGTTTGGCCTAATATACATTAAGATATTGTTACAAAAATTATGAAAAGAATCCCCTCGATATATTTTCATGATCTTGTGAATTCTCTAAAGTTCTTTTTGATATATTAATATATATATAGGTGTATATATTATACACACACACATACATATTTGATATGCCATTGAAATGAAAAGTGATATGTTCTAAACCGCTACAGTCAAACTTGATTTAAGGCCATGTCTGATTAGATGTAGGGTTGGCATTGCGAGGTCAAATCCACACACCCCTTCACAGGAACTAACCAGATGTATTCTTAACTTTTACACTTTAACCTAACCAGCCTACAGAGGTGTTACCATGTACACAAGGTCCAGTCTCCCATTTCCTCAGTAGTACACGCCGCTGGGTCATTCTTTCTTGCCATCAATTCAACCTCCATTTCACCCAAGTCATCTCGCCCCCCTCCCCCCCCGCCACACCCCCAGCTTAAGAAGACTAAATCCATCTGACCGGTTACACTTCACAACCCCGAGGGCAACACGAAACGCACTTTGAAATGGGTCAAAAAAGTTTGCGCCAACTCTGACTTTGGACTCTGTTGACGTCAGGGTGGTAAACCAGGGGGCAGGTCACATCTGGTGGGCGCAACTTGGGTCAATGGAACACCATTTCTGCTCCCCCCCCGCCCCCCTCCATGCATGGAACGAACTGCCTGGTGATTAACTCAGAGAGTTACCTACACTCCCTACAGGGGATGTGCAATGCTGTTTGCTTCTGCGGCTGGCACTATAACGGCGACACTGATCGCCAGCCCTTCCATCCTTGGCCGCCTCCCACTTGCTCTTGACACCACAAAAACCTTCCGCCTGTTTTGATCTTTGGTCAGTTGGGTGACACAGGAAAAGAATTAATTATTTATGTACACGCTTCTGTTTTTTTTTGTTGCTACAACCAGCAATGCATTTAGGATCATTTGGGGGTTTCGGCTTTGAACGTAGCCGCTGTGTTATTGATGGGAAACTGGGAGCTCTCAAACGATGGGAGATCAGAGAGAGTTTGGTCTGAAAATAGACAGAGTCTGGGAGAACACAGAACGAGCCTGTTATTGCTGCTTCATTTCTATAATATTTTTAATCGGCCAGTATTGTTGGTATGTCATGGTGTATCTCAACTGGGTGGCTGGGTCTTGGCCAGGAACTCTCAGGTCGCTGTCCCCCTCTGTGCTGGGTGACTGACTGACCCCCCACCCCCTTAGCTACTCAACGGTCCTATTATCCTGCTTCTCAGCCTCTGAGTAACGAGTGCCAACTCCCACCCTTGTGTGTTAAATCTAGTTTTATGGATCTTGGGGCAAATGTGAAGCGGGTTCCAAAAGTCAACAAAAATCCAAGACAGCAACTTTGAAAAATCTCACCCAGGTAAATGAACCTTACTGGCTTCCCCTTCCTTTGCCTGTCGCTCCCAAATGAGCTACTTCAGCTTGTGGAATAAAGCTCAAGAGTTCCCCACACCAGCATCAGGTAACACCGACTGAGAAAGTTCTAGGTTCTTCTCACCTAGCCAAGGACACTATGCAGTCCGCATCGCTGCGTAGCGACGGGCAGCAGGAACTCTGACCCACTTTGCCCCATCTATCCCCTACCCCGGGGTGAGGTGGGGGGGTTCATACAGAGGACAGTTCCAACACACTGGCTTTCCAACCCAAAGAGAGGGGCTAACTCGGCAGGAACCTGGGGACCACCTGAGCCGAGGCCCCAGGCTTCAGAATTTCAGTGTTAACCTCTGACCCAGCACACACAAGATTAGCCCAATCCAATCACTTGCGGTTTTCTTGCGAGTAATCCACTCGCCAAGGCTGGGTTTTGTTGATCAAATGCTCCCAACCTTCTAGCATTTGGAGGTTCCTGTGCTTCCACACCAGATCCATTTAATGCAAACCCAAGTGAGTATTGCTGATAACTAACTCCCGCATGGGTTCTGATAGAGAGTCACCGAGTCGGAATACCAATGGTCTCTCTGTCTACACAGAAGCGGCCTGATCTGCTGCGAATTTCCCTCATTTTCCATTCTCATTTCAGATTTCCAGCACCTGGAATTATTACATTTTCATTTCTCTTCCTTTCTGTGCGGTAACAGGCGGTAAGGTTTTAAAAATAAACAGCTCAGTGGATCAGGCAAGCAAAAGGCTGAAGGTTCACGTTAGGTGTCAAGACTGCAAGCATCACAAACTAACCTCCTGCCTGCCTCTCGGAGCGGCCGCCAGTTAGCCGTCTATTCAGGTGACAGAAGTCACACAACAGCCTCAACCTGTCAACAGCCTCACTGTGGCTTCTGTTAGATTAGTACCAACGCGTGTTGGGGCACTGTCAGTTAAACATACCAGCTTACAACAAACTGCCTGACTCCAGACCTGTGCTCAATGTACCCCCAGTCTTTAGAAATGTGATTGTTTATCTGATTGACCGAGAATGCGCCAGGCATGGAATGTTGGCCAAATCAGGATCTCACACAGGCCACTTCAAACATGGGTCCCATTTAGAAATATACACGCATGTACACATACAGGCAGGCAGACACGCATATGCGCACACAAACACACGTGTGTACACAGACGCACGTGCACACAGACATGCGCACACCTGCACACACGCGCAAACGCATGTGTGTACAGACACGTGCGCACACAGACACACATGCGTGCGTGCACATAAATGCATGTGTGTACACACACGAGCACACAGACGCGCGCACCTGCGCACACACATGCGCGCGCGCACACAAACGCACGTGTGTACAGACAGACACATGAGCACACAGACATGTGCACACACACACACACGCGTGCGCACACACAGACAGGGACCCTCTAAATTCAGGGTTACACAGATCAGGATTTGATCGCACGCTGTAGATTCTACGGATAATTTTGGTCGGCCTACAAAACAGGACAACAGAAATCCCTTTAAAAAGCTCGGACACCAACAAGCCACTTCCGAATCAGTCACAAAACAACACGGTAAATGTAATGTTCTCGATGATCTGTACAGTCGCTAAGATGGCCACAACGCTGTTAGTGATTTTAACTTTTTCTTAACACAGATTTCATCTACAGATGATAATAATAAATCAGACAGTTTAACAAAACATTCGTAACCAGCTGTGATCTGAGGGTCTGCGGTTGTGATGATTAATATGTGCAAGGTGTGGGGGAAAAAGGGTTGCGGGCTCAGGAGGTCACCAGTTTTGCGCTCAGGCCCTCCCAGCTTAGACCCATCCTGAGGCCTTGCTCAAAAAGCACTGACAACTCATTCTAGGAAGTCCGAGATCACAAGTAGCCTCATCTACCCACTCAATAAACTACTGCCCCATGATTACTGGATGTCAACCTAATACCCCACAATTCCCTCCCATGTGACACCAAAAATTAACATCTTTTCTCAGGAGATGGGCCCCTGGCTGGGGTACATTTCCTCTGGTAGTTGACCCCTTCTTGACCTTCGAGTCTAGTTAGTGAGGCTATAGCATTTAAGTTTATTTATTAGTGTCACAAGTAGGCTTACATTAACACTGCAATGAAGTTGCTGTGAAAATCCCCCAGTTGCCACACTCTGGTGCCTGTTCGGGTACACTGAGGGAGGATTCAGCACGGCCAATGCACCCTAACCAGCACGTCTTTCGGACTGTGGGAACAAACCAGCGGAAATCCACACAGACACGAGGGAAGAACGTGTGGACTCTGCATGGACAGTGACCCAAGCTGGGATTCGAACCCGGGTCCCTGGCGCCGTGAGGCAGCGGTGCTGAGCACCGTGCCTTCGTAAGGGCATCACAAAGCAGTGAAATGAACTCCTCCACAGTGGGGTGGGGGTGGGAATGGGGCCCACTGGGAATCTCCCCATCTAACTCTGAACTGCGCTGCTGCCTCGCGCTGAAGTCCATGTCCCCAGTGAGAAAACAAGGATCCCATTCAGCAGCAACATTGAGAAGCTTACAGATTAGAAACTTGCTACAGGACTGCTGGAAAACTGAGCACATCTGCAAATTCAGAAGGGGTTATTTTTGGGGGAGAGGGGATGTGGCTGCGGGGGAAGGGATCAGGGTGCCTACAAGAACCATTATGATGAATTCATATTCCCAATACCTGGAGTGATGTTCCAAGGCTTTGTGAAGAGTTGGGGAGACGCATGAGCCCTTATCAAGGATTGTTTCAGGAAGGCTGGACTCGAGTTTGCCCCCATTGTCCCATTGGGAATTACGTTGCTGTATTTAGCTGTGATTGTAATGTTTAGTTTGTGATTCTCTGCCCTTCCTCCCTCCCTCATTTACTGTTCTATTTCTGGGGCTGCTGGACCTGTCCACATCAGAACCTCACTACACTTGCTGATTTATCCCAATCCAACTCTGGGTCAGAAGATTCTTGTCAAATCATTCTTGTACAATTGCTGCTTCTAGGGTGAGGGACGTTATTGGCAATGTGGAACTGGAACATTTTTTAATTCCAACATTAAGATCGCACAGAAAATCTTAAGACATTCCCTCCACACTTTCTGGTCAAAGCTCCCTCTACACTGTCCCCATCAAACACTCCCAGGACAGGTACAGCACGGGGTTAGATACAGAGTAAAGCTCCCTCTACACTGTCCCCCCATCAAACACTCCCAGGACAGGTACAGCACGGGGTTAGATACAGAGTAAAGCTCCCTCTACACTGTCCCCCCATCAAACACTCCCAGGACAGGTACAGCACGGGGTTAGATACAGAGTAAAGCTCCCTCTACACTGTCCCCCATCAAACACTCCCAGGACAGGTACAGCACAGGGTTAGATACAGAGTAAAGCTCCCTCTACACTGTCCCCATCAAACACTCCCAGGACAGGTACAGCACGGGGTTAGATACAGAGTAAAGCTCCCTCTACACTGTCCCCCATCAAACACTCCCAGGACAGGTACAGCACAGGGTTAGATACAGAGTAAAGCTCCCTCTACACTGTCCCCATCAAACACTCCCAGGACAGGTACAGCACGGGGTTAGATACAGAGTAAAGCTCCCTCTACACTGTCCCCCCATCAAACACTCCCAGGACAGGTACAGCACGGGGTTGGATACAGAGTAAAGACCTGCAAAGTACTCTGTGGGGGAGAGTTTGATGGTGGTGAGGATGTTCACTCAAGTTGGAACGGCCTTTCTAGAAACTTAGATGAAGTTAAATGCACCTCGCGGCTATCCGTACTGGGCCTCAAGATCAAGCAGCAACCTTTACCGTCTAACCCTTCTCTAAGCACAGCCCTCACTGAAGATTAGTGAGTGCTGGCTTGCCGGGGATGGGGAACCCCAAAGTACTAGCAGAGGAATAACTAATTGGAGGAACCATTTTACAATTACTTTGAGGCAAGCATCGGAGCTGCATTCCTCTAAAGAGGCAAGAAAGAGGGACGTACCAATGGATTGGACAAGAGGGGTTGGGTGGGGGAATATAACATCGCCATTGCCTCACCGCTCCCCCCCGCCCCCACCCCACCACCCCCCCGCCGGCGACCAAAAACACCGAGGGTAAGATTATGAAGTGAACATCACCAGGACGTGGCAGTGGTTGCCATGGGTACCGGGGCGATCAGGTAAGATGTTCTGCAGACACGAGGGACTGAGGGAATGGGTCCATTCTTGGATTCCGGCTGTAGCGATTCAACTGCGGGGTCTGACCTTTAACCCTTCACCTACCCCCACTTTCCTGGCACAAAGCTGGTGACCTCTGTAAACCGGGCAACTAGTCCCTCTCCAAAGACATCAGTATATGTGGTTCTGTGGATTTATGAGGTTTCCTGGATATTGTACTGTCTCAGATTGCTGAACGTGAGATGTATTTTATATATAATATATAAAAAAAAGAGTGAGGTAGATAAATGCTTAAAAAACATCAACAACAACAACAAAAATCTGTCCCCCTGTCAGGCAACATTTAGAATACAATTCCTCTACACCGTACTGATATTAATTCGGGGCATTTTACAGTGATCTTAACTGATATTACAAAATAAATTAAAAAAAAAACCTCCTACATAGATTACCTTTTTAATTAACAGAAATTCAGAAATAATGCTATGGGACAGTGGCAAAAAAAAACAATAATAATAATAATCAGAAGCCAGAAACTATTCTAGGAAAAAGGAATAGGCAAAAAAAATTAATAATAATAATAATAATAAACACTACAAACTTTAAATGTCACCTCTGGTCACAATTATCAGTCTTAAATCAATTTGCGTTGTCTTTTTTGTTTCTCTTGTACTTTAGTTAACTCCTGGCCCAGACCAGGTGAGTGTTCGGAATCATTCTGTGAACTAAAGAACTGCCCCCAACACCCCCCCCAACCCATCCCACCCACCCACCGCCCCCCCTCTTCACAGCCGGACAACACTGCCATCCTGGCAAGTTACGGACACCGAACCCCGGCAGTTGCTAATCGCAGAGTCAGCCTGGTCAGGCTTAGTAGAGCTTTAATTTCGTGGCCTCCCCTCTCCTTCCACCGCACCACCCCACCCCCTCCCCCGCCACCAGCCATAAAAAAAAAGTTGGGGGGGGGGGGAGGGGGAGGCGTTGTAGAGAAGGAGGTACGAGGGAAGTCGCGAACCCCCTCCCAACTCCTACTCCCACCTTGTGTCTACGCTCTCAGCGCCCAAGGAAATGTGGCGGGAGCCTGCATTTGGGTGGGGTGGAGTTGGTGGGTGCCCTTAACCCAGGGCAGCCTGGGGGGGGGGGAAAATCGATATCCTGAATCAGGAGAGGGTGGGGAAAAAATACTTTCCGTTGGCCTTTAAGCCCTTACGGTGAACATGGACCCAATAACAATAAGCCTTCTGTAGGCCCAAACTGCCACGTCTTCATCCCCTGAAAGGCCACCTTTTAGACTCCGCTGCCTCTTAAAACATTTGGGTTCTGGTGAGGCCTGGCGGTTTTTTTTCTCCCCAGCATTTTTTTGGGGTTGATTGTTATCAGTGCACTATCGATTTTGGCAAGCTGATATAGTCACTAACGGCCGTTGCTCCTGATTAGGCCGCCATTAGCACGAAGCGATCGCTTTAAATCGTACAACCCTTAAAAAAAACACACACACACACACACACACACACACACACACACACACACAAGAACTCCGCCATGCCGGATTGGGTGACAGAGCTGGAAAGGTAACTGTGGCCACCACAAAATGGCCACCTCTCCGGCCTAGTGGAGCCTCACATCCTGCTACTAATCGAGGGTGGGTGGAGGTGGGAGGATGGGGGGGGGGAGAGAGAGAGAGAGAAAAGAGGGGATAGATTAAGAAATTGGACAGGAAAGATATGCAGTCAAGAATAAAACAAAAGGATTGTGTAATCTAAGTTGCGCCGTCGGGATAACTATCCCGGTTTAGTTTAAAAAAAAAGCCTAGGTCATTTTCAGGGAGGGGGCTGAGGGTAAGAAAACAATTTCTACGTATGCACAGAAATGAACATGGAAACACCGAGGAAAGACATGTACTAAGTAATTAAACTGTTTGACCTGAGTATATTTATTTCACTCCCTGTACTGATTCAGACAAAGTTCTCAAAAGAACCAAACTCGGCTGTGTGTTAATCATTGGGGAGGTTTGCGGGGGGGTGTGGCAGGGAGGGAGAGAAGAAAACGGTTTCCGTTCATGCGCTGAGTCAGGGTGACACGAGTAACAAAACGTAAAAAGGAACATCCTGCGGTTTTCTGAAACTCTTTTATATATATAAAAAAAAGGAAAAAAGGCGGAGGCGGCACAACGACCCTGCCACCGAGAGGAAAGTGGGTTTAAGTGTTTGTACAAAGTGTTCTGAGAAGGAGGGGGGGGACTGAGGGGATAAAATGGAAGGGGGGGGGTGTGTGTGTGAGAAGATGGGGGCAAGGAGCGGGGGGGGCGGAGGGGGGCAAGGAGCGGGGAAGAGAGTGGGGGGAGGGGGGGGTGAGGAGTGGGGAAGGGGGGGAGGGAAAGGTGAGGGATGGGAACAAGGCAGTAGACCTGAAGGTAAAATTTCATCCCCACGGAGTTAAGAAAAAAACATTATAGCAGCTTTCTTTCTTTCAAAAGACAGATGAATAATAAACCATAAAAGTTATAAAAGTGAAACAATGACTATCCAAAGGATCTGTGGTCAAACATAGAACTGCAAGACCCATTCGCTAGAAGTCTAACGTAACCAAACATGTCAGAAAATACTTAGCACTTAACTGCTCCTTTATTGTCTATCTTCTTGCTTTGCTGTGTTTCTCTCCCTTCCCCGGCACGCACGCGCATCTAAGAGACGGGTGGGGGGGTCCTTCGCATGTAACTGGCCTCGTCGCCAGTTAGTGAATGGGGCCCCATCCACAGGAACGTTTACCACACCACCCCCTCCCACCCCCCCCGCTCACCGCGCTGCGGCCCCCTCGCCGTTTCGATTTCTTGTCCGTCCAACTGCGTTCCACTGTTCGCGTTAATCCCAGTGGAGAACGATGCGACAGATTGGTCCAGGAAGCACGCGGAATCGCACACGCGTGCATCCCCGTCTCTCTTCGTAAAACACCTGCTGCTTCTTCTTGTGTTGTTTTTGTTTTTAAAAAAAAACAACCAACATGCCGCCCACCCCCCCACCCCACCCCACCCTACCCTACCCCACCCCACCCCTCCCTCCCTCCCCACCCCCTTGTCCTTCTGCAAGTTGAAACACGTCGGTAATAAAACTTATCTCCTCTTAAGAATTTGGCAAAATTTGGCAGCAGTGCGAGGTAAGTACAACACTCGATAGCCTCGGCAGAGAGTGCACTGCAGGCTCCCCGGAAACAGGGAACAGAACCCGATCGGTTAAAAAATATATAAAGGATATGTCTATATCCATAGCATCTCGACAAAGATCTGTAGTTGATAGCTTCAGGGATTAGAGGGGAGAGCACACGGGCAGTGTCTCTGTTAAGAAGTGTTCCTTTCGTTGGGTTTCACGTATGTTTAGACTACCAACTAGTGACAGATCTGGGACCGAGAGTCTTATATCACAAGTTCAACTGGGCCCTGTGTCTTCTCTCTCCCTCGCATGTGCTGTCAATTATTTTTCTTCCCAGGAAAAAAAAGGGTTTGCATATGAAAAATTAGTGTGGTGGTTGAAATAAATCCTTTCCACTGTGCAGCAATGGCAGTTTGAGATTTACTGAGATATGTAAGCTTCTGTGTGTGTGTGTGTGTGTGTGTGTGTGTGTGTGTGTGTGTGGGGTGTGTGCGTGTGTGTGGGGTGTGTGCCTGTGTGTGGGGTGCATGTGTTAGTTTGTCTCGGTTCTGGGGAGGGTGGGGAAGGGGTTTGGGGCTGTGGTGGTGGGGGGGGCGGGGAGGGGAGGGAAGTTGGATGTGGGAAAATCAGCAGGCTGTTGACTGGGGCAGCGGCAGCACCTTCTCGTTCTTCCTGCCCCCGTTCATGTGGGTGTAGGGCTGCCGCTCATCAAAGCTGCCCCGCAGGACTACGCCTGGCCCATTTTCCACCTTGTGTCCTGAGTGTTTGTCAGTGTGCTGGAGGGCGGAGGAGGGGTCGAGGGGGATGCTCTCCATGTTGTCCGCCTCCATCTCAAACTCCTCGACATCCCGGACCTTGCAGTCCTCGCTGTAGAAGAAGGCCACCTCCTTGAACGAGGGCTCCAGGTCGCCCTTGATGCTCTGGATTATCTCCATGAACGCTGGCCGCATCTTGGGGTTGTATTGCCAACACATCCGCATCAACTCGTACCTGACACAGGGAGGGGAAAGAGACAGAGGAGTTAGGGAAGGAAGAGAGGGAAGGAACAGCCAAGTATAACAACCAAACAACAACTAAGGAACATAACTCGAGCTGATGGACAACAGCAAGCCTGACTGTCATAGAATTATAATGTGGAGATGCCGGCATTGGACTGGGGTGAACACAGTAAGAAGTCTCACAACACCAGGTTAAAGTCCAACATTTAGTTAGTAGCACAAGCCACTAGCTTTCGGAGCGCTGCTCCTTCATCAGGTGAGTGGGACTTCTGATCACAAGCAGGGCATATAAAGACACAAACTCAATTTACAAAATAATGGTTGGTGCAATACACATCTCTTTAGCCTGAGCTTAACCCTCTCTCCACTCACATTGTCTGTAACTTTAAGGCTTGATTACCTGTAAAGACTCGCATTCCAACCATTATTTTGTAAATTGAGTTTGTGTCTTTATATGCCCTGTTTGCGAACAGAACTCCCATTTACCAGACGAAGGAGCAGCGCTCCGAAAGCTAGTGGCTTTTGTTACCAAATAAACCTGTTGGACTTTAACCTGGTGTTGTGAGATTTCTTACTGTGTCATAGAATTACACAGTGCACAAGTCAGCCCATCGAGTCTGCACCAACCACAATCCTACCCAGACCCGATCTTCACAATCCCACGCATTTACCCCAGCTAGTCCCCCTGATACTAAGGGGCAATTTAGCACGGTGAATCCACCTAAACCAAACATCTTTTGGACTGTGGGAGGAAACCGGAGCACCCGGAGGAAACCCACGCAGACACGGGAAGAACGTGCAGACTCCACACAGCTAGTGACCCGAGCCGGGAATCGAACCCGGATCCCTGGAGCTGCGAGGCAGCAGTGCTAACCAGTGCGCTGCCCCAAATTATAAGGTGCTTTACTGATTCAAACCCAGATCCCCCAGAACATTAGCTGAGTTTCTGGATTAACAGTCCAGCGATAATGCAACGAGGCCTGGAAGGAGCACTGGGGGATTGGTGGGGGTGTAGGGGTAGGGAATAAGGGTGAGGGAGGAAAGGATATCTTACAGAAAGCTCCCACTGAAAGTACAAACTACGCTTTGCAGTACATAAAATCCACTGCTTGGCTCAGAGCTCGCTCACTGTCTCACCCTCAGCTGCTGATGTGAAACAAAATAGACAAAGCAGCTGTCTCTCTGTCACATGCCTAGCCCCTGGCTTAGGGCTCTGTGGCTTCAGCACAAAACCACAGAAACGCCAAATGTGACTGCCCGAGGGTCTGACATCAGGGCGAACCACAGCATGTGATAGCCACCCCCAGCCCTATCCTCCCCACACGACGTGAGGGACTCGCAGCCACAGACCATACTAGGAGCTGGTTAGCATCTTGTTATCAATGTCCGTGTATGGCGAGCAGGCAAGTAAATATATTTATAATGCTCCCAACTATGGGAAAACGGATTTAATTTCAACTCACTAGAGTCACCCGGGCAAACGCTAACAGCAGCTTGTCCTTTGCGATGGCACAGTGGTGAGCACTGCTGCCTCACAGCACGGTAAGAAGTCTCTCAACACCAGGTTAAAGTCCAACAGGTTTATCTGGTAGCACCAAGCTTTCGGAGCACTGCCCCTTCATCAGGTCACTAATGCCAGATGAAGGAGCGGCACTCCAAAAGCTTGTGCTACCAAATAAACCCGTTGGACTTCAACCTGGTGTTGAGAGACTTCTTACTATGCCCACCCCAGTCCAACACCGGCATCTCCACATCTTGGCCTCACAGTGCCAGGGACCCGGGTTCGATTCCCAGCCTCGGGTCACCGTCCTTCTGGAGTTTGCACATTCTCCTCATGTCTGCATGGGTGTCCTCTGGGTACTCCTGTTTCATAGGAGCCCTACAGTGCAGATGGAGGCCATTTGGCCCATCGAGTCTGCACTGACAACAATCCCATCCAGACCCTATTCCCATAACCCCACGTAGCTAGCTACTCCCCCTGACGTTAAAGGGCAATTCTTCATGGCCAATCCCCCTAACCCGCATTTGGAGTCCCATGGTCCGAAAGACGTTGACTCACTGGGTACGTGGATTTGCATGCAAGGCAACGGCGCAACTTAGAGTTAGGTGGGAGATTTGCAGTGGACCCCATTCCCCCTCCTCCACTGTAGGGATGTTTATTTTACTGCTTGTAATGCCCTCACAGTGGCACAGCGGTCAGCATCCTCACAGTGCCAGGGTCCTGGGTTCAATTCCCAGCTTGGGTCACTGTCTGTGTGGAGTTTGCACATTCTCCCTGTGACTGCATGGGTTTCCTCCGGGTGCTCCGGTTTCCTCCCACAGTCTGAAAGATGTGCTAGTTCGGATGCGCTGGCCGCGCTAAATTCTCCCTCGGTGTACCTGAACAGGCGCCAGAGTGTGGCAACCAGGGGATTTTCACAGTAACTTCATTGCCATGTTAATATAAGCCAACTTGTGACTAATAAACAAACTTGAAAAACATTTAAAATAAGGTGGACGCCATCGTAATGTAGGAATCGTGGCAGCCAATTTATGCACAGCAAGATCCCATAAACAGCAAGGTGGTACTTGTGACGCTAATAAATAAACATTAATATCGCCAGATGTGTGGGTTGGGTGGATTGGCCATGCTAAATTGTCCCTTAGCGTCAAGGGGATTAGCAGGGTAAATACATGGGGGTTACAGGGATAGGACCCGGGTGGGTTTGTGGTCGGTGCAGACTCAATGGACCGAATGGCCTCCTTCTGCACTTCCGTGGAGCAGGAACACAGTGTTGCCAATTTGGTGATGAATTTGGACAATTTGGTGTCGTGGTGAGATTACTAGACTTGTATCCAGAGACCCCAACTCCAGGAATGTGGGTTCAAATCTTCAACTGTCGGAAAAACCCACCTGGCTCCCCTTCAGGGAAGGAAATCTGCCGTCCTTACCCGGTCTGGCCTACACATGACTCCAGAACCACAGCAATGTGGTTGACTCTCAACTGCCCTCTGAAATGATCCATAGAACCCTGCAGTGCAGAAGGAGGCCGTTCGGCCCATCGAGTCTGCACCGACCACAATCCCACCCAGGCCCTACTCCCATAACCCCGTGTATTTACTCTAGCTGTCTCCCTGACACTAAGGGATAATTTAGTATGGCCAATCCACCTAACCTGCACATCTTTGGACTGTGGGAGGAAACCAGAGCACCTGGAGGAAACCCACGCAGACATGGGGACAATGTGCACTCTCCACACTGACAGTGACCCAAGCTGGGAATTAAACCCGGGTCCCTGAGGCAGCAGTGCTAACCCTCTGTGCCGCTCATATGGTGAGCCAAGGCCTTGTAGGGGGGCGGGGGGGACAAAGGGGGGGTGGAAGGGAGAGGAAACACCATTGCGGGGGGTAAATCCAATTCTGATAGCAGAAACGCGGGCAGTACGGAGTGCTCTCTGTCTCTGGGCTTCGCTGTGCTGGCTCGGTGCTGTGGACCATTCCCCACGGCCTGAAATCAATCTCAGCTCCACTTGAGGTTAATGTCAACAGGAACTCTCAGTAGGCTCATTAAGGGAAGGTATGTATGATTGCAAATCACATGTCAAGTGGACAGTTTACACCCAGCACAACACACGGCCCCTGTCATTTGAAACTCGCCCTCCCGTTGACCGGGAAGTGACTTTTAATCATAGAATCCCTACAGTGCAGGAGGAGGTTGTTTGGCCCATCCACCCTGGTCCTAACCCCATGCATTTACCCCCTGCTAATCTCCCCAACCTAAACAACTTGGGGCGCCAAGGTGTAACGTCTGAAAGACGTGCTGGTTAGGGTGCACTGACCGTGCTAAATTCTTCCTCAATGTACCTGAACAGGTGCCGGAGTGTGGCGACTAGAGGATTTTCACAGTAGCTTCATTGCAGTGTTAATGTAAACCAATACTTGTGACTAATAAATAAATAATCTTTACCAAAAAAAAAACAATTTAGCGCGGCCTATCCCTGTAACCTGCACATCTTTCAGACTACAGGAAGTAACCGGAGCACCCAGAGGAAACCCACGCAGATACGAGGAGAACGTGCAGACTCTGCACAGACAGTGACCCAAGCGCAGGAATCGAACCCGGGTCCCTGGCGCTGTGAGGCAGCAGTGCTAACCACTGGAGGTAGGGGAGGAGAGAGAGAGATGGGGGGAAGGGGAGGAGAGAGAGAGACGGGGGAGGGGGAGAGAGAGAGACATGGGGAGGGGGGTAGAGACAGAGAGAGAGAGAGAGAGACGGGGGGGGGGGAGAGAGAGAGGGAGACGGGGGGGAAGGGGTAGAGAGAGAGAGAGACGGGGAGGGGGAGAGAGAGACACGGAGGGGGGAAAAAGAGAGAGAGAGACGGGGGGGAGAGAGAGAGAGAGAGATGGGGGAGGGGGAGAGAGAGAGAGACGGGGGAGGGGGAGAGAGAGAGAGAGAGAGACGCGGGGGGGGGGAGAGAGAGATACGGGGGAAGGGGAGAGAGAGAGAGAGACATGGTGGGGGGGGAGAGAGAGAGAGAAACGGAAGGGGGAAGAAAGAGAGAGAGAGAGATGGGGGGAGGGGGGAGAGAGAGAGACACGGGGGGGGGGAGGGGGAGAGAGAGAGAGAGAGAGACAGGGGGAGGGGGGGAGAGAGAGAGAGAGACGGGGGGGGCAGAGGGGGAGAGAGATGGTGGGGAGGGAGACAGGAGTAGAGCGAGATGGGGGAGAGAAAGGGCGCGTGAGCAAAAGGAAAACCCAGCATAAAAGTGCATCTGTTTTATCACAATCTGGAACGAAATATTTGATGAATTGGCAATTTAACTTTAAAAGGCTGCAGATTAAGTGATTGTAAAGGCTGATTTATTCTGTACAGTCAGGAAGACAATTTGCTGCTTTGAGTCAGGCTGCCAAATTACCAAATTAAACTCCAATAATTTCCCCAAGACAACTGCATCTGGCAATGTGGAAACAATAGTAGTCATGATGTGGATGTGCTGGCGTTGGACTGGGGTAATCACAGTAAAAAGTCTGACAACACCAGGTTTTAGTCCAACCGATTTATTTGATAGTAAACGCACAAGCTTTCGGGTTAGTGCCTTCGTCAGGTGACGTTCACCTGACGGAAACCTAAAACCTGGTGTTGTCAGACTTTTTAATGTGGAAACGTACAGGAACGAGATTCTGCCATCCTGTATCAGCACCCACTCACTGGCTGGGGGGGCCCCCAGAGCGAGGAGGGGAGGGGGTACAATGGTTTCAGTAACTGCAGCGGGTGTTCCCTCAGTTTTGTGAGGACCCCGTTACCTGGAGCCCAGCGCACCGATCCTCACAACAGCCAGGTCCCCATAAAGCCCCAGCCTTCCCGAAGCCACCGCCCCCCGCCCGCACCCGAGTGGCCGTGTGTCACTTACAGGCTGTCTGGACACGACTCTGGTCTCTCCAGCAGGCCTCCCTCCATCACAAACCGCAGCACCTGCTCGTTGGACATGCCCTGGTACGGCTGCTCTGCCAAGGTGGCAATCTCCCAGAGAACCACTCCGAACGACCTGCAAACAAAGACACACGGTTCACTGCAGTCTCGCAAAGACTTGCTTCACACACTCCATCTCCCCCACACAGCAACAACCCCACCTCCGCTGGGCACAAACCTCAGGGGTGTTTGCCACCCTGAGCGTCACTGGATTTTTAATCACTCCATGAATGTTCCATCAGCCCCTTAGTCCCTCAGCGCTGCAGTTGCCTCAATAAAGGATCCTTGCAGAGTAGAGAGTGGGCCATTCAGCCCATCGGGTCTGCACTGACTCTCCAAAAGGGAATCCCACAAGGCCCTTCAGCCTATGCTTGTAGATTTGCCATGGCCAATCCATCTAACCTGAACATCTTCGGACACTAAGGGACAATTTGTCACGGCCAATCCACCTAACCTACACATCTTTGGACTGTGGGAAGAAACTGGAGCACCCGGAGGAAACCCACGCAGACACAGGGAAAACGTGCAAACTCCACACGGACAGTGACCCAAGTCGGGAATTGAACCCAAGTCCCTGGCGCTGTGAGGCAGCAATGCTAACCCACTGTGCCGCGCTATCAGTGGATGGTCACTCTGCTCAGTCGATTCACATCCTTAGCCTCGCTGTCCAGTCGATGGACTGGCATGGACAGGATGGGCCCAATGGCCTCCTTCTGTGCTGTCACGTTGCTATGGTGCATCAGGGCAGGCGAAAGCAGGGCAGGTCTAGTCTGGTCTGCAATGCAGCACGTAGCCAAGTAGCTACTATCTTGCACAGTCCGGTGTGAGCTGTGGGCTTTGGTGGAACAGTATCCCAGGAACGAGTCAGTGCCCACGGGAAATCGGAGGAGGATGGAGGGAGGGAGGGAGAGAGGGTGGAATATGAGCTACAGTTCTTTTATCCCCCCACCACAGAGGTTTTTAAGTTTGAAAAAAAAGTCTTTGTATGCAGACTGATCCAATCCCCACTGGGCAAAAAGGCAGCTGAGAGAGACAGGCAGGCTCACAAAGCAGATTTTAACAAGGTTATTTGAATCTCTTCAAACGTTTAAAAAGCTGCCAGCTTGAGCAATAAGAAAGGATAAATTATTCCTTCGCTCATAGCTTGCAGGAAGCCCCACTAATTAAGATGTCAGGATATCTAACACGTGATCGAATGCCGCAGTACACGGCTGTTACAGACAAAGGTCAGTCTCTGGGGAGCCGGTTTAAAGCCCCGGGTCCCCTCCCAGCCACAGAGTCACCGAACCACAGCCTGCCACGAGCAGACAAGCAGGAGGGCATCAAATTTTCAAGAATGGCGGTCGTTACCCAGCCTGGGCTGAGGCTACAGGAGCAGGCAAGGCCGGAGGAACGCTGGAGGACTCTGGGTCTGTACTCATTGGAGTTGAGAAGGATGGGGGGGAATCTTACTGAAACTTATAGGATACTGCGAGGCCCTGGATAGAGTGGACGTGGAGAAGATGTTTCCACCAGTAGGAAAAACTAGAACCACAGGGCACAACCTCAGGCTAAAGGGACGATCCTTTAAAACAGAGATGAGGAGGAATTTCTTCAGCCAGAGAGTGGGGAATCTGTGGAACTCTTTGCCGCAGAAGGCTGTGGAGGCCAGGTCATTGAGTGTCTTTAAGACAGAGATAGATAGGTTCTTGATTAATAAGGGGGTCAGGGGTTATGGGGAAAAGGCAGGAGAATGGGGGCATGTGAAAAACATCAGCCATGATTGAATGGCGGAGCAGACTCGATGGGCCGAGTGGCCTAATTCTGCTCCTACGTCTTTCAGTCTTACGATTCCATTCAGGCAGGGTTGGGAAACCTACAACCTACTCCTGTATGGTGGCGACTGATTCCTTACCTTGGAGGAGCTCGGTTTGCTCTCACTGGAGCGACGGAGGTTGAGTGGTGATCTGATAGAAGTCTACAAAATTGTGAGGGGCACGGACAGAGTGGATAGTCAGAAACTTTCTCCCAGGGTGGAAAAGTCAATTACTAAGGGGCACGGGTGCGAGGGGCAAGGTTTAAAGGAGATATATGAGGTGGGCTTTTTTTTTACCCAGAGGGTGATGGGTGCCTGGAACTCGCTGCCAGGGTAGGTAGTGGAAGCGGATATGATAGTGAGTTTTAAAGGGCGTCTTGACAGATACATGAATAGGATGGAAATAGAGGGATATGGTCCCCAGAAGGGTAGGGGGTTTTAGTTCAGTTGGGCAGCATGGTCAGTGCAGGGCTTGGAGGGGCCGAAGGGCCTGTTCCTGTGCTGGAATTTTCTTTGTGATTTGTGATTCCTGCAATAGGTCTGTTCAGAATGCATATTTCTGCTCCAAGGAATAGTTTGGGCATTTTTCAAAACCAGGCAGCAACAAGAGTCCTTGCTTTGTGGCAATGCAGCAAGTTCAGAGTTCGAAGGTCACGGGAAAATAAGGAGACCCGCGTACCAGACATCGGAGTGCGTGGTGAAGACACCATCCTTCAGCGATTCAGGAGACATCCAGCGCACAGGGAGCAGCCCCTTCCCTCCTTTCCGGTAATAATCCGTCTCGTAGATGTCCCGCGTCATCCCAAAATCTGCGGGAGAAGGGCAGACATTTGGTTAACGGGGTCACGGCTTTTCGCTGGAACAAACTTGAGCCCGGAAGAGTGAACGCTTCGAGAAGTTTAATTCTTTCAGAGAACGAATGGAGGTTCAGGAAAATATCAGCTGGTGATCACCGCGGCTCTCAAGCTGCCGGATCTGATCTGCTCAGTGTCACATTGAATTCCGAATATGTAGGAGGCCATTCAGCCCACCGAGTCTGCACTAATTCTCTGATATTGGTATTTTAACCCTCTCTCCCACCCTATCCCCGTAATCCCACACATTTCCCATGGCTAATCCATCTAATTTACACATCTTGGGACACTAAGGGGCAGTTTAGCACGGCCAATCCACCTAACTTGCACGTGAGAGGAAAGCGGAGCACCCGGAGGAAACCCACGCAGACACGGGGAGAACGTGCAGACTCCGCACAGACAGTGACCTGAGGCTTGAATTGAACCCGGGTCCCTGGCGCTGTGAGACAGTGGTGCTAACCCACTGTGCCACCCTTGTTGAGCGCTCAGATCCTGCCCGGATCAGCTGGTGGGAATACTCGCAGACACCTTCAACCTCTCTTTGCACCAATCGGAGGGTCCTTATCTGCTTCAAGACGAGGACCATCATCCCGCTTCCTAAAACCAAGCATGGTGTCTTAATGACTATCGTCCGGTGGCTCTGACATCCATCATTATGACGTGCTACCAAAAGTTAGTCACGGCACGAATCAATTCCAGCCTCCGGGACTACCTGGATCCACTACAGTTTGCCTATCGCCGCAACAGGTCCACAGCAGACACCATCTCCCTGGCCCTGCACTCAACCCTGGAACACCTAGACAACAAGGTCCCCTATATCAGACTCCTATTTACTGATTATAGCTCAGCCTTCAATACCATTATTCCTACAAAACTCATCGCCAAACTCCATGGCCAGGGCCTCGGCTCCTCCCTCTGCGACTGGATCCTGAACTTCCTAACTCACAGACCACAATCAGTAAGGATAGGAACAACAACACCTCCACGATCATCCTCAACACCAGTGCCCCACAAGGCTGTGTTCTCAGCCCCCTACTAACTCCTTATACACCTGTCACTGTGCGGCCAAATTCCCCTCCAATTCTATTTTCAAGTTTGCTGATGACACCACCACAGTGGGTCGGATCTCAAACAATGACGAAACTGAGTACAGGAATGAGATAGAGAGTCTGGTGAACTAGTGCGGCAACAATAATCTCTCCCTCAATGTCAACAAAATGGAGATAGTCATCGACTTCAGGAAGCGTAAAGGAGCACATGTCCCTGTCTACATCAATGGGGATGAAGTAGAAATGGTTGAGAGTTTCATGTTTTATCAACGACAACCTGTCCTGGTCCTCCCATGCTGACACTATAGTTAAGAAAGCCCACCAACACCTCTACTTTCTCAGAAGACTTAGGAAATTTGGCATATCAGCTACGACTCTCACCAACTTTTACAGACACACCATAGAAAGCATTCTTTCTGGTTGTATCACAGCTTGGTATGGGCTCCTGCTCTGCCCAAGACCACAAGGATCTACAAAACGGTTTTGAATGTAGCCCAATCCATCACGCAAACCAGCCTCCCATCCATTGATTCCGTCTACACTTCCCACTGCCTCAGAAAAGCAGCCAGCAGAACCACCTCACAAACCCCGGACATTCTCCCTTCCACCTTCTTCCGTCAGGAAAAAGATACAAAGATGAAGTCACGTACCAACTGACTCAAGAACAGTTTCTTCCCTGCTGCCATCAGACTTTTGAATGGACCTACCTCGCATTAAGTTGATCTTTCTCTGCACCCTAGCTATGACTGTAACACTACATTCTGCACCCTCTCCTCTATGAACGGTATGCTTTGTCTGTATAGTGCGCAAGAAACAATACTTTTTACCTTATGTTAATACGTGTGACAATAATAAATGAAATCAAAATCAGGCACAGATTGCCACCCAGTTAACTGCCCATTCCTCCTGTGCCTAGTGAGTGGTCAGTATCGGCTGCCTGTAACTGTGAGGTGGGTAAACAGTGAACTCTGATTCTGCCCTCACCCAATGTTCAACCAGGAGGGAAAGACGGGCACCGGAATTCTACCAGCCCACCTGCCAGGGAACCGGAGCAGGCGAGAGGCGGACAACGGAGTTGACCCCAGGTGGGATTTTCTGGTCTCGGGTCGAATGAAATCCCACCCAGGGTGTGACTCTTCTGAAAGAAAGCACCCTCCGACACCGCTGCACTCCCCCTCGAGCACGGATCTGAAAGGGTCGGCCCTCACTCTGTGCTCAGGTCTCTGGGTCGGGATTTGAACCCCCAGCTTTCTGAGTCTTGGGCTAAGGCACCACCATCTGAAGCACTGCTGACACCACCCAGTATTACTGTACAACACGCTCACACAAACTCCACTGTTTGGGTGGCACAGTGGTTAGCACTGCTGCCTCAGGGACCTGGGTTCAATTCCCAGCTTCGGTCACTGTGTGGAGTCTGCACATTCTCCCCGTGTCTGTGTGGGTTTCCTCCGGGTGCTCCGGTTTCCTCCCACAGTCCGAAAGACCGTGCTGGTTAGGGTGCATTGGCCGTGCTAAATTCTCCCTCAGTGCATCCGCATGTGGCGACTAGGGGATTTTCACAGTAACTTCATTGCAGTGTTAATGTAAGCCTACTTGTGACACTAATAAATAAACTTTAAAAAACTTTGCATCTTCTGCTCAAGGCTGATGTTGGCTTGAGGAAAGGTTAGATTATTCTAATTTCATAGAATCACAGAATCTCTCAGTGCAGAAGAGGCCCTTCAGCCCATCGAGTCTGCCCCGACCCATGAAAGGCCCTGACCTGCCCACCTAATCCCACTTGCCAGCAATTGATCCAGAGCCCTGAATGTTATGGTGTGCCAAGTGCTCATTCAGGTACTTTTGTAAAGGATGTGAGGCATCCCGCCTCCACCACCCTCCCAGGCAGCACGTTCCAGACCCTCACCACCCTCTGGGTAAAAAAAAGTTTTCTCAAATCTCCCTCAACCTCCCACCCCCTCACTTTTAACTTGTGTGCCCTCGCAATTGACCCTTCAACTTAGGGGAACAGCTGCTCCCGATCCACTCTGCCCCTCAATCAGGTCGCCCCCCCCCCCCCTCAGAATATCAACAGCTTATCCAACCTCTCTTCATAACTGAAACGTTCCATCCCAGGCAGCATCCTGGTGGATCTCCTCTGCATCCCCTCCAGCGCGTTCATGTCCTTCCTATGACGTGGCACAGTAAGAAGCCTCACAACACCAGCTTAAAGTCCAACATGTTTATTGGATAGCATGAGCTTTTCGAGCTATGCTTCATCAGCTGAGTCACTCACCTGATGAAGGAGCAGCGCTCTGAAAGCTCGTGCTACCCAATAAACCTGTTGGACTTTAACCTGGTGTTGTGAGGCTTCTTACTGTGCCCACCCCAGTCCAACGCCGGCATCTCCACATCATGGCTATAACATGGCGACCAAAATGCACTCAGTACTCCAGCTGTGGCCTCACCAAAGTTCCGTACAATTCCATCGTGACCCCTCTGCTATTCGGGGAAAACCTACCTCCAATTTTTACAGTATAGTCCTCTGCCACCATACAGTTGCGAGCTGCTAGATCACGGTGTACAAATTTATTTGCGTTGAGGTAAGACATGCCGTCTGCGATCTCGCCTGCCATCTGTGTCATCTTCTTCAACGTGGGTGGTCCCTTGCCTGGGTTGTTCTGTTGGGAGATCCACAACATAAAGCACTCAGGGTTAAATCTATCCTTCTCTTAAAAAGGCAAATTACTATGGATGCCGGAATCTGAAACCAGCCCAAACCTACCCAACCTCTCCTCATAACACAAATGTTCCGTCCCAGGCAGCATCCTGGCGAATCTCCTCTGCACCCCCAGAGGGTTAAAGCATCTGCTCCATCCCACCTCAGCCTCTTCGTTTTCGTTCTATTTTATTTAACTTTTGTTTTTACTGTTCTCCACCTTTTATTTCTTTATGGTCTTTCTTCACTTTTCTTCTCCCTGCCCCACCCCTCAACTCTTTCCCACCACTTCACCCCCCCTTCCCTGACCTTACCTCTTCTCCACCCCCGCTTCCCCTTTTCTACATTCTATCTCTATCCCACTACCCGCCCCCCCCCCGCAATCCCTCAACATCTTCATCTCCAGCTTCTTTGCGTTTGGCCATTCACACTCTTTTTTCTCTCTATGGACAGCTATTTGCAATCTTTTCCCCTGGATTCTGTGGCTATGACTCATCTCCCATTCCCTCCCCCTGTGGTATAAATATCTCCCACTTTCTCTGCCTTTTGGCTTTGACAAAGGGTCAGCTGGACTTGAAACGTCAGCTGTTTTCTCTCCTTACAGATGCTGCTGAGATTTTTCAGCATTTTCTCCCTTGCTATCCTTCTATTAAATCCAGAGTTAACCACCCCAGGTCCCCATGCATCTGGCTAGACCAGACCCTTCCTCCAACCAGATCTGCCGAATCTCAAAAATTTGTTCTGATGAATCCTTGGTTTTTTTCTCTCCCAACCTCCACTGGTCAGGGTCAGCTCGGCAGAGTCGATGTACGCTCGCTCTCAGCAGCACGCTTGCTCGCTCGAGGGCGAGCGGACAACCGAACCAACCAGGAGGAGACCGTCTGTCTCTGATCAGTCATCATCTCATTGAGCAGCAGGGCAGACTCGATGGGCCCAATGGCCTAATTCTGCTCATGTCCAATGGTTCCCCGAGTCTGCTCCGACATTCAATGAGACCACGCCTGATCGGAATGTGGGCTCACCATCCCCCCATTGCAGAGACACAATCTCCCTTCTCCCCAAGACATGGACACACAGCCAGCCTACTCTTCCCCCCCGCCCCAGGCACACACCCATGAACAGACACATACCAGGTCAGAAGACAGGAAAGCTCCCTATGCAGAATTGCGGAACCAATTTCACCACACGGACGGCAGCACCACAGGAGGTGCTCCCCTCCCCCCACCAACCACCTCCCAGGGGCAACAACTGCTGGTTTTGGCGTCACAAAAACACCAGTAAACAAGAAATATCTGGCACAGGAACAAACATTTCACCAAAGAAAATAAACACCATTAAATCTGGATTTGTCTCAGTGGGGGCTTCTTGAACCAGATTCAAGCTCTCAGCTTCCAGACGCGAGGCCAATCTTTATGTTCACAAACGCTTTGGCACAATTCTGCTTTTAACCTCCCCCCCACCCCACCCCGGTAAAGCAATGGAGGAACGCTTGCCGCTAACTCCCGAGCGATCTGCCACAGTGCTGGAAACAGCGCTCACCTCCGAGTCTGGCCGCAGTGACCTCAGGTAGCTCTTCAAGTCCCCGCGAGTCATCAGTTCCATGATGACCAAGGTCGGCTGTCCCTGGGATACTACCCCAAGCAGACGTACCTACAGTACCGAGAGAACCAGCCAACAATCAATAAACTGTGCAGCATTTTCCAGCTGTGTTTAACTGGCACACACATCTAAATCATTCTCATTATTATTTCTCTTATTCTGCCTCATCACATCTCCACACATCTCCTATACAGTAGGTTATTTCAGGGTCTTTTGGGACCAGAGTCTTTTAGGGATTGAACAACTCAAGTTGTTAAACAACTGGGTGGAGAGATGGCAGATAGAGTTTAATCTGGACAAAGGTAATGCATTTTGGAAGGGCTAATACAGATGGGAGATATACAATAAATGGCAGAACCCATTTCGAGTATTGATAGGCAGAGGGATCTGGGCGTACAGATACGCAGGTCACTGAAAGTGGCAATGCAGGTGGAGAAGGCGGCACACAGCTTGCCTTCGTCAGCTGGGGTATTGAGTTTAAAAATTGGCAAGTCATGTTGCAGCTTTACAGAACTTAGGCTGCACTTGGAATATAGTGTTCAATTCTGGTCGGCACGCTACCAGGAAGATGTGGAGGCTTTGGAGAGGGTACAGAAAAGATTTACCAGGAGGTTGCCTGGTATGGAGGGCATTAGCTATGAGGAGAGGTTGGAGAAACTTGGTTTGTTCTCACTGGAACAATGGAGGTTAAGGGGAGACCTGATAGAAGTCTACAGGATTATGACAGGCATGGACAGAGTGGATAGTCAGAAGCTTTTCCCCAGGGTGGAAGAGTCAATTACTGAGGGACATAGGTTTAAGGTGCGAGGGGCAAGGTTTAAAGGAGATGTATGAAGCAAGTTATTTTACACAGGGGGTGGTGGGTGCCTGGAACTCGCTGCCGGGGGAGGTAGTGGAAGCAGATGCGATAGTGAGTTTTAAGAGGCGTGTTGACAAATACATGAATAGGATGGGAATAGAGGGATATGGTCCCCCAAAAGAGGGTAGGGGGTTTTATTTCAGTCGGGCAGCATGGTCGGTGCAGGCTTGGAGGGCCGAAGGGCCTGTTCCTGCGCTGTAATTTTCTTTGTTCTTGTTCTTCGTACTTTATAGGTTCGAAGAAATATGTAGGCCATTCGGCCCTTCAAGTACTCTCTGCTAGTCAATCATGGTCGATCTGAGAGTGACCTTCACTCCACTTTCTTACCCGTCCCTCGTAACCCTTGACCCACTTGCCAGTCACCAATCTGTCCAATCTCGTGTTGAACACCTGTATGATTTGCTGCATTTATGCAAAAAACTTCATTTTCAGACATTGCTGCCTACGAGATTACATTGAAATGCTAAGCTTAAAGCAGCCTGAACCTGACCACATTTTAAAACTCAGCTGGGTTCGCTGGAAAATTGGCTGCATTTTTTTGAAAGTACAATGCAAGCAAAAACAGGCACTTTTCTAAGCCAAACAAAACTTCTCGTAAACAACATCTGCGAGGCCTCGAGATAAGGATGGATATATTGTGGAACTGTGCATTTAGCTGGCAGTCTGTTTTCGAGAGCTGCTCAGGCTGTTTGGAGCTTGGATCAGAAAGTTAAAAGTTTATTTATTAATGACACAAGTAGGCTTACATTAACTCTGCAATGAAGCTACCATGAAAATCCCCTAGTTGCCACATTCCGGCGCCTGTTCGGGTACACTGAGGGAGAATTTAGCACGGCCAATGCACCCTAACCAGCATGTCTTTCAGACTGTGGGAGGAAACAGGAGCACCCGGAGGAAACCCACACCCACACGGGGAGAATGTGCAAACTCCACACAGACAGCGACCCAACTGGGAATTGAATCCAGCTCTCTGGAACTGTGAGGCAGCAGTACTAACTCACTGCGCCACCGTGCCATCCATAGTACAGGACTTTTGAGAAAAAGCCAGTCTCTCTTTCTCGCTCCAGTTCTTCACTTTTCTGTTTGCTTTGTAATGATTTAATTTTAAGTTCTATTCGATAAAAGGAATTCCTTGTTCCAGTGCCACCTTCGTCTATTCAGAGGAATGAATACACCCTACAGTTGAATACATGACCCAAGATCAGTGATCCAGCCTCCACTACTCCCTGGAAACTGTCAGAAGAAATTCCTCCTCATCTCCATCTTTAATGAGAGACCCCCTCATTCTGAAACTGTCTCACCTCGCTTTAGATACCCCCATAAGGGGTTACCATCCTCTCATCACCCACTCTGTCAAACCCCGAGGATCTTACATTTCAGTGTTATTCAGATCAAAATCCTTTCTCCTGACGTAATCCGAGTTTGAAGTCCTCTGCCTCCAAAGTTAATTACCTAGAATCAGGCAGGGGTTTTTTAATTTCATGGGTGTCACTGGCTGGCCAGCATCTATTGCCCATCCCTAGTTGCTCTTAGAGGGCAGTTGAGAGTCAACTACATTGCTGTGGCTCTGGAGTTACATGTAGGCCAGGCCGGGTAAGGAATGTAACACTACATTCTACACTCTCTCCTTACCTTCTCTACGAACGGTATGCTTTGTCTGTATAGTGTGGAAGAAACACTACTTTTCATTGTTTGCTAATACATGTGACAATAATAAATCAAATCAAATCAAGACAGCAGATTTCGTTCCTTAAAGGGGACCAGATGGGTTTTTCCAACAATGGTTTCACGGTCATCCAGATTTTTTTTATTGAATTCACATTCCACCATCTGCCGTGGCAGGATTCGAACTCAGGTCCCCAGAACATTAGCTGAGTTTCTGGATTGATAATCTAGCGACAATACCACTAGGCCATCCCCTTACCTAGCCTTTAATATGATTACATGCCAGGGAAATTGGAAGGTGGTGGTGAACTGTTGCCTTCAACGACAAATGTCTCACTTGGCTATTTCAGAGGGCAGTTGAGAGTCAACCACATTGCTGTGGCTCTGGAGTCACATGTAGGCCAGACCGGGTAAGGACAGCAGATTTCCTTCCCTAAAGGGACATTGGTGACCCAGATAGGTTTTTCCGACAATGGTTTCATGGTCACCAGTAGGTTCGTAATTCCAGATGTTTTTTATTGAATTCAAATTCCACCATCTGCCGTGGCGGGATTCGAACCCCAGGTCCCCAGAACATTAGCTGAGTTCCTGGATTAATAGTCGAGCAATAATATCACTGGGCCGTCGTCTCCTCAAAGCGCTACACTAGCTCCCTGGAAATCAGGATCTCCCACATTACACGTACCACGTGATGGCAGTTGAACTCCTTCATCACCGACGCCTCGTTGAGGAATTCGATGCGCTCACGCATCGTGGCCGACTCATTGACAGTCTTGATGGCCACTCTGGTCTCCGGATCCCCCTTCACCACACCCTTGGCCACCCCCTCGTATACCATCCCGAAGGAGCCCTGGCCCAGCTCCCGGCTCATGGTGATCTTCTCACGTGGGACCTCCCACTCATCCGGGACGTACACTGGAACGAATAACACCGCAATGAAAACAAGGATAAGACAAAGCTCCGGGTGGTTGGGGAGAGGGTGGGGGCAATGGGAATTGGGATAAGCAACATAATCATGGCACTAATTAATCTTAGAGTCTCATAATGCAGAGAGGGACCTCTTTGTCCACTGCGACCATACCAAATTTATAAAAGCACGAATCCATTTAATCCACTACCCTGCTTTCTTCTCATTGCCCTGCACACTTTTAAAGTTAAAGTTTATTTATTAATATCACAAATAAGGCTTACATTAACACTGCAATGAAGACACTCTGAAAATTCCCTAGCTGCCACACTCCGGCGTCTGTTCGGGTACACTGAGGGAGAATTTAGCCTGGTCAATGCACCCTTAACCAGCACGTCTTTCACACTTTAGGAGGAAACTGGAAGAAACCCACGCAGACATGGGGAGAATGTGCAGACTCCACAAAGACAGAGACCCAAGCCAGGAATCAAACCTGGGTCCCTGGTGCTGTGATGCTGAAGTGCTAACCAGTGTGCACTGCATGTACTCTGCGAATGGTATGCTTTGCCTGTATAGCACGCAAGAAACAATACTTTTCACTGTATCCCAACACGTGTGACAACAATAAATCAAATCACTTTAATGTGTTACCATGCTGCCTATCGGATCACAGGATAGAGGGGATGTGAGATCAAAACGCAGGGACAGACTCAGGGGCTAACATACGGAAGCAATATGTGCAGATGCTGGAAACCTGATGTAAAAACTGGATAATGCTCAGACAGAACTGTGCAGAGAGGAACACTACTGGTGCGGGTTAACAACCTTCCATCAGATGTCCCCTCGTCGCACTGTGTCCCTCTCTCACACTCCTACCTCCCCCCCCGGATATGGCAGGCAGAGAGAATCTGGATCGATACTTACTGTCAGCAGCGCTGAAGTACTCGGGATTCACAGACGCATACAGCACTCCGTTTGGAAGTCTGTCACTGTTTCTGTACGAGACAGAGAGAGAGGCATTAGTAAAGATAAAACCTCAGCCAAGAGCACAACCTCTCAAAGTTCCAGCCTGAAAGATTACAGTCAGAGGTTTATAGCATGGAAACAGGCCCTTCGGCCCAACTTATCCCTTTTTTAAAACCATTAAGCTAGTCACAGTTGCCCGCATTTGGCCCATATCCCTGTATACCCATCTTATCCATCTAACTGTCTAACTGTTTTTTAAAAGTCAAAATTGTACCCATCTCTACTACTACCTCCGGCAGCTCGTTCCAGACACTCACCACCCTCTGTGTGAAAAATTTGTCCCTGGGGACCCTTTTGTGTCTCTCCCCTCTCACCTTAAACCTGTGCCCTCTGGTTTTAGACTCCCCGACCTTTGGGAAAAGATATGGACTATCTAGCTGATCTGTGCCCTGATTATTTTATAGACCTCTATAAGATCATCCCTCAGCCTCCTACACTCCAGAGAAAAATGTTCCAGTTTATCCAGCCTTGTCTGAGTTTTCCCACTTCATGGCCCTATCCCCATCACCCCACATATTTACTCTGACGCTAAGGGGTAATTTATCATGGCCAATCCACTTAACCTGCACATCTTTGGACTGTGGGAGGAAACTAGAAAACCCAGAGGAAACCCACGCAGACATGGGGACAAGTTCAACACAGAACACACTACCTTTTCCCAAAGGTAAGGGAGTCTAAAACTAGAGGGCACAGGTTTAAGGTGAGAGGGGAGAGATACAAAATGGTCCAGAGGGGCAATTTGTTCACACAGAGGGTGGTGTCTGGAACAAGCTGCCACAAGTAGTAGTAGAGGTGGATACAATTTTGTCCTTTAAAAAGCAGTTAGATAGTTACATCGGTAAGATGGGTATAGAGGGATTTGGGCCAAATGCGGGCAATTGGGAGTAGCGTAGGGGTTTTAAAAAAAAAGGGCGGCATGGACAAGTTGGGCCGAAGGGCCTGTTAACATGCTGCATACCTCTATGATTCAGACAGTGACCCAAACTGGGAATCGAACCCGGGTCCCTGGCACTGAGAGGTAGCAGAGCTAACCCACTGTGCCACCGTGTAGGGTAGCAAGGTAGGGAGGCGGGAGGGTGGCAACGGGGAGGGAATGAAGCAGCAGCAGACACGTGGTACGACTGCAACACTGACCGATTTAGAACAGAGTCAAATAACAATTAACCATCTGTAAGAAGTCTCACAACAGCAGGTTAAAGTCCAACAGGTTTATTTGGAATCACGAGCTTTCCGAGCGCCGTTCCTTCATCAGGTGAGTGGAGCAGTGCTCCGAAAGCTCGTGATTCCATAATAAACCTCCTGGACTTTAACCTGGTGTTGTGAGACTTCTCACTGTGTTTACCCCAGTCCAACACCGGCATCTCCACAGCATGAGGTAAGTTAATAAAATGAGCCTTACCTCTTCTTATTGAAGAAGTATAGTGTCAACACCAGACTAACCAACACCAACATCACTGCAATGGGCAACGCAATGACCAGCTGCATGAGATTATCAGGTCCAGGGGCTGTGGAGACAAATTCAAGGCAAAATATCAAGGTTTGTGTCATGACCTCATAATTCTTTTCTTCTCTCCAACAGCAGGATGGAGATGGTCTTTGATACTCAGCTATGGACCGGCCATGTTTCAACCTTCAATACACAGATCCTGTTCCCGCAACTGAATTCCAGACCTCATCCCGACATCTTCCACTCCAGCTCACTCATTCCCGGGATCTGGAACCCGCGGAATCTCCTCCCTCTATCCTCGACATTCCTATCCTCCCACAATCCAAGGGCTTCCATCACCCTCCATTTCAATTTCGGCCATTTGCCTCACTCGCCCTAATCGTGGGGGCTTCCCGCCTTCCACCAGATCTCCTAGAATGTTCTAGGAACAGCACCTGCCCCACAAAGTGGCACCCAAAGGTGTTCATCAATGTATTGGCCCAGCTGTGACACGATGGCAACCAAAACCTGGTTTGAGAGATAATTTGATTATAGGAATTAAATGGAGCCCGAGACAATAGATGCTTAATGCGCTGATGCAAAATGTTCAAGTCCCTCAGATCATTCACTGTCGAATTTTAATTTCACTTCCTGTGACCACAGTGCGTAACCGAGGGGGGAAAGCCTCTTAATGGCTTCCTGTACATTAATTTTATAAACGCAGCTTAACATTCCTGGAGACAGGATTAGTGTCACAGCCCCACTGAATGGTCAGTGGCTCTGCGTTGGTTCGGTGGCACAGCGGTTAGTGCTGCTGCCTCACACAGTGCTCGCAACCCCGGTTCAATTCCCGTCTGTGTGGAGACTGCACATTCTCCCCATGTCTGCGTGGGTTTCCTCCAGGTGCTACCTTTTCCTCTCACACTCCAAAGATGTGCAGGTTGGGTGGATTGGCCACGCTGGGTTGCCTCTTAGTGTCAGGGGGATTAGCAGGGTAAACACATAGGGTTGTGGGCATAGGCCCTGGGTGGGATTGTAGTCAGTGCAGGCTCGATGGGCTGAATGGCCCCCTCCTGCACTGATTTCTGGGTATGAGGATCATGTTCTCTGCTCCCACACACCGTTTACCTCTGTAGTAACTTGTCCGTAATGCTCTGTGGAATATACCATGTGATTTGGCTGTCACTTTCCAGCCCCCCCTCACCCCAAATGTACAGCACACTCAAGTACCAACACATTGTACTGTTACATTCCACCCCCCCACCGCAGTTACAAGCTTAAAATGTATTTATTAGTGTCACAAGTAGGTTTACATTAACACTGCGATGAAGTTGCTGTGAAAATCCCCTAGTTGCCACACTCCAGCACCTGTTTGGGTACACTGAGGGAGAATTTGGAACAACCAGCGCACCCTAACCAGCAGTCTTTTGGACTGTGGGAGGAAACCGGAGCACCCAGAGGAAACCCACACAGACACGAGGAGAATGCGCAGACTGCACACAGACAGTGACCCGAGCCAGGAATCAAACCCGGGCCCCTGGCACCATGAGGCAAACTAAAGAGGCAAAACAAACTACATTCCAGTAGAGAGTTTCTAATAATGCCAGGCGACTGGCGACCATCATCCAAGGAAATGGGTGCAGGTAGCGATCAGGGTGGGGGGGTGCCTAGTTGACTCCCTACTGCCCCATGCCAGGAGGTTAGATGTAGCATCAACCGCAGCCCTGTGTGGGCCCATCCATTTTGCACAGCCTGGGTTTCAGACCTGCGGCCCTCCAGACTGTGTTTAATCCACAGCACCTTTATAAAGGGGCTAACCAACAGCAAAACAACCCTGGGAGTCCAGAGAGAAATTGCTGCAATTGCCAGAGTGATTATTAAACACACAGCTCGCTACGATGGAGAACATCAGCGGGGAAACCGCAGTGCCCTGGCCTCTCACACACACTACCTACAGAAAGCTCCACATTCACCTCCTATCAAGGAAAGGTCATTCTGCCCATTGAGCTCATTCTGTCACTCCATTTGGGTTGATCTGCCTTTAACGCTGTGTTTACCCACCCAGCTTGTATCAGCTTTAATACCCATGCCCGGAAAACTATCAGAAGTCTGGACCACCACAACCCCCCTTTCTTTCTCGCTGCCCCCCCTTCCTCTCACACCTCACCCCCCTTCTTAACCCTTTCCCCTTCTTCCTACATGCCCCTCACCCTCCCTTTCTCAACCCCCCCTCCCTACCCCCTCCTTCCTGACCCTTTCCCCCCATCCATTTCCCTACCCCGCTTTCCGCAGGCCCCTCTCCACCCCCTCCTCAACCCCCCTCCCCAACTCCCTTCCTGGCCCTTTCCCCCTCCGTCTTCCCCGCCTCCTCTTCCCGCATGCCTCTCACCCCCCTCCCCACCCCGTCTTCCCGCATGCCCCTCACCCCGTCTTCCCGCATGCCCCTCACCCCCCTCCCCACCCCGTCTTCCCGCATGCCCCTCACCCCCCTCCCCACCCCGTCTTCCCGCATGCCCCTCACCCCCTTCCTCACCCCGTCTTCCCGCATGCCCCTCACCCCCTTCCTCACCCCGTCTTCCCGCATGCCCCTCACCCCCTTCCTCAACCCCCCTCCCCACCCAGTCTTCCCAAATACCTTTGAACCCCCTTCCTCAACCCCCCTCCCTGACCCTTTCCCTACTCCCTCTTCCCGCATGCCCCTCACCCCTCTTACCCACCCCTCCCCCCACATGCCCCCTCACTCCGCCCCCTCCCTTCCCCCCACGGCAGCAGCAACGGAACTTCAGAAAGCAATTTGCTCCAACTGAAGTGTTGTGTGTGACTGGATCAAGGTGGGGAGCTGCGACTGGAATGGGATCTCTTTTATGGTGGAAAGTTTTAAGTTTCTTTATTAACGTCACAGGTCAGCCTCCTGCCTGTCACTTACGTTTTGCCTTTATGTAGAACATCACTGGATCAGTCCATGAGCCATTGCCAGACAGCGAGGTGGCTCGGACCTCAGCGGTGTAATTCCCAGGGCTCAGTCTGTCCAGTTTACAGCCGCCATTGCACAGCTTATACTGCTGCCTGGAAACACATTCTTGCAGCACCTGAAATAGTCCAAAGATAGATAAAATCAGAGACAAAACCCAGTGATAGGATCTGATTCAATTTATTACTGTCACATGTATTAACATACAGTGAAAAGTATACTATGCCTTGCACGCTATACAGACAAAGCATGATAGATCATAGAAACCCTACAGCGCAGGAGGGGGCCATTCAGCCCATCGAGTCTGCACCGACCATAATCCCACCCAGGCCCTATCCCTGTATCCCTACATATTTACCCACTAATCCACGCATCTCAGGATACTAAGGGCAATTTTAGCATGGCCAATTAACCTAACCCACACATCTTTGGACTGTGGGAGGAAACCAGAGTACCTGGAGGAAACCCACGCTGACACGAGGAGAATGTGCAGACTCCGCACAGACAGTGACCCAAGCCGGGAATCGAACCCGGGTCCCTGGAACTGTGAAGCAGCAGAGCTAACCACTGTGCTACCGTGCTGCCCTGTTCTCCAAAGCTTTCTTTGTTCATTCCGTACATAGAGAAGGAGAGGGTGCAGAATATAGTGTTACAGCTGGGGTGTAGAGGAAGATCAACTTAATGTGAGGTAGGTCCATTCAAAAGTCTGATGGCAGCAGGGAAGAAGCTGTTCTTGAGTCGGTTGGTACGTGACCTCAGACTTTTGTATCTTTTTCCGAAGAAAGAAGGTGGAAGAGAGAATGTCCGGGGTCCTTAATCATATTGGCTGCTTTTCCGAGGCAGCAGGAAGTGTAGACAGAGTCAATGGACGGGAGGCTGGTTTGACCGATGGACTGGGCGCAGTATCTAGCTACAGCCAACTCGGGACTGAAACACAAAGTTAATCAGATGACAAGCCAGTTATACAGGAAGCTCGCACTGTCCGCCACTGGGAAATCTCAAGGGGAACCATCAACATCTCATCATTACTGGAGGTTGTCCTCTCATCACTCACAGTCAGCGATTGTGGTGGAAGGATCAATCCAGACTAGTCTTTAAGTTCAAGTTGGTTTATTGCATGGTGGTGCAGTGGTTAGCACTGCTGCCTCACAACACCAGGGATACGGGTTCGATTCCGGCCTTGGGTCGCTGTCTGTATGGAGTCTGCATGTTCTCCCTGTGTCTGCGTGGGTTTCCTCCAGGTGCTCTGGTTTCCTTCCACCATCCAGAGATGTGCAGGTTGGGTGGATTGGCCGTGCTAAATTGACCCTAGAAGTAGAGGGACTAGCAGGGTAAATATGTGGGGTTATAGGGATAGGGCCTGGGTGGGATTGTGGTCAGTGCAGGCTCGATGGGTCGAATGCCTCCTATGCACTGTGGGGATTCTATGATGAATTCCCTTAACAAGGTAGATAAACTGTGATTAGTAATAAAATACATTGACACCTTTGGCCTCCAGATTCTTGCCTGGAACTTGGAATTCTCAACCCCGAGCAGTGGAGGCCGGATTGTTGAATATATTCACAGCCGGGTTAGACAGATATTTGACTGTCGAGGGGTTATAAGGGTTGCAATCACAGAGAGGTGGTAACTCTCACAACATTTACCAAGTATTTAGATGAGCATTTGAAACGCCGTAGCACACAAGGTTCCGAGCCAAGCGCTGGAAAGTGGGATTATGATAAGAGATAGGTTTGGAATAGACAGGTCCTTGATTGCACAGATACGATGGGCTGAAGGACCCCTTTCCTTGCTGTAAAACTCACTGACTCTATCAGCTATGTCTACACTTCCCACTGCCTCAGAAAAGCAGCCAGCATAATCAAGGACTCCACGCACCCTGGATATTCTCTCTCCCACCTTCTTCCTTCGGGAAAAAGATACAAAAGTCTGAGGTCACGTACCGACCGACTCAAGAACAGCTTCTTCCCTGCTGCTGTCAGACTTTTGACTGGACCTACCTCGCATTAAATTGATCTTTCTCTACACCCTAGCAATGAGTGTTAACACTACGTTCTGCACTCTCTCCTTTCCTTCTCTACGAATGGTGTGCTTTGTCTGTATAGCACGCAAGAAACAATACTTTTCACTGTATGTTAATACATGTGACAATAATAAACTAAATCAAATCATAAAATGGTCTTCCTGAATGGCAGAGGGAATTCTGCTCCTGTGTTTATGTTCGTTCCTGGGAGCGGACCAAGGAATTTTATTTCAGCCCTTTGTGGACACGGGTCTTTTGGTTCATTTTGTCCGAGCCAGTTTGGTTTTTGAGCTAGACCCTGTGTGTGCGTGCTCGCTCCGACACTGGTCCTGTTTTTGAGCTAGACCCTGTGTGTGTGTACGCGCTCGCTCCGACACTGGTTCTGTTTTTGAGCTAGACCCTGTGTGCGTGTACGCGCTCGCTCCGACACTGGTCCTGTTTTTGAGCTAAACCCTGTGCGTGCGTGCACGCTCGCTCCGACACCGGTCCTGTTCTCCGACCCACCCGCTTACCTCACTGTCCCCTCGGCTGTACTTCACTTCGTACATCAGGATCAGGCCATTTGGACTGGGGGGCTCCGGCCACCTGAGGTAAATGCTGTTATCATCATCGCCGGGTTCCCACATGACAAGGCCAGGTATATTGTCAGCTTTCTCTGTGAGCGAGAGAAGGGGGAATAGAGGAAGGGAAGGAAAACAGAGAGGGAGGGGGGCGGAGGAGAGAGAAATAATTTAATTTTATCCTGTTTTTGATATAGTAAGCCTATTACAGAGCTCCACACTGGAAATTTTAAACCTTAAACTCTTAAAAAGCCCAACAGTGCAGGAGGCCATTCGGCCCATCAAGTCTGCACCCTACCACAATCCCACCCAGGCCCTATCCCCATAACTCCATGCATTTACCCTGCTAATTCCCTGCAATTTAACAGAGCCAATCCATCTAACCAGCACATCTTTGGAGTGTGGGAGGAAACCGGAGAACCTGGAGGAAACCCACAGAGACACGGGGCATGCCAGTCCTCTCCCAATTAGATCGGCAGCTCCCACATCACCCTGAATCCAGATCCTTTGTTCTTTCACTCCCAATTCCCCTTTTCAAAGCCTCTGAGACTGGGAACTGCGGAAATCCCGCACCTCGCTCGATCCTCACCCAGCCCCAGCTCAGTGAAACATCTCCCCCACCGACTCTGCCACCCTTGGCCAAACCAAACTGAATGAGAACCTGCCCACGCTCACCTGCTGGCATGGTTCTGGCAAAGACGAAGGCGGAAACACTGCAGCCGAGCTTAAGGGCTTCGTGGTTACAGGCGTGAATGTCCACGCGGTACGTAGTGAAGTGCCGGAGGTTGGAGATGACCGTCCTGTCCTTGTACCACACTTTGCTCTCGAAGAAGGTGTAGTCCTGCTTCCTCTCCGGATTTGAATTATTCCTGTGCTGGTCCGGTGCGGCTGTGTTGTTCGCCGGGAGAGTGGAGTTCGCGATCCCGAACGTGTCTCTCCGCTTACGAGATGGCCTGGAGGAACAACCATGCAGCCATGTTAGAATGTAACCGGTGACTACTTTGTATTGGATATAATGTGACCAACGGTAACAAACTGTACATAAGAACCAGGAGCAGGAGTCGGCCATTCAGCCCCTCGAGCCTGCCCCGCCATTCTATAAAATCACGGCTGATCTTTTTATGGACTCAGCTCCACTTACCCGCCCGCTCACCATAACCCTTAATTCCTTTACTGTTCAATCTATCTTTGCCTTAAAAATATTCAGTGAGGTAGCCTCAACTGCTTCACTGGGCAGGGAATTCCACAGATTCACAACCCTTTGTGTGAAGAAGTTTCTCCTCCACTCAGTCCTAAATCTGCTCCCCCTATTTTGGGGCCATGCCCCCCAGTTCTAGTTTCACCCACCAGAAAAAACAACCTCCCTGCTTCTATCTTATCTATTTCCCTTCATAATCTTATATATTTCTATAAGATCTCCCCCCATTCTTCTCAATCCCAATGAGTATAGCCCCAGTCTACTCAGTCTCACCTCATAAGCCAACCCCCTCAACTCCTGAATCAACCTAGTGAATCTCCTCTGCACCCCCTCCAGTGCCAGTATATCCTTTCTCAAGTAAAGGTCAGCTGACCCAGTAAACCATGATACTAATTACAGAATGATGTAATTGTCAGCTGACACATTATAAATAAGAACCTGTTTGGAATTGAGTTGACCTTGGAAATGACCCAGGGCGAGGCCCCAAGTTTGGAGCAATGAAGTTTCTTTATTAAACCCTTTCTTTCATTTACAAGTTGGAGTAAGTTTTCTTATATTTTTATTGCCTGCATTTTGAAGAGTTCTTTCTGAAGAAACAAGACATACAAGATCATCACGGGGCAAGGTGAGAGGCAAAACATTGGACCCTCAGTGACTAATAAGCCAAGAAGGCAGCACGAGTCAAACCCAGCAACCAACCTTCAACAGCACCTTCCAAACCCACAACCATTTCCATCTAGAATGACAAGGGCAGCAGATACATGGGGACACTCCCACCTGCAAAAGTTCCCCTCCAAACCATCCTGACTTGGAAATATATCACCATTCCTTGATGACTGAGATCTCATTCAGTCCACGCCTGGTGGTGCTCAGCGCTGTTCTCTTGCCCTGGGCTCAGGGAGCCTATTGACTCCCCAAAGCCAGTCCATTGAGTCAGGAGTGCGATGGGATACTCTCCACTTGCCTGGATGGGTGCAGCTTCAACTAACACTCGAAGCTCAACACCATCCAGGACAAAGCAGCTCACTGGATTGACACCACATCCACAAACATTCACTCCCTCTACCACCAATGCCTAGTAACAGCTGTTCGTGTATACTATCTACACTGCAGAAACTCATCAAAGCTCCCTCGCCCTTACAAACCCGGTCTTTTTTACCATCTAGAAGCACAAGGGCAGCACATACATGGGAACACACCATATACAAATTCCTCTCCAAGTCACTCACCATCCTGATTTGGAAATGTTTCATCCTTCACTGTCAAATTCTTGGAACTCCCTCCCTTACAGCATTGTGAACCATAGAATCCCTACAGTACAAGGGAAGGCCATTCAGCCTATCAAACCTGCACTGACAGCAATCCCACCCCATATCCTTGTAACCCCACATATTTACTCTGTTAATCCTCCTGACAGTAGGGTTAATTTAGCATGGCCAATCAACCGAACCCACATACGTTTGGAGTGTGACAGGAAACCAGAGCACCCAGAGGAAACCCACGCAGACATGGGGAGAGAGAGAAAAAAAAGTCCACAACGGAACGTTAGCGTTCCAACTCGACCGAGGGGTGACCTCAGGAAGCGCCTCTTGACTCAGAAGGTAATGGAAACTGGAAACCCTCAATGTTTTCTTTTATTCATTCGTGGGACACGGGTGTCACAGGCTGGCCAGCATTTATTAGCCATCCCTAGCTGCCCTAGGAGGGCAGTTGAGAGTCAACCACATCGCTGTGGCTCTGGAGTCACATGTAGGCCAGACCGGGTAAGGACGGCAGATTTCCTTCCCTAAAGGACATTAGTGAACCAGATGGGTTTTTCCGACAATGGTTTCATGGTCATGAGTAGATTCTTAATTCCAGATTTTTTTTGTGAATTCAAATTCCACCATCTGCCGTGGCGGAATTGAACTCAGGTCCCCAGAACATTAGCTGAGTTTCTGGATTAATAGCCTAGTAATAACACCTCTAGGCCATCATTTCCCTTGTTGCTGTTTCATGTACGTGCAGTAAGAAGTCTCACAACACCAGGTTAAAGTCCAGCAGGTTTATTTGGAATCACGAGCTTTCAGAGCACTGCTCCTTCATCAGGTGAGTGGAGAGTTGGGTTCACAAACACAGCATATACAAGATAATGGAAGACTAGCATTCCAACCATTATCTTGCAATTGCGTCTCTGTCTATACACAACCTGTTTGTCAACTAACCTCCACTCGCCTGATGAAGGAGCAGCGCTCTGAAAGCTCGTGATTCCAAACAAACCCATTGGACTTTAACCTGGTGTTGATAGACTTCTTACTGCGCCCACCCCAGTCCAATGCCAGAATCTCCACATCACATATGTGGCTATCGGAAAGGGGGGATTTATTTGAGGATTTTGGAGTCCGCTGAGGGTTTTTGAGTTGGGGGGGGAGGGGAGTTCTTGGATGGCACACTGAAGGAGTCAGTCAGCAGCTTCAAGGAACGAACTGACAGTGCAAAATTCCGGTGCAGAGACATTGGAGACGCTGAGGCCAGTGGATAGATTTGATTGCCAAGAGTCAGCTTGCTGAGGCAATGCATTACTCCCATTTTATTAAATAAGCAACCTTAAAATAGCCAATTAAATAATAGGAACTACACTGTACCCACGCGGACCAGCCTGTCAAACTGATTAGTTGAACATTTAATTTTATGCTGATTAAAATGAGCAATTTACTGATGCACAGCCTCTCAGTCTGGGTTCAATGCAGATAAAAGTTAACAATGTCATATTGAGAAAATTATCAATTTAGACAAGTTCTTGTTAATCTCGGGAACGCGGGGCTCCCGGGAACATTTTACTGCCTTAATATCAGCTAAAGAAGATTCTTATGAACGCAGCAGCTTAGCGAAATAGTGATGACAGTGCAGGAAAAGGCTCTTCTGCGCTGGGAAATAATTCGGTCCCAAGTTCTTCTCATGCCGCGCGGGTCTGCAGAAAATGAAACGATTACGATAGCGATTGATTAATTGCAGCCGTCAATGCGTCTACAGCAGAAGCAGACCCAGAGTGCAAGAAAATTCCAGTGCAGGAGAGATCTGGGAACCGTAGATCCAACCTTCCTCACAACACACTCCCCAAACACCTCTCAAACACACTCAAATATCCCAAAATCCCAACATTAAAACATTGGATGTATTCAAGAAGCGGCTGGATATAGCACTTGGGGGCGAATGGGATCGAAGGTTATGGGGAGAAAGTAGGATTAGGCTACTGAGTTAGACGTTCATGATAAATGGTGGGAAAAGGCTGGAAGGGCCGAATGGCCTCCTTCTGCTCCCATCTTTCTATGTTATTTGCTGGAAGAAATTGGATTTGCATTCAGTTGGGTCAGTACCATCACCCCCCTCCTGAAGAAACAACGCTTTTCATCAAACTACACCAAACTTTTTTGGATGACCGTGAGTTAGATTTGACGTTGGACTATCCAACTTGGAGCCTGGAAATGGAATTAACACCAGTATAGCAGGCAGTGCTCGCTTTAAATGATAGAATTCCCCTCAGTCGTGGTCATCTCTACAACAATACCACCCATTACTGTGAATCAAGCATTCACAATATGTTGGAACACGGATATAAACAGATACAAAGCGCCCTGCACAAGAGGGCACAGGCCAAGAGGGAAGGGTGATCATAGAGTCCCCTACAGTGCAGAAGGCCAGCACAGACAACAGACAACCCACGCCCTACCCCGTAACCCCACGTATCTACCCTGTTGGTCCCCCGATACTAAGGGGCAATTTAGCACCGCCAATCCACCTAACCCGCACATCTTTGGAGCATGGGAGGAAACCCACGTAGTCATGGGGAGACCCAAAGCTGGAAGCGGGTTTTGTGCCATATCTAAGGTCCGCGGAGCGTGCACATCCAACAGATGGATAATTCAAGCTCTGGAGATCCCAGATCAAATGAACCAAAGACTCTTGGTCAGCTTGAGATAGTTTTAGACTCACTGGGCTAGAGATATAGAATCAAAGAATCCCTATAATATTGGAGGAGGCCCATCGATTCGGCATCTCTCTGACAGGAAAATCTTACCCAGGCCCTATCCCTGTGACCCTGCACACTTACCATGACTAATCCCTAACCTGCACATCTTGGGACGCTAAGGGCCAATTTAACATGGTCAATCCACCTAACCTGCACATCTTTGGAGGAAACTGGAGCACCTGGAGGTGCAAACTCTGCAAAGATAGGGACCCGAGGGGAGAATTGAACCCAGATCCCTGGCACTGTGAGGCAGCAGTGCTAACCGCTGCGCTATCCCATGAGAGGCTAAATTTAGTGGCTGACCAGAATTGTTCAGGGATATAAGCTGGTCTGAGACGAGGAAAATTTAGTTTTCAATCTCCTAATTAAAAACTATCTGCCACTCTGTGCCCTCTAATTGGGTCAGTTATATCTTCACTGCCTGTGTTGTGTTGGGTTAAGAGATGCCAAAGCAATGTGACTGATTAACCTCGGCACTCACTCAGGCCGAAGCGACAACTTGGAGATCACGGATGCGGGGAGACTAGCTGATAGAAGGAGACATCACCAGTGGGGCCCAATCCCATCCTGACCCAAAACTTATCACTCTCGGAAGGACCACCGGCTATGGATGGGGATTGGGAATTCTGGTGGATCTCCCAATACCAGCCGTGCTTAAGGAAGCCCTGTGGAGAGTTGCTGTGTCCAGCAACCAGGATCAGCGGACTCTGTAAAGACTGTGATGGAAGCCACAGCTGTCTTGCTGTGTGTGTGTGAGAGAGGTTCGGAGTCAGACCTCCGGAACAAGCTCTTTCTGATCAAGAGCTACTCATCATGCATCTTCAAAATGATACATCAGGCATGTGAAGCAGGGTTCAAACTCCAGAACGAGTCAACATTAAATCAATGAAAAACTCACCCTTCTCCCCAAACACCAACTGGGACAAGTTACCGGTTGGGGATAGAACAGCACCTTCAATATCAGCTCACAGAAATATAGACAGATAAGACAGGAGCAGCAGGAGGCTACTCAGTCCTTCGAGCCTGCTCTGCTACTCATCACGATCATGGATGATCGTCCAACTCAATAGCCTAATCCTGCTTTCTCCCCATAACCTTTGATCCCATTCGCCTCAAGTGCTGTATCCAGCTGCCTCTTGAATACATTCAATGTTCTGGCATCAACTACTTCCTGTGGTAATGAATTCCACAGGCTCACCGCTCTTTGGGTGAAGAAATGTCTCCTCATCTCCGTTCTAAATGGTCTACCCTGAATTCTCAGACTGTGACCCCCTCGTTCTGGACTCCCACACCATCAGGTACATCCTCCCAGCGTCTATCCCTGGTGCCGGGAGGCAGCAGTACCAACCACTGTACCACCATGCCACCCAACCAAAAACAAATGACTGAGGGTGCTGGAATCTGAAACCAAAAGAGAAAACGCTGGAAAATCTCAGCAGATCTGGCAGCATCTGAAAGGAGAGGGAGAAGAGCTGACGTTTCGAGCCCAGATGACCCTTTGACAAAGCTAAAAGGTATAGGAAGGTCACCTTGATGCTACCAGACCTGCTGAGATTTTCCAGCGTTTTCTTCTTTGGTGCTGCCCGACTGGTTATTCAGTCAGCTGTTTGAGTGAAGTGGGTCGGGAAGCAGAGAGAACAAAGAACAAAGAACAACCCAGCACGGGAAACAGGCCCTTCGGTCCAACGAGCCCGTGCCGCCGCATCACCCTACACCTATTCTACCCTGTGTGTCTACGAATGGAACCCCTAACTTAGCCAGATTCAGGGGAGAATAGTGTCAATTTGGTAAACCAATCAGCCTAAGAGCACATCTTTGGGGTGTGGGAGGAAACCGGAGCGCCCGGAGGAAACCCATGCAACCACAGGGAGAATGCACAAACTCCCACAGACACAGGCCCAAATTCATGTATCTGCACAGCCAGCAGTGCTAGTCACCGAGCTGTTGCGGCGCCCGTCTACCGGTCCACGATCAAGCACACACACCGACACGAAGTACTAGGCCACTCCCGGAACCTCCAAGAGCAGCCCACGCACGACCCACCGTGTGCATGCCCCTCGTTTGACAACGAGGTGGACCTCCACCTGCGGAATAAAAAGACAAAAACGTTAACTTACAAGTCTGCATTTCCGGTGTCTCCCGAGGTTCTGACCTTCAGAAGGTTGACATCAGCTGGCATCTCATAGTGCCAGGTGAGAACCAGCCCCACTTGCCTGCCAAACCCTTGGAGAGGGTAAGGAACAACCAAGAATTGCCTTAAAGACCGATCCTACCCACTGCCCTCGGCCAGCCTCTCTAAACAAATGCATTTCTCCTTCAAAATTCACACCAACATTTCATTCAAAATTAATCTGAAATAAATTTGTGCCAGTCACACACCTGTTGATGAGGAATGAAGGACAATTCCTCCACAGCTACTGTGCCAAGCTACACCCTGGCAGATATACACAGCCTGGATATGGAAAAACTCCTCCCACTGACACTAACTTTACATCAGTACCACTAACACTGCCCAACCAAAACCTGGGCTGACATACCGGGATATTCTCCCAATCTGTTGGCTGAAATTTCAGGATTGAATTCCCCAGATCTGGCATTGGGACCAGGATTGCCACCTTACGTTACCTGGGATAGTAGTCCCCAGGGTCACGACACAAAGGGCTAGTCATGCAGGATGTCCGAATTACCTGGGCATAAAGATGGAGTTGTGCAGGAAGTTCTCGAAGGATTTCTGGAACATCACCTCCTCAGCTTCTGCCTTGAGCTCGTCCGGGGACTTTGGGCAGGTGCAGCACTGTCCATCCTCCGTCTTCTCGGACTTCTTGGAATCAGCATCACCGTCACCCTCCAAGTCAATCGCTCCCGTCGCTGAGATCCTGGTGGGTAGCTTCATACCTGGAGGAAAACTGCAGACTGAGAATGGGGCTGTTCACGTGGGTTCGGACACACATCAGACACTTGACATAGAGAATAGCCCCCCCCCCCCGCTCCGTATCGGTGTGAAGATACGCTGAACAAACAAACAATCCAAGATCGGTGTCAAAAGAATGCAAGGCAGGAGAAGCACTGTGTATTCTGGTTGGAATGTGGAATATTCTATCAAAGAAGCAGATCCGATATACATATTTTTTTAAAAAAAGGGAAAACGGGGAAATAGTTGGAAAGGGAAAGGACTTGGGAAGGAATTCTGGAGCTCTGTCAGAGAGCCAGCAGAGCCAGGATGGATCAAATGGCCTCCTGCCAGCACAGACACAGAGGGGCAATTTTTTCACATACAGAGGGTGGTGAGTGTCTGAAATGAGCTGCCAGGAGTAGTAGTAGAGGCAGGTACAATTTTGTCTTTTAAGAAGTGTTTAGACAGTTACATGGGTACAATGGGTACAGAGGGATATGGACCAAATGTGGGCAACTGGGACCAGTTTAGGAATTTTAAAAAAAAGGAGTAGCATGGACAAGTTGGGCCGAAGGGCCAGTTTCCATGCTGTAAACCTCTGTGACATGATGGACTGAATGGCCTCCTGCCAGTACAGATATGATGGATCGAATGGCCTTCTGTATTGCTGTAAAACCTCTGGGTTTTCTCCCTCACTTCTAACATTTTTATAGTTCAGCTGGCATCCTCGCTGCACGGGTACAACGCGCCAATCCACACAGTCCCCTTTACCTTTGTGGCAGTAGTCATGTTTATAAAGCTCAACGTCCTCTGGCTGCTGCTGCCACCGCACCAGGTAATAGGTGATGTTGCCGTTGGAGAAGGCGGGGGCCTTCCACCTCACCACCAGCTGAGATGAGGAGTTGGACATGGAGAGAACGTCGAGGGGAACGGAAGGCACTGCAGGGGGAGGAAACAAAACACCATCAAAATACTGATTAGTTCCAGAGATAAGTGAGAGTGGCGGTTCTACTGAAGGTGTCCCAGTTCCCACACGCCTATCCCGGCACAGCCTGGGCGTGGGTGTTATTAACCCAGCAAAAACACTGGGGTGCCAGCAGCCTGCCTACAGACGTGTCCCTGACACTGCCGAATAAATAAATAAAACAGTGTAAACTCCCTGGGTGGAGTTAGGGTAACAGAGCCGGAAGTTACCTGAGGCGTTTGTCTTCATGTAGATGATCCCACTCTTTGCCCCGTGGTTACGGCCATCTTCCGAGGTGGCCAGAGTAATGGCCTTGACAAAAATGGCGTACTGGGTCCAGGGCTTCAGGTTGTTCAGGTACACCCCCGGTTCCTGGGTCTTGCTCTGGGGAAGGTCCACATCTACCATGCTCCAGCTATTGGAGCCACATGCATCCTGACCATCGTACTCGGTCAGGTTTTGAAAGGGCCTTGAGGGGTAAAAGAACGCACAAACAGCATTACGACAATGCCAGCGGGAGAATGTGCTTTAGAGAGAGAAACACAGTCCAGATCCCACCCATATGCCTGATCCCCCCATCGCTTCCCAGATTCCACACATGCAAGCTGGAAGATCCATTGCGTGCTGTGTTAATCTTCACTGTGACATTCTTCTACATTTAACTGGCCCCCGTTATGATCTGCTATTGACTGCAACTGCTACAATTAGGTTCAGGTGTCCCTGGCATTCGAGAATGAGAGAGGAAAGAGAAATCTGTTTCTTGCTCCTGATCACATTCCTTCAACTTTAGACTGGAAAGTATGTGTGCATGAAAACCGTGCACAAGTACTGTGAATATTAGCTGGATTGACCATGCTAAATTGCCCCTTAGTGTGCCAAAATATGCAGGTTAGATGGACTGGCCATGCTAAATGTGCAGGGTTACGAGGATAGGGTGAAAGGGAAGGCAAGGGTGGGATGTTCTTTCAGAGAGGCAACTGTGACTCGATGGGCTGAATGGCCTCCTCCTACCATCATAGTGATTCTATGACTCTAAGCAATTAGATAATGCTGCTTCCACCACCTCCTTTGTACCCTGCCCCCTCAGCCATATACCCACAGGGCAGCATGATGGCACAGTAGTAGTGCTGCCTCACCACGCCAGGGACCCGGGTTCGATTCCTGGCTTGGGTCACTGTCTGCGTGGAGTTTGCAAATTCTCCCTGTATCTGTGTGGGTTTCTCCCTCACTCTAAAAGATGTACAAGTTAGGTGGATCGGCCTTGCTAAATTCTCCTTTAGTGTCAGGGGGACTAGCTAGGGTAAATGCATGGGGTTAGGGGATAGAGCCTGAGTGGGATTGTGGTCAGTGCAGACTCAATGGGCCAAATGGCCTCCTTCTGCACAGCAGGGATTCTGTATTACAGTAAGAAGTCTTACAACACCAGGTTAAAGTCCAACAGGTTTATTTGGTAGCACAAGCCAAATGCTACCAAATAAACCTTTTGGATTTTAACCTGGTCATAGAGGTTTACAGCATGGAAACAGGCCCTTTGGCCCAACTTGTCCATGCTGTCCTTTTTTTAAACCCTTAAGCTAATCCCAATTGCCCGCATTTGGCCCATATCCCTTTATACTCGTTGTACCCATCTAAATGCCTTTAAAAAGATAAAATTGTACCCGCCTCTACCACTACCTCTGGCAGCTCGTTCCAGACACTCACCACCCTCTGTGTGGAAGAAATGCCCCTCTGGGCACTTTTGTATCTCTCCCACTCTCTGTTGTGGGACTTCTTATTGTGCCCACCCCAGTCCAACACCGGCATCTCCACATCATGGATTCTATATAACCAGATCTATCAATTTTATAGTTTGAATTTAATCTCACTGTGTTCCCCAGTGACTAAGCCCCGAACCAGGAACACTACAGTAACTGCCTAGGCCAGCTTCAGGCACTGTGTGTGTGTGTGTGTGTGTGTGTGTGTGTGTGTGTGTGTGTGTGTGTGTGTGTGTGAGAGAGAGTGATAGTGTGTGTCCATGACTATCAACACTCACGCTTCCTTGTAATAGACAATGAAACTGATGAGGTCTCTGTAATCTGGAGGGCGATATCGTTCCCATTTCAGCAGTATCCTGTTCTTGGCTGTGGAATTGGCTGTGAACTTCAAGATGTGACTCTCACCTGATAACAAAAGAAGCGACAAAAATCATTTCACCACTGACAACATGCAGGGACTGGCTGGGGCTCGTATCGCTGTCCGAGAGGCAAAGTACATCACAGAATACGACAGTGCAGAAGGAGGCCATTCGGCCCACACCGACAACCATCCCACCCAGACCCTATCCCCATAACCCCATGCATTTACCCCGCCAATCCCCCTGACACTTAGGGGCAATTTAGCATGGCCAATCCTCCTACTCTTTGGGCTGTGGGGGGAAATCGGAGCACCCGGAGGAAACCCATGCAGACACGAGGAGAACGTGCAAACCCCACACTCAAGCTGGGAATCGAACCCGGGTCACTGGCGCTGCGAGGCAGCAGTGCTAAAAGTGTTAAAGCTTATTTATTAGTCACAAGTAAGGCTTACATTAACACTGCAATGAAGTTACTGTGAAAATCCTCCTAGTTGCCATACTTCGGCGACTGCTCGGGTACACTGAGGGAGAATTTAGCACGGCCAATGCACCTTAACCAGCACGTCTTTTGGGCTGTGGGACTAAACCGGGGCACCCGGAGGAAACCCACGCAGACACGGGGAGAATGTGAAAGGATGGGAATGACTGAACTAACAACTTTCTAAGGCAGGGCTGCTGAATGTGGAAATTTGGGTCTGCTGCGACTCACATCAACTTTTACAGATGCCCCATAGAAAGCATTCTTCCTGGTTGTATCACAGCTTGGTATGGGCTCCTGCTCTGCCCAAGACCGCAAGGAACTACAAAGGGTCATGAATGTAGCCCAATCCATCACACAAACCAGCCTCCCATCCACTGACTGTGTCTACACTTCCCACTGCCTCAGGAAAGCAGCCAGTATAATTAAGGACCCCACACACCCCGGGCATTCTCTCTTCCACCTTCTTCCTTCAGGAAAAAGGTACAAAAGTCTGAGGTCACGTACCAACCGACTCAAGAACAGCTTCTCCCCTGCTGCTGTCAGACTTTTGAATGGACTTGCCTCCCATTAAGTTGATCTTTCTCTACACCCTAGCTATGACTGTAACACTACATTCTGCACTCTCTTCTTTAATTCTCTATGAACGGTATGCTTTGTACGGTGCGCAAGAAACAATACCTGTCACTGTAACCCAGTGACAATAATAAAATCAAATCAAATAACCGGTGGCGTCTCAGTTTACTCACAGGAAGCTCGGTCACCGTTAGTCCGCCGCTCCATGTCAGCAGGGCCCTGCCTCTCCTTCACACCGGCTACCTCCACCATGCGGGCGATCTCAGCCACGCAAAGCTTGGGGTTAAAAGCAAAGTAGGTTTTCCCCTGTCTAATGGTGAGGTTGTGACGGCTCCAATCCCACAGCTGCTGCAAGTTCTGGTTATCCAGCACGTAGAAGGAATAGTTCCTGTTCAAAAAGCAAGACAAGCCCGTCACAAAGGCACAACTCATTCGGAGAGGCAGCTGGATTGATGAGATACATTCCACCACTGGCACCTGCAGTTGTGTTAATACATACGGAGTGAAGTTATACCATCTGGGCCAGCATTTGCTGCCCCTCACTCCTTAAACTGAGTGCCTCGCTTGGCCATTTCAGAGGGCAGCTGAGAGACAATCACATTGCTGTGACTCTGGAGTCACATGTAGGCCAGACCAGGTAAGGACGGCAGATTTCCTTCCCTAAAGGGGGATGAGTGAACCAGATGGGTTTTTACAACAATCGATGATAGTTAGCCTGCTGATTCAAGATTTTTACTGGATTCAAATTTCACCATTTGCCATGGTGGGATTCGAACCCAGGTCCCCACTGAGCATTCATCGAATCACAGAATCCCTACAGTGCAGAAGGAGGGCATTCAGCCCACTGAGCCTGCACCAACCACAATCCCACCCAGACCCTACTCCAGTAAACCCTCAGATTTAACACGTCCCCCTGACACGTGGGGCAATTCAACATGGCCAACCAATCTAACCCACACATCTTTGGACTGTGGTAGGAAACCGGAGCACCCGGAGGAAACCCACGCAGACACGGGGGAGAAAGTGCAGACTCCGCACAGACAGTGACCCAAGCTGGGAATCAAACTTGGTTCACTGGCGCTTTGAGGCAGCAGTGCTAATCACTGTGCCATCGTGCTGTGCGGAGGTTAGGTGGATCGGCTGTGCTAAATCGCCCCTTAGTGAAGGGCCATACGTCCTCCTTCTGGACTGTAGGAATTCTATGGACTGCAGCCCTGGTGCGAACCGGGGAGAGGAGGAGGAGGAGAGGGAAGGTGATAGGACTTAGGAGGCCTAGATCATAATTCACAACTGGAAGCTGATTAGAAAGTGTACCCGAGAGGATCCCCACCACCATGAGGACAACAATAAAAAAAAAACCTTTACTCAGAGCATGGAATGCACAGCCTGCTGTGATAGTGGGGTCGGACACTTTAGGAACTTCCAAGCGGTTATTGGATAGGCACATGGTGCACACCGGAATGATAGGGAGGGGATAGCTTGATCTTGGGTTCGGACATAGCTCAGCCGAGGGCCGAAGGGCCTGTACTGTACTGTTCTATGTTTCACGGAGACGGACAGGAGTGGGGTGCGACCTCCAGGGTGCAGGTGGCTGTGTAAATCCTTGGAGCGCCCGAACCCCTGAAATGGACTCCGGCCTTGCACTGTCTGCTCAAATAACAACCGCCCACTGCAAGTTCTGTCCCCCACTCCACCTCCCCCCGCCCCCCACCCCTGATTCGCCCGCCTCCCTCCCCGAGCCAGTGCAGCTATCGTGACCACTGAGCCGTGTCGGAGAGACGCTCAAAACATCGAATGAAAAAGAAGTGGCTAGCTCGTCACTCCCGAGGCGACCTTTCCCATGACCCTCACTGCTCGATGTCAAAGGCCTCCCTGTACAAAGTTTACTCTGTCTCCTGGGAATAAAAGACTTGCCTTTCAGCAATTAGACATTTCGCCAGGTAGAGACTGTATGTTTATTTTAGTCCCAGATTAATACTGGGGAGGAAAGGAGGGGGTGCGGGGCAATGTACAGGTGCGCCATCCTAATGGAGTTGTGGAAATATTTGTATTTTAAGTTTAATCTTTCCCTCGTTTTGGACCATAAGACAGAGGAGCAGAATTAGGCCACTCGGCCCATCGAGTCTGCTCCGCCATTCAATCATGGCTGATATTTTTCTCATCCCCGTTCTCCTGCCTTTCTCCTCATTACCCCAACCTCCTTATTAATCAGGAACCTATCTATCTCTGCCTCAAACACACTCAATGACCTGCCTTCCACAGCCTTCAGAGGCAAAGAGTTCCACAGATTCACCACTCTCTGGCTGGAGAAATTCCTCCCCATCTCTGTTTTGGCTGTTGTTAACACGCAGCTCCCCTTTTACTCGCTACTTTTTGTGTTTCTAAAAGCATCCCAGATCCTTCCCTAAAGGAGACCAGATGGGTTTTTCCGACAATGGTTTCATGGTCATCAGTAGATTCTTAATTCCAGATATTTTTTATTGAATTCAAATTCCACCATCGGCTGTGGCGGGACTCAAACCCGGGTCCCCAGGATATTAGCTGGAGTTTCTGGGTTAATCATCTAGTGATAAAATCACTAGGTCAGTGCCTCCCCACTGCAATGAAGTTATTGTGAAAATCCCCCAGTCGCCACGCTCCGGTGCCTGTTCGGGTACACTGAGGGAGAATTTAGCACGGTCAATGCACCCTAACCAGCACGTCTTTCGGACTGTGGGAGAAAACCGGAGCACCCAGAGGAAACCCACACAGACACAGGGAGGACGTGCAGACTCCGCACAGTGACCCAAGCCAGGAATCCAGCTCCTCATCTGGACTTCAAATGTCAGCTCTTTTCTCTCCTTACAAATGCTGCCAGACTTGCTTAGATTTTCCAGCATTTTCTCCTTTGGTTTCAGATTCCAGCATCTGCAGTAATTTGCTTCCATCTATCTGTGTGGAGTTTGCGCATTCTTCCCATGTTTGCATGGGTTTCCTCTGGGTGCTCCGGTTTCCCCCCACAGCCCAAAGCTGTGCAGGTTAGGTGGATTGGCCTTGCTAAATTGCTCATTAGTGTCAGGGGGATTAGCAGGGTAAATGTGTGGGGGTGCAGAAATAGGACCTGAGTGGGATTATTGTCGGTACAGGCTCGATGGGCTGAATGGCCTCCTCTGCGCTGTAGGGATTCTACAATTCTATTCTATTCGAGCGCAGGCCCCCAGAGCACTGGGTCTGTGGATTATTATTTGACTGACAATACCACTGCCTTCTTGCCTGAAAAAATGGTTTAAAATAAAGTATTTTAAAGTTCATTTATTCATGTCACAAGGCTAACATTAACACTGCAATGAAGTTACTGTGAAATTCCCTTAGTTGCCACAGTCTGGCACCTGTTTGAGTCAATGCACCCTAATCAGCTTGTCTTTTGGACTGTGGGAGGAAACCCATGCAGACACGGGGAGAATGTGCAGACCCTGCACAGAGAATAACCCACAGTGCTGTTAGGGAGGGAGTTCCAGCATTTTGACCCAGCGACAGTGAAGGAACGGTCGATACATTTCCAAATCTGGAGGGTGAGTGGCTTGGAGAGGAACCTCCAGGTGGTGTTATTCCCAGGTATCTCCTGCCCTCGCCCTCCTAGATAGTCAGTGGTCACGGGTTTGGACGGTGGTCTTGAGGGAATGTAACTGGAGATGGATCCTCTCATGGTGTTTTTGGTTCCTTGCGATGCACCAGTTCTCTGTGCCGTAATAAGGTGACCGAATGCGATCATATAATGATCCCCGAACATCCCAAAGCATCCACAGGCAATAAACTTGTTTCTAAATGACACCTGGTCACCATTTAGAACATGCTGCTGAAGCTTTTCAGCTTGTACTCATCAGGACAAACACGCCAAATTTCAGACAATCTCAACAATTTATGTGCGAAGGGTGCTGAATGGTTGGCATGCCAACTCTGATGGGCCCTCTTATAGCAGTAATGTCTCTCCTGTAGCGCTTAGGGGGCAGGCCATTCGGCCTCATGCAGTGCTTACCCTTCCAGCTGCTCCTCCCCATTGATGTAGCGGAGGCTCTTGAAGAAGGAGAGCGAGACGAGGGCGTAGGAATGGCGGATCTTCACGTACCCTGAAATAGTTTCTATCAGCCCGAGATTGGCCTCCAGCTCCGCCGCGATGTTGTCTGGATGAAAGAAGCAGCAGAGAGAGAAAAAGGTTTAAAGTGAGAGGGGAAAGAGTTAAAAGGGAGTTGAGGGGCAGTTTTTCCACTCGGAGGGCACTGCGTGTGCGGAACGTGCCGCCAGAGGAGGTGGTAGAGGCGAATACAATTACAACACTGAAAAGACATTTGGACGGATACATGGATGGGAAATGTTTAGAGGGATATGGGCCAAACACAGGCAAACGGGACTAGCTTAGTTTAGAAAACCTGGTCGGCATGGATGAGTTGGGCCAAAGGGCCTGTTTGCGTGCTGAATATCTCTGTGACTATCTCAAAAAAAAACGAATGGCCAAGTACATTGGCTCTACGTGGTGACCTGCAGCAACTGAAGAATGGGTCAATAACAGGTGGTCTCCATCCAGAGAAAAACTGAGCCCTCCAGGGAAAAAAAACTTCAATCAGTTCAGAGCATCAGAGGACAGCAGCGAACGGGGAAACGGGGAGGGGGGAAACAGGATGGCGAGGGTGGGGGGGGGAGGGTGGGGGGGGGGGAACGGGAGGGCGGAAGGGGATGGCGAGGATGGAGGGGGGGTGGGAAAGGTGGAGGGGGATGGCGAGACGGGAGGGCGGAGGGGCATGGCGACGGCGGAGGAGGGGAAACGGGAGGGGCGAGGAGGATGGCGAGGGTGGAGGGGGGAACGGGAGGGCAGATGGGGGGGGGGGGTAGCGGCGAGGGTGGAGGGGGGTAGCGGGGAGGATGGAGGGGGATGGGAGTGGAGGGAAGGTGCTTGCTGGAAGAACAACAAACATTCACTCCGGCAATCAGACATCACGCTTCAGAATCAGGTACTCACTCCCCCTGCGGATTGTGATGATCAGGTTTCCGTCGATAACCGTGCATCCCTGCAGGTTCTGGGCTGCGGTGACCGAATCGATAGTCTTCGTCTTCACTGAGCAGACACTGGGGCAAGGACCATCACAGGGGGTGCAGTACATGCTGTGGGGAGAGGGGGGAGGAACAACTTCTGGTTATCCAAAGACAATGCGTAACGGCAGCAAAACAGCATTAGATTCCCACCTTGACGACAGTCCGGATATCCAGTTTCCAATCCTACAGAGTGACAGCACCACGCACACTCCAACTGGAGACAAAAATGGGACAAGCCCTTCAACTCCATTCCCCCAAAGACAGAAAATAGCTTCAGGGATATACCCGCACTGTTTACAATTCTACACCCTGACCTCAGTTGTTTAGTAATTGCTTTTGGCATCTGGTTGACTCGCCTTTGCTGGTCAGATTGACCACAATCACCAGTACAATCACGGGCCCCCTTACTGCTCCACTGTTGGGAAAGGGAAGGAAAGTTCATTCACGTCACAGGTGGTGGGGGGTGAGCTGCCATCTTGAACCACTGCAATCCTACACAGTGTAGACGCTGTTAAGGAGAGCGTTCCAGCATTTTGACCCAGCGACAGTGAAGGAACGTCCGATATATCTTGGGTGGCACAGCGGTTAGCACTGCTGACTCACGGCACCAGGGACCCGGGTTCGATTCCCAGCTTGGGTCACTGTCTGTGTGGAGTTTGCATGTTCTCCCTGTGCCTGCATGGGTTTCCTCCACATGCTCTGGTTTCCTCCCACAGTCCAAAGATGTGCAGGTTAGGTGGCTTGGCCATGCTAAATTACCCCTTAGTGTCCCAAGATGTGCGGGTTAGGTGGACTGGACGTGCTAAATTACCCCTTAGTGTCCCAAGATCTGCAGGTTAGGTGGATTGACCATGTTAAATTGCCCATTCATGTCGGGGGATTAGCAGAGTAAATGTGTGAAGTTACTGGGATAGGGGATTATTGTCAATGCAGATGGGCAGAATGGCCTCTTTCTGCAATGCAGGAATTTTATAATTCTATTCTCTGATTCTATATTTTCAAGTCAGGATCGCGAGTGATTCGGAGGGAAAACTTCCAGGCGGTGGTGTTCCCACGTGTCTGCTGACCCTGCTCTTCTAGCTGGTAGGAGTCACTGTGAGTTGCTGCAGTGCATCTTGTAGATGGCGCACACTGCTGCTACTGTGCGGCGGTGATGGAGGGAGTGAGATAGGGAGGGGGTGCCAGTGAAACAGGCTGCTTTGTCCTGGATGGTATCAAGCTGCAGTCACCCAGCTAAGAGGAGGGTGCTGCAACTGTACCCCTGTACAACCGGATATGGAAGGAAATCAACAATCTTCCAATTTAATGAGAGCCTGTGTGGAAGGTACCAGTGGGTAGAGGGGACCTGTTTCAGATAGAACATAGAACAGGAACAGGCCCTTCGGCCCACGATGCTGTGACACCAAATTAAACTCATTCCTTCTGCCTACCCTTGGTCCAGATCCTGCTATTCCTTGCATAGTCATGTGCTTTAGGGCGGCACGGTAGCACAGTGGTTAGCACTGCTGCTTCACAGCTCCAGGGTCCTGGGTTCGATTCCCAGCTCGGGTCACTGTCTGTGTGGAGTTTGCACATTCTCCTCGTGTCTGCGTGGGTTTCCTCCAGGTACTCCGGTTTCCTCCCACAGTCCAAAGATGTGCGGGTTAGGTTGACTGGCCATGCTAAGAAATTGCCCCTTAGTGTCCAGGGATGCGTAGGTTAGAGGGATTAGCGGGTATAATATGTAGGAGTATGGGGGTAGGGTGTGGGTGGGATTGTGTTCAGTGCAGCCTCAATGGGCCGAAGGGCCTCTTTCTGCACTGTAGGTTCTATGGTTCTTACCTAAAAGCCCCTTAAATGCCCCTATCGTATCTGCCTACATCACAAGCCCTGGCAGCACGTTCCAGACACAGATTTGATTTATTATTGACACATGTATAAGTATACAGCGAAAAGTATTGCTTCTTGCGCGCTATACAGATAAAGCATACTGTTCAAAGAGTACGCAGGAGAGAAGGAAAGGAGAGAGTGCAATATGTAGTGTTACAGTCATAGCTAGAGTGTAGGTAAAGATCAGCTTAATGTGAGGTAGGTCCATTCGAAAGTAGCAGGAGAAAAAGCTGTTCTTCAGTCAGTTGGTACATGACCTCAGACTTTTGTACCTTTTTCCCAACAGAAGAAAGTGGAAGAATGTCCGGGGTGCGCTGGGAACTTGACTGTGCCAAATACAAAATTGAATCTTTTACCTACTCCAGACGGAGGCAGGTACCTCTGGAACAATCTGCACACCTTCCCATAGCTCAGACTGTTTCAATTACACTGAACCGTCAGAGCTAAAATGCAGCAGCCGGTTTAAAGTTTATTTATTAGTGTCCCAAATAGGTTTACATTAACACTGCAACGAAGTTACTGTGAAAATTCCCTAGTCACCACACTCTGGCGCCTGTTCGGGTACACTGAGGGAGAATTTAGCATGACCAATGCATCCTAAACTGCATGTCTTTCCGACTGTGGGAGGAAGCCGGAGCATCCAGAGGAAACCCATGCAGACACGGGGAGAACGTGCAGATTCCACAGACAGTGACCCAATCCGGGAATCGAACCCAGGTCCCTGGTGCTGTGAGGCAGCAGTACTAGCCACTGTGCCACCGTGCTATAGACCATAGTTTGAGGATAAGGGGTAAGCCTTTTAGAACTGAGGTGAGGTGAAATCTCTTCACCCAGAGGGTGGTGAATGTGTGGAATTCACTCCCACAGAAAGTAGTTGAGGCCAAAACGTTGTCTGATTTCAGGAAGAAATTAGATATCACTCTTGGGGCTAAAGGGATCAAGGGATATGGGGGCGGGGGGTGGGGAGGAGGGGAAATCAGGATATTGGATTTGATGATCAAAATGAATGGCGGAGCAGGCTGGAAGGGCCGAATGGCCTCCTTCTGCTTTCTATGAGAGCAGAGAGAGATTCCTTGTTCCAGGTCAAGCATCACACCAGAACGGGAGATTATTTCTTTTTAAAAGTTGCAGAAGTGTTATCGTGGACATGAACTGGGAGCTCATTAAGCTGGTTTCCTCCCGCGCTATTCTCGAGGAGTGTGAATCGCTGAGTTATCAGGTGTTGGTGGAGGTGTCACAGACTCCAGTTCCGAGATTAGCCCGAGTGAGCTCATGAGTGGATTCCCATGGGAAACTTGCCAGCAGGGTTTCACATGCCCGAGATGCTGGGGAATTGGTCGATAGCCATCGCTTTGTTTCCACCCCGGTGTGTGTGTGTGTGTGTGTGTGTGTGTGTGGGGGGGGGGGGGAGACGGACTGCCACCCAGCCCTCCATCTCCCTGACTCAGCAACAGTTCCGGAGAAACTTTATCGCTGTTCTCAGGTTCCAGGTATGATGCTGGAAGGTTCCAGGTTTGATTCCCTGCGAGGACACACGGAGAATTAAAAGCAGGGACTTTCCAATCCCCAAATTACAGACATCAAACCGCCCCCCTCCAATAACACTAGGAGAATGTAATCTGGCTCAGTGTAGTGGTGCCCCAGGTAAAGAAATGCCCCAATAATCGACAAAGCTGGAGGATAGGAAACAGCTGGAGCGCGAGAGATTTGAAAAAACATCTGAAAAAACTGTTTCATTTTTATTTGTATTCACAGATTCCCTACAACGGCAGAAGAGGCCATCGAGTCTGCACCCACCCAATAACTTTACGTATTTACCTCTCTAACCTCTACATCCTGGGACACTAAGGGGCAATTTAGTATGGCCAATCCTAAACTGCACATCTTGGAACACTAAGGGTAACTGGGCGCTCCGATTTCCCCCCACAGTCCAAACCCGTGCAGGTTAGGTGGATTGGCCGTGCTAAATTGACCGCAGTGTCGGGGGGATTAACAGGACGCATAAGGATTGCAGGGATAGGACCTGGGTGGGATTGTGGGGGTTACAGACTCAACGGGCCGAGTGGACTCCTGTACTGTAAGGATTTTATGATTTTATCATTTAGCATGGCCAATCCACCTAACCTGTACATCTTTGGACTGTGGGAGGATACCCACGCAGACATGGGGAGAACGTGCAGATGCCACACAGACAGTGACCCAAGCCAGGAATCGAACCCAGATCCCTGGCGCTGTGAGGTTTATTTCAAAACAAACTCCCAGCTTTGAGTTGAAGCAGCAGGGCTATGACACTTTCCAATATCATGCATTCTCCGTGTGTTACTGACAGGACACATCCCAAACCCAACTGTTGCTCTGTCTGCAGCGGTTATAAGTCTCACAATACCAGGTTAAAGTCCAACAGGTTTATTTGGTAGCAAAAGCCACCAGCTTTCGGACCACTTGCTGCTCCTTCGTCCTCCGAAAGCTAGTGGCGTTTACTACTAAATAAACCACTTGGACTTTAACCTGGCGTTGTGAGACTTCTGACTGTGTTTACCCCAGTCCAACACCAGCATCTCCACATCATGCAGCAATTATAGCAGATGTCATAATTTTTATTCTCTCCCTTGACGCGCCTCAGCCCCCCCCCATACATGAAGAAGCATCTGACGTTTCTCCTGCACTAAATCTGTACCAAGAAAGATTTTTCATACTTTATAAATATAAAAGAGGCAAGATTACTCCCTGTTAATCTTAGCACCAGCGAACGTGGGTGGTACCCTGAGAGTGAGTGCTGACCCCATTCAAACCAGACTCGGCACAGAAACAACCCACTGCTTACTCACACAGGCTCAAACCCGGCTGCAGAGAGAGAGAGACACATAGCTGAGGGAGCGCCGCACTGTCAGAGGGTCAGCGCCGAGGGAGCGCCGCACTGTCAGAGGGTCAGCGCCGAGGGAGCGCCGCACTGTCAGAGGGTCAGCGCCGAGGGAGCGCCGCACTGTCAGAGGGTCAGCGCCGAGGGAGCGCCGCACTGTCAGAGGGTCAGCGCCGAGGGAGCGCCGCACTGTCAGAGGGTCAGCGCTGAGGGAGCGCCGCACTGTCAGAGGGTCAGCGCTGAGGGAGCGCCGCACTGTCAGAGGGTCAGCGCTGAGGGAGCGCCGCACTGTCAGAGGGTCAGCGCTGAGGGAGCGCCGCACTGTCAGAGGGTCAGCGCTGAGGGAGCGCCGCACTGTCAGAGGGTCAGCGCTGAGGGAGCGCCGCACTGTCAGAGGGTCAGCGCTGAGGGAGCGCCGCACTGTCAGAGGGTCAGCGCTGAGGGAGCGCCGCACTGTCAGAGGGTCAGCGCTGAGGGAGCGCCGCACTGTCAGAGGGTCAGCGCTGAGGGAGCGCCGCACTGTCAGAGGGTCAGCGCTGAGGGAGCGCCGCACTGTCAGAGGGTCAGCGCTGAGGGAGCGCCGCACTGTCAGAGGGTCAGCGCTGAGGGAGCGCCGCACTGTCAGAGGGTCAGCGCTGAGGGAGCGCCGCACTGTCAGAGGGTCAGCGCTGAGGGAGCGCCGCACTGTCAGAGGGTCAGCGCTGAGGGAGCGCCGCACTGTCAGAGGGTCAGCGCTGAGGGAGCGCCGCACTGTCAGAGGTGCTCATGTATCGAACGATACATTCACCCAAGTTGGCAGCTGCTACTTGGCAGATGTAAAACATAAAAATTCCAGAATAACATATCTCCCAGTGCCCAAAGCCAATATTCATCTTTTTAAGAAATTCATATATGGGATATGGGTGTCACTGGCTGGACACCCACTGACTCTGTCTACACTTCCCGCTGCCTCGGTAAAGCAGCCGGCATAATCAAGGACCCCACGTACCCCCTTCTTCCTTTGGTCATGTACCGACCGACTCAAAAACAGCTTCTTCCCTGCTGCTGTCAGACTTTTGAATGGACCTACCTCGCATTAAGTTGATCTTTCTCTACACCCTAGCTATGACTGTAACACTACATTCTGCACTCTCTCCTTTCCTTCTCCCCTATGTACATATGAACAGTGTACTTTTATCTATATAGCATGCAAAAACAATTCTTTTCACTGTTTCCCAATACACAGTTGAGGACTGTGGTCTGTACTTGTTGGAGTTTAGAAGGACGAGGGGGGATCTTATTGAAACTTACAGGATGCTGTGAGGCCCGGATAGAGTGGATGTGGAGAGGATGTTTCCACTAGTAGGAAAAACTAGAACCAGAGGGCACAACCTCAGGCTAAAGGGACGATCCTTTAAAACAGAGATGAGGAGGAATTTCTTCAGCCAGAGAGTGGGGAATCTGTGGAACTCTTTGCTGGAGAAGCGGCCGGGTCACTGAGTGGGTTTAAGACAGAGATGGATAGGTTCTTGGTTAATAAGGGGGTCAGGGGTTATGGGGAAAAGGCAGGAGAATGGGGATGAGAAAAGTGTCAGCCATGATTGAATGGGGGAGCAGACTCGATGGGCCGAGTGGCCTAATTCTGCCCCTATGTCTTATGGCCTGTCAACTGAGACGATCTTTGTATTCTGGTGAGAAATGGAGATAGATCGGTTCTTGATTAAACAGGGGTTATGGGGAAACGACAAGAGAATGGGGTTGAGAAACTTATCAGCTGTGACTGAATGGGGGAGCAGACTCGATGGGCCGAGTGGCCTAATTCAGCTCCTATGTCTTATGCGACAATAATAAATCAAATCAGACTGCATGTTGTATCGTACCTGCTGCCATTGCGGATATAACCAGCCGGACATTCGAGAACACACTCCCCCTGGTGAAGCACAAAGGACTCCTTGGGGCTGTTGTCGGTGGGGTTTGAGCAGAACTCCTTGGTGACGCATCGCCAGCCTCCATACTTGTAGGTGCCCGGCGGGCAGCTGCGTAGGCACTGGCCCTCGTGGTAGTAGTTCTGACACGCCATGCAAGCCCTGTTGTTATTCAGTGCAGTGCAGCCACCCAGACACTCCTCGTGGCAGCACTCATTCCTGTCGTTACAGGCCCGTTTCCCACAAGCTTTCGGGCACACTGCAAAACACAAAACACACACACACAAAGATCAGATCATGTTTTACACTCATGCACAATAATCTGCATTTATACGGCTTCTTTAACATCCTGGAGTACAGCGCAGGAGTAGCAGGAGACAAAATCTGATATCTCACACAAGGAGATAGTCAAAAGCAGAAAGTGTTGGTAAATCTCAGCGTGTCTGATAGCCTCCTCCCATCCGCTGACCCCATCTAGACTTCCCGCTGCCTCAGAAAAGTAGCCATTAATTGGACAATCAAGGGCCTTAAGAAAGCCTCTACTTTCTCAGCACACTAAGGAAATTTGGCATGTCCGTAACGACTCTCACCAACTTTTACAGACGCACCATAGAAAGCATTCTTTCTGGTTGTATCACAGCTTGGTATGGGCTCCTGTTCTGCCCAAGATCGCAAGGAACTACAAAAGGTCATGAGTGTAGCCCAATCCATCACGCAAACCAGCCTCCCATCCGCTGCCTCTGTCTACACTTCCCGCTGCCTCGGAAAAGCAGCCAGCATAATCAAGGACCCCACACACCCCGGTGTACCTACACCACACGGACTGCAGCGGTTCACCACCACCCTCCCTAGGGGTAATGAGGGATGGGCAACAATTCCTGGCCTTGCCACCAAGGTCCACATTCCAGGGACTAACCTCCTAACGGCACAGTTCTCATCAAATGTCGAAAGCAAGATTAGAACACATGGAATGTACGTGTGAAAGCTTCACTGTGACATGTCCTGTGGCAATCATCTACATGAATGAATAGAATAGAATCCCTACAGTGCAGGAGGAGGCCATTTGGCCCATCTGGTTGGCACCCACTCTCCGACAAAGGATCTCACCCAGGCCCTATCCCCATAACCTCATGTATTTAGTCCACTAACCTACCTAATCTGTACATCTTTGGACACTAAGGGCCAATTTAGCATGGCCAATCTGCTTAACCTGCATATCTTCGGAAGGAAACCAGAGCTCCTGGAAGAAACACACGCAGACGTGGGGAGAATGTGCAGACTCCACACGGTGACCCAAGCCGGGAATTGAACCCGGGTCCCTGATGCTGTGAGGCAGCAGTGCTAACCTCAATGACCACCATCCCCTTGTGCCACACTCGATCCTGGATCATTCCTGGCAGCCAGGCCTTCACTTGCCTGAGGCCCGATCTCCGGAATTCCCTTCCTGAACCCTCTCCACCCCTTTCTCCCTCCCTCCTTCTCCTCCTCAAAACCACTTAAGAACCCACTTCTCTGCCCGGGCATTTGGTCACCTGTCCTCACGTGGGCCTGGTGCCACATTGATGTAGATGGCGACACGTCATGATACTTCATTACCTGAAAGCGGCTATATAAATGTAAAGAGTTATTGTTGGCTCTGCAGGGATTAATGGCCCTGACTGTTTAAAGGCCTCTGCAAAAACTTGGAGAAGAGATTGGGGTAATCAAGTGACGCCTCATTTCCCTTTTAGTAGTTCGTGAGATACTCAACTATTTGTCAATCTAAAGCGGTGTTTATGTTGAAATTAGGCTTGCTGAGCACGGTGTTTTATACAGGACATACAGTCCTGAAGCATGCAATTTGGTGGAGTGAAAGCATAATTACAGTTATATGCTCAGGTACATACTGTACCGTGTCCCACACCTGTGACACCCTGCAATGATGCCATTTAAAACAAAACATTTCCACTGCACTGTGTAGACAGCACCAAGGATAGAGCTCTGCCCAAGGCCACAAGAAACTACAAAGAGTCCTCACAGCGCCAGGAGACCTGGGTTCAATTCCCAGCTTGGGTCACTGTCTGTGCTGAGTGTGCATGCTCTCCCAGTGTCTGCGTGGGTTTCCTCCGGGTGCTCCAGTTTCCTCCCACAGTCTGAAAGACTGTGCTGGTTAGGGTGCATTGGCCATGCTAAATTCTCCTCTGGTGTACCCGAACGGGCACCCGAGTGTGACAACTAGGGGATTTTCACAGTAACTTCATTGCTCTGTTAATACAAGCCTTGTTTGTGACAAATGTATAAACTTTACTTTAAAGCGCCCGTCTCATAAACAGGAGATTGTGGCTTCGAATCTCAGCCATGCCTTTGTGTGTGCCACACTTTGTAGTTTCAGGACGGTGGCACAGTGGGTTAGCACTGCTGCCTCACAGCGCCAGGGACCTGGGTTCAATTCCTGGCTTGGGTCACTGTCTGTGCGCAGTCTGCACGTTCTCCCTGTGTCTGCGTGGGTTTCCTCCCACAATTGTGCAGGTTAGGCGCATCGAACCCGGCTCCCTGGCGCTGTGAGGCAGCAGTGTTAACCAGTGTGCCACTGAGAACTTAGCCTCGCAGAGTATTCCTGTATTCGAATACGCTGAACGATAGCATCAATGTGGTGATGCCAGCGTTGGACTGGGGTAAACACAGTAAGAAGTCTCACAACACCAGGTTAAAGTCCAGCAGGTTTATTTGATGGTAAATCCATAAGCTTTCGGAACACGCTGTTCCTTCGTCAGGTGAGCGGAGAGAACAGAACTCTCTACTCACCTGATGAAGGAACAGCGTTCCGAAAGCTAGTGGCGTTTACTATCAAATAAACCTGTTGGTCTTTAACCTGGTGTTGTGAGGCTTCTTACTGAGTGACAGTACAGCGCTGGACCTCAGCAGGTCAAAGCATGAGGGAAGCAAGGAGTTTATTCTGCTTCTGAACATTGCCAGTTCGTTTTAATTGAAAAATGGAGCAATTCAACAACGCCCAGCAACCACCAGTTAATTTAAACTTCCTCTACTCCAAACCCCACCCCCACACCACAACAATTACCAGCTTTAAACAGCTAACAATATAACAGAAAATGTACAGTGTCCACAACAATAAATCATCTGTGTTAATTTAACAGTAACAACCGCAATCAGCAGTGCAATTTAGCGAGAGTTGCTGGTGGAGAGAACCTCATGGGGCTTCAGTCGCCCACTAATGGGCTCAGCAGGGACAGCCGGCAAAGAGAATGGACCAGGTTCAGGTCCACATCACTGACCATACATCAGAGTGGCAGTAACTACCTGAGACAGACCTGAGTAATCATCATTCGCTAACCAAACTGTGCTAGTAAAGATCTTTGGGATTGGATACTGCGGCGGCGCGGGCTTGTTGGGCCGAAGGGCCTGTTTCCCGTGCTGGGTTGTTCTTTGTTCTTGAAGAAGAACAAGTCCAATAAGAGCTGGCTCACCTGACCCACGAGGCCCGAGGGAGCGTGGCGAAATGTGGAGATGGGGGCGAGTGAGGGAGCGTGGGGAAATGTGGCGATGGAGGCGAGTGAGGGGGCGTGGTGAAATGCGGAGATGGAGGAGATGAGTGAGGGAGCGTGGTGACATGTGGAGATGGAGGAGACGTCTGAGGGAACGTGGTGACATATGGAGATGGAGGAGACGTCTGAGGGAGCGTGGTGAAATCCAGAGATGGAGGAGACGTCTGAGGGAGCGTGGTGAAATGTAGAGATGGAAGAGATGTCTGAGGGAGCGTGGTGAAATGACCCTGCACTGTGCGGCAGCAGTGCTAACCGCTGTGCTACCATGCTTTTGACAGGAGCAACTTAAAAGGATTCCCAAAATTGATTCCTCGATAAAACACTTCGTCTCAAAAAACCATACAGTGCACTCAGTGACCACACATCAAACCGTTTCACGAGCTGTAAAACACTTTGGGTTATGGAGAGGATGTGAAAGGCGCTATAGTAACTCAAGTTATTTCTTTAGCTGACAGAGGGATATATCTACATATCCCGGTCATTGTGTCAGCAAGAGGAGCAGATCTACATTTGATTAGCGCCTGATCACCTGCTTTGGAGTAATAGATTTGGAGACCCAATTGCCTGAGCCTCTCGTTTCCCTCTGCCTTCAGTGTAGGAAAGAAGGATAAAAGAGTGGCCCACCCTCAACAGGTTCAGGAGTGTCCATGGCCCCTGCTTGATGCGCCCCTGACAGATGGGGCAATAGTGCCAGGCTCCCCCAATGAGCCTGTGGGAGACAGCAAACTGTTGTGGACGGAGAAAGAATGGCTACAACAGTGATTTAGCAACAATAATGGCAATAGAGGCTTTAAAATGGCCACTCTGACTGAGAGCTAAGCATGCTGGGAATTTTGGTCAACCTATAGATTAAAACCAGATGCACTTGCAAAGAAGCTCTGGTCTGGGAGCGGTGATCTGAAGCTTCCCAGATAAGGGAAGTTGTTTACATTAACTGATGACATTATTCTGGCTGCATTTGATTGGCCTAATCGAACGATGAAATTGGGGGCTTCTGATCAATTATTGGCTGGATGACAGAGAATCTTCCAGAAGCGAGTGAAGAATTGTGGATAGAGAAACATGTGAGCTTTTGTTTGGCAGTGATAACTCAAAGAGACTAACAAGACCTGTGCCCTGAAGGATGCTTCAGCAAAGAAGATAGATTCTACATTGAGGCTATTTCTTGGCCAAGGTTTTCCTAAATTCGGTAGTATTTATTTTCAGTTAAATAGTTAAAGTTATGTTTAAAGTTCAGTAAAGAGTTAATAAGTCACAACTGTTTATGTTTGAACTGGTACCAAAAGTGTTAAGTAAAGAAATAATTAAATTATTGTGCTTATTCATTAAAGTGGAATGCTTGGAAAGTGTTTAAATTAAATCTTTAGAACAATATGAAGAGTTTGGACACTCTTCTATGATGAAGAGTATCCAATCCGCAGACTCAGCGAAGGCCTATCCGCACTCAACACAGAGTCCGGGAAGAAAGTGCTTGGCTCTGGGGACTACGCATTCAGTCGGCAAGTAAACGTCATCAACTTTGACAGATGGTCCACTTTGGGTGGCATGGTTACGACCGCAGAGATGGTTGGATGGGTGGGTGGGCGGGCGCAGTAGGGGTACTGCGTTCCGTGGTGTGACATGGAGAGGGAGGGGGAGACGAATGGAGATGCTCGCTCTAGGCCACCTCGATTCCAAACACCCAAAGGTCAGCGGGACTCCTTTAAACAGCAGAGTGAAGTCAGCACAAAGTCAAGACACGTCACCGAGATCCTAAATTGACTTTTATTACGGACGAGCCTTCTGAGAAAATAAGCGCCGGTTCCAATGTAGGAATCACTCGTTTCAAAACGTACCCTCAACTCGAGAGCAATAATGGAGTGAAGAGTTTGCAGATATATTCCTTATAAGTGTATAAACTGATGTCTGATCAAGTATACAAGTAGGAGGAATAGACTGTACTACTGTATATATTTATAGATGGTCTATTTACACTCAGAGTCACTGGATGAAGGAATGATAGGCATTACAGTTCTCCCACTTAACTGCATTTCCTAACAAGGAATCTCTCTCCCATAGGAACAATCCTCTCCTGTTCCATCATAGCCGGTGCCAAATTCAAGGGGGGGATATGCCATCACGCTGAAATGTTGTGGTTTTGGCTCTCACCCTGCACCATGGCTAACTCCCCTGCTCATCAGCTGCAGCAGACAGCCATCAGCCCACCCTCCCTCTCTCTCTCAAATACATTTCCCACAAAAACTTGGGTCTCCTTTGTTCCTCCTGGGCTGGTCACGTTGGATTCGGCCGTTTGTGGGAGCTTGCTGAGGTCAGGCTGCCCAGCGCCATCGTCACAAGCCACTGGTCAGCCCTAAGGTACTCAACATTATGAAAAGGTGATGCGTCCGTTCCTCACAACGTCCAGGGCACGGCGGCACAGTGATTAGCACTGCTGCCCCACAGCGCCAGGGACCTGGGTTCGATCCCCGGCTTGGGTCACTGTCTGTGTGGAATCTGCACATTCTCCCCGTGTCTGCGTGGGTTTCCTCCCACAATCCAAAGGTGTGCAGGTTAGGTGGATTGGCCCTTAGTGTCCAAAGATGTATAGGTTAGGTGGATCAGTCGTGGGGTTTGGTTGGGGGGGGGGGGTGCGCCTAGGTAAGAGCTCTGTCAGAGAGTCAGTGCAGACTGAATGGGCCGAATGGCCTCTTTCTGCACCGTAGGCGTTCTATGCCTCCCCTCTCTCCTTCCTGATGCATCAAAGTACACAGGATCTATCCAACAACCCCAGAGGATACCTGGGCCAAACAAAATTGATGGAGGGTAGGGGGACACAAAGCGTCTTCAAAGGGGAAAGTCTTTTTTTTATATAAAGGAAGAACATTTTACAAAGAGGGGGAGAGGGGTGAAGGGGCTTGAAGAGGAAATTGTGAGTGTTTGAATGAGACTGAGAGGGTGAGGTGTGTTCACCTGGCATGACTGCTCACTCCCAGCAGAGGTCAGTGCAAGGCAATCTGGGGGAGAATCCCTGGCCAAGCCTCACCGAGTGGGGCTCACTCTTCACCCAAACCCAGCGAGGGGCAATCGGCTGGGAGGGGGGGGGGCCTTCGTCTGAGTGGGCCGCAAGATCGAAATCGGGCTTGTTCACCACGACTAAGATTAAATACATTTAATACCCGGCGAATATTTCATAATGGGTTATAGAAAATGCTCAGTAATTTACACATTCATAGATTCGATCAACTTCAAATGGTGAGAACAAAAGAAATATTGATGCTTTGGACGCAGGGCACAGCTCTCACAGGCAATGATGTGAGCCATCAGCGCACGCTTCACTCACCCCTTGCTCATTTCAATAGGGAAAAAAGCTCGGCGGATGGGAGTCAGCAGAACATGGCACCTTGCGCCTGGGCAACGATTAAAATGTCTTGTGGGGCCGCACTCAGAACCCAGATGGGCCCCCTCTGCTCTCCCCCCACCCACCAGGTGGCAGGTTGCCCACCCCACTGGCACAGACCGAGGCCGGTCAGCACTCAGACAAGACATACCGTCCATCGCACTCAGCCATTTCTGGCCCGACTGCAAAAGGCAACCATAGCAATTCCATAACAATCCCCACAGTGCAGGAGGCGGAGCCACTCGGCCCATCGAGTCTGCACCGACCACGATCCTCACCCAGGCCCCCATCTACGCAGCCCCCACCTATTTACCCTTCCAGTCCCCCTGACACTAGGGGGCAATTTAGCACGGCCAATGCACCCTAACCGGCACATCTTTCGGACTGTGGGAGGAAACCCACTCAGACACGGGGAGAATGTGCAAACTCCACATAGACAGTCACCCAAGGCTGGAATTGGCTCCATCTCTCCTTCCATCCTCCTCTCCCCATCTCCCTCTCCCTCTCTCCTTCCCTGTCTCCCTCACTCTCCCTCCCCCTTCTTCCTTCCCCTCCTCGCTCACTCTCTCCCCCCCACCTCTTTCCCCTCCTCGCTCTCACTCTCTCTCCCCCCCTACCTCCCTCACCCTATCCTCCTTCCCCCATCCTTTAGGCTGTTCTCTGATCCAGCCTGTGGTCACCTGTCCCAAATATTCCCTTCCATGGCCCGTGTGACACGCCTTGCGGCAACTTGCTAGTTTAACAGTGCAGTAGAAGTGAGTTGTGTCGAGGTGTTAAGACTAAGATGTGAGGCAGTAAACGCCACATCTCTGCCAGCTTGTTCAACAGACTCACGTAGATCACTGAAAAGACATTCGCCGTTGATACCAGACTGAAATAAGTGCCTGTCCCATTGAAGAGCCCTGGTGTAGGTTAGGGTGGATTGGCCATGCTAAATTCTCCCTCCGTGAACCCAAACAGCCGCTGGAACGTGTCTTTTATCTTCTCTGTGCACGTCTTTCGGACGGTGGGAGGGAACCGATGCAGCCAGAAGAAACCTACGCAGACATGGGGAGAATGTGCAAACTCCACACAGACAGTGACCCAAGGTCAGGAATCGAACCCGGGTCCCTGGCGCTGAGGCAGCAGTGCTAACCACTGTGCCACCGTGTCTACTGGCCTGATCTTCCCCCATTACGCTCCATCAATCCATTCCCCACACTCTCCCAACAACCCCCACCCAAAACTGCTCTTGAAATATTTACTCAATTTTCACACAGGAGGTAGGGTAGGTTCTGCGTTTGACACTGTGACGACCCGCAGTCAAACCTGTCCCACGGCTCCGAGTGACAATGTTTAACGTGCTGACCCTTTAGCAGTGACCGTCCCAGAACAGGAGACAACCGTTCCCCATACGCTCCATCAAAACCTTCCCCAACTTTACAAAGCTTAACACCTCTCCCCCGACCTATCAATCCTCTCCCTCATTTTCCCCCACAGTAACCGCATTTCCAAATCACTCACTCGACATGAAACACTCTGAGACGGAGACACTCACATAGGAAATACTAATCTGATCGTTGTTCGCACTGACCAAGGACTAACTGGAAAGGTGAAATGAAAATCTTGGGGGTCACTCTGCTGGACAGTGCAGAAGGAGGCCATTCAGCCCATCAAGTCTCATTCAGCAGTTTAGATCGGAGTTGAGGAAGAACTTCTTCACTCAAAGGGTGGTGAGTCTCTGGAATTCTCTGCCCGTTGAAGTGGTGGAGGCTACCTCGCTAAATATATTTAAGTCACGGGTAGATAGGTTTCTGATAGACAACGGGAATTAAGGGTGATGGGGAGAAAGCAGGAAAGTGGAACTGATCCACTTCAGATCAGCCATGATCTTATTGAATGGCGGGGCAGGCTCGAAGGGCTGGATGGCCGACTCCTGCTCCTATTTCTTATGTGAGTCTGCACAAGTCTGAGGTCACATACCAACCGACTCAAGAACAGCTTCTTCCCTGCTGCTGTCAGACTTTTGAATGGACCTACCTCGCATTAAGTTGATCTTTCCCTACAGCCTAGATATGGCTGTAACACTACATTCTACACTCTCTCCTTCTCTACGAATGGTAAGCTTTGTCTATATAGCGCACAAGAAACAATACTTTATGTTAATACATATGAGAATAATAAATCAAATAAGATAAAATAGAAATGGACAGACCGCACACATAATTGGGGTAAATTTAAAGACAAAATAGATTTTAAATTGGCCAAGGGGTATGGGTGAGGGGTGTGTGTGTGTGTGTGTGTGTGTGGGGTGGGGGTCGTTGTGCGAGGTGCGGGGGTGGAAGGGGGTGTGGGGGCAGGAGCTAGCCGAGTTTCGGTCAGTCTAACGTATCCTGTTAGCAGGAAGGGTTAAGCGGGGAGGGGATGGGGATTGGGGGGGACGGGGACGGGGATTGGGGGGGACGGGGATTGGGGGGGACGGGGACGGGGATTGGGGGGGACGGGGGCTGGGGGGGACGGGGACGGGGATTGGGGGGGACGGGGACGGGGATTGGGGGGGACGGGGGCTGGGGGGGATGGGGATTGGGGGTGACGGGGACGGGGATTGGGGGGGACGGGGATTGGGGGGGACGGGGGCTGGGGGGGACGGGGGCTGGGGGGGACGGGGGCTGGGGGGGACGGGGGCTGGGGGGGACGGGGGCTGGGGGGGACGGGGGCTGGGGGGACGGGGGCTGGGGGGGACGGGGGCTGGGGGGGACGGGGGCTGGGGGGGACGGGGACGGGGGGGACGGGGTGCCACTCCAGCCTCCCTCTGCCGAGCTACCGCACCAAGGTTGTTTTTCACCTTTTTGAGGAGAAACCAGCCTCGTCAGCGAGAGGCCCCCTTCCTCCTCCCCCCCCCCCGCCCCCCACCCCCACACCCACTTACCCGCCCCCAAAATGTTTGCAAGGATGAATCACTGCTGCCTTCTGTTCAGCTCCAGTCTCTTACCCCACCCCCCCCACCTCCTTCCCTCTCTCTGTCTTTGTCCACCACCACCCCCCCCCACTCCCTCCAACAACCCACCCACCCACCCTCTTTTTTGTTTGGAAACGCGAAACCAGCCTTTCCTTTCGATGCTGTGTAAACCATTCCACAGGGGCCGCCAGTATCTCAATCTCCCCCCACCTCACTTCTCTTCGACGACCAGAGAAAAAGAGACGCATCCCTGCCACAGGCTCCCCCCCCCCCCACCCCCTCCCCCACTTTGCCCGATCGGCGGGTAAAATCGTTATGCCGATTGTCCTCGAGAGAGAGAGAGAGAGAGAAAGCGCGAGACATCCAGATCCAGCGCGCGCGCACACAGAGAGGTGCATTGCAGAAGTGTGCGTTTCAGATAATCGCACACAGCTTTCATGTCACCCGGCTAATCACTTGTCTGGGTTTGCAAAGGCTGATTTTTATTTTGGTGGTGGTGGCGGGGGGAGTGGAAGCCTGAGCGGGGGTTAAGCAAGGATGGTGTGAGTGACGTTCGATCACACATATACTGAAGTTGTTTTTCTGCCTCCCTCCCCCCCCCATAGCAGGAGGCCCCTCTCTGGCTCTCGGGGCACTCTCTCAGCAGCCTCACTGCTGCTAACTGGAGCCCATGTGACTATTCCGAGTTGTTTATTGTGCCTGTAGTAAAGTCACGTGGGCCGTTACCCGCCGCCCCCCCCCCCTTTCCAACGGATGCACAAACAACAAGGACCAACGGCTACCCTGAACAAGGCTGCCTGCCTACCTTGCCTGATGCTCCCTGCTTTTCCCCCACCGCCAATTACCCCCCCCCCCTCAACGCACTCGGAACGAAGAGCTCTCGTTAGAAAAGCTTCCTCTCCTCTCCTCCCTCCCGCCGCCTCACAAGGGATGGAACGTCTCCCCTTCTCTCCGATTTATCTTAAAAGCAGGAATACATGAAAGGGAGACGATTCTATCAGCGAAAGGATGCTGCTCCGGTCCGGGCGACAGGAATCCACCCCACATGTTCCAGCGTGCCCGTCACAAATAATTCACTCACACTCAGCCCCCCCTCTCCCTCACACACACTCAGCCCCCCCTCTCCCTCAGCCCCCCCTCTCCCTCACACACACTCAGCCCCCTCCCCCTCTCCCCCTCACACACACTCAGCCCCCCTCCCCCTCTCACACACTCAGCCCCCCTCCCCCTCACACACACTCAGCCCCCCTCCCCCTCACACACACTCAGCCCCCCTCCCCCTCACACACACTCAGCCCCCCTCCCCCTCTCCCCCTCACACACACTCAGCCCCCTCCCCCTCTCCCCCTCACACACACTCAGCCCCCCTCCCCCTCTCCCCCTCACACACACTCAGCCCCCTCCCCCTCTCCCCCTCACACACACTCAGCCCCCCTCCCCCTCTCCCCCTCACACACACTCAGCCCCCCTCCCCCTCTCCCCCTCACACACACTCAGCCCCCCTCCCCCTCTCTCACACACTCAGCCCCCCTCCCCCTCTCACACACACACTCAGCCCCCCCTCCCTCACACACACACTCAGCCCCCCCTCTCCCTCGCACACACTCAGCCCCCCTCTCCCTCGCACACACTCAGCCCCCCTCTCCCTCGCACACACTCAGCCCCCCCTCTCCCTCGCACACACTCAGCCCCCCTCTCCCTCGCACACAGTCAGCCCCCCCTCTCCCTCGCACACACTCAGCCCCCCCCTCCCTCGCACACACTCAGCCCCCCCTCTCCCTCGCACACACTCAGCCCCCCCTCTCCCTCGCACACACTCAGCCCCCCCTCTCCCTCGCACACACTCAGCCCCCCTCTCCCTCGCACACACTCACAGCTCTATAATCTTTATAAACTGGTGCACTCCGACACTGCTGGGACGGCAAAACAGATCCAGTTCACAGTACCTCCCCCCACAGTGCCTTCCATCCTCCACCCCCCCACCCCACCCCCCATCCCATTCCACAGACATTTGGAATTTTTACTAAAAAGCTCCTACAGGATGAGGCAAAGATGTGCCAAAAGCACGGATGCTGAGCGCACTGGGTGGCACTCCCCCTTCCTCACTGTAACCTTCCCCCCCCACCCTCACACTGACCCCCCACCTTCTCCTCCCACCCTCTCCCCAAACCAGCCTCCCATCCATTGACTCTGTCTACACTTCCCACTGCCTCGGAAAAGCAGCCAGCATAATCCAGGCCTCCACTCACCCCGGACATTCTCTCTTCCACCTTCTTCCATCGGGAAAACAATACAAAAGTCTGAGGTCACGTACCAACCGACTCGAGAACAGCTTCTTCCCTGCTGCCATCAGGCTTGGGATGGCACGGTGGCACAGTGGTTCGTGCTGCTGCCTCATAGCGCCAGGGTCTTGGGTTCGACTCCCACTCGGGTCACTGTCTGTGTGGAATCTGCACGTTCTCCCCATGTCTGCATGGGTTTTCTCCAGGTGCTCCGGTTTCCTCCCACACTTGCGGATTAGGTGGATTGATCCGAACAGATGCTGCAGTGTGGCAACTAGGGGATTTTCACAGTAACTTCACTGCAGTGTTAATGTACTTGTGACACTAATAGATAAACTTTTATAACGGAGCCAGCTGTGAGAAGATGCCATTCCTTCATCTCATGCTTTTTGTAAAGCTCTGAAAGTCCCAGGGCTCTCAACAGCTAAAGCACTTTGTGAAGGACGTAGAGGAGGCAGCAGCCAATTTCTACACAGCAAGCTCCCACCATTAGCAGGAGTGGGTGTGTGGGCCAAAAGGCAGGGGAGGGCCCAAATGTGAGAGAAAGGCAGTCTCCCCCAGAGCCAGAGAAAGGCAGGACCCCTCTCAGAACGAGAGAGAGAGAGGCAGGCCCCCCCAAAGTGAGAGAAAGAGGTGGGACACACCCAGAGCGAGACAGAGGTGCCCCCCTGCCCCCCCCAAGAGCGAGGCAGGGTAACCCCCTACTTCCGCCCCCAGAGAGAGGGGGATGGGTCCACCCAGAGTAAGACAGAGACCAGTCCCCCCAGAACGAGAGAGAGGCAAGTCCCCAAGAGTGAGGGGGAGGGCCCTGAGAGCAAGAGGGGCGTCAAGAGCAAATGGGGGGCAGGGAGGGCATGAGCAACAGGGGAGTTACCCTGATAATGTGGGGAGCTGAGACCAAGGGGTGGGGACAGAGTGCAGGAGGGAAGTCCAGAGCTCGTGGCACTGGTCAGTGAAGGCGCAGCGACCAATGGTGCAGTGATTACAACGGAGAGTGAGCAGATGCATTGTAAAAATCAGTGTGATCCCAAAGTGAAATATATCGAGAGGGAATCGAACTATCCGCTGTCCGGGCACAGTATGGGGAGGGCAGACAGAGCTCCTGGGAGATTCCCTCCAGCAGCACGTCGCAGAGGAGGGATGAGGAAGGTGTTGTATCTCAGGGCCTCTCTGCTAAAGGTGGGCTGCCACAGCTCTCACTCCTGCAAACACACGACCGAGGCATCAGTCCCTTTCCCCAGGCGACGATGAGCATCAGCAACTGAGGTGGAACGGTGAGAGTGGGCTACAACAGACACGAGCAGGAAACTAGCAGCTCACACAACCCAGAGAGCGATGGGAGAAAGTCAAGATTCCTTGCAGAAAGGAGTCATTAGGGAAGGAATAAATCCATCGCCTCGATTTCTTCTGTACTCGTTAAATTAACATTACAGAGCGTAACAATTCTACTGTTCCTGCTCTCTATTCCCCCTTCCATAGGCAACTAATCAGTCTTCCAAACTACTGTACCTATCCCCGGGATAATTCGAGAATGTGTAATTGGTACAGTGCAAGGTAAAACAGTGCAGATTGTAAATCGTACAGGACCAGTCTCTTTGTATTTCTTTCCATGTACTATCCCAGGTTGGGGGGCAATGGGGAATTATACCTCCAAGTGGATTTTCTCCCCCCTTACAGTCAGAGGTTTACAGCCATGGAAACAGGCCCTTCAGCCCAACTTGTCCATGCCCACCTTTTTTTTTAAATACCCCTAAGCTAATTCCAATTGCCCGCATTTGGCCCATATTCCTCTATATCTATCTTACCCCATGTAACTGTCTAAATGCTTTTTAAAAGACAACATTGTACCTGCCTCTACTACCAGCTCTGGCAGCTTGTTCCAGACACTCATCACCCTCTGTGTGAAAAAATTGCCCCTCTGGATCCTTTGTATTTTGCCCCTCTCACCTTAAACCTCTGCCCTCTAGTTTTAGACCACCCTACCTTTAGGAAAAAATGTTGACCATCTAGCTGATCTGCACCCCTCATTATTTCATAGACCTCGATAAGATCATCCCTCAGCCTCCTACACTCCAGAGAAAAAAGTCCCAGTCTATCCAGCCTCTCCTTATAACCCAAACCATCAAGGCCCAGTAGCATCCTAGTAAACCTTTTCTGCACTCACTCCAGTTTAGTAATATCCTTTCTACTGTAGAGTGACCAGAACTGCACACAGTATTCCAAGTGTGGCCTTACCAATGTCTTGTACAACTTCAACAAGACGCCCCAGCTCCTGTATTCAATGTTCTGACCAATGAAACCAAGCATGCTGAATGCCTTCTTCACCACTCTGTCCACCTGCGACTCCACTTTCAAGGAGCTATGAACCTGTACCCCTAGATCTCTTTGTCCTGTAACTCTCCCCATTGCCCTACCATTAACTGAGTAAGTCCTACCCTGGTTCAATCGACCAAAATGCATCACCTCGCATTTATCTAAATTAAACTCCGTCTGCCATTCGTCAGCCCACTGGCCCAATTGATCAAGATCCCGTTGCAATATAAGATAACCTTCTTCACTGTCCACTATGCCACCAATCTTGGTGTCATCTGCAAACTTACTAACCATGCCTCCAGTATTCTCATCCAAATCATTAATATAAGTGACAAATAACAGTGGACCCAGCATTGATCCCTGAGGCACACTGCTGGTCACAGGCCTCCAGTTTGAAAAACAACTCTCTACAACCACCCTCTGGCTTCTGTCAAGAAGCCAATTTTGTATACATTTAGCTACCTCACCCTGGATCCCGTGAGATTTAACCTTATGCAACAACCTACCATGCAGCATTTTCTCATTTGGAGAGAGTGCAGAATGTAATGTTACAGTCATCGCTAGGGTGCAGAGAAAGATCAACTTAATGCGAGGTAGGTCCATTCAAAAGTCTGACAGCAGCAGGGGAGAAGCTGTTCTTGATTCGGTTGGTACGTGACCTCAGACTTTTGTATCTTTTTGCCGACGGAAGGTGGTGGAAAAGAACACTCCTCACTGGAGAAATGGCATCACCAAAAAGTTTATTTTTTAAAGTTTATTTATTAGTCATAAATAGGCTTATATTAACACAGTAACGAAGTGAAAATTGCCTAGTTACGACACTCCGGCGCCTGTTCGGGTACACTGAGGAAGAATTCAGCATGGCCAACGCACCCTAACCAGCACGTCTTTCCGACTGTGGGAGGAAACCGGAGCAAACCCGTGCAGACACGGAGAGAATGTGCAGACTCCACAGACGGTGACCCAAGCCGGGAATCGAACCCAGGTCCCTGGCGCTGTGGAGCAGCGGTGCCAACCACTGTGCCACCAAAGGAAACACAAGTCAAAGACTCCTGTTTATAAGTTGCCTTTTACAACATCAAGACATCCCTAAGCACCCTGCATTCCGTGAAGGGCCTTCCCTTTTCAACAAGTGTGTTCACTGCTCTAACGCAGGAAGCATGGCAGCCATTCTTGCAGAGCAAGATCCCATCAACAGAAATATAACAGTGCCTAGATAATGGGTGTTGATCAAGATTGAATATTAGTTGATGGGAGATTTGATCGAGGTGTTCAAAATCAGGAGGGACCTGGAGAGAGTAGATAGGGAGAAACGGTTCCCATCGGAGGGATCAGGAACCGGGGGGCACAGATTGAAGGTAAAAAGGGAGAGAGAGACTATGTGAAACTTTTTCCACATGGTAACTAGGATCAGGAATGTGGGGCAGATTCAATCCAAGCCTTCATAAAGGGAATTAGATTGTTATCTGAAAAGGAAGAAGGTGGAGGGTGATGGGGAGAATGTGGAAGAGCAGAACCAGGTGAACTGCTCACCCGGAGTGCTAGCACAGACACAACGGGCCGAAGGGCCCCCCTCTGTGCCGTAACCATTGGAAGATCAAATGGTAAATATTGGGCAAGACCCCGGGGAGGAGTTCCCAGCTCTTTGCAACTGCAAAGGGTACCTTTCACCCCCACGAGGGGTCAATCACTGCCTCGGTTTACTACAGCGATGGACAATTGGGGCTGGGTGAGTGGGCCACACAAGAGACCCTCCTTCATCCCAGTGGGAACAAGATTGAAATCGGGCTTGTTCACTAGTTGTGATCCCCATGGTTAGTGAACGGGGACCCGGGTTCGATCCTGGCCTCAGGTCTCTGTCTGCGTGGAGTCTGCACATTCTCCCCATGTCTGTGTGGGTTTTCTCCGGGTGCTCCGGTTTCCTCCCACAGTCCGAAAGACGTGCGGGTTAGGTTGATTGGCTGTGCTAAAATTACCCCTTACAGCCAGGGGAACTAGAATGTTGTGGGAGTAGGACCTGGGTGGGATTATGGTCGGTGCAGACTCAATGGGCCAAATGGCCTCCTTCTGCATTGTAGGGATTTGACAATTCTATGAATAAGATTCAATTCATTTAATACGTGCCAAATGGATGGCAGGATGGCACAGTGGTTAGCACTGCTGCCTCACAATGCCAGGGAACCCAGGTTCAATTCCTGGCTTGGGTCACTGTCTGTGACCCAAGAGGTTGCACGTTCTCCCCATGTCTGTGTGGGTTTCCTCCAGGCGCTCCAGTTTCCTCCCACAGTCCAAAAGCCGTGCTGGTTAGGGTGGATCAGCCGTGTTAAATTGACCATGGTGCCAGGGGGATTGGGAGCATGGGGTTATGGAAATAGGGCCTGGATGGGATCGTGGTCAGCGCTGACTCAATGGGCCGAATGGCCTGTAGCGACTCTATTCTACGATTCAAATATTTCATAACGTGTTACAGAAAATGCTTAATCATTTATTAATAGGACAATCGATATTAAAAACAAAAGAAATATTGACTCTTTGGACGCAGAGGGAGCGCATGGCTCTCACAGTCAATGTTGAGGACAATCAGCACACACCTCACTTGCCCTCGCTTTACGTCACACTGGGAGGGAAAAAACTACATGGGAGGGAGTCAGCGGAATATGTTAACCTGCGCCTGGGACAATGGTCAACACAATGTCTAGTGGGGGGGGCTGCACTCAGATCCCAGATAGGCCGCATGCGGCCCCCCCCAGGCTGTCCAGCACCTCCTGAGAGCGCAACGCTCCCTGCCTTCCACATTTCTAATCTCAGTGCTTGAGATCCCATCGCTTCACAAGTCTTCATCTGAAAGTGGCCACCCCAAGGAGCGCACTCTCTCACAGGAAGGAGTATTCTTCCACATCAGTCAGGATTCAAATACACCACCCCCAACTCCCTGCCCCAAAATTTTACAAAGTCCAAACAGTAACCTGAGAGAAACAACAGCTTGGAGATAAAAGTTCACCTCACGGTGGTACTCAAGAGTCACAGAGATGTCTACAGCACGCAAACAGGCCCTTCGGCCCAATGCATCCATGCCGACCAGGCTTTCCAAACAGAACTAGTCCCGTATCCCTCTAAACTTTTCCCATGCACGTACCTGTCCATCAAGGGTAGACACCAATGTCATCTCATTCAGGCTACAGAATCCCTAACCTGCAGGAGGCCATTCAGCCCGTCGAGTCTGCATCAACTCTCCGACAGAGCCTCTTACCCAGACCAACCCTTCCAACCCAGCCCCGTGACCCAATGCGTTTACCTTGCTGATCCCCCCAGCTTGCACACCTTGTGGCAATCATGTCCTCAATTTTATTTATTTATTACTGCCGCAAGTAGGCTTACATTAACACTGCAATGACGTTATTGTGAAAATCGCCTAGTTGCCACCCTCCGGCGCCTGTTCGGGTACACCGAGGGAGAATTTAGCACGGCCAACGCACCCTAACCAGCACGTCTTTCCGACTGTGGGGTAAACCGGAGGAAACACAGGCAGACACGGGGAGAATGTGCACAAAGAGTCACCCAAGCCAAGAATCGAACCCAGGTCCCTGGCGCCGGGAGGCAGCAGTGCTAACCCACTGTGCCACCACAATCTTCACCTCAACCTTCCCAGCAGTGCTGGCATCCTTTCCCGTGACAGTCTCTATTCTACACGAGGTACTGGTCCCTACCGTTCCGCACCGCGCGTAATCAAGTTTCAGCTCAGCGCGTCAGGTTCACGGCAACGTCCAACACATCACCACCCCCGGCCGTCTCCGCATCCAACTATGTCCCGCGCGGATGCAACTCCCAGCCTGAGTTTACAAGGGGGAAAGCAGGTGGGAGATGCCGGTGTTTCTCCGCTCCCAGGGGGGGAGGGGGGGGGGGGGGTGACTGAGGACAACAGCAACATTCCAGCTCAGATCACCTGACACGTCACAGGCCACAAGGTAGACCTTGGACTCACCTGGCTGGTACAGCTCAGCATCTCGTGATGAGGGGGGTGGGGGGTGGGTGAGAGTGTGGAAACGTTGCAATAAACATTTACCAGCCTCTGTCCTCACCCATTAAGCAGTTATTCATTCACTGACCCTTGGCGTTGTGTCACACACTACACTGTGACAGCTGTTAGGTACACACACACACATTGATACGGTGAATATAATGGATTGTGTCCTTGTTTCTGTCAGGTACAGACGCGGCACTGCTACCTCACAGTACCAGGGACCCAGGTTCGATTCCCAGCTCGGGTCACTGTGTGAAGTTGGCACATTCTCTCCATATCTGTGTGGGTTTCCTCCGGGTGCTCCGGTTTCCTCCCACAGTCCAAAGATGTGCGGGTTCGGTTGATTGGCCATGCTAAATTGCCCCTTGGTGTTCCGGGATGCGTAGATTAGAGGGACTAGCAGATTAATTATGTGGGTCGCCAGAGTAAGGGTCTGGGTGGGATTGTGGTCAGTGCAGACTTGATGGGCTGAACGGCCTCCTTCTGCACTGTAGGGATTCTGTGATTGTATGAAAACCTGCAGAAAGGCAGAGACGGAAATAAAATCGGAGCTCATGACACCACCACCCCCCCTCCCACCCACCAGCTTTCCCCTCCCAAATGGTGATGCAGAGACCTCGTCATGGCTAAACCAGACAGCGCCAAGGGTGGCACAGTGGGTTAGCACTGCTGCCACACAGAACCAGGGACCCGGGTTCGATTCCTGGCTGGGATCACTGTCTGTGTGGAGTCTGCACATTCTCCCCGTGTCTGCATGGGTTTCCTCCGGTTTGCTCCCACAGTCCACAGACGTGCCGGTTCGGGGTTGATTGGCTATGCTACATTGCTCCTTAGTCAGGGCGATTACAGGAATAGGGTTTGGGTGGAATTGTTGTCGGCACAGCCTTGATGGGCCGAATGGCCTCCTTCTACACTGTAGGATTCTAATGGTTCCTGACTGTCCCCTTTCTCCTCCTGAACGCCCCTCTCCTCTCCTGGCCTCTCTTCCTCCTCAAAAACCTTCCATCAGATTTTTAACCCTACATGATCTAAGATGGTGCTGGAATGTGGCGACTTCTTGTGAGCTGCCCCCAGCACACTCCCTCATTCTACCTTCAATTCTCGTTCTGTGGTTTTAAAACTTTAACTCTAACAAACTCTCCAACAATGCCCGCTGCTTTGGAAAAAGCAGCCAGCACAATTAAAGATCCCAGGCATCCCGGACATTCTCTCTTCCACCTTCTTCCATCAGGGAAAAGCCTGAGGTCACGTACCAACCAACTCAAGAACAGCTTCTTCCCTGCTGCTGTCAGACTTTTGAATGGACCTACCTCGCATTAAGTTGATCTTTCTCTACACCCTAGCTATGACTGTAACACTACATTCTGCCCTCTCTCCTTTCCTTCTCCCCCATGTACTTTATGAACAGTATGCTTTGTCTATATAGCGCGCAAGAAACAATACTTTTCACTGTATGTTAATGCATCAGCTTTCGTACTGTAGGGATTCTATGAGACAACAATAAAAATCAAATCAAAATCTCAACTCCTTTCCAAAGCCTGACAAGCATTCTCCCCCATTTGGGAGGCTCCCAGTGTGGATGCAGAGCCTGGCTGTGCTGCCACTAGCAGCCAAATAGCGTCACAAGGAGTCCACAGCTGCCAGTGCAGAGGGGGAGGTAGATTCTCCGCAGGATTGTAACCGGAAACTGCCAGGAGATGAACAGGGACAGCAGGGAGGATCCCGAGGGACAGAGAGAAAAACAAACAAAGGGGCTGACGGCCTTTCCCTGCGATGAGGGGTGGGCGCCTGGTTGGTTCAGAGTGTAGTTACCGACCACCTCCGCACAAGCGCACGCAGGCCAGCCTCCATCTCAGCTCCCAGCCCCACCTTCAACCTTGCAGGGAGCACAGAGTGCGGAGCGTGTTCAATTATTCATCACCCTGCTCTGCATTAAAAGCCACTTCATTGCTAAACAGTTAATTCAAAGTTACTAATGTCCCCATTCACACAAACTCCCTGGAGCAAAGACTTCCGCTCTGGCGGGGGTAACCAACATCGGAAACATGTCCAGTCGCAGAGCGCTGCCATCAGACTCTAAAACAAACGTAACCCCTTGAACCCCCTATCCCTCAGCCACCGTCTCCCCTGTGTAGTAACCTGGTGTTGTGAGGCTTCTTACTCTGGTCACCCCCCTCCCACAGTCAGTGCAGTCAGGCAGTGGGCCAGGGTGGTCTTCCTACTAGCGCTTCTCATTAACTGGAGAGGGTTTAAAATCTCTGCAACCTGTGTGCTTCTTACTGCCGCTCGATTCCTGCCTATCCCAAAAAGCTTATTACCACAGCGCGGGGTCTCTCACACACAGCTCCCCTGTATTGGGGGTGGGGGGCTGATTAATCATAGACTCAGAGAATCCCCACAGCATAGAAGGAGGCCATTCAGCCCAATGGGGTCTGTACCCACCACATCCCACCCAGGCCGTATTCCCGTAACCCCACACGTTTACCCTGCTAATCACCAACCCCCCCCCCCCGCACTGGTCACTGTGCAGAGTCAGCATGTTCTCCCCGTGTCTGTGTGGGTCTCCTCCAGTTTCCTCCTACACTCCAAAGATGTGCAGGTTAGGTGGATTGGCCGTGATAAATTGACCCTTAGTGTCAGGGGGACCAGCAGGGTAAATATCTGGGATTAGGGGAGTGGGGTCTGGGTGGGATTGTGGTCGGTGCAGACTCGATGGGCTGAATGGCCTCTTTCTGTACTGTAGGGATTCTATGACTACATTCTGCACCCTCTCCTTTCCTTCTTTTAAGTTTATTTATTAGTGTCACAAGTAGGCTTATATTAACACAGCAATGAAGTTACTGTGTACTCCCATATGTACTCTTTGAATGGTATGCTTTGTCCGTACAGCGCGCAAGAGACAATACTTTTCATTGTATCCCAGTACACGTGACAGTAATAAATCCAATGGGAAGTTTCTCCCTCGCCGCACTGTGCTGACTCCTTACGAATTCAAATTCCTCTTATCAATTCTCGCCTCTCTTCAGAGGGTACGTCGCCAGTTTATAAACAGGCCCAGCACTCTCTGTTCACACTGCTGAAGGTCTGAATCAAGGTCAAAGCTTGCAGAGATTAGATTCGGACAAAAAACACATGTATCCTGGCGCCAATACCCCCTCCACATACTGGCTCACAACCCGCCAAAGCTTGCTGTCGCTGCCACAGGCCATCCAGGGACCCAGAGAATGTCGTTTCACACACTAATCCACGTGGTCAGCTTTAACCAAGTCTTAACTAGCTCAATCTTTGACGTGTGCTAAAGAGTACTGATGGGCAGAGGGATCTGGGTGTACAGGTACACAGGTCACTGGAAGTGGAGAAGGTAGTCAAGGTGGCACACGGCAAGCTTGCCTTCATCGGCCGGGACATCGAGTTTAAAAATTGGCAAGTCATTGTTGCAGCTTTATAGAACCTTAGTTAGGCAGCGCTTGGAATATAGCGTTCAGTTCTGGTCACCACTCTACCAGAAGGATGTGGAGACTTTGGAGAGGGTGTCTGTGCGCACCCGTGTGCATGTGATTGCGTGCACACATGTGTATATGACACGATATGCAGTCCTGTGTGTGAATGCATTCTCAGTCACTACTATAGCAGACTGTGTGTAAACCAGCAGAATCACTCAATGAAGCCATTCTCACCCCAAAAATGCTGATGAAACAGCAGATTCCAATCAATCGATGCTTTATCACGCTGCTCCCAGCCCAGCATCAACAGTTCAATCCTATTTGACTGTCTCGCACACATTCCTCTCTCCCTGCAAGCCCCCACCCCCCTCACAGGAATACCAGGTGGAAACCCACACAGACATGGGGAGAACATGCAGACTCCACACACACAGTGACCCAAGCTGGGAATCGAACCCGGGTCCCTGGTGCTGTGAGGCAGCAGTGCTAACCCACAGTGCCACCCTGCGCCCATATCAACAGCTCAACCCACAGCACGTGGACTGCAGCGAGTCAGGGAGACAGCTCATCACCACCTTCTCAAGGGCAACTAGGGACCGGCAATAAATGCTGGCCAGCCAGTGACGCCCAGGTCCCACGACTGAATAAGTAGTGGGGGGGGGTGGAGGGTGCTTGGAGAGTGGGGGGAGGGTGCTTGGAGGGGGGGGGGGGCGGGTAAGGGTGCTGGAGGGGGTTTTGGAGGGGAGTGTCCAGATGGAAATCTGTTTACTGTGGCAGCGTTGGTTTTTGTCTCTCCCCACAAACCACTGCTGGAATTTATTTAACACAGCCACTAAACTGTGTGAACATAATGAGTGAGGAACAGCGGTTCCCTGGGAACCCTCACGACACATCGTGACGCTGCGGGTAAAGGGCTGTCCAATGTTGTTTCGTGGTTTCGCCTCTTCCGTAAACGATCCCTCCCTGCGCGCCCTCGCACATGGACCAACTCTCCACACACACAGGGCACCAGGGCAGGCACTGCCATACTCACATAGCCACAGTCTCTGCCCTCCAAACAAGTGCTCACTGTGTGGGGTAAACACTGTAAGAAGTCTCACAACACCAGGTTAAAGTCCAACAGGTTTATTTGGTACAAACGCCACTAGCTTTTGGAGCGCTGCTCCTTCGTCAGGGTAGTGGGGAGTGGGGACTGTTCTAAAAAGGGGGAATATTTGGTTAACATTTACTTTATCTATCCCATTGAGTATTTTATATACCTCAATCAAATCCCCCCTCATTCTTCTGGACTCCAGCAAGTCCAAGGTACTCAACTGCTCCTCAGGCAACAGCCCCTGGAATTAATCCAGTGAGCCTCTTCTGAACCATCTACAGTGCCAGCACAACCTTCCTCAAAAGGAGGTGACCAAAACTGAACACTGTCCTCCACCACCATTCCCCCATGCCGACACTATAGTTAAGAAAGCCCACCAATGCCTCTACTTTCTCAGGAGACTAAGGAAATTTGGCATGTCCACTACAACTCTCACCAACTTTTACAGATGCACCACAGAAAGCATTCTTTCTGGTTGTATCACAGCTTGGTATGGGCTCCTGCTCTGCCCAAGACCCCAAGGAACCACAAAAGGTCGTGAATGTAGCCCAATCCATCACGCAAACCAGCCTCCCATCCACTGACTCTGTCTATACTTCCCACTGCCTTGACAAAGCAGCCAGCATAATTAAGAACGCCACACACCCTGGACCTTCTCTCTTCCACCTTCTTCCATCAGGAAAATGATACAAAAGCCTAAGGTTATGCACCAACTGTCTCAAGAACAGCTTCTTCCCTGCTGCCGTCAGACTTTTGAATGGACCAACCTTGCTTTAAGTTGAACTTTCTGTACACCCTAACTATGACTGTAACACTACATTCTGCACCCTCTCCTTTCCTTTTCCATAAACAGTATGCTTTGTCTGTATAGCACACAAGAAACAATACTTTTCACTGTATGCTAATACACGTGGCAATAATAAATCAAATCAATTCTCCAAGTGTAGTCTCACCAACACGTTATTCAATTGTAACAACACTTCTCTACTTTTATACTCCAGGCCTTTTGCAATAATTGTCAAGATTCCATTTGCCTTCCTTATAACATTCTGCACCTTCATATGCACTTTCTGAAACTCATGCACAAGGACACCCAGATCCCTCTGCACAGACGCCTTTTGAATCCATTTCCCATTTAAACATAATTTGTTTTTCCGGCCAAAAATGGATAACCTCGCTTTTATCCACATTAAACTCCATCTGCCAGATTCTGGCCCATTCCCCTGGTTTGTCAGTATCTGCCATCCTTACCAGGTCTGGTCTACATGTGATTCCAGAGCCACAGCAATGTGGCTGACTCTCAACTGCCCTCTGGAATGGCCCAAGCAAGACACTCAGTTCAAGGGCAATTAGAGATGGGCAGCAAGTGCTGCCCTTGCCAAATGCAAGAAGAAAAAGCATCAAGTCCACTTTCCCACCAGCTCTTACACCTCTCAGTTGCCCAAGTGTCCAAAAATCTATCCATCCCAGGCTTGGATATACTCAATAACTAAACATCCTCAGGTCCGCTGGGCCAGAGGACTCAAGTTTCAGAACTGACAGTGATTTTCTCCTAAATTGCTGTCTCACCTCCTAACACCATGAACCCCAATTCCAAGCTCCCAAATCAGGGGCAACTGACTCCCAGAATGCAGACAATTCAGCCCTAAGGATGTGATAGATCGCCAAGATATCGCCTTCCCCTGCTAAATTCCAAAGAATAGAAACCCATTCTACTCATCTATCCTTGGAGGTCAACCCTCTCATCTCAGAAATCAATCTAGTGAACCTTCATTGTATCCCACTCCCCCAAAGCATCTATATACTTCCTTTAGGGACAGAGATCCCAACTACTCCAATACTATCTCTGTAAAATTCCATGGAATTGCAGCAAATTCCTTCTCCCGTTTACAATAACGGGATGCAAAATGTCCAGTCCCAAACGGATTCATGTTATCGCGATACAATTCTGTGGGGATCAGACTGCCAGGTGCACGCAGGCAGTGCGGAAAGGAGTGATAACACACGCGGACATACACACACTGATGCAGGTACAGATGCAGGTACACACACCAACGCAGGTACAGATGCAGGTACACACACCCTGACGCAGGTACAGATGCAGGTACACACACACTGATGCAGGTACACACACCAACGCAGGTACAGATGCAGGTACACACACACTGATGCAGGTACACACACAGGTACACACACACTGATGCAGGTACACACACCAACGCAGGTACAGATGCAGGTACACACACCCTGACGCAGGTACAGATGCAGGTACACACACCCTGACGCAGGTACAGATGCAGGTACACACACCCTGACGCAGGTACAGATGCAGGTACACACACCCTGACGCAGGTACAGATGCAGGTACACACACCCTGACGCAGGTACAGATGCAGGTACACACACCCTGACGCAGGTACAGATGCAGGTACACACACCCTGACGCAGGTACAGATGCAGGTACACACACCCTGACGCAGGTCCACACACTGACGCAGGTACAGATGCAGGTCCACACATGCCTGCACAGACACCAAAGCAAGCTCAGGCGCAGTGCAGAGACAGACATGCGTGCAGGCGCAGGCACAGTTTAAAGTTCAAAGTTTATTTCTTAAAGTTTATTTTTTACTGTCACAACTAAGGCTTACATTAACATTGCAATGAAGTTACTGTGAAACTTCCCTAGTTGCCACACTCCAGCGCCTGTTCAGGTCAATGCACCCTAACCAGCATGTCCCTCAGACTGTGGGAGGAAACCGGAGCACCCGGAGGAAACCCACACAGACACGAGGAGAATGTGCAGACTGCACACAGTGACCAAAGCTGGGAATTGAACCCAGGTCCCTGGCGCTGAGAGGCAGCAGTGCTAAACATGGTGCCACCGTGCCACTCCACATTAGTGGCACAAGTAGATTTACATTAACACTGCAATGAAGTTACTGTGAAAATCCCCTAGTTGCCATACTCCGGCGCCTGTTCGGGTACACTGAAGGAGAATTTAGCGTAGCCAACGCACCCTAACCCGCACGTCTTTCAGACTGTGGGAGGAAACCCACGCAGACACAGGGAGAATGTGCAGACTCCACACAGACTGTGACCCAAGCCGGGAATCAAACCCAGGTCCCTGGCGCTGAGAGGCAGCAGTGCTGACCGCTGTGCTGTCCCAAGATGCAGGCACCGACATGGATGCACCAACAAGTGTCACCACCGGTGCCTTGGTGAAACTCCCAACTGACTCGTCGCTTCCAAATCTAGCCAGGTTCAGGCCCTCCCCGCCCCCATGGAGGCAGCCCGGTTTAGAGTGGTGATCCCAGCTATGAAGCACTCCACAGTTGAATTTCCCCACCATGCAAAGTCCACAACCGGAAGGAGGGTCACTCGGGCGGGAGAGGGAGCGTGAACCACGAGGTGAGGAAGGCCACGTGGAGAGCCAGCACAATGTTTAAACTAAACGGCTGGCACTGGGGAGGTCACCTACAGAAAAGCGAGAGCTCCTCACCCACCCCTCCCCCAGCCCCTGGACGTCAGTCCCGGAGAGCTGCGGTACACATGAAACCTGGCACAAGACCATGTTTGTCACAATGTGAAGCTGGCAGGGACTGAAGTCCGTTCTTATCTGGGGGCAATCACCGGATCTCACCACTACTCAAATTTGCACCTTGTGATAAAGCCTTGTGTGTACAGCCAATCGTTGTAACCACAAACTCAATGGATTGGAGAACAAACACTGAAAGGCCAGGATTACGATATTTGCACGTGTGGTTTCGGGCCTGTGTGCCAAGTAGGACGGGATACCAGAACGCTGTGGGAAGGGTAAAGGAAGGAGGACTGGGGTGGGTGTGGGTGTGTGTGTGTGTGTGTGCGCGTGTGCGGAAGGAATCCACGCCAAGGATTACGGTCCACTTGTCCGTGTGTGGAAAGGGGGCAGAACTGGCAAAAGACCTCAACATCAGCAGCCTGGGGGACAGAAGGCGGGGGCTGAGGGGGTGAAATGAGGCCGTTCTGCCCCACTACAGTGACTGAGCTTTAACTGTTCAGTGCCATACAGAAGCACACTGGATTTAAGCAGCGCCACACACGTCACGTCAGGCTGGCACTATCCAAAGCCGCATGAAAGGTCGTGAACGTAGCCCAATCCACCAGGCAAACCAACCTCCCATCCACTGACTCTGTCTACACTTCCCGCTCCCTCTGCAAAGCAGCCAGCATAATTAAGGGCCCCACACACCCCGGACATTCTCTCTTCCACTTTCTCCCGTCTGGAAAAAGATACAAAAGTCTGAGGTCACGTACCGACTGACTCAAGAACAACTTCTTCCCAGCTGCCATCAGACTTCTGAATGGATCTGCCTCGCATTAAGTTGACCTTCCTCTATACCCTAGCTATGACTGTAACACTACACTCTGCACTCTCTCCTTTCCTTCTCTATGAATGGTATGCTTCACTTGAGTGGACCTACCTTGCATTAAGTTGATCTTTCTCTACACCCTAGCTATGACTGTAAGACTACATTCTGCAACTCTCCTTTCCTTCTCTGTGAATGGTATGCTTTGTCTGTATAGCACGCAAAAAACAACACTTGTATGTTAATACCTGTGACAACAATAAATCAAATGCAAACAGGGTTGACACGGTGTACTTCTTGGTTGGGTCACTCTGATCAGAATCTGGCAGAGACAAGGTTGGGTGTGCAGGGAGGGAGGGGGTTGCCTGCGGAGGGTGAAAGTTTGTGGGGGGGGAGGGGTGCAGTTCCCTATAAACCCTCCGTGAAGACAAGTGCACCCCAGCAAACAAGACTGAAATCCTAGAATCCTTACGTTGCTGGATTGTTAGGAGGTAACCAGTGATGACATCAGATCTGCTGCAATGTGGCCAATGGGAACAAGCTGTAAGGGCCAGTTGACCCAGTAAACCATGTAACCAATGACAGGATGATGAACAGCTGACTCAGTATAAACAGGAATTGTGGAGAGCTTGGGACGGCCCAGGGCGAGGCTCCAAGTGTTGGAATAACGATGTTTCTTTATTAAACCATTGTCCTTTGATTTACAAGTTGGAGTAAATTTTGCTTCATTTTACTGCCAACAGCTGAAGAGTCCCCTCTGCTGGATCAGCACAGGAGCAGGCCATTCGGCCCATCGAGTCTGCACCGACAACAATCCCACCTATCCCCATAAACCCTGCTAATCCCCCCGAAACTTTGGCCATGCTAAATTGCCCCCATTAACTTAGCACACACATCTTGGGCCACTAAACGGCAATTTAGCATGGCCTATCCATCTAACCTGCATATGTTTGGGGTGTGGGAGGAAACCCCACGCAGACACGGGGAGAACATGCAGACTCCACACAGAGGCCCAAGGCTGGAATTACTAGACAATCTTTCATTTTCTCTCTCTTCCTCAGAGTCATGTGGGTACTATTCCTGGCATCCTCTTGAGAAAGAATCTTCAGAAGTACGCTGCTAAAAATAGCAGTCTACAATTTATATAAAAAGAGAGAGAGTGCAGAATGTAAACAGCACGATGCGTAGCATCAGTGGGGTGAATGGAATGTGTCTCTTCCGCCCTTCCCTATCCTCCCACCCACCCCCCCCAAATTCCTGGGCCACAATGCCCCCACCCTCGCACTCTGCTGTGGGAGGGGCGTTTCAGGCAATGGATTTTTCTTCCTTATTTTTCCATGGGACGTGGGCATCACTGGCCAGGCCAGCACTTGTTACCCATCCCTAACTGCCCCTTGAACTGACCGTCACGCTCGGCCACTTCAGGAGGGGCAGTTGAGAGTCAACCACATTGCTGTGTCTCTGGAGTCACGTGTAGGCCAGACCGGGTAAGGATGGCAGATTTCCTTCCCTAAAGGGAGACTAGTGAACCAGACAATGGTTTCACGGTCACCGTTAGAGACTAGCTTCAGATTCCAGATTTTATTATTTGGAGTTATTCCACCAGCTGCCCTGGTGGGATTTGAACCCTTGCCCCCCAGATAGGTTTTTCCAACAATCGATGATAGTTTTGTGGCCACTACTGAGACCAGCTTTCATAGAAGAATAGAATATCATAGAATCCAATATCATAGCATCCCTACAGTGCAGAAGGAGGCCATTCGGTCCATTGAGTCTGTACCGACCACAATTACCATCCAGGACCTATTCCCATAATCCCACATATTTATCCTGACACTAAGGAACAATTTAGCATGGCCAATCCACCTAACCTGCACATCTTTGGACTGTGGGAGGAAATCGGAGCAGCTGGAGGAAACCCACACAGACACGGGGGGAATGTGCAAACTCCACACAGACAGTGACCCAAGTCGGGAATCAAACCTGGGTCCCTGGCACTGTGAGGCAGCAGTGCTAACCCACTGTGCCACTCAGTCAACCACATTGCTGTGGCTCTGGAGGCCAGACCAGGTAAGGACAGCAGATTTCCTTCCTTAAAGGGACATTACTGAACCAGATGGGTTTTTATGACAATCAATGATAGTCTCACGGGCATCATTACTGAGACTAGCTTTCATAGAAGACTAAAATCCCAGAATCCCTACAGTGGTTAGCACTGCTGCCTCACAGCTCCAGGGTCCTGGGTTTGATTCCAGGCTCGGGTCACTGTCTGCGTGGAGTTTGCACATTCTCCTCGTGTCTGCATGGGTTTCCTCCGACAGTCCAAAGATGTGCGGGTTAGGTTGATTGGCCATGCTAAGAAATTGCCCCTTAGTGTCCAGGGATGCATAGGTTAGAGGGATTAGTGGGTATAATATGTAGGGATACGGAGGTAGGGCCTGGGTGGGATTGTGTTCAGTGCAGACTTGATGGGCCGAAGGGCCTGTTTCTACACTGTAGGGTTTTATGATTCTATGAGTGCAGAAGGAGGCCTGGTCCATCGAGCCTGCACCAACTCTGACACAGCATCTAACCCAGGCACAAGGAGCTCTCTCTCGGTCACCCCAGATCTCTCTGTTGTACATCACAAAGCCATTCTCACTTGAGAGAGGACTCCCTCACGAGCCTCGCTCTCCAGACAGTAAGAAGCAAAGTAGTACGGATGCTGGATATACAGCATCTGTGGAGAGAAATGTTATTAACCTGCAATGTTAACTGTTTCTCTCTACAGAAATGTTTATGGACCTGAGGAGTGTTCCCAGCGTCAGATTTTATTTCTAAATGGTACTGCTGTGTAACGGCTGACAGGTAAGCAGGCGGACGTATCCCTCAGCTCCTGACCAAAGCCCTATACAAACGACAAAGAAAGCCACAGAGTTGAATAATTCCTTCCAAGGTTCTGTACAGCCTGTACTCTAAATAATCCCATTTCCTGATACAATCTTGGTCAAACAGGAAAAAGGTACACACAGTTGCTTCCAAAGTCTGAAACATCCCAGGCACCATCCCTCAACGGCCTTGTGGTATTATCGCTCGACTATTAATCCAGCAACTCAGCTAATTTTCTGGGGACCCGGCTTCGAATCCTGCCACGGGAGATGGTGGAATTTGAATTCCATGAAAAATTCCTGATGATCTGTGAAATCAATGCCGATTGCCGTAAAGATGATGTGGAGATGCCGGTGTTGGACTGGGGCAGGCACAGTAAGAAGTCTCACACCAGCAGGTTAAAGTCCAACAGGTTTATTTGGTAGCATGAGCTTTCGGAGCGCTGTTCCTTCATCAGTCACATAAATTCTCCCTCAGTGTTACCCGAACAGGTGCCGGAGTGTGGCGACTAGGGGGTTTTCACAGTAACTTCATTGCAGTGTTAAAGCAAGCCTACCTGCGACACTAATAAACTAACTTTAAATTCTCGAGTGTTAGAGGATTATGGCATTGCCCAGACAGTAGGGAGCCTCCAGTGTTTGGGCCAACATTCCTCCCATAACACAGACCACTACCAACGGGTTTGTGGGACAGTGCGTTACTCCTACATGTATACACACACACACACACAGAGACAAGGCAGCAGGATCTATCATGCATTTTGGGAGTCACTTAAGTTATAGAATCCCTACAGCGTAGAAGGAGGCCATTCGGCCCATCAAATCTGCACCAACCGTAATCCCACCCAAACCCTACTCCTGTAACCCTACGTATTTATCCTGCTAATCCCCCTGACACTAAGGGGCAATTTATTTTGGCCAATCAACCTAACTTGCGCATGCATTAAGTTGATCTTTCTCCACAGCCTAGCTGTGACTGCAACACTGCACTCTCTCCTTCCCTTCTCTATGAACGGTATGTCTTGTCTGCAGAGCGCTCAATGGAAACAATATTTTCACTGTGTTAATATATCTGACAATAATAAATCAAATCAAATCTTTGGAGGGTGGGAGGGAACCGGGGCACCTGGAGGAAACCCACGCAGACATGGGAAGGATGTGCAAACTCTACACAGGCAACGACGCGAGGCTGGGAATTGAACCTGGATCCATGGCGCTGTGCCACCGTGCTGTATAACATTGCTACACGACGCACAATTAAATGCTTACTTTGGCAGGGAGCAGGTTTTAATCCATTCAGAATTATATCAAGAAATATTTCCTGAAGAACAAAGAACTTAGAACAAAGAACAGTCCAGCACAAGAACAGACCCTTCGGCCCACCAAGCCTGTGTTGATCATGATGCCTGCCTAAACTAAAGCCGTATGCACTTAGAGTCTGTATCCTTCCACTCCCATCCTATTCATGTATTCCTCCAGTTGCCCCTTAAATGCTGCTATTGAACCTGCTCCCACCCCCCTCCCCGTGCAGCGCGTCCCAAACACTCATAGGAACCCTACAGTGCAGAAGTAGGCCATTCGGCCCACCGACTACAATCCCACCCCAGGCCCTAACCTCAAACTCTCACATTTATTCCACTAACCTACACATCCTGGGACACTAAGGGGCAATTTAGCATGGCCAATCCACCCTAACCTGCACATCTTTGGACTGTGGGAGGAAACCCACACAGACACAGGGAGAATGTGCAGACTCCACGCAGCACCACCCCTCTGTGTAAAAACAAACTTGCCTCACACATCAACTCTGAACTCCTCCCCCCCCCCAACACACACACACCCCTCATGTCCCCTAGTACTTGACTTTTCTATCCTAAAGAGAGAGAATTTGACTATCTGGATGCCAACCAGAAGTCTGTTGTCGCAAATCCCGACTTTCTTTGAACACGCTGATCAAACGCAAAAACAGTGAAAACTTCGAAAGCAGAACTCCTTTGACACTTTCTAACAAAAAAAAAGTTTTGTCTTCTTTAGATCAGAATTGCTGGCAATCGAGAGGAAATTGTGGAAACTGTGTTTCATCCCTGGAACCAATCCCCGGGGACACTCGGTGGGGCGAGTGTTGGCACGGCCTGAGCTCACAATGTGTGACAGGTGCTGAATCTAGAGCACCACGGGGAGCGGGGTCTACAGCTCCCCGTCCACTCATCGCTGACCCAGTCAGCCTGCCTCACGCAGGTGCGAGATCTCACAGCTCCGGTTATAACCCAGACACTGGACCCATTTCAACAATGGGAAGCCCGAGAGAGAGAGAGAGAGAGACAAACTCGTTTCAAACTGAACTCCCACCACTGGAACCGACTTTGGAATTTATTTTGGAGCAGTTCGTGGGCAGACAAGTCACTGGGATGGGAGCCGGGAGTTTATTTTAAAAGGACAATCATCAAAGCGATGTGGCCAGGGATGGATCCGCAGCCGCACGCCGAGATATCAGACAAAAACCAAAAGCTACTGGTCACAGAATCCATAGGGTGCAGAAGGAGGCCATTCAGCCCATCATGTCTGCACCAACTCTCCAACAGAAGACCTCAGACAGGTGCTATCCCTGTAACCCAATGTATGTACCCAGCTAATCCCCCTAATTTAAACATCTTTGTACACTAAGGTGCAATTTATCACGGCTAATCTACCTAACCTGCACATCTTTGGACTCTAAGATGCAATTTAGCACGGCCAATCCACCTAAACTGCACATCCAATGCAGACATAGGGAGAACGTGCAGACTCTGTACTGATGGTGACCCAAGCCGGAGTCGAACCCAGCTTCCTGGGGCTATGAGGCAGGGCTAAACACCCTCCAGTCATTTTGCCAAAGGTCTGAGAAGACAACTGTCCCAGCTCGGTTACGCCGTCAGTTGAGACACTAGGTAGATCAGAAGAGGACATCGAACTCACTGCCCCTGTGTACAGCTCCCACACTGGACAGCAACCTCACCACCCGAGACACCAAGGAAGAGGATGGGCGAGACATTAACACATCCAAAAGAATTTGAAAGGCTTAATCTGTGGCTTTTTGGCACTAGCCTAGGGTTAGCATCAATTATTGACTTAAAAACTAAACTGGCCCGTTTGACATGTCGTTAACAGAATGTCTAGTTTCAAAACTTTGAGGAAAATCAGTTCCAACGCTCAAAGTGAGGGACTCAGTTCTGCAAAACTGCACACACACTGTCCCACAGACACCGCAGCTTTCATTTTCACAAAACTATCCAAAAAATTACCCAGCGCCTTAAACACGTCTCTGCAAACACCAAGATTTACCACAAAGGAAAACTAAATCACATCTCTGAAATTGGAGATCAGAGCCTTTTTTTAAGCCTCCCGAGCTGTTAAACTGAATCAGAATATCCAGAGATTTCAGAAGGCAGTGAGGGTCAATGATGTATGGCACAGTGGTGAGCACTGCTGCCACACAGCGCCGGGGACCCCAGTTCGATTCCCGGCTTGGGTCACTGTCTGCGTGGAGTCTGCACGTTCTCCCTGTGTCTGCGTGGGTTTCCTCCAGGTGCTCCGGTTCCCCCCCCCCTCCCCAGTCTGAAAGATGTGCAAGGTAGGTGGATTGGCCATGCTAAATTGCCCCTTACTGTTAGGGAGGTTAACAGGGTTAATATGTCTTAAAGGAACTCAGGTTCAATTCCCGGCTTGGGTTACTGTCGGTGTGGAGTTTGCACATTCTCCCCGTGTCTGCAAGGACTTCCTCCCACAGTCTAAAGACGTGTAGGTTAGGTGGATTGGCCGTGCTAATTGCTCTTTAGCTGGGCAAAAGTTAGGGGAGGGATTAAGGAGATAGGGTTTGCATTAGGTTGTGGTTGGTAATCGTTCCATGGGCTGAATGGCCTCCTTCTGCACTGTAGGGTTCTATGATTCAATGAAACCATACTGGGTCAGTTCAGGTTCCTCTGGGAGGCCTGAGGAAGCGAATTCAAAGTTCCATTCCAACTCAAATCACTTCATCAAACTGAACACTGCAGTGCAGTGGGTGAGACATTAAACCCAGCAGCCTATTGGCCCTCTCCTTGTCAGCCCGCAGGAAAACTTGATGGCAACATTCTCTTTGAAGAGGAGTGGGAAGTTCTTCCAGCCCCTTGGCCAACATTTCAATCATTGTGGGGAAGATGGAATGAGACAATGAGATAATCCTCAAACCTCGTGCCCCCTCACTGCTGATCTTGATGCATGCCATAGACCCTCGTGTTGGTAACTCAATAGCAACTCTCCTTAGTGTCTAAGTGTAGGCCAGGTGGACTGGCCACGCTAAGTTGTCCCTTGGGTGTCCAAAGATGTGCAGATTAAAAGGGTTTGGCCATGATAAATTGCCCATTGGTATCCAAAGATGCGTAGGCCAGGTGGATTGGCCATGCTAAATTGTCCCTTAGTGTCCAAGGATATGAAAATTAGGTGGACTGGCCATGCTAAATTGCCCCTTAGCATCTCAAAATGTGTCAAGTTAGATGGCTTGACCACTGCAGACATGGAGTTAGGGGGAGAGGGCAGGGAAGGTGGCCTGGGTAAGATGCTCTGTTAGTTGGCGCAGACTCAATGGGCCGAATGGCCTCTCCTGCAATGGGGGGATTCGATATATATGATCCATGAGACTATTTTTCCATGGACACCACCGCAGCAGTGCAATGTGGTGGCTAATCACTAACTTCAAGGGCCATTCGGGACTCTCACATCTGCTGGAAATATAAACAAATCGCACAATTTCAAACCTTCACAAAGGAGAGAAAATTACTTCCATATTTAATATACAAATCCAATCGCTGTTGAATAAAAAGACGAGCAAAAGTTTGCGTCTTTTAAAACCTTTCACCCAATCAGGACAGCTATGAAAAGACAGACCAACAGTAACAGAAACAACAATTTATACTGCACACGAAGAGAGTGCTGAGTGGTTGGCAGGTGGATTCTGACTGGTGATGGTGTTGCCATGGGCAATGCAGCAGAGGATAGTTAACTGCCAAGCTTTCGTTCAAAGTCAAAACAGGCTGGTCAACTTCCATTGGTCAAGATCCTCCCCCAAACTCCCCAACCAAACCTTTCCACTTTGAATGCTCACACTGGGATCTGCAAAGAACACAGGAAGTCGGGTGGGGGCATGTGTTTGCCACCTGAATCTGAGGAGTAGTGACATCTTGGACAGCACAACACTCTATAAGGTGCTGCTTTGGGAGATAGCAGCCTGGATTTAGTGTTTGAGTCCTGGAGCAAGGCTGCAAACCACAGGTCTACTTTCTCAGGAGACTAAGGAAATTTGGCATGTCAGCTCTTGCCAACTTTTACAGATCCACCATAGAAAACATTCCTTCTGGTTGCATCACAGCTTGGTATGGCTCCTGCTCTGCCCAAGACCCAGTGAGAAGTCTCACAACACCAGGTTAAAGTCCAGCAGGTTTATTTGGTAGCATGAGCTTTTGGAGCACTGCTCCTTCATCAGGTGAGTGTCTCATGCCCTCGTGTACCAAATAAATCTGTTGGACTTTAACCTGGTGTTGTGAGACTACTTACTGCACTCATGTCAATCCAACGCTGGCAACTCCATATCCTGTCCAAGACTGCAAGAAACTACAAAGGGTTGTGAACAATCACTCAAACCAGCCTCCCATCCCTTGACTCGGTCTACACTTCCTGCTGTCTCGGAAAAGCAGCCAACATAATTAAGGACCCCACACATCACGGACATCCTCTCTTCCACCTTCTGCTGGAAAAAGATACAAAAGTCTGAGGTCCCGTACCGACCGACTCAAGAACAGCTTCTTCCCTGCTGCTGTCAGACTTTTGAATGGACCTACCTCGCATTAAGTTGATCTTTCTCTACACCATCGTTACGACTGTAACATGACATTCTGCACCCTCTCCTTTCCTTCTCTATGAACGGTATGCTGTCTGTATAGTGCGCAAGAAACAATACTTTTCACTGTATGCTAATACATGTGACAATAATGAATCAAATCAAGTTCAGAGGCCGAGAGTACAAACTGACAAGCTCAGCGTGCAATCCAAGGCTGGGCTTTACAGTATTTTTCACACTCGAGATCTCTGTGTAAGACTGTGGACAACCCACCCACCCATACCCTCCCACACCAGCCCAGCTCTGCCAGGTGGCACAGTTCACACTGCAACAAGAAAAACTGACGTCATCAACCTCAGAATGTAGTCTAGTGCAAAGGTAGTGTTGGAGACCTCCGCACTTGGCCTCAGTCCCTTTGGGCCAGGGAAAGAGGAAAGAAATGAGGCCGTTACTGACGGCCTGTTACCCTAATGAAAAGTCGGGAGGTTGCGAGACTGATAAGACAAAACAGAACTATAGAATCCCTACAATGCAGAAGGAGGCCATTTGGCCCATCAAGTCTGCCACCATCACAGTCAACCCAGACCCTATTCCAGTAACCCCACATATTTATCTTGCTAATCCCCCTGACATCAGGGGCAATTAGCATGGCCAATCAACCTAAGCTGACATCTTTGGGGTGTGGGAGGAAAATGGAGCGCCCGGAGGAAATCCACGCAGACACAAGGAGACAGTGCAAACTTCACACAGACAGTGAGCCAAGCTGGGAATCAAACCTGGGTCCCTGGTGCTGTGAGACAGAGGAACTAGGCCGGGCTGCGATTTGACAGCCATTGGCACTCGCAATCTAAACTTACAGGCAATGGGAGGTGGAGGAGAATGATTTATCATTGTCACACGTATTGGGATACAGTGAAAAGCATTGTCTCTTGCGCACTATACTGACAAATCATACTGTTCATAAGGAAGGAAGTTTGCACAGTGGCTGGCATTGCTGCTTCACAGCACCAGGGACCTGGGTTCCATTCCCGGCTTGGGCTACTGCCTTGTGGAGCTTGCACATTCTGCCCATGTCTGTGTGGGTTTCTGCCGGGTGCACCGGTTTCCCCCCACAATCTGAAAGACGTGCGGGTTAGGTGGATTGGTCGGGCTAAATTGGCCCTTAGTGTCAGGGGGGGGCTAGCTGGGGTAAAAGCATGGGGTTATGGGGATAGGGCCTGGGTGGGATTGTGGTCGGTGCAGACTCGATGGGGTCTAGGAGTCTATGAAAGGGGAGGGTGCAGAATGAAGTGTTACAGTCATAGCCGGGGTGTAGAGAAAGCCCACAGCTAGGATGTACAACAAGTAACCAGAAACACGGTGTACAGGGTAATCCAGCGTGGAAAAGTATGGAGTGGAGAGGGGGGGGGGGGGGGGAAACAGTCAACAGTACTGAACGAGGAGGAGTGGGACGGTTTAAATACAATCCCAAGAATGCAGCAACTCTCAAATCTTCTGCATCTTATTGTGATGACATCACATCTTGAAATGAAGCTTCTTAATGGGGCGTAGAACTCGTCGGAACTGGTTCCCGCTGCCACTCTGTAAACAAAGACCAGGCCTTTACAGCTATCGGGCAGGAAGTTACAAGGGCCCACATCAAACATTCACTGCCATAAATAATTGAAATAGGATGCGGTAGTTTTCCTCGAAGAAACAATGGCACGATTGTGAAATGGTTTGTCACGGACACAAAGCCCGGCATTCAAGACAGTGGGGAGGGGGAAGAGAGTGGCCCCATCAAGACCCAGTGGGGGCTTCTCTCTCTCTGACTCCCTCCCCCTCCCTGACTTTCAGAGAGAGAGAGAGAAGTTTAATTTAGACAAGGGAAGCATGGTATTAGCAGTTCAACATGCACCTTTTGTCTCACTCTGGCTCGATCAACTGAATCGCTAGACCTCCCACAGTCAGGAGTATTTTTTTTTGTATTTGTCCAACCGGGGTTTGGTTGGGGGTGGGGGGGGGGACAATTTTTTAAAATCCACGTAGTTCAGACTTAAAGAGATAGTTCCCCTTCCACTTTCTTACGCTATCCAGCCAAACGGGGTTTCAAGTGGGGGAGGGAGGGGTTTAATAATTAACAACGCGCACAGATTAATGGGCGGTACGGTGGTTAGTTAGCACCGCTGCCTTACAGTGCCAGGGACCTGGGTTCGATTCCCAGCTTGGGTCACTGTCTGGGTGGAGTCTGCACATTCTCCCCATGTCTGCGTGGGTATCCTCCGGGTGCTCCAGTTTCCTCTGGTTAGGGTGCATCGGCCGTGCTAAATTCCCCCTCAGTGTACCCGAACAGGCCCCGGAGTGTGGCCACTGGGGGATTTTCACAGTAACAGTGTCAACGTAGGCCAACTTGTGACGCTAATAAATAAGCTTTAAAATCTTTAAACGCAGGATGGTGGGCAGCAGTTGCAAATGGAAAAGAGTTCCGGAGGCACAACGCGATCACACAGTGACTGCTGGGGTACTTTACGTTTAGAGTTGGGCAGAGGCAAAGGTTAGTTGAACGAGTTGGGTGGGAGGACGAGTGGGAATAACCAGCCTAATATCTCCCCTCAATCAACCCCCTTCTCATAGAATCCCTACAGTGCAGAAGAGGCCATTCAGCCCATCAAGTCTGCACCAAGTCTCTGACTCGGGGTCAAATCCCGGCTTGGGTCACCGTCTGTATAGAGTTTGCATGTTCTCCCCTTGTCTGCGGGGGTTTCCTCCCACAGTCCAAAGATACAAAAGAAAAGAAAACTACCGCACTGGAACAAATGTCTTATCCACGCCAACCCCCTCAAACCTCACATGTCCCATGGCTAATCCATTTAACCTGCACACCTTGGGACACTAAGGGACAATTTGGCACAGCCAATCCACCTAACCAGCACGTCTCTGGATGGTGGGGGGACCGGAACACCCATGCAGACACGGGGGGAATGTGCAGACTCCACAGACAGTGACCCAAGCCAGGAATCGAACCCAGGTCCCTGGCGCAGAGAGGCAGCAGCGCTAACCACTGTGCCACCCACTGACTTGCCTACAGCCCTCCGCACTCTGCCAATTTGGACCAATGAGGCCGATTTTAACAGCTCCGACATTTCCTTCAGATGCCTCAAGCTCTGGAATTTAACCCCCCTCCACCCCACCTTCAGGCATCTGATCCATCATTACCTTCTGTGGCCCGGGTCAGAGCTTGATCGATAATTTATATTGGAATGTCTGAGCACATTAAAGGCGTTACATGAATGCAAGTTGCTGATTCATGTTTGGGTTATAAGGAGAGGCTGGATAGTCTGGGACTTTTTCCCCTGGAGCGTAGGAGGCTGAGGGATGATCTTATAGAGGTCTATAATGAGGGGCACAGATCAGCTAGACAGTCAACATCTTTTCCCAACAGTCGGGGAGTCTAAAACTAGAGGGCATAGGTTTAAGGAGAGAGGGGAGAGATACAAAAGGGTCCAGAGGGGCAACATTTTCACACAGAGGGTGGTGAGTGTCTGGAACAAGCTGCTACAGGCAGTGGTACAGGTGGGTACAACTTTGTCTTTTAAAAAGCATTTAGACAGTTACATGGGTAAGATGGGTATAGAGGGGAAAAAGTTAAAGTTACAGCTTATTTGTTAGTCACAAGGCTTACATTACTTGTACTTAGAGGGAAATTCCCCCAGTTGCCACACTTGGGTCAATGCAGCCTAACCAACACGTCTTTCAGACTGTGGGAGGAAACCGGAGCACCCGGAGGAAACCCATGCAGACACAGGGAGAACGTGCAGACTCCACACAGACAGTGTGGAGTGGGTACGGGCCAAATGTGGGCAATCCAGACCAGCTTAATGGTTAAAAACGGGGCAGCATGGACAAGTTGGGCCGGAGAACCTGTCTCCACGTTGCAAATCTTTGTCAATGTGAAGGAGTCGATGAAAATCTATTTGGAACATGATTCCCCCCCCAAACAAAGGGGCCATGAAGGGTGCGGAAGGTGGGGGGGGAGAATGAATGAAACGTAAGCTGTGACTCACGGCTTACTGTAAATGCACAGAATCATTTACACTCGCAACATTCATGAATAACAAGGACATTTTTTCTTGTTTAAAAAAAGCACGCACGCAAAAGTCTGCCTCATTAAATATCCCAGCGTATAACCGTACAGATTCTTGCCTGTTGTTTTGTCTTGTGAGAACCCACCGAGAAAAAAACTTTTAGCATGTGGCTCAGTCAACTCACACACAAACCACCCTCACACTCCCCCCCGCACCCCCCCCCCCCCCCCCCACCCCCCCCACCCAACCCAAAATCTGCTCCGTCCTAAATGGGGACTACTGTGGATGCTGTGATGATTACATTAGTTGCGCCAATTTTCTAGAGAAAATTTTCACACACAAGGAATATAATAAGTAAGCCAAAGAGGGAGTCCCGTTTGACACAGCCAAAGCAACAAGCTTTGAGAATCTGAGGTAAATCGGATTACAGCTTTTTAAATCCCTCAAGGATCACGGCAACTCATCAGACAATCCTGATTTTTGGCGCATGGGGCGGGCCCGAGGTAGAAGTCCTGCAGTGGGTATGAACAAAGAGTTCGCCTTTTTGCAATGAACAGGCATAGTGCAGACCCCTCCCATCTTACCAGCCAGGTCCCAACCCCAGACTCAAGCTGCAACATAGAAACTAGAAGCTGGAGTAGGCCATTTGGCCCTTCGAGCCTGCTCCGCCATTCATTTTGATCACGGCTGATCATCAAACTCAATATCCTGATCTCCCCCCCCATATCCCTTGATCCCTTCAGCTTGGCATGGTTGCTTAATATCATCACATCCACACGGATCCCTTGCAAAGACCCCATTGTAAGCACTAATCCCAATAGTATCTAAAGACCACGTATGGTGGTGTGTTGGGGAGGGGTTCAAACCTTCCTCTCTGAGGGATTATCACTGGACGCCACAGTGGTACAACGGTTAGCACTGCTGCCTCTCAGTGCCAGGAACCTGGGTTCAATTCCGGCCTCAGGTCACTGCCTGTGCAGAGTCTGCACGTTCTCCCCGTGTCTGTGTGGGTTTCCTCCGAGCGCTCCGGTTTCCTCCCACAGTCCAAAGATACAAAAAAACAAAGAAAATTACAGCATAGGAACAGACCCTTTAGCCCTCCAAGCCTGCACCAACGATGCTGTTTGACTGAACTAAAACCCTTCCAGGAACCATATCCCTCTAAAAAACAAAGAAAATAATGATAAGAAAATAATTTAAAAGATGTGCAGGTTAGGTGGAATGGCCATGCTAAATTGTCCCTTAGTGTCCCAAGATGTGTAGGTTAGGGGAGATCGGCCATGCTAAATTGCCCCTTAGAATCCAAAGATGTGCGGGTTAGGGGGATTAGGGGGGTAAGTACATGAGGTTATGGGAAAGGGCCTGGGTGGGGTGCTCTGTCAGTGTTAGTGAAGACTTGATGGGCCGAATGTCGTCCTTCAGCACTGTAGGGATTCTGAGATGATCCAGGATGTTTTCCCCATTATCCTAATGATTAGGCGTTACCAGCTGACTCAAATATTGTTCATTCTGTGAACTTCCTGATTCAGTCCAAAATGTTCCTTTCACGAACCGGAATGTGTGTCACCTTGACCCAGTTCTGCAATCTGGGAATATTTCAGCTTACCCTTTCCATCACCTTACTATGCCTCTATTAGCATCCTCACTCAACCCTCCAACCATCCCCAACAATTCCAATGTTTGTCGTCTCAGAAACTACTCCAAATATTCAGTGGAAATACCAACAGATACAACAGGCACACAAATCCCAGGAGAGATATCACCAACACGGCCTCCACAAAATCCACTGGCAGGATAGGCGTACCAACGTGAGCCGCAGCTCATAGTATCCCTACACTGCAGAAGGCCATTCAGCCCATCGAGTCTGCACCAATTCTCTGGCAGTACATTACCCAGGTCCAATCCCCCTAACTGTACACATTTATACTGCTAATTCCCCCTAGCATATACACCTTTGGACACTAAGGGGGAATTTAGCATGGCCGATCCACCTATCCCGTGTTTCCTCTGGGTGCTCCAGTTCCCTCCCAATCTGAAAGGCGTGCTGTTTGGGTGCATTGGCCCTGCTAAATTTTCCCTCAGTTGTACCCTAACTGTGGCAACTAGGGGGATTTTCACAGTAACTTCATCGCAGTGTTAACATAAGCCTACTTGTGACACTAATAAATAAACCTTTTAAAATTTTTGGTCACTTATCCCAAGCTTTTATGCTTTGACCCGACACTCATTTTCTCCCCTGTGCATCTCTGTAAATGGCTGAGTTTTTCCCCTATATCGGTGCACTCTGCTAGCTCTGCTGTCTCCCATACACAAAGCCCGCACTCTCAAAGAGAATTTCCAAGCCACTTTAGACACTTTTGCACCAGCTGTTTTGGAAAATCAGTCCTGCGTCTTGTGTTAATTTTACTCCTTTCTCAGAGTTACAGAGGCCAATATGTGCAGGCTAGACTGGGCAATCCATCTCCTTGCTTCTCCCAAAACCAAATTCTCATTGAAACCAGCTCATGGTCCCTACAAGAGAGGGATGTACAAGACCCAACCTGGCGAGAAGATCTGACCTCGCACTTGACCTTAGCCGAAAGGCTGAGACATGTTAATGAACCTGATCATTGAGCAGTAGAGACATCCCCTCTCCGAGTCCCACACTCCCCTCCCACAACCAGCACCCACAAACTAGAGGTAGGAAGTAAGAGTGGAGGTATGTTAGAAGGCCATTCCAAGAGAGCAAAAGGTGATAAGGTATAGAGGCAGAATTAGACCATTCGGCCTATCGAGTTGTGGGGGTCTGGAATGCGCTACCGAGTAGGGTGGTGGAGGCAGGCACGTTGGACTCGTTTAAGATGCAGTTAGATAGGCACATGAGTGAAACGAGAATGGAGGGATATGGTAGGGGCTACTAAATTAGGGTTAAACCTCGGGAGACACCGGAAGGGCAGGCTGTATGATTAATATGTTTTGTCTTTATTCCACAGGTGGAGGTCCACCTCGTGTCAAGCGAGGGGCATGCACACGGCGGGTTGTGCGTGGGCTGCTCTTGGAAGTCCAGGAGTGGCCTAGTACTTCATGTCAGTGTGTGTGCTTGATCCTGGACCGATAGACGGGCTCCACAACAGCTCAGTGACTAGCACTGCTGGCTGTGCAGATACATGGATTTGGGCCTGTGTCTGTGGGAGTTTGCGCATTCTCCCTGTGGTTGCGTGGGTTTCCTCCGGGCGCTCCGGTTTCCTCCCACACCCCAAAGATGTGCTCTTAGGCTAATTGGTTTCCACCAAATTGACACTATTTCTTCCCTGAATCTGACTGAGTAGGGTCCCATTCGTAGACATGCAGGGTAGAATAGGTGTAGGGCGATGCGGCGGCGCGGGCTCGTTGGGCCGAAGGGCCTGTTTCCCGTGCTGGGTTGTTCTTTGTTCTTTGAGTCTGTTCCGCCATTTGATCGTGGCTGATATGATTCTCAACCCCATTCTCCCCATATGTTTCACTCCCCTTACCAGTTAAGAACCTCTACTTTAAATGCAGTCAATAACTTGGCCTCCACAGCTTTCTGTGGCAATGAATTCCACAGATAGGTCCCGCCTGCTTGGTTAGGTTGGGGCGGGGGGAGGTGAAGAGTTATAGGAGAGCTTCATACTTCTAAGTATCCAGATCACCAACCACCTGTCCTGGTCCCCCTATGCAGACACTGTAGTTAGGAAAGCCCCCCACCCCATGCCTCTACTTTCTCAGAAGACTATGGGAATTTGGCATGTCAGTTACGACTCTCACCAACTTTTACAGAGGTACATAGAAAGCATTCTTTCTGGTTGTATCACAGCTTGGTACGGCTCCTGCTCTGCCCAAGACTGCAAGAAACTATAAACGCTTATGAACGTAGCCCAATCCATCACACAAACTAGCCTCCCATCCAATAACACTGTCTACATGTCCTGCTGCTTCTGCAAAGCACCCAAACATTCTCTCCTCCACCTTCTTCCATCTGGAAAAAGATACAAAAGTCTGAGGACACATATCAACCGACTCAAGAACAGCTTCTCCCCTGCTGCTGTCAGGCTTTTGAATGGACCTACCTCACATTAAGTTGATCTTTCCCTACACCCTAGCTGTGACTGTAACATTACATTCTGCACTCTCTCCTTTCCTTCTCTACGAATGGTATGCGCTGTGTAGCGCGCAAGAAATAATACTTTTCACTGTATACCAATATATATGACAATAATATATCAAATCAAATCAAAATCAAAACATCAAAACGAAATTCAATCAAATAGATTCAAAGGGGAGCAGGGCTTTCAGTGTCCCCGAACCAACAGTCCACCCACAACCACTGGCCACCCACTCCAAATCAAACAATGACTTGCTCCCACATCTCACTGTCTTTTGTGGAGTCATGCTGTGCACAGAAATTTGAGGTCACTTGCCTGCAAAGAGAACAGTGAGTGCTTTGTAATGCAGAGACACAATGAGACATTTGATTTGGAGATGGGACCTAAACAACAAATTTATTCGCGTACGTATGTCTTCCTGCATAAAAAAGTTTTAAAAAGTTCATTTGTCATTGTCACAAGTAGCTGACGTTAACACCAAAAACGTACTTCCTCACATCCCCCCTCCCCCACCCCACCCTTCAATTTAGGCAAAGTTCCTGGGATGATTTAGGCTTTGAATGGGAGGGGATGTGAAAATCCCCCAGTCGCCACACTCCGGCACCTGTTCGGGTAACACTGAGGGAGAATTCAGCACAGTCAATGCACCCTAACCAGCACGTCTTTCCGACGTGAGGGGAAACCGGAGCACCCGGAGGAAACCCACGCAGACACGGGGAGAATGTGCAGACTCCACACAGACAGTGACCCAAGATGGGAATCAAACCCTGGACCCTAGTGCCACAAGGCAGCAGTGCTAACCACTGTGCCACCATCTGAGATTTTGCTGTAATGCTTCTGTGAAGCACAGCGGGACATTTTATTGGATCAAAGGTGCTACATAAAAATAAAGTTGTTGTTGTTGTGGAGATATCGATTTGAGGAGCTGAAAGCTTTGTTCCTGCTCATATGATTCACTGGATATATTTTTTTGAAACCAGGTTTAAGGATAGAAAGGGGAGTGTTACGGGTGGAGGGGGAGATGGAACACACTGTCATTTAACTCTGGGCAGACTGAAGGAGGACAGTGCCATTTGCAGGAAACTGTCCACCTTTCCTGGTACAGGTCAGCATGGTGGCACAGTGCCTAGCACCGCTGCCTCATAGTGCCAGGGACCTGGGTTCGATTCCCAGCTTGGGTCACTGTCTTCTGCGCATTCTCCCCGTGTCTGCGTGGGTTTCCCTCCGGGTGCTCCGGTTTCCTCCCACAGTCCGAAAGACGTGCTGGTTAGGGTGCACCGACCGTGCTAAATTCCCCCTCAGTGTAACCCGAACAGGCGCCGGAGCGTGGCGACTGGGGGATTTCTGCAGTGGCTTCATTGCAGTGTTAATGTAAGCCTACTTGTGACACTAATAAATAAACTTCTACTTTTACTAATTGCATCTTTGAGTATCGGCCCAAGCCGGCAATCGCTGTGAGGCAGCAGTGCCAACCACTGTGCCGCGCACTGACCTCCTGCTGAAGGAGAACACTGACATGGGAAATGTACTAACAACAAAGAGACAGAGACCATGCTACACACTCCCAGATCATTTTCTCATTAAAGGAAATTGGTGTGGTTCCCCACTCCTTGTGCCCAGATGCCAGTATTTAACTTGCTCTCAAAGCTATTCTTCAACGACTGGAGGAGGAGGAGGGGGGGGGGGGGGGGGGGGTGGTGGTGGTGGTTGTTGGGGGGGGAATGTTTGGCCACTGCAGTGAGACACAGGGCTGCAAGTGCAAGACTTCAAACATCATGACCAAGCCTTGCTCCGGCTAACATCCAAAATTGTAAACAACTCTTTTGCTTCCTCATGTCTCCTCCCTCCGCCCCCACCCACCAACCAACGCCCGCTCCCCTCCCCCTTTCAATTTAGCGAATTCCTGGGATGATTTGGGCTTTGCAAGGGATGTTTATAGGACTACAAACCTCTTTATGGTTACAAGGAGGCTCCCCGGGACTTAACCCTTTGCTCGACAGTGTACACGCAAGTACAAGCTGTGTACTGCAGCTGGGAGACCCGGAAACATACCCGGGGTGGCACAGTGGTTAGCACTGCGCCAGGGACCCAGGTTCAATTCCCAGCTTGGGTCAATGTCTGTGTGGAGTTTGCGCGTTCTCCCCATGTCTGCGTGGGTTTCCTAACACACTCCAAAATTGTGCTGGTTAGGGGGGACTGATCATGCCAAATTGCCCCTTAGTGCCCCAGGAGGTCTGGGTTACAGGTGTTTGGCCATGCTAAAATGCCCCTTAGTGTCCAAAGATGTGATGGTTAGATGAATTGGCCATGCTAAATTGCCCCTCAGTATCAGGGAGATTGGCGGGGTAAATACGAGGGGTTACGGGAATAGGGCCTGGGTGGGACTGTGGTCAGTGCTGACTTGATGGGCCGAACAGCCTTCTTCTGCACTGTGGGGATTCTATAGTCAGATGCAATGGGCTGAACGGTTTCCCTTTGTGCTGTGACAGTTTTGAGAGAGAGAGAGAGAGAGAGAGAGAGAGAGTGTGAAGGTTTTGATGAACCAGGCTCAAGAAGTAACTGGAAGGGAGCTGACCATCTTGGCTGACAGTGAGATCGAACAGGCCGTTGGGATAAGGCCCAGTAGCCGGCACAACAACAGGCCTGAACAGAGTAGGCCGAGGAACCCAGGCAGGGCCTGTGTCTAAACCATTGTCAATGGAATTCCTGGAAACAGCCGGCGAGCAAGACAAAAAGACAGCACTTAGCAGTTTATTGACGGGAAAGATTGAAATACATGCCAAGTCCTGCCTGGTATGTTCCGAGGGAATTCGAGCTATTTATCATTTGCCTGAATAACTTCCCCCTTTTCAAAGGCCAAATCCTGCCACCTCGGATCCAAATACAACAAGGACCACCGCCAACGAGCCGCACAACTCACAACCACCACCCTCAGACCCCTACTACACCACCCCCCTCAGAATAACACCCTCTCCACCCCCCGTCCAACCAGCCCGCACAGCCCTCACTTCCCCCCCCCACAAGCCTCCAACCCCACTCCCTCACCTTTCATTTCTATCCAGTCCAAAGGGGGCTGACCTCTCTCCCCTCCTAAGCCTCTGTCCACCTCACCCCCCAACCCCCAACAGATGTTTAAATAAAGTGGGTGAGAGAAAGATGGGGAGTAACTTGGCTACCCAAGCTACTGGGAATCACCGAATCACTTCACTGAAGGAGGAGGCCATTTGGCCCATCGCATCGGCACTGACTCTCCAGCAGAATGTCTTACCCGGGCTCTATCCCTGCGTATTTACCCCACTAATCCCTCTAACCTACACATTTTTGGACACTTAAAGGGCAATTTAGCACCCTAACCAGTATGCCTTTTGGACTGAGGGGGGAAACCGGAGCACCCGGAGGAAACCCATGCAGACACGAGGAGAATGTGCAAACTCCACACCTACAGTGACCCGAGCTGGGAATCGAACCCAGGTCCCTGGAGCTGTCGGGCAGCAGTGCTAACCCACTGTACCACACACACGTTTCCCAGCAAGGTTTCAGACTTGATTGGGAAGAAGGATTTCCAAATGTTTTACTCCATTCTCTTTAAACTCCTTACAAATATCAACGTTTACGAACCATCCCAAAAGTGAACGTAGCGATGGATGGTATTGTTCACCCCTCCAGCCCGTTCCCCCCCCCCCCCCCCGGGTCAGTCAGGCCAGTGCTGGATCTCTCTCTCTCTCTCGCTCATTCCCCAAGGATCCTGCCACCAGAAACCCACCCCTGAAAGCTCTGGCTGAAACTGTTGGAGGCAACTCCGTCTCTCCCCCCGCTCCCCCCCCCACCCCCCCAGCAACTGTTACAGCACAGGGGGAGGCCATTCGGCCCATCCAGCCTGGGCTGGCTCTCTAAACAGGCATTATGACTTACTGCCATTCCTCTTGCCTTATTCCCGTAGTCCCACACATTGCTTCTCTTCAAAAGCAGCCCGCGCTGTCTTCTACTCAAACAGTCTCACAGCACAAAGACCCTTCGGCCCATCGTGTCTGCTCTGGCCCCTATCTATTCTATCCCCATTCTCCTGCACTTGCTCCGATGGTGTTTCAAATGCTCAGCTAACTGCTTCTTAAACGTTGTGAGGATCCCTGCCTCTGTCACCCTTTTGGGCAGCGAGTTCCAGACCACCCTCTGGGTCAGAAAGTTATTCCTCAAATCCATCTCCCCCCCACCCCCACAAGATGAAGGGTCACCCCAGGCTCAAAACGTGGTCTTTATTCTCTCTCCACAGATGCTGTCAGACCTGGCTGAGATTTTCCAGCATCTGCAGTATTTGGCCTTTCCTCCCCCTCTCTATGTCCCTGAATTTTGTACACCTCCATCAGGCCCCCCTTCTCTGCTCAAAGGAAAACAAGCCTAGCCTCTCTTCAAGGCAGCGTCCTGGTGAATCTCCTCTGCACCCCCTCGGGGGCAATCACATCCTTCCTACAGTGGTGGGGAGAACTGCGAACACGGTGCTGTACACCCCACTGAGGCTCCAGGACAGCTGCTTAAAGCAATGTTCATTCCTAAATAATTATTGCAACCCAGTTCCTGACTGATGGTTGTGAGTGTGCACCAGTGGAATGGCAACAGCAATGTACAGGACAGCAGTGAACTCACTGTTCAGGAGAAAGGGAAACTCAGTGGCTCAGTCAGCTGTGTTCCTAGAAAGCATTCTTTCTGGTTGTATCAAAGCTTGGTATGGGCTCCTGCTCTGCCCAAGACCTCAAGGAACTACAAAGGGTCCTGAACGAAGCCCAATCCATCACACAAACCAGCCTCCCATCCACTGACTCTGTCTACGCTTCCCACAGCCTCAAAAGCAGCCAGCGTAATCAAGACCCAACGTACCCCGGACATTCTCTCTTCCACCTTCTTCCATCAGGAAAAAGATTCAAAAGTCCGAGGTCACGCACCAACTGACTCAAGAACAGCTTCTCCCCTGCTGCCATCAGACTTTTGAATGGACCTACCTTGCACCAAGTTGATTTTTCTTTACACCCTAGCTATGACTGTAACACAATGTTCTGCAGTCTCTCCTTTCCTTCTCTATGAATGGTATGCTTTGCCTGTATAGCGCGCAAGAAACAATATTTTTCACTGTATGCTAATACATGTGACAATAATAAATTAATTCAAATCAAATCAAGAACTGCCTCTTCCCTGGCGCCATCAGACTTTTGAATGGACCTACCGTAGATTTATTTGATCTTTCTTTGCCACAGAAGGCTGTGGAGGCCAGGTCATTGAGTGTCTTTGAGACAGAGATAGATAGGTTCTTGGTTAATAAGGAGATCAGGGGTTATGGGGAAAAGGCAGGAGAATGGGGACGAGAAAAGTATCAGCCATGATTGAATGGGGGAGCAGAGTTGATGGGCTGAATGGCCTAATCCTGCTCCTATATCTTATGCACCCTAGCTCTGACTGTAACACTACATTCTGCACTCTCTCCTTTCCTTATCTGTGTATGATTTGCTTTGTCTGTATAGTGCACAAGAAACAATACTTTTCACTGCATCCCAGTGACAATAATAAATCAAACTGAAGATCTCAGGTGAGTGGCCTGTCTCCCGATGGTTAGTTTGCCTCCTCTCCGCTCGGAGCTCTGGCTGTCCCCGAAGGTTTCCAGCACTCGCTCTTCATTTCCCCGGTGTCTGTCCTGTTTCCTGTTTGCTATGATAACACTGGCTCGCTGCTCCGTGTGGGTGGGCTGTTTCTTCAGCTGAGCCCAGAGTCCACAAACATTTTCCTGGGCACCGCAGCTCTCTGGCAGACCAAGTGAAGAAGCCTTCACGTGCAACAGACCGCACCAACACACACCCACCGCTGAGGACACAGCGGAGGGCTGGCAGGGGAGAAATTTTCCTGATCTTGCCCACAGTGACAAATGCCTCGCAGTTAAAAAAAAAACCCCCACTGGAAAACAAACCAGGCCCAAGAACTGTGGGAACACGGGTTCAAATCCCACCATGGGAGCTGCTGAAATTTAAATTCAATTTAAAATCTATTGATAAAATCTAGATTCATTAGAAATAAAACGGCAGTATAGTGAAAATGTCACTGCACCAGTAATCCAGAGAATTATAGAATCCCCACAGAGCAGAAGGGGACCATTCGGCCCATCGAGTCTGCACCGGCCACAATCCCATCCATAGCCTATCCCCATAACCTCATGCATTTACCCTACCCTAAGGGGCAATTTAGCGTGGCCAATCCGCCTAACCTGTACACCTTTGGACTGTGGGAGGAAACCCACGCAGACACAGGGAGAATGTGCAAACTCTGCACAGACAGTGACCCGAGCCGGGGATCGAACCTGGGTCCCTGGCACTGTGAGGCAGCAGTGCTAACCCACTGTGCCATCATGCCACCCAGGCTAAAGCTCTTGGGACCTGGGTTCAAATCCCACTACGGTAGCTGGTGGAATTTAAATTCAATCAATAAAACCTGGAAATGTAAAGCTAGTCTCAGTAATGGTGAGCCCTTCTCAGTGTACCCAAACAGGTGCCGGAGCGTAACAACCAGGGGACTTTCACAGTAACTTCACTACAGTGTTAATGTAAGCCTACTTGTGACATTAAGAAATAAACTTAAAAAAGGTTTAAAACTTTAAAGCGTGACCTAGTTCACTAGTGTCCCTTTAGGGAAGGAAATCGGCCATCCTTACCCGGTCTGGCCTACACGTGACTCCAGAGACACAGCAATGTGGTTGACTCTCCACTGCCCTCTGTCAAGCGAGGCACTCAGTTCAAGGGGCAATTACTTTTACAGATGCCCCATAGAAAGCATTCTTTCTGGTTGTATCACAGCTTGGTCTGGGCTCCTGCTCTGCCCAAGACTGTAAGGAACTACAAAAGGTTGTGAATGTAGCCCAGTCCATCAGGCAATCCAGCCTCCCATCCACTGACTCTGTCTACACTTCCCGCTGCCTCGGCAAAGCAGCCAGCATAATCAAGGACCCCACGCACCCCGGACATTCTCTCTTCCACCTTCTTCCGTTGGGAAACAGGTACAAAAGTCTGAGGTCACACACCGACCGACTCAAGAGCAGCTTCTTCCCTTCTGCCGTCAGACTTTTGAATGGACCTACCTCGCATTCAGCTGACCTTTCTCTACACCCTCGCTGTGACTGTAACACTACATTCTGCACTCTCTCCTTTCCTTCTCTATGAACTGTATGGTTTGCACGCAAGTAACAATACTTTGCACTGTATGTTAATACACGTGACAATAATAAACCAAATCAGTTTGGGATGGGCAATGACTGCTGGCTTTGCCAGCGATGCCCACATCCAAAGGAATAACAAGCAAGGGACAATATTGCCAGATCGTCAACTTAGACACGAGGCCGGAGTATTCAAGAACTAAAAGTGTGATTTAGCCGCCTTCCTACGACCCTTCGACTTGTATCTATCCTCCCCCTCGCCCAAATGATTTAAATTTCAGCAGAATATTAAATCAGGAGCGTCTAGTCTTACAAGAACACTGCGGTTTGGCAGCAACAAAACAGGCAGTCATCAACTTATTTTTGGTTCTGGCACCCAAGGAATAATCTTAAAGGGGCCATTGTCGTCCAGTTTGAGGAGAAGGAGGAAGCCAGCGCTTGAACAATTATGCTAACTGTTTACTGATGCGCATCCTAAACAGTCACCGATAGAGATATTGCCATCTATCACCCTGACAGGCCAAATGAGGGGCATTGTGATCCTTTCAATAACACTGTTTCTCCAAACGGTGCGAACACAGATAGCTTTACGGTATTCAAACGGCACGGCATTCAAAGAACCGGCAAGAAAAGGTGGAGTCACTGGTTTTACCGTAAGACACAGGAGCAGAATTAGGCCATTCAGCCCCTCTAACCTGCCTCGCCATCCAATAAGATCATGGCTGATCTTTTTATGGACTCAGCTCCACTTACCCGCCCGCTCACCATAACCCTTAATTCCTTTACTGTTCAAAAATCTACCTATCTTTGCCTTAAAAACATTCAATGAGGGAGCCTCAACTGGGCAGGGAATTCCATAGATTCATAACCCTTTGTGTGAAGAAGTTCCTCCTCAACTCAGTCTTAAATCTGCTCCTCCTTATTTTGAGGCTATGCCCCCTAGTTCTAGTTTCACCCGCCAGTGGAAACAACTTCCCTGCTTCTATCTTATCTATTCCCTTCATAATCTTATACGTTTCTACAAGATCTCTCCTCATTCTTCTCAATTCCAATGAGTATAGTCCCAGTCTACTCAGTCTCTCCTCATAGGCCAATCCTCTCAACTCCAGTATCAACCTAGTGAATCTCCTCTGCACCCCTCCAGTACCGGTATATCCTTTCTCAAGTACTTTTTTCTCAAAATTTCCTTTCTCAAAATATCATGGCTGATACTTTTCTCATTCCCAGTCTCCTGCCTTTTTCCCATAACCCCTGACCTCCTTATTAATCAGGAACTTATCTATCTCTGTCTTAAAGACACTCAATGACCTGGCCTCCACAGCCTTCTGCGGCAAAGAGTTCCACAGATTCCCCACTCTCTGGCTGAAGGAATTCCTCTTCATCTCTGTTTTAAAGGATCGTCCCTTTAGCCTGAGGTCGTGCCCTCTTGTTCTAGTTTTTCCTACTGGTGGAAACATCCTCTCTACTTCCACTCTATCCGAGGCCTTGGAACACCCTTCAACTTTCAATAAGATCCCCCCCCCATATCCTTCTAAACTCCAATGAGTATAGACCCCGAATCCTTAACCATTCCTCATTCGACAAGCTCTTCATTCCAGGGATCATTCTTGTGATTCTCCTCGACCCTTTCCAAAGCCAGCACATCTTTCCTCAGATATGGGGGCCAAAACTGCTCCCCAGACTCCACATGGGGTCTGACCACAGCCTTATACAGCTTCAGAAGTACATCCCTGCTCTTGTATTACCATTTGCTGTGAGTACTGTTGGGTTAGGAAGAGGAAAGTGAGAGAAAAGCCAACACTAGTTTCTGCTCCTCATCCATTTCTCTTTGATGGGATGTGGGCATGGCTGGCAAGGCCAGCATTTGTTGCCCACCCCTAACTGGCTTTAGACTTGCTGGCTGGGCTATTGAGCAGTTAAGAGTTGACCACTCTGGGTTTGGAGTCACAGACTGGGTAAGGACGGCAGATTTCCTTCCCTAAAGGGGCCAGGTGGGTCTTTCCGACAATGGTCATCATAGTCACCATTCCCTACTCATTGGATTTAAATTCCACCAGCTGCCGTGGTGGGAATTGAACCCAGGGCCCCAAAGGGCTTCTGGATTACGATCCAGTGATATTACCATTCTGCTCCCCCTCAAGCTGTTTGCTGTGTCGAGATCTAAGCTGCGGAAAAATAGCACCCCTGCAGTGCAGAGAGTCCATTCAGCCCATTGAGTCCGCACCAATACTCTAACAGAGATTCCCACCCAAGCCCTATCCCCATAATCCCAAGTATTTACGCCACTAATCCCCATGTCCTGCGTATCTTGGGACACTGAGGGGCAATTTAGCATGGCCATTCCACTTAACCCGCACATCTTTTGGACTGTGGGAGAAAACCAGAGAAACCCTTGCAGACATGGGTAGAACATGCAGACTTTGCACAGACAGTGACCCGAAGCTGAGCCAAACTCGGGTCCCTGATGCTGTGAGGCAGCGGTGCCAACCACTGTGCCTCAGTAATGCGTCAGCCCACACACAATCCCCAGTACGCAGGCCCCCATGCCCCTCGCTCCCAACCTACTCAAGACTGACCCTCACACCCCCTCCCACTCAACCAGCTGACACTTGCTCCTCCATTCTCAGTCAGGACCCCCCCCCCCCCTTTCAGGCAGCGCGTTCCAGACATTCACCACCCTCTGCGTAAAAAAACTTGCCTCGCACATCTCCTCTAAACTTTTCCCCAAGCATCTTAAACGTATGTCCCCTGGTCCTTGACTTTCCTATCCTAGAAAAGAGCATCTGACTGTCCACTCTGTCCATGCCCCTCATAATCCTGTAGACTTCTAACGGGTTGCCCCTCAACCTCTGTCGCTCCAGTGAGAACAAACCAAGTTTCTCCAACTTCTCCTCATAGCTAATGCCCCCCATACCAGGCAACATCCTGGTAAATCTTTTCTGTACCCTCTCCAAAGAATCCACATCCTTCTGGTAGTGTGGCAACCAGAATTGAACACTATATTCCAAGCACGGCCTAACTAAGGTTCTATAAAGTTGCAACATGACTCGCCAATGTTTAAACTCAATGTCCCGACTGATGAAGGCAAGCATTGCCGTATGCCTTCTTGACTACCTTCTCCTCCTGCGTTGCCACTTTGAGTGATGGGTGGACATGTCCAATATTCTCCCTGCTTCCCTAGGCTTGGAAATGATGTTTTTGTTACAAATTGAAAAAAAGTAAAAGGTAAAATAATCAGAAAGAAAGATGGAAGCAAGGCTTAATATAACCCAAGGCCACAGCTCTTTAGAAAAAGAAACCAAGCGTCTGGCTGGAAACGCGGTAAACTTGCCAGCAACCCACACGCAAAACACCTTTTCAACAACCTCGATTAACTGCCTTGGATGAAAGCCTCCCACCTCTTCTCACAGCTCGAGGGGGAAGAGAGAGAACCCACTCACTCCTCAGCAAAGCAAACACCACAACATATTGTCGGAGAGCTTCTCTCTCTCTCCGAGGCCAAGCCAAAAGTCGTGCCTCAAAAGCAGGTCTCGGCGTTCCTCAGCCAGCGAGGTTTCGCCTTCCCCCCACTCTCCGGATCCCTCTCCCCGCACCTCGGGGGTCCCCGTCTCACTCCCTCGCCCTGAGATGACTACTTGGGGTTTTTTTTGGGGGGGTTTCGGGGGGATTGCAGCTCTACTCAGCACCGTGACGCTCTCCCGCTGGCGACTTGCGCACTCAGGAAACACTCCTTCACACAACAGAGTGAGGAAATCTGGAAAATTCTTCCATAAGAAGCTGTTACGTCTGGAGTTTGAGTCAAAAAAATTCATAGATTTTTGTTCGATTAGAGCACAAGAGGTATACCAAGCAAAGGTAGGTTTAAAATTTATTTATTAGTTTCACAAGTAGGCTTACACTAACACTGCAATGCAAGTTACCTGGAAAATCCCCTAGTCACCACACTCCGGTGCCTGTTCGGGTTACACTGAGGGAGAATTTAGCACGGCCAACGCACCCTAACCAGCACGTCTTTCAGACTGTGGGAGGAAACTAGAGCACCTGGAAGAAACCCACGCAGACACGGGGAGAATGCGCAGCCTCCGCACGGACAGTGACCCAAGGCTGGGAATCGAACCTGGGTCTGTGGTGCTGAGAGTCAGCAGTGCTAACCACTGCGCCACCGTAACCAGAGTCAAGATATAGTGTGGTTGTGGTCTAAATGAAGATTTCAAGAGGTGGCTGTATTTAGCACTTGCGGGAACAAAGGTTATGGGGATGAAGCAGGATTAGGTATTGAGTTGGGCGACCAGCCATGGACATAATGAATGGCGGAGCAGACTCAAAGGGCCGAATGGCCTCCTCCTATCTTGTTTCTATGAATGGTGGTCTGGCTCGAGGAGCTGATTGGTTTCTTCTTGTTTGGAGCACAGCCAAGCAACAAGGTCAAGAGTTCGATAATTACACTCGCTGAAAAATGTGGTTTCAATCGTCTTCAGTGTCCCCAGGTTTGGGGAGAAAAGCCAGTTCCCCCTTGGAGATCTCCCCCATCTCGTCACACTGATAAATACACAGGAAGGTCACTGTCTCAGACCATTCAACCACAGTGAGCCAAGGGGCGTGGAATCTCCTCCAACCCTAATGACTCACTGAATGTACACAGTGACTATTACACACATCTCTGTCCTACTGACACACCTCAAGAGTGCAATCTTCTCTAACGTGGACAACTTTTAATGTAACTTGGCAACATTTGTAAGACCATGGTGAAATCTCCGAACAGGTGCACTGAAGCATCTCAGAATGTTACTCAATGCGTGTAAAGAGCCTGAATATTATTGCTTTGCGTGTGACGGTCATTTTGGAATGTTCTCACTGATAGCACAGGGGTTAGCACTGCTGCCTCACAGCACCAGGGACCTGGGTTCAATTCCAGCCTTGGGTGACTGCCTATGTGGAGTTTGCACATTCTCCCCATGTCCGCGTGGGTTCCCTCCAAGTGCTCCAGCTTCCTCCCACAGTCCAAAGATGAGCGGGTGAAGTTGATTGGCCATGCACGGAATTAGCAGGGTAAACGCTTGAGGTTATGGAGATGGAGCGTGGGTGGGATTGGGTCAGTACAGACTCGATGTGCCGAACAGCCTCCTTCCACAATGTAGGATTCTGTGATAAATTTATTTATTTGTCACAAGTAAGGCTTACATTAACACTGCAATGAAGTTACTGTAAAATTCCCCTTGTTGCCACACTCTGGTGCCTGTTCGGGTCAGTGCACCCTAACCAACACATCTTTTGGTCACGTGCCAACCGACTCAAGAACAGCTTCTTCCCTGCTGCTATCAGACTTTTGAATGGACCTACCCTGCATTAAGTTGATCTTTCTCTACACCCTCGCTATGACTGTAACACTAACATTCTACACGCTCTCCTTTCCTCCTCTATGAACGGTATGCTTTGTCTGTATAGCACACAAGAAGCAATACTTTTTGCTGTGTGCTAATACATGTGACAATAATAAATCAAATCAAATCCCTTCAAACAGGCTTCCAGTGATCAGCTTCATCATCCTCTTATGTCCAAAGATGCACAGGTTAGATGGATTGGCCGTGCTAAATTCTCCCTCAGCGTACCCGAACAGACGCCAGAGTGTGGCAACTAGGGGATTTTCGCAGTAACTTCATTGTACTGTTAACGTAAACCTACTTGTGACATTAAACTTTAAACTGGAGCACCCGGAGGAAACCCACGCAGACACGGGAGAACATGCAGACTCTGCACAGACAGTGACCCAAGCCGGGAATCGAACCCAGGCTCCTAGCACTGTGAGGCAGCGGCGCTAACCACTGGGGCACCGTGCTGCCCTGTTTGGTCCCAGAAGTGTTTTATAAGGGATGTGGAGAGGCAAGCAGGGGCAATCCCAGATCATTAGGGAGTTGGCCGCCAGTGGTGGGGAAGAGACTGACTCCCCACTTTGCCAACTAGGAGGCGGAGGATGAACGAACAACTTTATAACAAGTTAAAACAAAATAAACAGGACGCATCGAATGCGTCCAAGTACTGAAAGGGTTAAAAAATTCAACTATTGAACATGCGCAAATCAGAAATCAATAATTGTGGATAGTTGGTGGGGTGGTGGGTGTGTGGGCGGGGGAGGAGGGAGTCAGTGTGGGAAGTGGGTAATTTGACATGAATGAGTTGCACTTGACGACGTGACTGTTCAGGCGTGCATCACAGCAGTGACATGGTAACGATCAGAGGATGAACCCTGGCAAACAGCACAGGAGGAAAAACTGCAGGCGGTGGAAAGACGAGATAAATACAGGAAACAAAGGAAAGGCACAGTACGCCAAACAACCCAAACCTAAATACACTCAACAAATATTCAAGATGTAACCCAACCTCCCGACCACCTTTCCTTCAGGTGTGGGGGCGAGGGCACGATGCCGAGAGAGGGGGCACAACGCAGAGAGTTTTTAGCATCTTACACCCCGGACATTCTCTCTTCCACCTTCTTCCATTGGGAAAAATACACAGAAGTCTGAGGTCCTGTACCGACCGTCTCAAGAACAGCTTCTTCCCTGCTGCTGTCAGACTTTTGAATGGACCTACCTCGCATTAAGTTGATCTTTCTCTACACCCTCGCTATGACTGTAACACTACATTCTGCACCCTCTCCTTTCCTTCTCTATCTGTGTGCATCCCAATACATGTGCAAATCAAATCTACTGGCCACTGGGAGAGAGCGAGAGAGTAGAACTGATGGAAGGAATAGCTAACACAAGATCAGCAGAGATGTAACTCAGTGGGGACAGCTCCTCTACAGTGGGCAGGGCCCAGCTAGATACCGAATCTAGGTCAGGAGAGTGTTGGGAGGGGATGGAGGAGGTGGGGGGGGGGGGGGGGGGGGGGGGCACGGGGCGGGCGAGGGGGAGGGGTGGAGAAAAGCCTTACTGAATGCAACCAGCAGATAAACTACTGCACATGTGGCAAACAATATAGCATCTGTTTACTCTGTGTCTCCAGAGGACATCTGGTGCGAAACCTGCATCCTTCCATCCTGAAAAAAAAAGCCTTTCGCTTCTTCCCCGGTGTTTCCCTGCAAATCGAATGAAATCCAAGTATCACAGAAACCCTATAGTGCAGTAGGAAGCCACTCGGCCCATCGAATCTTCACTGACTGCAATCCCACCAGGCCTTATCCCCATGCACTTCCCCCGATGCTAAGGGGCAATTTAGCACGGCCAATCCACCCAACCCACACATCCTTCAGGCTGTGGGAGGAAACCAGAGCACCTGGAGACCCACGCAGACACGAGGAGGACATGCAGACTCCGCACAGACAGTGACCCAAGCCAGGAATCAACCTGGGTCCTGGCGCTGAGAGGCAGCAGCGTTAACCCACTGTGCGCTGAGCCAGGAATCGAACCCGGGTCCCTGGCGCTGTGAGGCAGCAGTGCTAACCCACTGTTCACCCTCGCAATTTGTTTTGCACCATCATCATTTCACACAATTTTCTTTGAGTTCTCTTCCCACACTGCCCCATCCCACCCATCTCCTGCTCCAACATCACCCCTATCACATGGTGAAGAGCCACGGTCAAGCCTTGGTCTATGCCAACTTAGTAAATTCTCCTGCATTCTCCTTTGAACTGTTAATACAGCCTCCAGTTCCAGGTCCTCCAGAAAAATTAGCCTCTCAACACCCACCCTGTCAACCCTTCGGAAATTTACACATTTGAAATGAGATCACATCTCTACTCCCAGAGAACATGGACCTGTTCTTCTTTAGTAATTCATATCACAGCCTCCATGCCACGGTGGCACAGTGGTTAGCACTGCTGCCTCTCAGCGCCAGGGACCCGGGTTCGATTCCCAGATTGGTCACTGTCTGTGTGGAGTCTCACGTTCTCCCTGTGTCTGCATGGGTTTCCTCCTACAGTTAAAGATGTGCAGGTTAGGTGATTGGCCGTGCTAAATTGACCCTTTAGCATCAGAGGGATCAACAGGGTAAATCCATGGGGTTACGGGGATAGGGCTTGGGTGGGACAGTTGATGGTACAGACCTGATGGGCCGAATGGTCTCGTTCTGCACTGTGTCACAGTGGTTAGCACTGCTGCCTCACAGCACCAGGGACCCAGACTTGTTCCTTGCTGTGTGGAGTCTGCACGTTCTCCTCGTGTCTGCACAGGTTTCCTCTGGGTGCTCTGGTTCCTCCCATAGTCTGAAAGCTGTGCGGGTTAGGGTGCACTGACTGTGCTAAATTCTCCCTCGGTGTACCTGAACAGGGCCGCCGGAGTGTGGCAACTAGGGGATTTTCACAGTACCTTACTTGCAGTGTTAATGTAAGCCTACTTGTGACACTAATAAATAAACTTTAAACTTGGATCAACTGGATCTCTTTGGATCATTTCTCCCGCTCGGGCGCTGCACACAGCGGGGTGCCACGTTGTCAGAGGAGCCACAGTTTGGAAGAATCATTCAGGCCCCAGGCACTCTGTGGATGGGAGCTGAAGACTGAGTGGATGTGGTTTGAAGAGCAGTGTCCCGTTCTCCCGGTGTCCCCACCTCCCCCCCATCCTTAAAGATCAAGGACCAGGCCATTGGTCATTGCTATTTGTGGCATCTTGCTTTGCACAAGATGGCTGCTCTACCTGGTACACAGGCAGTGCTGCTGCCCTCTGAACTGTCTAATTATTCCACACTGTGGGGGCGCTTACAAAAGTTCAATAAGCAACTAGACACTGGTCTTTGTTCAGGAACAGTTTTCAAACGCAACGAGGACTGAACTCACTCAAGCTTTGATTTTAATTAGATTTACTGTTGTCGCATGTACTGGGATACAGTGACAAGTATTGTTCTTGCGCGCTATACAATCAAAGCACACTGTTCATAGAGAAAGAAAGGAGACAATGCAGAATGCCATGTTACAGTCATAGCTAGGGTGTAGAGAAAGATCAACTAAATGCAAGGTAAGTCCATTCAAAAGTCTGACAGCAGCAGGGAAGAAGCTGTTCTTGAGTCGGTTGGTACATGACCTCAGACTTTGTAACTTTTTCCTGAAGGAAGAAGGTGAAAAGAAGAATATCCGAGTGCATGGGGTCTTAATTATACTGGCAGCTTTGTAGACAGAGTCAATGGATGGGAGGCTGGTTGCGTGATGGATTGGGCTACATTCACAACCAGTTGTAGTCCCTTGTGGTCTTGGTCAGAGCAGAAGCCCAGACCAAGCTGTGATACAACCAGAAAGATACTTTCTGTGGTGCATCTGTAAAAGTTGGTGAGATCGTAGCTGACATGCCAAATTTCCTTAGTCTTCTGGGAAAGTAGAGGTGTTGGTGGGGCTTTCTTAACTATGGTGTTGGCACGGGGGGGGGAAAGAGAGAGAGAGAGAGAGAGAGAACCAGGGCAGGTTTGTTGGTTATCACCTAAAAACTTGAAGCTCTCGACCAATTATACTTCGTCCCTACCGAGGACAAGGCATGTCCTCCTCTACGCTTCCTGAAGTTGGTGACAATATTCCAGAAAGTTCCACTAAACCGACAGTTAACCGAAAGTTCCGATGAGGCTTACAAGGGGCTTTCGGATAAGCACATAAACGTGCAAGGAAGAGAGGGATATTGGGACCAAGGACAGGCAGAAGGGGTAACGTGGCGTCACGTTCAGCACAACACGGTGGGCCGAAGGGCCTGTACCTGTGCTGTCCTATGTTCTAAAGGGAGGGGAGCCAGCAGTGATCACATTTCAGACAGTAAACGCTTATTTCTGGATGACGTTTTTTTTCAAGTTAATTTAAATGTTACCCTCGGCTCCCAATGAGAAGTGTCCTTTTCCACTAGTTAGTGCTTAAACAGACAGTTCATAATGCATTAATGAATCCAGTTAGATATGCCTAACTAACCATATTCGTCCATTACAAATTGGACAATGTTATTTGCTGTCAGCGACAAGCAGTATTTTTATTGGCGTGGGAACAGTTTAATACAATACTGAATTACTCTGACAGTAGATTAATAAGACTACGCCATCTGAGCGGGATTGGAGAGGGTGAGCTAACAGCTCCTCCGCCCCCCACCCCTTCCCCCCACCCTCACCCCAGTTCAGGTCACTGTCTGTGTGCAGTTTGCATGTTCTCTCCATATCTGCATGGTTTCCTCTGGGTGTTCCGGTTTCCTCCCATGCTCCATTTATTGTCACATCGTAGAAACCCCTACAGAGCAGAGAGAGGCCATTCGGCCCATCAAGTCTGCACCGACCACAATCCCACCCAGGCCCTAACCCCCGTATCCCTACACATTTACCCACTATTCTACACATCTCAGGACACTAAGGGGCAATTTTAGCACGGCCAATCAACCTAACCCACACATCTTTGGACTGTGGGAGGAAACGGAGCACCCGGAGGAAACCCACACAGACACAAGGAGAATGTGCAAGCTCCACACAGACAGTGACCCGAGCCGGGAATTGAACCCAGGACCCTGGAGCTGTGAAGCGGCAGTCTAATCACTGTGCCCCCTACATGTATTAGTATACAGCGGAAAGTATTGTTTCTTGTGTGCTGCAGAGACAAGCTTACTGTACACAGAGAAGGAAAGGAGAGGGTGCAGAATGTAGTGTTACAGTCATAGCTAGGGTGTAGAGAAAGATCAACTAAGTGTGAGGTAAGTCCATTCAAATGTCCGACTGCAGTAGAGGAGAAGCTGTTCTCGAGTTGGTACGTGACCTCAGATGTGCGGGTTAGGAGGATTGGCCATGCTAAATTGCCCCTTAGTGTCAGGGGGATTAGCAGGGTAACTGAGTGGGGTTACAGGGATAGGGCCCGGGTGGGATTGTTGTCAGAGCAGGCTCGATGGGCCGAATGGCCTCCTTCTGCACTTTAGGATTCTACGAACTGTGGGCAGCAGAACCAGACTGCGTTCTGCACCAACAGCCTGCACTGACGTAGCACCGTTATCGCAGACCAAAACACATCCAAGGAGCTTCGGGCAAGAATCTGGCACCAGGCACACCGTGCGCCCCGCTGACAGAACGATCAGGCGATAGGTCAATGTTGCGTTAATAATCGATAAGGACCAGGACAGACCAGGGAAAACTCACCCTGTTCATCTTCCAACCAGCAATCGGGGAGGGGGGGGGGGGAGTCACTGTGAGACTTCAGTCAACATCTCACCTGAAAGACGGCAACCCCCTCCCAGCAGTGCGGCACACCCCCCCCCCGCCAACCAGCAGTGCGGCACCACCTCCCCCAACCCCCCCCCCCCCCCCCAGCAGTGCCCTGGACAGCCAGATGGGATAATGTGGTCAGGCCGCTGGAGTGGGACTTGAACCCGTGACGTTGTGGATCACTGGACCCCCCAGGGGGGTGATACCACCCCTGCCCTTTGCTTGAAACCTGTGTGTGTTGGAGTTTGGGTGAATTGGGATTCCGTAGCCCTTGCCCTGGTGGGAACACAGCTCACATTTATAGTGTCTCAAATGTACTAGAACATTCCACGGTGCTCAGTAAGAGATCTTTCAGTGGGAAATGAGTCACGGAAGGTGGTGTTGGGACAGATGACCCAGCGCTTAGTCAGACTTTAAAGAGTGCCTCAAAGGCACAAAGCGAGGGAGGGAGAACTTTCGGGAGGGAACTCGACATCTTAAGGCTGAGGTAACCGTAGGAATACAAACTCATAATCTGCTACCAACTGAGCTTTCTTTATAGAGCTTACCACAATCCAGGGGCAATTACTGAGTCTGAGATGAGTAAAAGTTTGCACGTGAGGTTTGTCCGTGTCCCAGTTTATCCCAAATTCACATCCCAACCAGGCCTTAGTCCATTCCTCATCCAACCAGATCTGCACGTACGGAGCAGAGTGGGACTTGGTGACGGGGTGGGGGGGTTGCACACCCCAGACCATCTTCCTAATGAGGCCACCAGTTAATTGGTTACAACCTCGTTCAGGGGCAAGGATTTTTAACCATCTTTGGCCTTTTCCTCTCTCACCTCAAAGGTTCAAAAGCCGCCCCTCAAACTTAGTCACATTTCGCAAATGTGCAACTAACACCAATCACAGTCCATCCTCTCTCCACTTGTAAAACACCACAAAACGTCTCACACACACACAATCCACCCCCCCCAATGCCCAGACTGCCCCTCCGCTCACGCCCAGACGGATGCCCCTTCTCTTCTGCACCCAGACGGACCCCATCCCTCACCTGCGCACAGAGAGCCCCCTCCCCCTCCCACCGCATGGACAGGAGAATCACACGCAAGCACAGTCTGTCCCACTCCAGACAGACACACACACACACACACCACACACACAGGCACAGACCAGTGCTGCTGTAAATCAAAGTGCCTCAATGTTCCCTGTATTTGGTTGCTGAGCAGCCTGTGTGTGTGTGTGTGTGTGGTGTGTGTGTGTCTGTGTGTCTGTGTGTGTGTCTGTGTGTGTGTGTCTGTGTGTCTGTGTGTCTGTGTGTGTGTGTGTGTGTGTGTGTGTGTGTCTGTGTCTGTGTGTGTGTCTGTGTGTGTGTGTCTGTGTGTGTGTGTCTGTGTGTGTGTGTGTCTGTGTCTGTGTGTGAGTGGATGAGATCTGCAGCCCCTTCCTGTGCTGATCTGCTTAAATCTGGGAATGGTAAATTAAAATGTAAACGAAACAGCTTACAGATAACCCAATAAACTGTGGTCTAAAACCGTACAACTTGTTCAGTGGGAACCAAGGATTCTTACAACGCTCCTTCCCTGGTCTTGACTGGGATAAGAAACATTCCTGGAATTCCGATTGCTATCTGACTGGCAGCGAGGGGGCGGGTGGGGGGAGAGAACGGGACAATGCAGTCAACTAGAGTAAACAACTCCCCTAGCGACATACAGACTCCACATACACACACACACACATAGAAACCACATCCTGAACATATACAATAGCCAAGTGCTTACCTCATTTGGCACCCAGCAGGTAAACAACACACCTTAGAGGCAGCAACACAAGAAAAAAATCAACCTGATACCAGGAACTCTGGAGACTCCCATTGCTGTTTTGTCCAGATTCCGATTGGCGCCCATGGGTTAGTGCTCACACTCCCCATTCCTGCTCAGGACTCCAAACAGTGGGCACGGAATGACTTTCCTGTGGGTTGTATGAACTGTGCTCTCTCTGTGCCAGGTGGAGGTTGGGTAGGTTGGTAAAGATGGAGAGTTTATGACGGGGGGGGGGTAAGCTAAGTAAGGTGTAGCGTCTCTCCCCGAGTTGCCAGGCAATGAGAGAATTGACTTGCTCTTTGGGTTGTGTGGTTGAAGGTCAGCTGTAGGCCACTGCCCTGTGTACAGGGTTAGTGCCCACCACCCCGCCTGCCCCCACCATTACAACACAACACCTCCGGAGGTGTGCAGGTTGGATGGATTGGCCATGTTAAATTGGCCCGAGTGTCAGGGGGATTAAATGCACGGGGTTATGGGAATAGGGTCTGAGTGGGATTGTGAGAGGCACAGATGGGCCAAATGGCCTGATCCTGTACTGTAAGAATTCTATGTATCACAGAATCCCTGCAATGCAGAAGGTGGCCATTCAGCCCATCAGGTTTGCACTGACTTTCTGACAGAGCATCTTACCCAGGCCCAATCCTAAAAAACCTACATACTTTTCCTCGATGATCCATCTAACCTACACATCTTTGGACACTAAGGGGCAATTTAGCACGGCCAATCCATCCAACCTACACATCTTTCGGACTGTGGGAGGAAACTGAAGCACCTGGAGGAAACCCACACAGACACAGAGAGAATGTGCAGACTCCACATAGACAGTGACCCAAGCCGGGAATTGAACCTGGGTCCCTGGCGCCGTGAAGCAGCAATGCTAACCACTGTGCCGCCCATGTCTGTGTGGGTTAGGTTGACTGGCCATACTAAATTGCCCCTTAGTGTCAAGGGGATTAGCAGAATAAATATATGGAATTAGGGGAATAGGGCCTAGGTGTGATTGTGGTCGGTGCAGACTTGGAGGGCCGAATGGCCTCCTTCTGCACTGTAGGGATTCTATACCCCACGACTGGAAACTCTTAAAGCACTTGCTCCCTTGTCTCCCGGAATTCACTCCTTTAAACCCATTTCCTTGACCCTGGTCACCTGTCCCAATGTCTCACTCTTGGTGTCAGGTTTTGTGTGACTACTCACCCCCGGTGCCTCGAAAGACAGTCCCCAGTACAACGTTACAAGTCGCTATATAAATGCACATTATTGCAAGGACAGATCAAAGGGAGATTATATTGCCACAGCACACTATAAACCCTCAATAATCAGAGTACCAGTGAGGGTCATAAACCAGGAGTCAGCCAAGTAAGTGCAAGATTATATCAACAGTAGGATTGGACAGGACAGCTCAAACAGACTCTCTGCATCCTTCCATCCCAAATTACTGTAATCCCACCTGGATTTTTCTATTAAGGATCAAGTTGAGTTCGGGATTGAGAGTTGTGTTCACGCATGACCCAATGATTTTAAAATTCCCATCCTCGCGCTCGAATCACACTGTGGTCCTATCCCCTCCCTCCTTAACAGCACGGTGGGTGCACCTGCGCCACGTGGGATCCCAGTGGTCCAAGGCGACAGTTCACCACCACCTTCAAGGCAGCAGAATGGCACAGTGGGTTAGCACTGCTGCCTCACAGTGCCAGGGACCCGGGTTCAATCCAGGCCTTGGATCAATGTCTGTGTGGAGACTGCACGTTCTCTCCATGGGTTTCCTCCCATAGTCCAAAGACGTACAAGGTTAGGGAGATTGACCATGCCAAATTGCCCCTTAGTGTCAGGGGGACTCGCTAGGGTAAGTATGTGGGGTTTACAGGAACAGGGCCTGGATGGGGTTCATAGAATCTCGACAGTGCAGGAGACCATTCAAGCCCAACGAGTCTACACTGACCGCAATCTCACACAGGCCCCATCTCCATACACCCCCCCCCCTCCCCGGGTTAGTCCCCCTGACACGAAGGGGCAATCCAGCATCACAAAATCCTCCTAACCTGCACATCTTTGGACTTGGTTTTGGATGGGCCAAACGGCCTCCTCTTGCAATAATCGGGATTCTATGGAATTTGAAGAGTGGGATCGTGGGCGGGATGTCGTGTTTGAGGAGCAGTGCAAACTCAATGGGCCAAATGGCCTCTTTCCGCGCTGTAGGGATGCTGTGATTGTGTGAGGCACACCAGCTATCCAGATCAGGAAGGCTCCCCATTCTCAGCCTCCACCCCAGAGAGGCTGCAGCCGGGGTCAATGCAATTAACCTCCAGGTTAGAGATGGACCATTCCATCCCTCCCCTCTCTCTCTCTGTGTCGTTCAGATGCGGCGTTAAGGCCCACCTGCCCCCCCCCCCCGCCCCCCCCCCACCCCCCCCCCCCCACCCCACCCCCCCCGCCCCCCCCCACCCCGCCCCCCCACCCCGCCCCCCCCGCCCCCCCCCCACCCACCCCCCCCCCCCGCCCCCACCCCCCCCGCCCCCCCCCACCCCGCCCCCCCCCACCCCGCCCCCCCCCCCCCGCCCCCCCCCCCCCGCCCCCCCCCCGCCCCCCCCCCCCCCGCCCCCCCCCCACCCCCACCCCCCCCCGCCCCCCCCCACCCCGCCCCCCCCCCGCCCCCCCCCCCCGCCCCCCCCCCACCCCCGCCCCACCACCCCCCCCCACCCCCCCCCCCCCACCCCCCCCCCCGCCCCCCCCCCCCCACCCCCACCCCACCCCCCGCCACCCCCCCCACCCCCCCCCCCCCCCCCCCCACCCCACCCCCCGCCACCCCCCCCACCCCCCCCCCCCCCCCCCCCCCCACCCCCCCCCCACCCCACCCCCCGCCCCCCCCCCCACCCCACCGCCCCCCCGCCCCGCCCCCACCCCACCCCCCCCCCACCCCACCCCCCCCCCGCCCCCCCCCCGCCCCCCACCCCCCCCCACCCCACCCCCCCCCCACCCCACCCCCCCCGCCCCCCCCCCCCCCCCACCCCCCCCCACCCCACCCCCCCCCCCCCGCCCCCCCCCCACCCCACCCCCCCCCCACCCCCCCCCCACCCCCCCCCACCGCCCCCCCACCCACCCCACCCCCGAGCTGGATGTAGGAAATAACCAAGCCGCTATCCGAGGAAGATGTCATCCCTGGGGTTAATGTTTAACCGTCACCCCGCTCCTTCCCCGTCTACCCCCTCCCTCCTGCACGCACGCGCGTACGCACATCACCACTAAACACTCATCGCGTGTGTGCAAAACAAAACGGCTTCAAGCTGGGCAGACGAGGGTGGGGGTAAGAGCTATTCCCTCTGGTGCAGGAATCCATAATAGAAGAACCTTAATCTTAAAATGAGCGCTCTGTCAGGATGTGTTACCTTTCACAATGAGTTGGATGTTACAATCGCCCGAGGCATGGGGGGCGGGGGGGATTTAGAAACACAGAAACTAAAAGCAGGATTAGGCCATTCGGCCCTTCCAGCCTGTCCCATCATTCATTATAATCACGGCTGATCATCAAATTCAATATCCTGATTCCCCCACTTCCCCCCATATCCCTCGATCCCTTTAGCCCCAAGAGCTCTATGTAATTTCTTCTTGAAATCACGCAATGTTTTGGCCTCAACTACTTTCTGTGGGAGTGAATCCCACACATTCCCCACCCTCTGGGTGAAGAAATTTCCCCTCACCCCAGTTCTAGAAGGTTTACCCCTTATCCTCAAACTATCACCCCCCAAGTTCTTGACCTCCCCCTCCCCCACCATCGGGAACATTCTTTCTGAATCCACCCTGCCTAGAATTTTGTAAGTTTCTATGAGATCCCCTCTCACTCTTCTAAACTCCAGTGAATATAATCCTAACCGACTTAATCTCTCCTCATGTGACAGACCTGCCGTCCCAGGAATCAGCCTGGTAAACCTTTGCTGTTCTCCCTCTGTAGCAAGGGCACCCTTCCTCAGATAAGGACACCAAAACTGCACACACTACTCCAGGTGTGGCCTCACCAACGCCCTGTACAATTGCAGCAAAACATCCCTATCCTCCAATCCTCTCGCTATGAAGGCTAACATACATTCTGCCTGCTGTATCCCAGTGCTTACTTTCAGAGACTGATGCACAAGGACAATGATTAGCACTGCTGTCTCATAGCGCCAGGGACCCGAGTTCAATCCCCAGCTTGGGTCACAGCGTGTGGAGTTTGCACATTCTCCCCGTGTCTACATGGGTTTTCTCCAGGTGCTCCGGTTTCCTCTCAAACTCCAAAGACGTGCGGGTTAGGTGGACTGGCCGTGTAAATTGCCCCTTAGTGTCAGGGGGACTAACTAGGGTAAATGCATGGGGATAGGAACTGGGTGGGATTGTGGTTGGTGCAGACTTGACGGGCCGAATGGCCTCCTTCTGCACTGTAGGATTCTTCAACAACTTTTGCAGGAGGTGCTTAGGACAGTGTGCAGGCCAGAACATTTCACTGGTCAGTCTAGTGGCTGGAGTGACAGTGCCCATTGGAGGCCACCAGGCCAGGGGGCAAGATCTTGGGACCTGAGATCAAATGCGGGGAAGCACTGGAGAGCGGGTGGCTCCTGGCTCGGGGTGGAGGGGCTGATGGCAGGGTAGCACTCAGCAGAAACCAAAGGCCTTTGATCTCAGTTCACCCACAGCCCTGAATGGAGGAGCAGAGACTCTTCTCTTTGCGGTGCAGGTTAACAGCCCTGCTTCCAAGTGCCGACTCCGGATAATTGGTTTCAGGTAGTGGACGGTGGTCTGGCCCTTTGCCCCACTCACCACCAACATCCCCCCCCCACCCAACCTTCCCCTCACCCCCCCTGCTGAACACTATCTCTTTTGTTTGCCCTATAATGTGGATCAAACACACTAACCTTCAAACACATTCTCTCACTGCCACACCTGCTTTGCTGTAACCAAGATATTTCAAGTATCTTAATTAGAACTCTTCTCTCTAAAACCGAACTCTTCAATTTGATCTGCTCCAAGCTTTCCCAGAAGGAGGGGGCCAATTTGGCCTACCTAACAGGCTCTAATGGGTGATTTGAGGCCTGCTTCAAGTTTTCAGATCAAATCCCAAACACCTTAATGAATAAAACGCCAGGGAGCGACTGAGACACACGGATCCTCAAAGCCTCAGGAACACCTGACCATAATGTCTCATCAAATAAGAAAACGCTGGAAAATCTCAGCGGGTCTGGCAGCATCTGTAAGGAGAGAAAAGAGCTGACATTTCCAGTCCAGATGACCCTTTGTCAAAGCTAAAATCTAACTTCATTTATTAGTGTGACATGCAAGCTCACATTAACACTGCAATGAAGTTACTGTGAAAATCCCCTAGCCGCCACACTCCTGTTCGGGTTACACTGAGGGAGAATTCAGCACGGCCAATGCATCCTAACCAGCACGTCTTTCAGACAGTGGGAGGAAACCGGAGCACTCGGAGGAAACCCATGCAGACACGGGGAGAACATGCAGACTCCGCACAGACGTGACCCAATCCAGGGATTGGACCTGAGTCCCTGGCGCTGTGAGGCAGCTGTGCTAACCACCGTTAAAGGTGCAGCGTTCCCACTTTCTATAGCTTTGTCAAAGGATCACCTTTACTCGAAACGTCAGCTCTTTTCTCTCCTCACAGATGCTGCCAGACCTGCTGAGATTTTCCAGCATTTTCTGTCTTGGTTTCAGATTCCAGCATCCGCAGTAATTTGCTTCTGTCTAAGTAGTGCTGTGCAGTCGCATTAAGCTTTCCCACACTAAATTTTCTCAGTCTAAACTTAGGATCCAAGAGGTTAAGCCTATTTATTTATGAGTCACCAAATGGCCATTTTGGCTTTACCCACATGGCAATAAAGAGGGCTGGAGAAATAGGATACATCAAGGATGTGTATGTTCGCCATTACACACCCCTCCCCACCAACACCCTGACAACCCCCAACTTCTGACCTACTCCCTGCATGTGCCCTCCCCTCTGGCCACCATCTGTTGTCCTGGCCTCAGAGGCTGGACTGTTCTCCCTTAAACCCACTGTTTTACTTAAAGGCCTCTCTTTGACAGAAGTTTGATGGTCAACATCCTTATTCATTCTCCCTCTGCCACTTGGGGACAGGAGGCTATTTTTAGATATTCCATCTACGGACAGCACGGTGGCACACCGGTGAGCACTGCTGCCTCACAGCGCCAGGAACCCAGGTTCAATTCCCGCTTTGGGTCACTGTCTGCGTGGAATCTGCACATTCTCAACGTGTCTGCGTGGGTTTCCTCCCACAGTCCAAAGGTGTGTAAGTTTGGCGGATTGGCCATGCTAAATTGCCCCTTAGTGTGTGTGTGAGGGGGATTAGTTGGGTAATCATGAGGTTACGGGAGAGGGTCTGGGTGGGATTGTAGTTGGTGCAGGCTCAATGGGCTGAATAGTCTCCTTCTGCACTGAAGGGATTCTATGATTAAATCTCTTATTGAAAAGATATTAAATATACTCTTAACTTCTTAACCCACAGACTACAAGGATAGGCAACAACACCTCCTCCACGATCAGCCTCAACACCCACTAGGCTGTGTTCTCAGCTCCCTACTATACTCCTTATACACCTACGACTGTGTGGCCAAATTCCCCCTCCAACTCAATTTTCAAGTTTGCTGACGACACCACTGCAGCGGGTCAGATCTCAAACAGTGACGAAAGAGTACAGGAATGAGATAGAGAATCTGTTGCGGTTACAATAATCTCCCTCAATGTCAACAAAATGAAGGAGATTGTCATCGACTTCAGGAAACATAGTGGAGGACATGCTCCTGTCTATATCAAGGGGATGAAGTAGAACTGGTCGAGTGCTTCAGGTTTTAGGTGTCCAGATCACCAACAACCTGTCCTAGTTCCCCCATGCTGACACTATAGTTAAGAAAGCCCACCAACACCTCTACTTTCCCAGGAGACTAAGGAAATTTGGCACGTCAACAACAATTCTCACCAACTTTTACAGATGCACCACAGAAAGCATCCTTTCTGGTTGTATCACAGCTTGGTATGGGCTCCTGCTCTGCCCAAGACTGCAAGAAACTACAAAAGGTCATGAACGTAGCCCCCAGTCCATCACGCAAGCCAGCTTCCCATCCACGGACTCTGTTAACACTTCCTGCTGCCTCGGCAAAGCAGTCAGCACAAGTTAGGACCCCACATACCCGAGACACTCTCTCGATCACCTTCTTCCATTGGGAAAAAGATACAAAAGTCTAAGGATACGTAACAACCGACTCAAAAACAGCTTCTTCCCTGCTGCCATCAGACTTTTGAATGGACCTATCTCGCACTAAGCCATTCTTTCTCTGCACCCTAGCTATGACTGTAACACTACATTCTGCACCCTCTCCTTTCCTTCTCTATGAACGGTATGCTTTGTCTGTATAGCGTGAGAGAAACAATACTTTTCACTGCATACCAATAAATGTGACAATAATAAATCAAATCATTTGCTTACAATGAGGCCATCAAATTTTCATACAAAATAGGGACTTATTAAAATGTTTACAGTTGATCCAGTATGTAAATCCCAAACGCAGCGCCCTTGGGGTGTTCAGCAAAACCCAACAGCAACACATCCTCGTGTCTCTCGCCTTTTGGTTCCTAACTCCCTCAATCTTTCTCTTAAAAAACTTACCGTAACCTCATCAAAGCAGCCAGCATAATCAAGGACCCCATGCACCCTGGACATTCTCTCTTCCACCTTCTTCCATTGGGAAAAAAAGTACATACCAACTGACTCAAGAAGAGCTTCTTTCCTGCTGCTATTAGACTTTTGAATGGACCTACCTCATATTAAAGTGATCTTTCTCTACACCCTGGCAATGACTGTAACACTACATTCCACACTCTCTCCTTTCCTTCTCTATGAACAGTATGCTTTGTCCATACAGTGCACAAGAAAAAATATTTTTCACTGTACACCAATGTGACAATAAGAAATCAAATCAAAACTTCAGTCAAATCCCACCCCCCCAAAATCTGCTCCCCTCCTTGATCTTTGTCCCTGCTCTCCACCTCAATTCCTGTACCCTTGCCTTCCAACACAAAACTCAACTCCAACCCCAGTCATCCAAACCAATCTCTCAAATCATAGAATCCCTACAGTACACAAGGATGGCCTTCGGGCCCATCATGCCTGCGCCCAAACAGGTGGAGAAAGGAAGGGAAATTGGTAAAAGTTGAATTAAACGTACTTCGAACAAGGTCAGGATAGGATAGAATTCACAGCGCAACTAAATTAACAATGCAGTTAAAGTTCATTTATTAGTGTCACAAGTAAGGTTTACATTAACACTGCAATGAAGTTACTGTGAAATTCCCCTAGTCACCACACTCTGGCACCTGTTCAGGTCAATGCACCAAACCAACACATCTTTCGGACTGAGAGAGGAAACCAGAGCACCCGGAGGAAACTCACGCAGACACGGGGAGAATGTGCAGACTCCGCACGGACAGTGACCCAAGCCGGGAATCGAACCCGGATCCCCGGCGCTGTGAGACAGCAGTGCCAACCACTGTGCCACCTCTACACTGCCCCGACTCTGCCTTATACAACACAGAAAATGCTCACCTCCACATTGCTGCTGCTGGAGTTTAAAATCTCCTCTGCTCCCTGGATAAAGATTTGTTTGCGACATTAATGTAAATTTAGTTGTACTTTAAGTTGGACACAATTATTTTCTTGGAACAAATCAAGTCCCAAGATGAAAACATTTGGTAGCAATCGTTTTGAAAGTAGGAAGTACAAGCTGTACAAGTTATGTCCACAGGAATAAAGGACCTAGGAGCAGCTGGCACAGTGGTTAGCACTGCTGCCTCACAGCACCAGGGACCTGGGTTTGATTCCCGGGCTTGGGTCAGTGTCTGTGTGGAGTCTGTATGTTCTCCCCATGTCTGCATGGGTTTCCTCCGAGTGCTCTGGTTTCCCCCCCCCACATTCTGAAAGATGTGCTGGTTGGGGTGCATTGACCCAAACAGGCACCAGAGTGTGGCGATTAGAGGAATTTCACAGTAACTTCATTGCAGTGTTAATGCAAGCCTTACTTGTGATGAATAAACTTTTTGAAAAACAAGGAGTGGGCCATTCAGCCCTTTAAGCCTACTTCCCCCTTCAATAAAATCATTAGATTAGATTATGGTCTCAACCTCACTTTCGTGTCTGCCTCTCATGAACCCTCAACTATCAAAAATCTGCCCACCCACATTCCGGACCTGATGTGAGGGGGTGGGTGGGTGGGTTTCCCCTGGGTGCTCTGCTTTCCTACAAAGATGTGCAGGTTAGGTGGATTAGCCATGCTAAATTGCCCCTTAGTGTCCCATGGTGTAATGGTTAGGTGAATTGGCCATGGTGAAAGGGATAGGGCAGGGGACAGAGCCAGGGTAAGATGCTGTCAGAAAATCAGTGCAGACTCAATGGGCTGAATGGCCACAGTAAGAAGTCTGACAACACCAGGTTTAAGTCCAGCCGATTTATTTGATAGTAAACTCACAAGCTTTCGAGGTTACCCTCTTCGTCAGGTGAATGAAGAGTTTCTCTCCATTCCGAACTCTCCATTCACCTGACGAAGAGGGTAACCTCAAAAGCTCGTGAGTTTACTATCAAATAAATCGGCTGGACTTAAACCTGGTGTTGTCAGACTTCTTACTGTGTTTACCCCAGTCCAACGCCAGCATATCCACATCCAGAATGGCCACTACGTTGTAGGGATCCTTTCCACTGCCTGCTGCACTGCCCACGCGACTGTCCTCCAGTGAGGGACATGGGGTTAGCCACGCTACACCAAGGCTGGGTGCTGTTGTCCAGTCGATTGGCTAACTGCATCTTTTGCTGCTACAGCCGCTTTTGAAATGTAAATGGCAGGATTCGACCAAGTGGCTAAAGCAGGATTGATTTCCAGCTGACCGTTTGTACAACACATCTGATAACCCAGCCCAACACCAGGACAACGCAGGACACGGTTACCAGGTGACCAAAGTTCTGTACAATCGTGAATGAGAGTGATTGCAGCACACACTGTCCGTTCTGCATCATTAAGAGGCTGTCTCTGCTGTTACAGCCTCACAAGGAACATTTCAACTCCAAAAGACCACATACTCAGCACACCTAACCTCAGGAACTTTGTAACCGGAAAGTGATGTGTGCATGCACGCCCCGCGCACCCGCGTAGAGGTGCGCCCTGCGCATGTACACATTCGCCCCGCACACAGAGGTCCCGTGCAGGCACAGGCATGTGTGCGCACCCTGCGCACAGGCATGTGTGCGCACCCTGCACACACACACACACACACACACAGGCGCGCGCGCGCCCCGCACGCCCCGCACATACACACACACACAGGCGCTCTTCCCATCCTCCTGCGGACATTGAGTGACACCATGTCACGATATGGTCGAGTGTGAGAGGCCACGTGGCTATTCAACACAGTGAATCTCTGCTCCCCCAACAATGCTGCACTCCCCTGGTTCTACCCAGATTATAGGTGCCAGCTCTGCACTAAGACCCGGTTAGAACGGCAGCAACGCCTTTGTACAACACCTCTCACCTTAGAAATATAAAGTAAGCAAAAAGTAGAGTTTATTTATCAGTCACAAGTAAGGCTTACATTAACACTGCAATGAAGTTACTGTAAAATTCCCGTAGTCACCAGAAAACATCTGAGACCGAGCCAACGTAACGAGGTACTTATTGAGTGGGGGGGCTATGCTCTGGATTGAAGAGATGTGCTTCAGACAGAGTCTTACTGAAGGAGAAGGGGTTAGAAAGGCAGAGAGGTTGAAAGGGAGGGTTCCAAACTGCTGACAGGGGAGGGGCGTGAAGGGTGGGATCGGAGGGGAGCGGATGCACCAGCAAGGGGGTGGGGGGGACATAATGGAAATCAGAGGTGCACAGGAACTGTCAGGGAGATGGAGAATGTGCATCTCCCCAAGTGCCGACCGCTCAAAAACTGCCCACTAACCTACTGCCCACATACATACCAAAATTAAAATTTTAGAGGGATCCTCACACCTAAACAAATTGGCCACGTAGTGCAAATAAAATTACACGCCATGTTTGTCACAGGGCTGGAGAAGGTTCCAGAGAGAGAGAGAGGCAAAGACACAAGAATTTGGAGATTCCAAGCCTTGCTGGGTCAGGAGCCAGTGTCAGCGAGTGAACACAGCGCTGATGAATGAATGGGATTTGATACGAGTCAGGATTCCAGCCAGAGTTTTACATCAGCTGGAATATTTAGCAAGTGGGAATTTAAATCAGGAACGCGTTGGAACAGTCTGGAGGTAACAAATGCATGGGTGAGGTTTACAACCCACTCACTGTGCCCCAACGAGGAGGAACTGAGACACTCACAGACACCACCGCTCTAACTTCCTTACACCCAGTGCAGTACTTCATGGAGAGTAATGACTGCTGTAGAGGAGGCAGCCGGTGTGTGCACAGCAAGCTCCCACAAACAGCAGCGAGGCCAGACAACACGATCCTGTGACGCTGGCTGAATGAGGATTATTGCAAACATCACCACCACCACCTCGCTCTCCTTCTTTATTGTCACAAGTGGGGCAGCACAGTGGGTTAGCACTGCGCCAGGGACACCGGTTCAATTCCCGGCCTGGGTCACTGCCTGCGTGGAGTCTGTACGTTCTCCCCATGTTTGTGTGGGTTTCCTCCCACGCTCCAAAGATGTACAGGTGGGGTTGATTTGCCATGTCGAATTGCCGCTTTGCGTCAGGGGGATTAGCAGGGTAAATGTGTGGGGTATTGGGAATAGGCCCAGGGTGGGATTGTGGTCGGTGCAGGCTCAATGGGCCGAATGGCCTCCTCCTGTACTATAAGGTTTTTATGATTCTCTTCCATTAAGGGCAGCACGGTGGTTAGCCCTGCTGCCTCACAGCACCAGGGACCTGGGTTCGATTCCCAGCTCGTGTCACTGTCTGTGCAGAGTCTGTACGTTCTCCCTGTGTCTGAGTGGGTTTCCTCCCACGCTCCAAAGACATGCTGGTTGGGTGCACTGACCGTGCTAAATTCTCCCTCAATGTACCCGGACAGGTGCTGGAGTGCGGCAACTAGGGGATTTTCACAGTAGCTTCATTGCAGTGTTAATGTAAGCCTACTTGCGACTAATAAACAAACTTTAATTTTTAAACTTTAAGTAGGGTTACATTAACACTGCAATGAAGTTATGTGAAAATCCCCTAGTCGCCACAATCCAGCACCTGTTCGGGTACACTGAGGGAGAATTTAGCACGGTCAATGCACCCTAACCCGCATGGTCTTTCAGACTGTGGGAGGAAACCGGGGCACCCGGAGGAAACCCACGCAGACACGGGGAGAACGTGCAGACTCCACACAGACAGTGACCCAAGGCGGGAATTGAACCCGGGTCTCTGACACTGTGAGGCAGCAGTGCTAACCCACTGCGCCACCCCAATAGTACCACAGGATCTTTCACACTGACTGGTGCGGGGGGCTCAGTTTTAACATCTGACCCGAAAAGGACATTCACAGACGCGGGGGGGAGGCTGAGGCCATTCTCAGCGCTGTTACTCAGAGTGCTGCTGAACTCCGATTGCTCCACACAGTCCTTCGTCCTCCCTGGGCTCTACACCCAGTTCTGTCCACACCCCGGGGGGGGGGGGGGGGGGCAGGCCGCTGATTCCCTCCCTCTGACCTTCCCAATAATCGGGGCAGGGGGGCAGAATAAAACAGAGAAAACCCCCGTCCCCGACGAAAGAAAATGCAACTCGCTGGAGGCTACTTCCTCTTTTTCTTTACTGATTCATTTCCAGTGGTCAGGCCAACCAGCCAAAGTCCAGTTCTACATACTCCAAACAGGAAAAACATTCATTCTGGTCAGGACAAGAGTTTTGCTGGCAGGCTCACTGAGCCTTGCACCGATGCCAAGAGTGAGCAAGGCCACTTACAATCAGCACTGCACCACAAGGAGTCCTCAGTAATAGATTTTTTTTTTAAAAATAAAACCCAGCTCAGGCTCCTCGAGCCCTGTTAGACCCACTCCTTTTCTCTAAATTTCCACACTCTCCACCCCCCCCCCCACCCCACCCACCACTCCCCCCCCCCCCCCCCCACACTCTCTCCCCCCCCCCCCCACTCTGGCCAGAGGCCCCGCAGCTCCAAAGGGAATGAACCACGAGATTATTCTCTGGCGATATGTCGCGTGGGTCACTCTCTTTCTTCTCCTGGCAAGCCTCTGTGGCTATTTTATGAATTAAGGCTCTTAGCACCACGGGGGCACGCAGCTTCCAGTGGATTCTGTAAACTCTTTTGTCCGCTATGATGTAATGCCTGGGATCGAGTTTCCACCCTCCCCCTCCAGAAGGCGGTGATTCATCCCCCAGTCAGGATTCGGCAGTCCCTCTCTCTCTCTCTCTCTCTCTCTGCCAGGCTGCCATCCCACAGCCCACTGACAATCCACATCTACTCATGGCCTTTCGCAGCCTGAACCCCCCCCCCCCCCCCCCGAAACCCGTCGCAGGGGCGTTTAATGAGACTCAGAATCCCTGAGGCCAATCGGCCCATCGAGCGTGCACTGACCCTCTGACTGAGTAACTTACTCAGGCTCTACCCCCATAACCCCACACATTTAGCATGGCCAATCCACCTAACCTACACATCTTTGGACACTACGGGGCAATTTCACGCGGCAATCCACGTAATCCGGACTGTGTCAGGAAACCGGAGCACCAGAAGGGAACCCACACAGACACAGGGAGAACGTGCAAACTCCACACAGTTACCCAAGCCTGGGATTGAACCTGTGTCCCTCGCGCTGAGAGGCAGCAGTGCTAACCACTGTGCGCCAACCTGAGTCTAACCTGCGAATCACGTTACAGGGACAGGCGATCGGAGAGGTGGGTTTTAAGAAGTGACAAGGGGGTGACAGAGGCGGAGAGGTTGAGGGAGGCAATTCCACAGCTTGGGGTCCAGGCAGCCAGTGAAGGAGGCAATAAAAATCAAGGCAGGCCAGGTATGGACAAGTTGGAGAAATGTGAGATGTTAGAGATTGGGAAGAGTGAGGCCACAAGTGATACATCTCCCCAGTCTGTCCAACGCCAGAATCAAGAGGGAATGAATGCTTACGGACCCAGCACATCGAGAAATCTCGGCCACTGGGCATTTACAACCCGGCCGTACACTCCTCAGTAATACCCTCTCGTTCAGGTACTCTACCCACAAAACAATGTTGTTGCAAAGCTGGGTTATCTACTGTCAGACATGGCACCTTCAGCCCAGCAGTGCTAACCACTGCACCTGGAGAGTGTCTACATTAACCCAAGGCTGACGCGACACAATCTACCTTCTCACCTCCCATCACGCCCAGTTCGTATGGTTAAGACCACTGTGCCAACGAATAACAGCAGAGACCCTGCGGTAACAAGAACAGAACCAACACACCACCATTAAAAACCACTTCCTCATCAGACCAACCAGGTCCCATACCTGGCTTCGACCTGCCAGACCAACACTGGGTACCCCTCAACCCTTCTCCGCACTGGCCAAGGCGAACTGACCCAAGTGTCAGCTTGCCGGAACCACCCCCCCCAATCAGCGACTCTCGTTACTGAAGACCGTCCCCTGATTAAATGTAGCGGGGAGCTTCGACAACTCCAGTTAGCCACTGGGGAAGCGACCGCCCGGATGGATGGTCACTGAGAAAAGAGACTCGCCCTCCTGTCAAAACATGGCGGAACTGTCCAACTTCCTCCTTCTGGTTCAGAGGAGAAAAATTAGAACAAAAGCCAATAATGAGAAAGGTGTAAGAGATTCGCCAAACTCGCCTGCAGTCACGGTGTACCTGTAATTTAGAAGCATGTGATTGTGCAGCTGTGCTTTAAGTAACTCTATGCATCCCTCGTAGCCAAAGCAATACCTTTCTGTCTGTCCCAATCCAAAGCCCAGCCAGACTCTCGACAAACAGTGGCCCATTGTCTCTGCCCTCCCTGCCTCTCCTCCACACACACTCTTCCCCCAAAGAATGACACACACTCTCTCTCCCAGCAACGCTAACTCATGACCGGTCTGGCAGCTGCTGTGGAGAAGGAAACAGAAAGTCCACCCTTCAGGCCGCTGACCTTCCGTCGGAATGCCCTTGGCTTGGCACAGCCATCCTGTCTCCATGGCCAGCGAAGGGCAACGTCCCATTAGGACATTGTCATCGACAGCTCAAGCCTCACCCCGGGACTCGAGTGGAGCAGCGCAGTGGGTTAGCGCTGCTGCCTCACGGCACCAGGGATCCCGGTTCGATTCCAGCCTCGGGTCACTGTCTGTGTGGAGTTTGCACATTCTCCCCGTGTCTGCGTGGGTTTCCTCCAGGTGCTCAGGTTTCCTCCCACAACCCAAAGATGTGCGGGTTGGGTGGATTGGTCGTGCTAAATTGCCCCTTAGTGTCAGGGGGACTGGCTAGGGTAAACGTCTGGGGTTCTGGGGATAGGGTCTGGGTGGGATTTTGGTTGGTGCAGCCTCGATGGGCCAAATGGCCTCCTTCTACACTGTAGGGATTCTATGATTTCCCCCTAGTCACCTGTTCGGGTACACTGAGGGGGAATTTAGCACGGCCAATGCACCCTAACTAGTACATCTTTCAGACTGTGGGAGGAATCCACAGCACCCAGAGGAAACCCAGGCAGACACGGGGAGAACATGCAGACTGTGCGTTAGCGCCACAACACAGTGCTGAGGGAGCGCCACGCTATCAGAGAGGCAGCCTTTAAGATTAAAGGATCTTCTCTGCATCTGGTGGATGGTTAACAATGCACGAGGGATGCTGTAAGGAGCAGGGAGCTTTCCCTCTGCCCTCAGGGCTTTAAGCATTGGGGCGGGGGAGGGGGGATCTGCAATAACCCATTCGGCTCACTTCTTGGGATCTTGCTGAGCGGAAAATGGCAGGCTTCTGACTGCATTCCAAACACAATCCACCACTCTGGGGCGTGGTGAGGCACACAAACTCACAAGAGATCAGTAAGTCCCCCCAGCCCCGGGGTCTGGGGCCCTAATTCTGCTTTAACAAGGCCATTCAGCCTGCTGACTCTTATGTCAGCTCTCTGTAGAGTAAACCAATGGGTCTCACTCTCCTGGCCCCTACCCTCAAGCACTTAGCCAATTTTGAATGATTCACGGTCTCAGCTAGGCAGCGATCTCCAGGTCAGGAAGGGAATAAAGTTCTCCCTCACCAACACTCCCACTGCATCTCTTAACCCAAAACCTGCCTTCTAATCCTTGTGCCATCTTCCAATGGAAACAACATTTGTCCAACTTATCGAAACCTGATATTGTCTTGTCCACCGCCATCAAATCTCCCCTAGCCTCTCCAACCCTAACCGTGGATTCCAGCAATCCCAGATCCTGGCATCTGGGAAATCTCTCTCCGTGCCCTCCCAAGGACCCTCATGTCCTTCCTGTAGGGTGGCGAGGGGGAACTCCAGGCCTTAGTGGGTTAATTTTCTTGTACTTTGCTGTTCCTTCTCTTCTCGGCTGACTTTGAAACCCACACTGATCTCTTAGGAGCGACTATTAAGCAGCTGTCCCTCGCAGGGATGCCAGCCAGACACAACGAACGTGGAGATGAAAGAGCCAGCAAAAAGCCCTAAACCGCCCAAATTCTTCCTACAACCACAGATCAGGTATCTCCCACCACCACCACCAAGGAGACAGAAAACCAGTGCGGCCAAAAACAGGATGCATAACGGCGCGCGCACGCACTATACAGGTCTAACACTCCAAAAGGTCTGCGACAACGTAGAGGTTGGGGGGGGGTCAAGCCACCAGGAGACTAAAAATAGCTCCCGTGTGGGGGAGCCCGATGAACAAATTCCTCAAATAGGAATTCCAAGACGTTGACCTGGCTTCTAACCAACACCGTTTGGGGTGGGGTTAAGAGGCTTTTATGAACTCTCTCCAAACTGGCAGCCGAGCTGCAGTTCTCATGCTGCCCACACACACTTTTATAATTCATTCGTGGGACACGGGCGCTGCTGGCTGGGCCAGTATTTATTGCCCATCCCTGGCTGCCCCTCGAGAAGGTGGTGGTGGTGAGCTGCCTTCTTCAATCGCCGCACAGTCCACATTCTGTGGGTTGACCCACAATGCTGTTAAGGAAAGAATTCTAGGATTTTAACCCAGCGACTACAAAGGAACGGCCGATATATTTCCAAGTCAGGATGGTGAGTGGCTTGGAGGGGAACTTGCAGGTGGTGGTGTTCCCCGTGTATCTGCTGCCCTTGTCCTTCTGGATGGAAGTGGTGGTGGGTTTGGAAGGTGCTGTCTAAGGATCATTGGTGAATTGCTGCAGTGCATCTTGTAGACGGTACACACTGCTGCTACTGAGCGCCGGTGCAGATGTGGAGAAAGTTCACTCCCAAAATAACAACGTGGAATCTCCGGAACACATTAGGAACCAGCTGCCTTCTTGAGGGGTTTGGGATAGGGGGTGGCGCATGTGGATGGGGCTTGTGCGCACCAGAGGTTGGGGGGACAGGGGGAGGTAACGTGTGCACCACACACACACACAAGTTACTTACAGTCCGAGGCGATTGGGAATTCTTGGTTAAAGTTTATTAGTCACAAGTAAGGCTCACATTAACACTGCAATGAAGTTACTGTGAAAATCCCCTAGTCGCCACACTCCGACACTTATTCAGGTACAACGACAGAGAACTTAGCATGGCCAATCCACCTAACCTGCTCATCTTTGGAGGGTGGGAGGAAACCAGATGGCGCCAAGCCTCGTGACAAAGCAGTCGGGGAGGCATTTAGCTGGCAAGACAGCTCAGGACGGATCCGGCGGAGCCCCTCACCACCCCCCCACCCCAGAATGAAGGTGGGTCCTTTCAAAACTCACCAAATTCAGGGAAAGCCCCCTAATTTCACTGGTCAAAAAACACTGAATACAGGAGTTGGGACGTCTTGTTGAAGTTGTACAAGACATTGGTAAAAATCACACTTGGAATACTGTGTACAGTTCTGGTCACCCCATTATAGAAAGGATATTATTAAACTAGAAAGAGTGCAGGAAAGATTTACTAGGATGCTACCGGGACTTGATGGTTTGAGTTATAAGGAGAGGCTGCATAGACTGGGACTTTTCCCTCTGGAGCGTAGGAGGCTGAGGGATGATCTTATAGAGGTTTATAAAATACCGAGGGGCACAGATCAGCTAGAGAGTCAATATCTTTTCCCAAAGGTAGGGGAGTACAAAATTAGAGGGCATAGGTTTAAGGTGAGAGAGGAGAGATATAAAAGTGTCCAGAGGGGCAATTTTTCACACAGAGGTTGGTGAGCGTCTGGAACAAGCTGCCAGAGGTAGTAGTAGAGGCAGGTACAATTTTGTCTTTTAAAAATCATTTAGACAGTTACATGGGTAAGATGGGTATTGAGGGATATGGGCCAAGCGCGGGCAACCAGGACTAGCTTAGGGATTTAAAAAAAGGGGCGGCGTGGACCTGTTTCCATGCTGTAAACCTCTCCAACTCGATGTAACAGCGCCTGGGGAGGGGGAGGAGGAGAGCAAGCCAGAGTCCATTCACCCCAGTCCCTGCAGAGGAATGCTGGAATGTGGAAACCCCTCGCTGGGTGTTGTCCTGGGAGCCATTGCAGTATCGCAGCGAGGGGGCCTGACCTCCCTGAATAAGTGGAAAATAAGATTCACAGGAATTCTCGGAGCGGTCCTTGGGGAATTTGATGAGAGATGTTGAGAGAGCCCTGCACAGCGAGAGGACTGAGTGCACTGACATTCAGTTTCATTCACCCCACTACAGCAAACTCCCCGAGGGTCGTACCGCTCTCTCATGTCCGTTTGCTCCCCAGCCCATCCGTGTTGGGCTGTAACTGCAGTCAAACATTTACTTTCTCAATTCCTCTCCAGACGTCCCCATCTCCTGCCCCTGAAGGTGCAGCCATTCAATAACCTGCCCTGGGCACCTCACACCCCTGAGGTCACATACCCACTGACTCAAGAACAGCTTCTTCCCTGCTGCTGTCAAGACGTTTGAATGGACCTACCTCGCACTAAGCTGATCTTTCTCTACACCCTAGCTATGACTGTGACACTACATCCTGCACCCTCTCCTTTCCTTCTCTATGAACAGTATGCTTTGTCTGTATAGCGCACAAGAAACAATACTTTTCACTGTATACTAATACATGTGACAACAATAAATCAAATCAAACCAAACTAAAACAATAAAATGCAAACTTGATACTAACACACCAACCGCATATACAATTTCTCTGCAGGCCATTCGGCCCCTCAAGCCTGTTTTGCCATTCGCCGCTCTAGAACGCTGCCTTTCTGAGAGGACCTTGGGTTCATGTCACACAATGGTGTAAAATGGGCTTGCAAAATCCTACTACCTGTCCTGGCTTGAGACAATTCACACCTCTTTAACCTGTGATTATCCCTCTCTCCACGCACACTGAATCTGTAAAGACTTGATTACCTGTAAAGGCTCGCATTCCAACCACTGTCTCGCAATTGTGTTTGTGAACCCAACTCTCCACTCACCTGGGCAAGGGGCAGCGCTCCAAAACCTCGTGCTACCAAATAAACCTGTTGGACTTTAACCTGGTGTTGTGAGACCTCTTACTGTGTCCACCCCCGTCCAACGCCGGCATCTCCGCCTCATTTTTGAGAGTTGCCACTGAATGGGTCCCTACCGCCCTTTCGGACAGTGCCTTCCAACAACCTGACTGTTTAAAATAAAAGTCACTCATTTCCCCTCCTCTTGCCAGTTACCTTCTCCCTGCCCCGGTCATGGGCCCTCCAGCCACAGGGAATACATTGACCTGAATTACTCAATAACACATCAATAGTTTAACGCAAAAGTGAATCCCAAGGCACTAGGGAGGTTGAAAGAAAGAAAACAGCTTGGAATGCCCTTTGTTAGGTGTTCCCGAAGTCAGAAAGGGCAAAAATCTCTAAGTGGTACTGTTGGGTGCTGTTCCGTAACTTCCAGGGAATCCTAGAAGCTGCCAGTCATTAAGGTTCCCACAAGACAGTGAGTGTTATGATTCAGGGGTTAATGCCCGAGTAAATCAGGAGAGTCCAGATTCTGTTGCACCAGATTCATTCGGGAGAAATGCTCTGATCGCAATGTGCGGGCGTTTAGCCACATTTTCTCTCCACTACCGAGCGGTGGCAGAGTGGTTAGCACTGCTGCCAAACAGCACCGGGGACCCAGGTTCAATTCGCGGATTGGGTCACTGTCTGTGTGGAGTCCGCACGTTCTTCCCATGTCTGCGTGGGTTTCCTCTGGGTGCTCCGGTTCCCTCCCACAGTCCCAAAGCCATGCTGGTTAGGGTGCACTGGCTGTGCTAAATCCTCCCTCAGTGTACCCAGACAGGTGCCAGAGTGTGGCGACTAGGGGAATTTCACAGTAATGTCATTGTTGTGTTAAAGTAAGCCTACTTGTGACACTAATAAAATAAACTTTAAACTTAACTGTAGTGATTCTAAAGAAGCCCCAATCTACAGAATCGGAGATAACTGCAAACCGACAGCAACACGGTGCTTCTGGGTTACGGCTGTGTGAGCGGGGAACAGGACGTGCGTCTGAGCGTAACTCTGACCCTCAGTATCACCCTGTGCAGCTCACCACACTCGCTGCTGGCTGGAGAGAAGGCTCTGCGTCTGAGCATAACTCTGGTATCGCGCTGTGTAGCCGGGTTTCTGACACTCTCCTGTTAAAGGTGCCAGTAGCAGGCAGTGCCCTCCAAAAGGCAAACACGAAAGACAGCTTCCTGGAATCGGGGCTCCGTCACGGAATATACTAACAGGAGCAGTCCAGAAACACAGTTCCGGTCACTTTGAAGACAGTGTGATTCACCACCCTGTGCAACGCCAGGGGATGGGAGGGAGGATGTGGGAGACCTCACAGCAAGCTCAACTTTAAACAGCTAGCACAAAGCCCTGTGCAGTTGCTGCAGGGAGCTGTGTCCCTGCCAGGGTAGTGGCAAAGAGTTTTCCTAAATAAAGAGCCGGGGGCTCATAGAAATCATAGGATCCCTACAGGGCAGAAAGACGCCATTCGGCCCACTGGGTTTGCACCGATTACAATCCCACCCAGGCCCTACCCCCATATCCCTAGACATGTACCCAGCTAATCCCTCTAACCTACGCATCTCCGGACACTAAGGGGCAATTTTTAGCACGGCCAATCAATCTAACCCACACATCTTTGGACTTTGGGGCTGTCTTCAATGGCAGCTGGACCCTACCCATGTCTGCAAGAAGCTGTGTGGACTTACTGCCACACATATATACACTCTTAAACACACAGTATACATGGCATGCACACAAGTATACACATGGCACGCACAGAGTGCACACACAAACACACCACACATATACACTGCACGCACACACGGGTACACTACACACGTGCATACGTATATGCGCTGTGCGCGCGCACACGTATACACGTTGCATGCACACAATACACACGCATGTACATACACACATGCAGATACACACTGTGCACACACATATACACAAAGACATGTATGTACACACACGAGCACACGTGTTTACACAAAGGCACATGCGTACACACGTATACATACACATGGACACACAGACAGAGGTGGGTTCTGAAAACAAGGGAAATAGGAGAAATAAATTCCACAGCCAATTGGAATTCAAAGAGGACCTTCAATTAATTTGGGTGAATGGACAGGTTGGGGTGAAGGAAGCAGCCAACACTGTAGACAAAGCAAGAGAAAATCCCTTTAACTATCTGCACCAGAGGTGGCCCGTTCACCTCGGAACTCACCCATAGGGCGGCACAGCGGTTAGGGACCTGGATTCGATTCCCGGTTTGGGTCACTGTCTGTGTGGAGTCTGCATGTTCTCCCCGTGTCTGCATGGGTTTCCTCCGCGTGCTCTGGTTTCCTCCCGCAGTCCGAAAGACGTGCTGGTTAGGTGGATTGGCCATGCTAAATTGCCCCTCAGTGTTGAAAGATGAGTGGGTTGGGTGCCCCAGGTCCCTGTTTCAGCATTGCCCAGTGACCAGTTCCAAATGGTGTGGCAGGCTGGCCAGGTTCGGACGATTCCTTTGTCACGCACCTCAGGGTGCTGATGGTGGCTCCCAAACAGGAGTGATAATGCTCACACCCCCTCCCCCAGGGATTCTCCCGAAACCGCACTCCCCCCACCCTGCCAGCCAGACCAAAACCATCAGAATACAACTCACAAGCGCAAAGGAGAGGCAGCAAGCTCACCTGAAAATCTGTCAGAGACACAAAGGGTGCAGGGCCAAACTCTTGCTGCAGTTGCCACAGCGTAGGGGAGGGTGAAACAGAGAGGGCACCCTGATCCACCTACCCAGCAGCTATCAGGTGTCAGTGATTGGAAACAGGGTGGCACAGTGGGTTAGCACTGCTGCTTCACAGCGCCAGGGACCCGGGTTCGATCCCCAGCCTCGGGTCACCGTCTATGTGGGGTCTGCACATTCTCCCCGTGTCTGCGTGGGTTTCCTCCGGGTGCTCCACTTTCCTCCCACGGTCCAAAGATGTGCAGTTTAGGGGGACTGGCCATGCTAAACGTGTGGGGTTATGGGGATCGGATGGGGCAGAGAATCTGGATAAAGTACTCTGTCAGAGAGTCGGGGACAGATTCAATGGGCTGAACAGCCTCCTTCTGCACCGTAGGGATGCTATGAATTAATTATTAAGCATAGCTCAATGCAACGATCAAGATTTGAACCTCAGGTCCCCCCACTGTTCCCCCACCCCCCCACTCCTCCACCCCCCCCCTTCCCCTAATTCCCCTGCCCCTCACATCAGCACATTCCAGCTCTCCCCCCAACCCAAATGCCCCCCCACCCCCTTCAAATTTTGGAACACCATTAAAACATTTTTGTTTAAAAGAAATAAGATTGACGCGAGAACTTTGAACTTGTCCCCTGGAAAAGCAGCACCCGCAACACCCCCCCCCCCCCCAACTCACATTCCTTCCTCCCTCCTCCACCCACCGCCCCCACCCCAATCTCCTGCGTGGACGGGGGGTTTGGGCCTCGCCCCGGGGACAGTCCTGACTCTCTGCGTCGGGACGGCAGGGAGAGGGGAACAGAGAGAAGCATCGAGCCTCGGCTCCCTCTGCCCGGAACAGGCCCTGGCTGCCTGCACTCCCGCAGGCCGACACGTCAAAGAAGCAGAAGGCCCTGTGAAAACACATCCAGGGGCCACCACTCTCTCACATTCCATCTGGATGATAAAGCCTGTCCGTAGGCCGCGACAACCGATTCCTGTGGTTTATCCATCCGCTACATGGAGCAGTGACTAATCCATCAGGAATTCACTTCTGGGGAATCATCATAATCCCAATTTAAGGGTCATCCTCTTCCTTTCCCAGACTCTGTTGCAGAACACACAACTTTCTTCACTTCAGTTCAAACTGAAGCCTCCATTTTAAACCAGTTCCTCTGCCTGAACCAAACCCTCTGCCCAAATGTTGTCCTTGATCACTTCACTCGGGTGAGAGAATCATTTCTGCTCCTGTTTTAAACACGCTCTTTGCTTTCCCACCAAATCCAAACAAGCCCCAAGCAGACATTCCTCCCGTTACACTCAGTTCACAGACTCCCTACAGTACAGGAGGCCATTCGGCCCATCGAGTCTGCACCAACCACAATCCCACCCAGGCCCGAGCCCCGTAGCCCCACATATTCACTTTGCTAATCCCCTGACGCTGAGGGACAATTTACCACGGCCAACCCACCCTAACCTACACATCTTTGGACACTAAGGGACAACTTAGCACGGCCAATCCATCCAACCTGCACATCTTTGGACTGCGGGAGGAAACCGGAGCATCCGGAGGAAACCCAAGCAGACATGGGGAGAACGCGCAAACTCCGCACAGTCACCCGTGTCCGGAATCGAACCCGGCTCCCTGGCGCTGTGAGGCAGCAGTGCCAACCACTGTGCCTCCGCGCCACCCCTCAGAGAGGGAGGGAGGGAGGGAGGGGAATGGGGGCCGAGGGAGAGAGGGGAGCTGGGGGGCACGTGGGGCAGCTGTCAAACCCAGGTCGTGTCCGCCCCCTCGGGACAGGAGGTGTGGAATCCCCAGACACCATTTCCTGCGGGGGTGACAATCGCCCCCAACAAAGAGCAGGTCACCGCTTGCTGTGGGATCTTGCCATGCACACTGCCACCTGCTTCACACAGCGACAGGAGACCAGTAGCACTCCAGACGGCAAAACCTTCGGCAAAGCTCCGCGGATCCACGTTCGACCCGGGAGAGCGCAGGCTCCTCCCAACGTGGAGCGGGAGATTAAACTGGGAGCTTCGTTCAGCTCTGGGAATATTCATCTGGACTGCATTTGCAACTCCCCACCCCCTCCCCCCCAATCCCCTTGTATGCAGTCAGGACCCCATCGCGTGTGCATCCCAGCGCTGCTCTCTGCAAATGCAGCAGCTGTAACCCTGGCTCCCAGATGTTGATAAAACTTACCATCGCTCCTTCCTGTCCCCTTCCACTCTGGAATCGAGCTCTGGATTTCAGACCCAACTCTCAGGTGAGCTGAGGCACTTCCCCACCAGGGGGCAGTGAGGCTAAAAAAAGTTCCATTCATTTCCCAAACTTTCTATTTCATCGTTCAGGTTCAGAACAAAATATTCAAACACAGTAAACTTCCCTCTACACTGTCCCCCATCAAACACTCCCAGGACAGGTACAGCACGGGGTTAGATACAGAGTAAAGCTCCCTCTACACTGTCCTCCCATCAAACACTCCCAGGACAGGTACAGCACGGGGTTAGATACAGAGTAAAGCTCCCTCTACACTGTCCTCCCATCAAACACTCCCAGGACAGGTACAGCACGGGGTTAGATACAGAGTAAAACTCCCTCTACACTGTCCCAGGGTCACTATAAAGTCTTGCATTTATATAGCACCTTTTACGACCTCTAGAAAGGTCAAAGGGTTTTACAGCCAATGAAATACCTTTCGAAAGATAGCCCTGGTTTCAAATACAGGAAACACAGCGGTGAATTCCTGCACACTGATAAACATTGGATTAGATTGTCTCGAGTGCTGTTTGTTTCGGAGATAAACGTTAGCCAGGACACTAAGATAACTCACCTGGCCTCTGACAAGGTGCCATGTGATGCTTGGCATGACGTGGAAGGACTTGGGTTTAACTGGAAGTTGGGCAATGCCGAGATAGCGAATTAAAGTGCAAACACGCAGTGACCTGAGCTCAAACCCGACAAGTCACTCGGGACAGCGGAGGGGGCCGGGTGCCCGAACCGTGCCGAAGGGGTGTCCAGGACAGACAGGCTTGGTCCACTGGACCCCCAGGGACGGGGAACCCAGCGGGGAGGGGAGGGGAGGTGAGGGGAGGGAGTTGCGAGGGGGTGGAAGGACAAGTTTAAAAATAAAACACACCAGGGTCGGGCTGTGCGCAGGATCAGGAGCGTGCAAGCGCGAGGCAGCTGGCTTTTCAATGACATCAGTTCCATCAACAGCGCCAAGAGGGGTTCCAAATCCCTCCTGATGACTGATCCTTACCCAACAGAAACCACCACCCCCCACCTCACATCAAAGTGGCTCCCTCACTTACTGCAATCACAAAAGACCATGTTTCCTTCCAGCCCTCTAATATTTTGTTTCCACCCCCCCCCCCACCACAAACCAACCCCTCAACCCAAATCCCTCCCCCACACTCTTTCCTCCCTCCCCCTCTCCCATCCCACGGGCTCCATCTGTCAACTGTTCTGCCAATTACTCGCGGTACTTTGTGATTCCACCCACCTCCCCTCCTCCCACTAATTTTTTTTTTGGCAAGCTATCAAGTCAAACGCACCCACAAACCCACTTCTGGAAGTGAAACGCGTTCCGTTTCTCCCCTCCTGCACCCGCTCGGTGATGTCCATGCCATTATTTAACTAATCATTCTGTCAGACCCAATGTTTGTTCTTCTACAATCCACCATTGTGAAGGAATTTCTGAACCAGTTTCTTACAGTAATATACTCTCAGTTTCAGTAGGATCCTTGCGTCAGATGTGGCCCAAACCTTTCCATCACAAACAGCATCTCTGCACCTCAAGACCAAATTATCTTCCTCTTTCCTTCAATGTCAACTGACTCCTCATTATTATCCACATTCTTCAACCACAATTTGTATTCTGTCTGCCTATCTCCCTCTACACTGTCCCCCCATCAAACACTCCCAGGACAGGTACAGCATGGGGTTAGATACAGAGTAAAGCTCCCTCTACACTGTCCCCCATCAAACACTCCCAGGACAGGTACAGCATGGGGTTAGATACAGAGTAAAGCTCCCTCTACACTGTCCCCATCAAACACTCCCAGGACAGGTACAGCACGGGGTTAGATACAGAGTAAAGCTCCCTCTACACTGTCCCCCCATCAAACACTCCCAGGACAGGTACAGCACGGGGTTAGATACAGAGTAAAGCTCCCTCTACACTGTCCCCCCATCAAACACTCCCAGGACAGGTACAGCACGGGGTTAGATACAGAGTAAAGCTCCCTCTACACTGTCCGAACAGCACGCCACCATCTTTAACACTTGTCTGCAGCACCAGTGTTGACACTTTTCCATTTTACAACCTTTATCCAGGCTGCTGATAGTAATTCACACCAAATTAGGGTGATTCTGCTCAGGGTCTCCGCTCCTTAGCGGTCTCAGAGCTGTGGGGTCACCCTCGATGTCAGGACTTACCCTCCAAACAATCCCCCTCCCTCTCCAGTCGAGAGTATCCCTGTGCACAACAGACTCGTTAGGGAGAGACTGGATATCTGCCTGAAATTATCTTAAATTCTTTACTTTATCCGTTTGTGTCCATTGAATGCTGGCCTCTTGTTCTCTGCTCCATCGCACTCAAACTCAAACCGTTCGCAGAATCCCTCACGTGCAAGAGGTGGCCATTCGGCCCAACATGTCTGCACCAAATCTCCAACACAGTATCTTCTCCAGGCCCCCTCCCTATAACCCCAAGTATTTACCTCCCTAATCCCTCTAGCTTGTACATCTTTGGACGCTAAGAGGCAATTTAGCAAGGCGAATAACTGTGTACATGGGAACAGGCACACACACACACAGGGAGGGGGTGCTTTGGCTTTTTACTGTCACAGTGGACACGGCAGCATGCTCTCTGTTCTGGTTTAACGAGATCCTGTGAACGAGTGCCTCAGCCAGACTGCACTCCAACACCCCACGTGTGACCCCTGCCGGGAGATTCGCTGATCTTGGATGGGGGGACTGGCTGTCACGCTCTTGGGATCAGGGAGGGGGGAGTCCCCCTGCTCACTAACCTACAACCCCCCCCCCCCCCCCGCAGGGAATCGGGAGGGACAATTGTGGAGCGTTACGCGGTGAGCTTTAACAAAGCTAGCCCACAGGCACAGAGGGGCTGAACTGCTACGAGTCCATTCTCTGACCCGGCGGGGGGGGGTCAGATCGGGGCTGCGATGCCCACCACTGTCAAATAATCTGCCTCTTCTGACAAAGAATGATCGCTTGGAGAGACACCACTCAGCTCATCATCAATCTTTTTTTATCCATTCCTGGGACGTGGGTATCGCTGGCTGGGTCAGCATTTATTACCCATCCCTAGTTACCCCTAGGAGGGGCAGTTGAGAGTCAGCCACATTGCTGTGGCTCTGGAGTCACGTGTAGGCCAGACCGGGTAAGGATGGCAGATTTCCTCCTCTAAAGGGACATTAGTGAAAGAGATGGGTTTTTCCGACTATGGTTTCATGGTCATCAGTAGGATTTTAATTCCAGATTTCCTTTTTAACGAGTTCATATTCCACCATCTGCGGTGGCGGGATTCGAACCCAGGTTTGAGTTAACCCGGATTAACGTTCTAGCGATAATACCACTGCCCCCCCCCAAAATCTGACACAAAACTGAAAGGAACGGAGAGAAGCGGCGATGATGGAGCCAGTGGCTTCAGCAGGCAGGGGTTTGGTCAGAAGGTGAGGTGGGAAGCCTACAAGCCTGCGTAATCTCACTACTCGGGCAAACGGTTTCCCACTGGCACCAAAGCTCTCTCTCTCACGATAAGCAGCAGAATGAAGTGTACACACCGCGCCTCGCAACGGATGACGGTGGCAAAATAAATAACCGGGCCCTGAACAGCAACAGTAAATTATCCTGTACAGAATGTTCCGAGTGACGTTAGTCTCGGTCCACCGCACCCCCTCCCAACACCACTGAACTCGTAACAATACGTTACAGCACGGGGTTTAATTACCAGGGTTCCGGGGACATCGGGGGTCCGTGAGGAGACCCAAGGGAATTCCGTGGTCGTATTAACACTCAAATCGCAGAAATATTACCCATAGCGACAGCAAAGCTTCTCTTTCTATACCCAAAGCTGGCTTTTAGTTACAATACTGCGAGTTCCTAAAGGTTATTTTATTCATTTGGGCTTAGAGTACATTGCATTAGGCTTACATTAACACTGCAATGAAGTTACTGTGAAAATCACTCCGGCGCCTGTTTGGGTACACAGAGGGAGAATTTAGCACGGCCAACGCACCCTAACCCGCACGGCTTTCGAATCGTGGGGGGAAACCGGAGCCCCCCGGGCGAAACCCACGCAGACACGGGGAGAACGTGCAGACTCCGCACAGACAGTGATCCAAAGCCTGGAATCGAACCTGGAGTTCCTGACACTGTGAGGCAGCAGTGCTAACCACTGAGCCGCCCATGTGTGTCAACTTTGACAGCTCAAGCTACCCAGCCCTACCTTCCCCGGCACCCCCCCCCCCCCCCCCCACCAACCACTCAGCCCCACCCCCTCATACACCCACCCCCTAACCCCACGGTACACATCCACCTCTGACCTCACCCAGAGGGCCGAGCTAAGACGCTCTTCCCTACAATACCTACGGTACAGAAGGAAGCCACTCGGCCCATCACCTCTGCACCGACCACAATCCCACCACCCAGGCCTTTCCCCCGTAATCCCACATATTTACCCCGCTGGTCTCCCTGACGCTTAACGAGAAAAATTTAGCCTGGCCAATCAACCTAATCTTCGGACCGAGGGGGGAAACCGGAGCACCCGGAGGAAACCCACGCAGACACGGGGAGGATGTGCAGGCTCCACACAGACAGTGACCCGAGCCGGGAATCGAACCCAGGCCCCTGGCGCCGTGAGGCTGCAGTGCTAACCCATAACTGGCTGGAGAGTTGGGTACAGGCACAATGGGCCCAATAGCCTCCTTCTGCGCTGCGGGGATTCTAACCTATGAAGTAAATGTGGGACAATGAACTAGGGCAGCGAAACAATAAGATCTGCTCCTTCAACAACACTTAAAGAAAGTATATATAAAGCAGCCTCTAGGTGACATTGAGACAAAGTTCAGCTCAGCAAGGTGCAAGCTTTAGGATGCTGTTGTGTACTTTTCTAATCTCCTGCGCCACACAAGCCAAAAATCTCACACCCACCCCCCCCCCCAACACCCCATAAACAGGCTGGGACTTTCCAAAACACCCAACTCGCTAGGTACAAACAAGGCAGCCCCCGGTTCTGGGTGGATCGCTAGATCTGAAACAGAACACACTCTGTCGATCAGAGACTGGCAGTCAAGTTCCTGCTCCACAGGGAGTTTTAAGAATCACAGTATGTTCTGTTCCTGCTTACACAACAATGTATACCTACGCAAGCCGGAGGAAAATCCCATTTCCACCAACAGACTGTAACCTCTCCTGACGCGCCCTCGCTGAGCCTGATTTAACTCCGCTTCCAGCCAGCTCCCCCGGCCACACCGCTCACTCTCACACTCAGCCAGCCACGACTGCCACCTTCCTCCTGTTGGAGAAATCTGGCCTGCGCCCCACCGGGGGTGGGGGTGCACATCTCACCCCAGCCCCCAGCCCCCCCCCCCACAACTAACCCTTCTGACAAGTCACATTTCTGTAGCGCCGTAAACATCTCAAAGGCACCTCACAGCCATCAAACAAACCTGGCACTGAGCCAACGACCATCAGACAGCTAGACAAGTGTGTGCGAACCTGTGTTCGCGTGCGTACCTGTGTGTGTATATGTATGTGCGAGCACGTGTGTACCCGTGTGTGCGGGCCTGAGAGCATGTGCAAACGTTTGCGCGTCTGCAAGCGTGTACGTACCTGTGTATGTGTGCGTGAGCGTGTGTACTCTTGTGTGTGTACGAACCTGTGTGGATGCACAGCTGTGTGTGTGTGCAAGCATGTGCATGTGAGCCAAAGTAGACCATCAGACTACTGGGCACAATGTAAGTGTGCGCGTGCGTGCGCCTGAGTGTGAGCCTGTGTGCATGAGTGTGTGTGTGAACCTTTCTGTATATGTGCACCTGGGTATGCAGAGTGTGGTCATATGCGTGAGTACAGTGTGTGCTTGCATGTACATGCATGTACTGTGTGTGTGCGCGCGTGCGTGCGCATGTGCATGGGCGTGGCTGTAGGCACACAGTACAGCTGAAAGCACAGTCGATGATGATGGGAGGACAAAGGCCTGCACTAAAAACCGGAACCGGGAGAGTTACAGGGATCTCAGAGAGTCATCAGGCAGGAGGAGGGTAAGGATGGAGGGGGAGTGAGGCTGGAGGAGGGTAAGGATGGAGGGGGAGTGAGGCTGGAGGAGGGTAACGATGGAGGGGGAGTGAGGCAGGAGGAGGGTAACGATGGAGGGGGAGTGAGGCTGGAGGAGGGTAATGATGGAGGGAACTCTCCAGGTGAACTGAGACTCACTCACTATGAAATGTGGCTCCCTTATTCAGAACAAACAAACAAGTCACCAATAAAGCCAAGATCAGGTTCAATAATTTCCTCCTGCACTGCCCCAAACACTCCCAGAACACACATTCCTTACAGTGCAGAAGGAGACCATTCAGTCCATCCATTGTGCACCAGCTCTCAAGAGTGCGTTACCCAGGTTCACATCCCGCACCACCCCCCACCCCAACCCATTCCTTTAACCACTTCCATGGCCAATCCACCCTAACCTGCACATCTCTGGATACTAAAGAGCAATTTAACACGGCCAATCTACATCTTTGGATTGTGGGAAGAAACCAAAGCACCCGGAGGAAACCCACACAGACACGGGGTGAACATGCAGACTCCACACAGTCACTGACCCGGGATCGGGGGCCGAACCCGGATCCCTGGAGCTGTGAGGCAGCAGTGCCGACCACTGTGCCACCCACGCATTTGATTCAGGGTAAAGCTCCTTCTGCACAAACCTGATCAACACTGCCCCAGCCAAAGAAACCTTTCCCTGCTCCGCTGTGTACAGGGCGGACACTGGGGCTGAATTAACTGGCGTAACGCTTCCAAATTCAGCAAACCAATCCCAGTTACCCACAGCTGCCCAGTACACACCGGGGCGATCACATCGGTGCGGAGACAGACCAGGGGGAGCAAAGGGTTTCGACAATGCCAGCAGCCTCACTCCAGCGACCTTGACAACAGACTGATTACAAAGACGCACACACAGTGTGTCCTCGCACTGCACCCAGGCACCAGCACGTGGAAGAAAACCAAGGTTAGCCCAGTACACAGAGTTTGATAGAACTTTGTCTCAAACAGAATTAAACTACATCTGCACACGCCTACAGCAATGTGCCCTTGAGACTGTTGTTGTTGTTACTCGGACGTAGACTAAATCAGCCAGGAACAGTGAGTCTGAGATTTCCGCGTCTAGTCTCGTTTGCTTATGTATCCTTACAAAAATGTTTGTCTGTTACAGGGACAAAGCATTCCTACTCAACACCAGCCCTGGAAAACACCCTCCTATTGCTCTGTCTGAAGGACTGGTTACTTACACTGCTACTCCCTAACACAAAAGCTTCAAAAGGAAGAAGTTATACTTTCACAAAACAGCCCAGATACTGAACCACCTGAAAGCCATACAATCCCTCCAGGGAAGGAGGAGGCCATTTGGCCCCTCAAGTCTGCACCAACCACAATCCCACTCAGGCCCTACGCCCATATGCACTTACCCTAGCTAGTCCCCTTGACAGTAAGAGGCAAATTTAGCACGACCAATCCACCCAACCCGCACATCTTTGGACCGTGGGAGGGAACCACAGCACCCGGAGGAAACCCAAGCAGACACGGGGAGAACGTGCAGACTCCACGCAGACACTGACCCGAGCCAGGGATCGAACCCAGGTCCCTGGCGCTGTGAGGCAGCAGGACTAACCACTGTGCCACCACCAGCTCAACTCCAATCTGAGGGGGGAAATCATCATCATCATCATCATCATCACCCCCCCCACCCCTCCCGGGCAACTGGCAGTGACTGGTCCCACTGGGCACTGGTAACCTATCAATAGCATTGGTGCGTAGGGAACTTATACAATTGGGAGAACGGTTAGAATGGTAGAATCCCTACACTGCAGAAAGAGGCCATTGGGCCCACTGAGCCTGCACCGACTCAGAGCCTTACCCAGGCCCACCCCATCACCCAATCCCTATGACCCCCTAATCCACCTTACCAACACAACCTGGGGCACTAAGGGGCAATTTAGCACGGCCAATCAACCTAACCTGCACATCATTGGCCACATTGGCTCAGTAAGGTTGATCGAACAGTGTGGAATCAATTCCAGCTCAGCCATCTCTCTCTCCCCTCCCCCGCCCACATAAACCAAGAACCAGGAAGTGGGATCAGGCGGTATCGTTCTTTCCATTCGTCCGAACATCAGGTGAGGCAGTGGCGTACTAGTATTGCGACCCTGGCAAATCTCTGGGGACCCAGGTTTGACTCCCACCACAATCACTGCCCACACCCCACAAATTAAAATATAATTTTTGACTGCGAAGGTGAAATGGACTCCTTTTGTCTAACCCCGTGCTGTACCTGTCCTGGGAGTGTTTGATGGGGGGGACAGTGTAGAGGGAGCTTTACTCTGTATCTAACCCTGTGCTGTACCTGTCCTGGGGGTGTTTGATGGGGGACAGTGTAGAGGGAACTTTACTCTGTATCTAACCCCGTGCTGTACCTGTCCTGGGAGTGTTTGATGGGGGGACAGTGTAGAGGGAGCTTTACTCTGTATCTAGAGTCTGTCCCCTGCACCAAGCCCGATGCTGTGATGATAACAGAATTCAAGAGCAAAGTGACAAAACCGCAGCAGCTAATTGAGCGAAGATTGGTGATTTTTCATTTGATCAGCAAAGAAACAGGTGAATATTATTGAGCGCACATTTAATTTTCTGCCTCCCATTCTGGTCAAAGGGTAAGGGCTCCACCGGGCGATGCCTGTCCTGCGACTAATGGCACAGAATGAAGCCACTACATTGCCATGAATGTATCTCACAGCAGGTCCAATGTATGAATGGAGCCCTGGACAGTACCAGAGGAGCCACCATGCACTCTTCCCACAGGGATCCTCCTCCCTCCACCCTGCCGTTTCAATGGCTCTCGATGTTAAATATTTGATACTAAATGCTCTCGATTGCTTTCTAAGTAATTAGGCCCTGGTTGTGTGGAAACTCCAACTGGCGGTGAATGCAGTTTTCCACTCACACTGTGGATACTGTTACCAGGTACGCCATCAGTGTCATTCTCAAACTCTTCCGTAAGATCCCCCCTCCTCCTCCCCCCCACCATGTGTTCCCCTGCTCCTTCCCATTCCATCCACCCCCCCCCCCCAACTTCTTATCAAGGCGTTGGCTCAGAATGGGAAACTGGGTTCGATTCTGGCCTTGGGTCACTGTCTGTGTGGAGTCTGCATGCTCTCCCCGTGTCTGCGTGGGTTTCCTCCAGATGCTCCGGTTTCCTCCCACACTGCAAAGATGACCAGGCTAAATTGCCCGTTAGCGTCAGGGTGATTAACAGGGTAAATATATGGGGTTATGGGGGTTGGGCCTGGGTGGGATTGTGGTCGGTGCAAGCTTAATGGGCAGAACGGCCTTGTCTGCACTGTAGGGATTGAGAGATTCCGATTGGGATAGGATCCATTCGTGTCTGGGAAGCTCCCCATTGGACGCAGAGACACAGAAGTGGGCACGGAAGAGAATTTCAGCAAGGGTGTGTCGACATGAGGGGGGCTCCTCCCAATGTGCAGAGGAGGAGGTGAAAGCCACTATTTTCTAACGGAGATAGGCACATTGTCTTGACCATACATGGCCACCTCCCGGATTCCTGCCAACACTGGGGTCAACACAAGGATTCTCGAGTCACAGGAAGTTTGGGAAACGCACCAAAACCAGCACCGGGGCTGTGAGGGTCCCAACTCCAAGTGGCTCTTCTGAAAACACTGCCATTCTCCAGCCTGTGAAATCATTAATCTTTGACACAACCTTTCTTCCCCACAAGGGAGAAAAGGGAAGCCCAGGACTGGATCCCCAACAAGCAAGAGAATGAACTCCCACCACTCCCCTACACCGCAAATCTTCCCCAGGCCAACTCTTCCCTTCCCTGTGTACTTGTTTCCCAATCGCCGTCGTGGTGCCTGATCACATCCATAGGGGCATTTCATAGAATCCCTACATTTTATTGTGTCACATGTCGGCTTACATTAACACCGCAATGAAGTTACTGTGAAAATCCCCTAGTCACCACACTCTGGCGCCTGTTCGGGTACACCGAGGGAGAATTTAGCACGGCCAATCCACCCTAACCAGCACGTCTTTTGGACTGCGGGAGGAAACCGGAGCACCCGGAGAAAACCCACGCAGACACGGGGAGAACGTGCAGACTCCACACAGACAGTGACCTGAGCCGGGAATCGAACCCGGGTCCCTGGCGCTGAGAGGCAGCAGTGCTAACCACTGTGCTGCCCCATATAAAGAGTGCAGAAGGTGGCCATTCGGCCCATCAAGTATACACTGAATCCAACACAGTTTCTTAACCAGGCCCTATCTCCGTAAGCCCACAAACCTCCCGTGGCTAATCTCACACCTATGGACCTAAGGGACAATTTAACACGGCCAATCCACCTAACCTGCACATCCTGCGACACTGAAGTTTTCAAAATTAAAGTTTCACAAGTACATTACAGAACAAAGTGTGACAGCGAGGCGAGCCACAAGGAGATACTGGATTAGATGACCAAAAGCTTGGTCAAAGTGGTAGGTTTGAGGGAGTGGGGGCGGAGGGAGTTCCTCCAAAGAGAGTCGGGGGGGTCCGGAGGGAAAGCCTCAATGCAACCCTTGATAAAAATCAAAGCCAATTTGTCAATGAGGAAGAGGGCTCGCTACCTGATGTTATCTCCAAATTCTACTGAAGGGACGGTTCCATTGCCCTGTTGACAAGTGCCTTCAGGTTTGTCTGCGGCCATTCCCGGCACATTCATTAAAGTGGAACAGTTTGTTTCAGATTACAACTCAACCACGATAAGATGCAAATCGCACTGCCACACTTGTTCAGAATAAACTACACAGGACGATCCCACGATGCAAGTGGAAGAGGACACAGTTCGACAATCCTTCTCAAGTGACCACAATTGAAAGAGCTTAACGAGCAAGTATCTTATTGCCGTTTGTGGGACGGAACGCAATGCTGCTGGAATTACTGCCCACATTATAGACACATTACATCAAAGTAATTACCCGTACAGTACACCACCGAGAGCTAACGCGGGCAGCTGAGATTCGAGTCTCTCCTCCTACTTTATCACCACGCTGAAAATACATCAACAAATGTCTCTCGATCATCGCACGTTTTGCATAAACCGCCACACATCTACACGCGTCCCACCCCCGACAAAGTCCCAGGTCATGGCGCCCACCTCAGCTCGAACCCAAGTGAACCGTTCAACTTTGACCTTGCACGAGGCCCGACTCAGAAAAGCCACTCGTCCTCCTATTGGGCCACAGGCCTCTCCGTTGTCCTGGTGCTTTGGTCAACAGCGGCCGAAAGCCGGTGACCGTGCCCAGGACCCGTTCCGATAGCATCGCCTGCAGTCACCCCACTGGATCAATGTAGCTGACCAATCCAGGTTCAGGGCTGGACAGGGTGACCAGGCAAACAGCTCAGACTCCATTTGTTTTCTGTGGGCCATGAAAACGTTTCGTTCATTCACTTTCAGTTAAAAATGCGGTGGTAGATGTGAACAATTGATTCGATTTGTCACGTGTATTAGCGTACGGTGAAAGGCATCGTTTCTTGCATAGACAAGAAACAACAATTTGCACTGTGTATTGATACACACGGCAACAAATTCTGCAGTCGAGTACCCCACATCGCAGGTGTCAGACCCAGCAAGCTGCCTGGTCACTGAGTCTTTCCTACCGGGTAAGCGGTCAGCATGAAAATATGAGGTGTGAATTGCCAGTCAGTTGAGAGGCACAGGAACAGGGGAAACTGGACACAGAGGGCTCATCGACTCCCAAACACAAACCGGTCCCTCCCGGAAGAGGGCAAGCGTGTGGGAGCGCGAGAGAGATGATGATTGAGGGGATTTGGTTTTCTGACTCAACAGTTCTCTTCAAGAGAGCTCCACAACATCCATTCGCTAAAAAAAAAAACCCATAAACTGATCCAAAAGAAACTGAACTGCCTGGGAATATTCTGACAACAAATACTCTCCGACAAGATACAGGTACAAAAAGCAACAGGTGCTGAAGATCGCAGAGCTCTTGAAGCTAAAAACTCTGCGTGTTGTTATAAGTGACGCCGCACTCGGAGATGGCCACGGGAAGAGGGCGTGAAGCCCGGGTTTAAACCGTTTAATAGGTGGAAAAGATCAGCCCAGTGGGCAGCCTACCTTTCTGGCAGTGGTTGGCATTCCAGCAGCGGTAGTTGTACTGGTTGTTGACGCTGGTCTTGGCGCAGAGCGGCTGGTCCTCCATGGTCCCAGGACAGACATCCCCGCACTCCCTCTGCTGCTTATTCCGATCGATGTAGTTATTCTCCACGGGGTCCAGGATGAGGGACCAGTCAATGGTGGACAGGTAGCAGAGGTCGTGGTTCTTCTCAATGCGCACAGCGCCGCGCGTGATGTTCTGGAGGCTGTACAGCCCTATCTCCTTCAGGTGGATCATTTCAAAGATGACCAGGGCGTAGTTGAAGAAGAGGTTGATCCCGCGGATCACGGCGAGGTTGGGGAAGAGGTCCCTCAGTGTCTCCAGCCCGTAGACGCGGTACAGCAGCAGGTAATCGGTGATGATGGTGAGCTTTGGGAATCGCAGGGCACGGAAGTCCTCTGCTTTGCCATTGAAGATGAGGAGGATTTGTAGGTAGCCTTCAATGATGGTGCAGTTGTCCAGCTGCCGGAGGTCGCCCACGTTATTTCTGATATCCATCCCACTGCATACTGAAAGAGAAATGGCACTAACTGTTAAATTCCCAGTACAGACACAAGCTCTGGCACACTCACAATTTCATCACTGCCATTAATAACAGCCTCAATGTGGAGATGCCGGTGTTGGACTGGGAGGAACACAGCAAAAAGTCTCACAACACCAGGTTAAAGTCCAACAGGTTTATTTGGTAGCACGAGCTTTTGGAGCACTGCCCCTTCGGTGATGTGAAACTTCTTCCCACCAATAACAGCGGCACCATCAGCTGGCTCACTGTAAACCACCCCCCCCCCTTCCCCGAGCCTGTCCACCTCTCTGAACCCGGGCTCCTTTAAGACATTCTTTGAAGTCCTACTCTTGGACCAAGTTTTTGGGCATTTGCCCCAATATCCCTACAGTATAGAAGAGGCCATTCAGCCCATTGAGTCTGCACCTACTCTCCAAGAGGGCATCTTTATCCAGGCTCTATCCTCATAACCCCATATATTTACCTTCTTAATCCCTTAATTTACACATTTTGGACAATAAAGGGCAATTTAGCATGGCCAATCCAACTAACTAGCACATTTTTGGGAGGAACCCCGAGCACCCAGAGGAACCCCACGCAGACATGGGGAGAATGTGCAAACTCTACACAGCCAGTGTCCCAAGCTGGGAATTGAGCCCGGGTCCCTGGTGCTGCGAGGCAGCAGCGCTAACCATTGTCCCATCCCATAGGAGGCCATTCAGCCCATCAAGCTGCACCAACTACCATCTGGAGAACATCTAGAGAGTTCTAGAGAACACAATGATGCCACCCCTTTAGAATTGAAGTTACTGTACAGCAAACATTCCATTCGAATCACTTCGACCAGCAGCATTCACAAATGTTTACAAAACACAAGACGCTTGAAGAAGCAGATCTTTATCACACCTGAATGACTGTCCCATTTAGTATGCAGTCAACATCACCACCTACTGCACCAGGAGTGGAGAAGTGTACACCTCAACATTGTAGTTAGCACGGATGCCTCACAGCACCAGAGACCCAGGCTCATTCCAGGCTCCGATGACTGTCTTGTGTCAAGTTTGCACGTTCTCCCCGTGTCTGTGTGGGTTTCCTCCCACAATCCAAAGGATGTGCAGGTTAGGTGGATTGGCCATGCCAAATTGCCCCTTAGTGTCCCCCAAGATGTGCTGGTTAGGTGGATCGATTGTGCTCAATTGCCCCTTTAGTGTCCAAAGATATGCAGGTTGGTGCAGTGGCCGTGCTAAATTGCCCCTCGGTGTCACGGGGATTAGAACATAAGAACACAAGAACTAGGAGCAGGAGTAGGCCAACTAGCCCTTCGAGCCTGCCCCGCCATTCAATAAGATCATGGCTGATCTGTCGTGGCTCAGTTCCACATTCCCGCCCTCTCCCCATAACCCTTAATCCCCTCTCTTATCAAAAACCCATCAACCCGTGTCTTAAAAATATTTAGCGAGGTAGCCTCCACCACTTCAACGGGCAGAGAATTCCAGAGATTCACCACCCTTTGAGTGAAGAAGTTCCTCCTCAACTCCGTTCTAAACCACCCCCCCTTTATCTTGAGGCTGGTAAATACGTGGGGTTACACGGATTGTTGTCAGTGCCACTCAATGGGCCAAATGGCCTCCAGGATTCTATGACTCGGAGTCCCGGAAGCCTGGCTGTTTGCCCTGGCCTCAGCACCGTCTCACTGCACTGTGGTACTCGATCTACAGGTACAGTAAGAAGTCTCACAAGTTAAAGTCCAAAGGTTTATCTGGAATCACGAGCTTTCGGAGCACTGCTGCTTCATCATCTTCACTCACCTGATGAAGGGGCAGTGCTCCGAAAGCTCGTAATTCCAGATAAACCTGTTGGACTTTAACCTGGTGTTGAGAGACTTCAATGATGCCCACCCCAGTCCAACACCGGCATCTCCACATCAGATCTACAGGTAGAAAATCCAACATCCAGTTGTCTGAAAACTGGATAAATTTCTCTCCGAGTGCTGCTCATAGTAATTCCTTTCGTTTGTTCATTTATTCTTATCCCACATACATTTCTGTACATTAAGAAAAAACAGAAGATGTTTTCAGTTGAATCCCATGGCCATTAGAATGGTGAACAATTGGAGCAAAAGTGAAGGATATCAGAAATCCCAAAAAATGTTAAAACATTCATTTAATCAGTTCAGATACTCAAGTCGTTATCTCACATGCACACTGTGTATCCTTTCTCAATCAGATCATACGTTATGTTATGGTACACAGGCTCAGCCCCAATGCTACAGCAGTGCTTTAATATCTGCTCTTCCCTTCACCCCAACACAAACCCCAAAATCCAACAAGGCTCCTTCCCGATAACTGCCGAACTGTGGACAACCCCAGACCTGCACGGAGACCATCTTTCCCTCGCACCATCACACTGCAATCCCCTACTGAGGCACAAAAATTCCAGATTTCTCTTCATGTGTGGGAAGAACAGCTTTTTGACCTCACTCTTAGACGTGACATTGAAATGTTACCAAACCCTACAGTGCAGGAGGCGGCCATTCGGCCCAACGTGTCTGCACCGAACACAATCCCACCCAAGCCCTAGTCCTAGTCCTGTAACCCCAAACATTTTGCCCTGCTAATCCTCCCCCGCCCCCGACACTAAAGGACAATTCAGCACGGCCAATCAACCAAACCCGCACGTCTTTGAACTGAGAGGGGAAACTGGAGCACCCAGAGGAAACCCGCGCAGACATGGGGAGAACATGCAGGCTCCACACAGACACTGACCCAAGCCGGGAATCGAACCTGGGTCCCTGGTACTATGAGGCGGCAGTGCTAACCACCGTGCAACCAGATCACTCTCAATTCCTCCCACCACTGCCAGCGTCTACCCAACTGAAATCCCAACAACATTTTAAATACCTTGGTAAGATCACCCCTCAAACTCCCACACACAAGGAAATCAGGCCAAGGAGTTCAGCCCTTCGAGCCTGCGCCACCATTCATTTGATCATGACTGATCATCAAATTCAATATCCTTTTCCCATATCCCTTAGCTATATCTAATTTCTTCTTGAACGTTTTGGCCTCAGCTACTTTCTGTGGGAGTGAATTCCACACATTCACCACCCTCTGGGTGAAGAAATTTCTCCTCACCTCAGTTCTAAAAGGTTTACCCCTTACCCTCAAACTATGACCCTTAGTTTTGGACTCCCCCACCATCGGGAACATTCTTTCCGAATCCACCCTGTTTAACCATACTAGAATTTTATAAGCTCCTATGAGATCCCCTCTCACTTTTCTAAACTCCAGTGAGTATAATCCTAACTTAGTCTCTCCTCATATGACAGACCTGCCATCCCAGGAATCAGCCTGGTAAACTTAGATAAGTAAGGAATCCTCTGGTTGTATCACAGTTTGGTCTGGGCTCCTGCTCTGCCCAAGACAGCAAGGAACTACAAAAGGTTGTGAGTGGAGCCCAATCCAATTTGCAAACCAGCCTCCCATCCAATGACTCTGTCTACACTTCCCGCTGCTTCAGCAAAGTAGCCAGCATAATCAAGGACCCCACGCACCCCGGACATTCTCTCTTCCACCTTCTTCCATTGGGAAAAAGATACAAAAGTCTGAGGTCACGTACCGACCGACTCAAGAACAGCTTCTTCCCTGCTGCCCTCAGACTTTCGAATGGACTTATCTCGCGTTAAGTTGATCTTTCTCTACACCCTCGCTATGACTGTGACACTACATCCTGCACTCTCTCCTTTCCTTCTCTATAAACGGTATGCTTTATCTGGATAGCGCTCGAGAAACAACACTTCTCACTGCATGTTAATACATGCGACAATAATAAATCAAATCAAAGAACACCCAAAACTGCACACAAAATACTCCAAGTGTGACTTCGTCAACGCCCTATACAACTAGAGCAAAACAACCCTAACCGCTTGTTATGAAGGAGGCTAATTTAACCTTTCAAGGTATAGAGCAGAGGTGGGGAGGGGACAAAACGGAACAGCTTGTGGGGGGGGGGGGGGCAGGTGGAGATAAGTAATGACCATTTAATTCCAAATTGCAAATAAGCAGCTGGGCTCGGGTTACGACTCTCCCCTGCGTCAATCCAGTTTGGCAGAGAGAAATCAGTAATGAACTGAGGTGGTATGCAAATGTAGGTCAGGGGCAGCATGTGACGCAGTGGCCTCCCCCCTGCCCTGGCTACACACACGCAGAGGGAGCACGTACAACCCTCCAGCATTAACATTCTGCACTGTGAACACATCGGCAGCTCGCTCGCTGTGTCTGGGTGAGCTTTAATCACCAACGGCAGGATTCCGTTCACATCAGTGAAGGCGAACAGGATCTGGGGCCAGCCACGTTAAACCCACCCAGCATCAAGAATATGAAAATCAATAGGGGCGACTCGATGGCACAGTGGTTAGCACGGCTGCCTCACACCTCCAGGGACCCGGGTTCGATTCCCAGCTCGGGTCACTGTCCGCGTGGAGTTTGCACGTTCTCTCCGTGTCCGCACGGGTTTCCACCAAACGCTCCGGTTTCCTCCCACTGTCCGATAGATGTGCTGGTTAGGGGTGCATCGGGGCCGTGCTAAAATTAACCCTTGACGACCCAGGATGTGTAGGTTGGAGGGATTAGCGGGGTAAATACGTAGGGTGCCGGGGAAAGGGTGAGATCGCAGACTTGATGGGCCGAATGGCCTACTCCTGCACTGTAAGAGTGAATATGATTCTAATTACAAATCGGGGGGCGGGGTTTTACTTTCCCATTTTCTCCCACAGTCCGAAAGACGTGCTGGTTAGGGTGCATCGGCCGTGCTAAATTCTCCCTCCGTGTACCCGAACAGGCACCAGAGTGTGGCGACTGGGGGGATTTTCACAGTGACTTCATTGCAGTGTTAATGTAAGCCTAATTGTGGCTGTAATAAATAAAACCTAAATTTAAATCTATAAGCACTTAATTTCAGCAGGTTTACATGCGGACAGGGCCTTTCCCTTATGGGGAAAAATCTGGAAATAAAGGGGGGGGGGGGGAGGCAGAGTCTCAAAATAAAGGAGCTCCCATTAAAGACAGAGATGAGGAAGAATCCCCCCCCCCCCAATGTTGTCAGTCTCTGGAATTCTCCGACAGCAGGGGAGGCTGGGTCACTGAATATATTCAAAGTCAAGTTAGACACAGATCCTCACTTGTCATCCAAAAGGGCGATAAATAATGATCCAGGGAAGAAAGTCGAGGCCTTTTAGCAACGTGGACGCAAAGGCGACTGATTAAAATTCCAAACGCAGCCCATAAGGCAAATGAAGAGGTGTTTGAGATTGCAAAGAACGTAAAGAACGCTAAGAAGCGACATGCAGAAAATGTCAGCATTTCGATCGTTCAGTCACAGCATTCTTTCTGGTTGTATCACAGCTCGGTCTGGGCTCCTGCTCTGCCCAAGACCGCAAGGAACTACAAAAGGTTGTGAATGTAGCCCAATCCATCACACAAACCAGCCTCCCGTCCACTGACTCTGTCTACACTTCCCACGACCTGGGGAAAAGCAGCCGGTATAATTAAGGACCCCACACACCCTGGACATTCTCTCTTCCACCTTCTTCCAAATGGAAAAAGATACAAAAGTCTGAGGTCACGTACCAACCAACTCAAGAACAGCTTCTTCCCTGCTGCTGCCAGACTTTGGAATGGACCTACCTCACATTAAGTTGATCTTTCTCTACACCCTAGCTATGGCTGTAACACTACATTCTGCACTCTCTTGTTTCCTTCTCTATAAACGGTATGCTTTGTTTGTGTAGCGCTCAAGAAACAATACTCTTCACTGTATTCCAATACATGTGACAATAATAAATCAAATCAAGCTAAGAAGCTACGTAGATCGCTGCTTGAGGTCAAAGTGCTGGAAGAGAGGTCAGCCTGGGTGTAGCTGAATGACAGACGTTAGTGGGCAGTTGCAAATGAGCTACAGTGGCCATGTGCAGAGGAGGAGGAGAGAGTGAGGCAGATGAACATGACATAGCTTGAGCTGGTAGGAGTAGCTACCCGCAGCAATAACAGCTGGATAGGTTGTTGACCCATAAGGGAGTCCGGGCTTCATTGAGTTCTGTGGGGCTCTGGCTGACCAGTGGTGTTAAGGCCACAATCAGACCAGCCGTGAGGTATGAGGCTGAGGGCGACACCGTGGTCAGCACTGCTGCCTCACGGCTCCAGGGAACCGGGCTCGATTCCGACCTTGGGTCACTGTCTGTGTGGCGTCTGCTCGTTCTCCCCGTGTCTGCGTGGGTTTCCTCCAGGTGCTCCACCCACAGTCTGAAAGAGGTGCAGGTCAGGTGGGTTGGCCATGCTACAGGGGTAGGGCAGAGGAGACAGCCTGGGTAAAATGCTCTGTCAGAAAGTCGGTGCTGACCTGTTGGGTCGAATGGCCTCTTCTGCACCGTAGGAACTTTATAATCTTCCTGCAAGCGGAACAATATTGAGGGGGGAAGGTGCAAATGAGAGACAGCCTGGCTGGTAGTCCTTACGATCTAGGTCAGGTCGATTGGCCACGCTAACTTGCCTCTTAGTGTCCCAAGGTATGAAGATTAGCAGGGTAAATATATGGGGTAACGGGGTAAGCCTGGATATGAGTCAGTACAGACTTGGTGGGCCAAATCATTGCCTTCTGCACTGTGGGGATTCTGTGAAAATTAATCTAGAACTGTTTTAAATCATATTTTCCCCTGTCCCTAATTAAGTGAGTCCAAGATCAGTTCAGGAATTCAGCTCCAACACACACCAGGGATCAAGAATGAGGGGAGATCTCATTGAGACGTATAAGATGATGAATGGGATGGATAGGATAGAGGTGGAGAGACTCTTCCCGCTCAGAAAGGACAGTAGGACTAGGGGGCACAGCCTCAAGATAAAGGGGGGCGGTTTAGAACGGAGTTGAGGAGGAACTTCTTAACACAAAGGGTGGTGAATCTCTGGAATTCTCTGCCCGTTGAAGTGGTGGAGGCTGCCTCGCTAAATATTTTTAAGACGCGGGTTGATAGGTTTTTGATAAGAGAGGGGATTAAGGGTTATGGGGAGAGGGCGGGAAAGTGGAACTGAGCCACGACAGATCAGCCATGATCTTATTGAATGGTGGGGCAGGCTCGAAGGGCCAGATGGCCTACTCCTGCTCTTATCTCTTATGTTCTTATGTTCTTAAGTCTAGGAGCTCGCTGGTGTGTGTGTGTGACTCACGAGGCCGGGACACTTATTCATTGAACCTGGGGAGGGACGGACTCTGCACAGGAACCTCAACCCCAGCGAAAGAGAATACATTTTTGGACTCGGTTGGTGAGAATCGCAGAGTTGCCAACAAGCAAAAAGGTGTCAATTCAATAAACAAGCTCATTTGTGCACAACCCAGATTCCCGCAACAAACAAGCAAAATGTCATTGAAAATTCAGGAGCTCACACTATGCTATGCAAATTTCAAAGGCCTATTAAACATATTTTATTTGAAAGATATGGGGGGGGGGGGGGCGGCAGTGTTTCTGGGTCAAAATTCAAAATGGGATCAATGGGATGACCGCAGCACTGTTTTGGGGATTAACTGTTAAGATTTGTATCCTTCCAGAACCCTTCTGTGGTCTCGCTCTTCCCTGCTTTCCTCTCCCCGTCGATCCCCAGGCTCTAGTCTTCCCAAACCCTACCTGCATCTTCCCTGCTCCCCTTTTCCCACTACATCCGACTTATCCTTTGGCCTCTCGAATCCTCCATCTTCAGTTGCTTCTGTAACTGGGGCGGCACAGTGGTTGGCACTGCTGCCTCACAGTGCCAGGGACCCAGTTTTGATTCCACCCTTGGGTCACTGTCTGTGCGGAGTCTGCACCTTCTCCCCGTGTCTGCGTGGGTTTCCTCCAGGTGCTCCAGTTCCCTCCCACAGTCTGAAAGACATGCTGGTTAGATGTATTAGTCATGCTAAATTCTCCCTCAGTATACCCAAACAGGCGCCAGAGTGTGGAGACTAGGGGATTTCGACACTAACTTCATGTTAATACAAGCCCGCTTGTGACACTAATAAATAAACTTTAATTTTTTTAAAAAAAATCAAACTCTTCCTCCTGTCCCTCATCACTCTCCCAATATCATGTTTCTAGGTGTCGAGATCACCAACAAACTGTCCCGGTCCCTCCCATGCCAACACAACAGTTAAGAAAGCCCAAAGTCTCTACTTTCTCAGAAGACTAAGGAAATTTGGCATGTCAACAACAACTCTTACCAACTTTTACAAATGCACCATAGAAAGCATTCTTTCTGGTTGTATCACAGCTTGGTATGGGCTCCTGCTCTGCCCAAGACCGCAAGAAACTACAAAGGGTTGTGAAAGAAACTCAATCCATCATGCAAACCAGTCTCTTATCCATCGACCACACTTCCTGCAGCCTTGGCAAAGCGGCCAGCATAATTAAGGGGTCCTTAATTCTCTCTTCCACCTTCTTCCATCGGGAAAAAGATACAAAAGTCTGAGGTCACGTACCAACCGCCTCAAGAACAGCTTCTCTCCTCCTGCCATCAGACTCTTGAATGGACCTATCTCGCGTTAAGTTGATCTTTCTCTACACTCTAGCTATGACTGTAACACAACATTCTGTACTCTCTCCTTTCCTTCCCTATGAACGGTATGCTTTTTCTGTGACACAAAGACTGGTGGATTTGCAGATAGCGATGAGGACCAAAGGACACAGCGGGATTATAGATCAGTTGGAGATTTGGGTGGAGAGACAGCAGATGGAGTTTAATCTGGACAAATGTGAAGTAATGCATTTTGGAAGATAGGAAATATACAATAAATGGCAGAACCCTTAAAGAGTATTGATAGGCAGAGGGATCTGTGTGTACAGATGCACACATCACTGAAAGTGGCAATGCAGGTTGAGAAGATAGTCAAGGTATATGGCAGAAACAATACTTTTCACTGTATACTAATACAGGTATCAATAATAAATCAAATATCCACTGCTCTACTAAGCCCCAAACCACAACTCTACATCATGAACGCTATCAATAGCTCAAGAAAACCAGTATTTTCACCACATGCAGACGTATTGCGATCAACACATATCCCCACAATCTCTGAGCTCAAACCCTTTCGGTGTTGTGAAGGAAACGCCTCACATTTTGCCACCCGCACCTCATTCTTCAACCCACAGCTCCTAAGAGGGTTGACTTACGATGAGAGACTGAGTCTATACTCACTGGAATTTAGAAGAACGAGAGGAGATCTTATAGAAACATACAAGATTATGAAGGAAATAGATAAGATAGAAGAACAGAAGCTGTTTCCAGCTTCTACAAGGAAGAGCAGATTCAGGACTGAGTTGAGGAGGAATTTCTTCACCCAAAGAGTTGTGAATGTGTGGAACTCCCTGCCCAGTGAAGCAGCTGAGGCTCCCTTGTTGAATGTTTTTAAGGCAGAGAAAGATAGATTTTTGAACAGTAAAGGAATTAAGGGTTATGGTGAGCAAGCGGGTTTCCATGAAAAGATCAGCCATGATCTTATTGAACAGCACAGCAGGCTCGAGGGGCCAGATGGCCGACTCCTGGTCCTCGTTCTTACTTTATGTTCTTAAGGGAGGGTTGGCCAGTTGCGAGGTTTGGCTTATGAGGAGAGACTGAGTAGACTGGAACTACACTCACTGGAATTCAGAAGAATGAGGGAGAGATCTTATGGAAAAGTATCAGATTATAAAGGGAATGGGTAAGATAGAAGCAGGGAGGCCATATCCATTGGCGGGTACAAGTAGGGGGGGGGGGGGGGGGGTGTACAAACTGAACTTCTTGAAAAGATCGCAGGGAATCTCCAAGGTGATCAGATATTGGTCCGGACGGGACAGTATGTGCTACAAACTGATCCCAAGGATGTTGCATCCGAATAATTTTTCGATACACGGGCCTCAAGTCTGTGATAACAATATCTTTCTTATGACTACCTCCCAGCCTTGCAGTTTACACACAAGTTGTCCTGGAAGGTTTGCAGTTGCTTTATTGGAGGGATGCTGGCGTCACTGGCTAGACTAACATTTATCACCCATCACTAATTATTCACCAGGTGGTGGTGAGCTGCCTTCTTGAACAGGGCCAGGATAATTAAACCTCAGGGCTGTGGGTTTGGAGTCACACGTAGGCCGGACTGGGTTAGAGTGGCAGATTTCCTTCACTAAAGGGCACTAATAACCAGGTTTTTTTTTAAAATCACAATCTAGCAGCATCTTTTTACTCCATCTTTATTGAATTAATTGAATTTAGATACTACAGGCGCCATAGTGGAATCTAAACTCAAGCCCTTCAGGATCCGGGGTAAGCCTGGATATCAGTCAGTGCAGACTCGATGGGCCAAATGGCCTCCTTCTCTACTGTAAGGATTCTGTGATAACTAATCCAAGGTGGCACAGTGGTTAGCATTGCTGCCTCACAGCGCCAGAGACCCGGGTTCAATTCCCGGCTCGGGTCACTATCTGTGTGGAGTCTGCACATTCTCCCCATGTCTGCGTGGGTTTCCTCCAGGTGCTCCAGTTTCCTCCCACAGTGCAAAGATGTGCGGGCTGGGTGGATTGGCCATGGTAAGTTGCCCCTTAGTGTCAGGGGGACTAGCGAGGGTAAATTGTATGGGGTTGTGGGGATAGGGCCCTGGGTGGGATGGTGGTCGGTGCAGACTCGATGGGCTGAATGGCCTCCCTCTGCACTGTAGGGATTCTGTGATAATTAATCTAGAACTGTTTAAATCATATTTTCCCCACTTCTCTAATTAAGTGACTCCAAGATCATTTCAGGGATTCTGCCAGTCGAGCGGGGCTGCTTTGTCCTGGATGGTGTCAAGCTTTTTGGGTGTTGTCGGAGCTGCACCCATCCAGGCAAGTGGGGAGTATTCCATCACACTCCTGGCTCGTGCCTTGCAGACAGTGGACAGGCTCTGGGGAGGCGGGAGAGGAGTTCCTCTCTCCAGAATTCCCAGCCTCTGACCTGCTCTTGTAGGTACATTCTTTATGCAGCCTGTCCATAAGATCATAAGACGTAGGAGCAGTATTAGGCCATCAACTCTGCTCCGCCATTCAATCATGGCTGATGTTTCCCCATAACCCCTGAGTCCAGTTCAGTCCCTGGCTAATCAGAAAGCACATGGATAGAGAGGGGGCACAGAATAATCCTTCAGATGAGACAATAAATTGGAGTCCTATTGCCTCCGCCAACTCTTGGGAGAGATATTAATGCTACACCACCAGAAAACAAAGATTGCTCATTTATAATCGGTGCGGTTTATGGAAGTTAGTTTGCGTATCACACCACCACAAAGCACCACTCTGTCGGTGAGTGGCTTCAGGGCGTTTCAGACACAAACCGTGCAATTTCAAGTGTCAAACTTCGCTTCCAATCTTTGCCCCGTAACAGAATCAAGGCATCACGGAATAAGGCTGACAGCTGTAAAAATCCAGGGAGTATTCAGCCGGGGCAGGAGTGAGTGTACTCAGCCTCTCCCTCCACTGTGCAATATCTTGGCCTCGCTTGTTGTGTAGATCCACTCACAAAGCTTCATCTGAGGCAGCAGAGAACAGCCAGCACTTGTACAACTGTTCCTCCAGCGACAACAGGAACCACGGCCTGTCACACAGTGAAAAGTATTGTTTCTTGCGCACTATACAGACAAAGCATACCATTCATAGAGGAGGAAAGGAAAGGGGGCAGAACATAGTGTTACAGTCATAGCTAGCGTGTAGAGAAAGATCACCTTAGCGCGAGGTAGGTCCATTCAAAAGTCTGATGGCAGCAGGGAAGAAGCTGATCTTGAAGCAGTTGGTACGTGACCTCAGACTTTTGTATCTTTTTTCCTGTTTGTCACAGAATCCCTACAGTGCAGAGGGAGGCCATTTGGCCCATCGGGCCTGCACCAACCACAATCCCTCTCAGGCCCTATCCCCATAATCCCACGTATTTATCCTGCTAGTCCCCCTGAGACAGGGACAATTTTGCAAGGCCAATCCGCCTATTTTGCGCATCTTTCAGACTGTGGGAGGAAACCGGAACACCCCAGACATGGGGAGAGAGTGCAGACTCCACACAGATAGTTACCCAAGGCCAGAATGGGACCCGGGTCCCTGGCACTGTGAAGCAGCAGTGCTAACCACTGTGCCATCTTTAACAAGAACATTCTCATACGCAATGGGACACCAAGGAGATATTTGGACAGGTAACCAAACACTTGGCCAAGGAGCTAAGTTTTCAGGAATGTTTTGAAGAGGGAGAGGCAGAGAAGGAATTGCAGAGCTGAGGCTCGAGCTTATTGATGGTCTGGTTACCAATGGTACAGAGGTGAGGGGAAAGGACGCAAACATCAGCACAAAGGAAACTGAAAAACCACAAAAACAATCTTACTAATGCAACTGGCCCAAAGCAATCCTGTTCTTAAATAACAGAATTACTCCTCACCAAACGTCACATTTCTGGTCTCGCGATACTCTTCAGACCATCTAATCATAGAACCACTGCAGTGCAAAAGGTGGCTGTTCAGCCCATCGAGTCTGCACTGACCTTCTGAAACAGCATCTCACCCAGGTCCACCACTCCCAGCTCTATTCCTGTAACTCCAGGCATTTACCCTGCTAATCCCCCTAAACTGCGCATCTTTGGACACTAAAGGGCAATTTAGCATGGCCAATCCACCTAACCTGCACATCTTTGCACGCTAAGGGGTAATTTAGCATGGCTAATCCTCTTAGCCTGCACGTCTTTGGACGCTAAGGGACAACTTAGCATGGCTAATCCCCCAAACCTGCACATCTTTGGACACTAAGGGGCAATTTAGCTGGCTAATCCTCCTATCCAGCACATCGTTGGAGTGAGGGTGGAAGCTGGAGCACCCAGAAGAAACCCATGCAGACATGGGGAAAATGCGCAGACACCACACAGCCACCCAAGACCAGAATTGGGGCAGCAAGGTGGTACAGTGGTTAGCACTGCTGCCTCACAGTGCCAGAGACGTGGGTTCAATTCGTGGCTTGGATCACAGTCTGTGTGAAGTTTGCACATTCTCCCTGTGTCTGCATGGGTTTCCTTCAGGTGCTACAGTTTCCTCCATAGTCTGAAAGACATGCTAGTTAGGTGCACTGACCCCGAGCAGGCGACTAGGGGAATTTCACAGTAACTCCATTAACGTAATGGAGCGTTCATGTTAGCCTTACTTGTGACTAATAAGTAAATACATTTTAAACTTGAACCCGGGTCCCTGGCGCTGTGAGGCAATGTGTGTGATTACTGTGCAGTGAGGCAGCAATGCTAACCACTATGCCTCCCTCTTTCAATACATATCCCCGATCAATAGTCAATAGCTGCAGAGACAGCGACGTTCTCTCAATATACAGTAATAAGGTGCAGAATCTACACAGTGTACGGCCCAAGATGAGAATATCCCAAGCGGGTCTGGCAATATGATTTGCTGCGTTTTCCCCTCCCCCTCCAAATACATTTCCTAGGTTTACACGGATAAGCTGCCCATAGCACCTCTCTCACGCACACAGATGTTTCCTCAGGCAGTAATAGACACATTAACCCCTTCCATTCACATTCTCTGCCTTAGACTTTGCCTCATCTCTTTCTCTTATCTGCCTCAGCCACTGGGTCAGTTGGCAGCAGCCTCAAAGGCTTGGGGGACATGTACTCCTGAGGCAAGCCCCTCTCCATTCCAATGTCCACTCAGGGCAGGACCGAGGGCGTGCCTCATTGTTGCAGGTGCTGGGTTTTTTTTTGGATGGTGTTTTTCTTTTCATTCTTCCTCGGGATGTGGGGGTCACCAGAAATGCCAGTACTTGTGACCTATCCCCAACTGCCCTGGGCTCACTCGGCCATTTCAGACGACAGCTAACACATCCCCAGGTAGAGTGGACGCGGAGAGGATGTTTCCACTAGTGGGAAGAGACTAGAATCCCAGGGCGCAACCCCAGAGTGAAGCTCCTTTAACAGGAGGAATTTCTTCAGCCAGAGAGTGGGGAATCTGTGGAACTCTTTGCCTGGGAAGGCTGTGGAGGCCAGGTCATTGAGTGTCTTTAAGACAGAGATAGATAGGTTCCTGATTAATAAGGGGATCAGGGGTTATGGGGAAAAGGCAGGAGAATGGGGATGAGAAAAATATCAGCCATGATTGAATGGGGGAGCAGACACAATAAGCTAATTCTTATCCTATATTTTATGGTCTTATGTCACATGCAGGCCAGACCAGGTAAGAACAGTAGATTGCCTTCCCTAAAGAACATTAGTGAACTGTAGAATCCCTATAAAGTGGCCATTCAGCCCATCGAGTCTGCACTGACCACAAGCCCACCCAGACCCTATTCCCAAAACCCCATAGCTGGACCCTACTTAACACTAAAGGGAAAGTTCGCATGGCCCATCCACCTAACCCGTACATCTTTGGACTGTAAGAAAGCAGGGGAGACCCATGCAGACACGGGGAGAACGTGTAGCACCGTGAGGCAGCAGCGCTAACCACTGTGCCACCGTGCTGACAAGGAGCAGATGGGTCTCCAGGACAATCACCATTCCCAAGATTAGTTTTCAATTCCAGATTTACGGTGCAGCTGCATGGTGGGATTTGGAGCTCAGAGGATTAGCCGATTAGCCTGGGCCTCCGGATTAGTAATCCTGAAACATCACCACTAGGCGCCATTTCTGTCTGCACGTCCTTTTTCTCCACGCTTAATCACCTCTATTAATGGAGACTGTTTCTCTCACCTTCCTTCTCCTGTCGCCCCTATCCTTCAATCACACTTTCTAGCCGCTCTCTCCACATGCTACCATCAAACTCAAAGCATCATCTCTCCAAACAGGGCAACACCTTCCTCTTCCAATGACAAACTTTCAAAACCAAAGCTTGGTACCACCATGCACCAGCCTCCTGATTTTAAGGAGTTGGGGGGGGCGGGGTGGTGGGAATCTCCAATGCCACGGACCCCTGTGTAAATTCCCCGAGGAAAAATGCTCCTGAGGATCAGACTGATGTACGACAGGGAACTCTGTAACCAAATTTGTGAATGGTAAGATCACACAAACAGTGATGTGGATGGCACGGTGGCAACGAGGCGGCACAGTGGTTAGCACTGCTGCCTCACAGTGCCAGGAACCCAGGTTCAATTCCTGGCTTGGGTCACTATATATGTGGAGTCTGCACATTCTCCCCATGTCTGCATGGGTTTCCTCCAGGTGCTCCAGTTTCCTCCCACAGTCCAAAGACGTGCTGGTTAGGGTGCACTGGCCGTGGTAAATTCTCCCTCGGTGTACCCCAACAGGCGCCGAAGCGAGGCGACTAGGGGATTTTCACAGTAACTTCATTGCAGTGTTAATGTAAGCCTTACTTGTGACACTAATAAATAAACTTCAAACTTTTAAATGTGATGATGGGATAATCTATTTCAGCAATGTGAATCAAGGGTTAAATATTGGCCCAGGTCGCTGGGGAGAACACTCCCCCCATCCCCACTCTCTGAAACATATTCCTTGCATCTTCTCAGAAGCTCATTCCAGTTTTCGAAGCTGCTTTCGCGTCACACACTTTTAACCTTTTACTTGGGTTTCCCAATCGCGCGCACGAAAGAATCGTCACGCTGCTACAAGCAATAGTGAGCCAACAGGCAGACAAAACTAGACGCAAGAGCCAGGACTGAAAGCATTGCACAAACGCTACAGTCCTGGGGATTAGGCCAGAAAGTAGCAGGCAGGGGAACAGATTTCAGTGCTGAGCTTAGCCAGGATACCAATGCCAACAAGCTCAACTCTTCCTGCATGCTCGCATATGTTCCACAAAGCACTGACAACTCTCTTGTACCTCGCTCAAGTCACTGTGTCAGAGCGTGAGCATTGCAGCACGTCCGACTACACAAGTCAATAAAGCTTACAGTATTCTGGGCTTTATTAGCAGGAAGTCTCACAGCATCAGGTTAAAGTCCAACATGTTTATTTGATAGCAAAAGCCACTGGCTTTCGGAAGGTGCCTGTTCCAAAAGCTAGTGGCTTTTGCTACCAAATAAACCTGTTGGACCTTAACCTGGTGTTGAGAGACTTCTTACTGAGTTTACTCCACTCCAACACCGGCATCTCCACATCATCTTCATTAGCAGGGGCAGAGAGCAAGGAGGCGATACAGAATTTATACAAGACACTAGAGTTTATTTATTAGTACACTGCAATGAAGTTACTGTGAAAATCCCCAAGTCCCCACACTCCCGCGCCTGTTCAGGTACACTGAGGGAGAATTTAGCATGGCCAGTCCATCTATGATGTGGAGATGCTGGCACTGGACTGGGGTAAACACAGTAAGAAGTCTCACAAAACCAGGTTAATTTGGTAGCGCTCCGAAAGCTTGTGACTTGTGCCACCAAATAAACCTGTCAGTCCATCTAACCAGCACGTCTTTTGGAGCGTGGGAGGAAACCGGAGGAAACCCACACAGGCACGGGGAGAATGTGCAGATTCTGCACCGACAGTGACCGGAGCCGGGAATCAAACCCGGATCCCTGGCGCCGTGAGGCAGCAGTGCTAACCACTGTGCCACCGTGCCGTACCAACCTCAGCTGGAATACTGTGTACAGTTTTGGGTGCAACACTACAGGAAGAGTGTGAATGCATTGGAGAGAGTGCAGAGGAGGTTTACAAGGACGGTTCCAGGAATGAGGAGCATCAGTAATAAGGATAGATTGGAGAAGTTGGGACTGTTGTAGAGTCATTGAGGTTTACAGCATGGAAACAGGCCCTTCGGCCCAACTTATCCATGTTACCTTTTTTTTTAAAATCACTAAACTAATCCCAATTGCCCACGTTTGATCCCAGTTGGCCCACATGGGTCAAACCCATGTAACCGTCTAAATGCTTCTTAAAAGACAAAATTTGCACCCACTTCTACTGCTGCCTCTGGCAGCTCGTTCCAGACACTCACCGCCCTCCGTGTGAAAACATTGCCCCTCTGGACCCTTTTGTATCTCTCCCCTCTCACCTTAAACCTACGTTCTCCTTGGAGAGGGAGAAGGCAGAGAGGGGATTTGATAGAGGCGCTCGAAATCATGAGGGGGCTGGATAGAGTAGATGGGGGGGAAACTGTACCCTCTCGTAAAAGGATCAAGAACAAGGGGGCCACGGACTTAAAAGTGGTTTGTAAAGAGAAGCGAACGTGATGTGAGAGAAAGCTCCTTCACTCAGAGAGTGGTGGGGGTCTGGGAGGCGCTGCCTGGAAGTGTGGTGGAGGCAGGTTCGATCGAGGCATTGAAGACGACATTAAATGATTATTTGAATAGAAATGATGGGCAGCAGTTGGTGGGGGGGGGGGGGGGGGGGGGGGGGTTGGGTGGGGGAGGAGGGGGGGGGAATGGCACCAAATCATGATGCTGGTTTGGAGAGCCAAGGCAGACACGATGGGCCGAATGGCCTCCTCCCGCACTGTTACAATCCCGTGACTCTGAGGAAGCAGCGAGCCGAACCCGACCCTGTCCCTCAGCTGCTGCTGCCAGTCAGGGCAGCAGGGCGAGACCCCCAGCAAGCATCCTCGAGACCCCGCGAGCAGCCTGTGTTCAGCTGGGGAGCGGGACACAGGCAAGAGATGCTGACCCAGCCAGCGACACCCATAAATAAATTTTTTTAAAAATCACTGAGCAGCAGCAGCAGTCGTTATCTCATCGCTGCTAATGGGAGCTTGCTGTGCACAAACCGGTTGCCGCGTTTTCACCATTACAACACAGCAGCGGGTGTTTGAAACCCGGGTTAGCTGGAAAGCCAGTGGAACACTGCAAGGCAGTGAACCGTGCTACATATAAACTAGGGGAAGAGGCTTTGACCTCAGCAGACCATAAAATGTAGCAGCAGAATTAGGCCACTCAGCCCATCGAACCTGCTCTGCCATTCAATCATGGCTGATATTTTTCTCATCCCCGTAACCCCTGATCCCCTTATTAATCAAGGACCTATCGATCTCTGTCTTAAACCCACTCAATGACCTGGCCTCCTCTGCGGCAATGAATTCCACAGATCCACCACCCTCCGGCTGAAAAAATTCCTCATCTCGGGTTCTAAAGGGTTGTCCCTTCACTCTGAGGTTGCGTCCTTGAATCCCAGTCTCTCCACGTCCACTCTATCCAGGCCTCGCGGTATTCTGTAAGTTCCAATAAGATCCCCCCCCTCATCCTTCTAAACTCCCATCGAGTACAGACCCAGAGTCCTCAACCGTTCCTCGTACAACAAGCTCTTCATTCCAGGGATCATTCTTGTGAACCTCCTCTGGATCTCCGTGTACTGCCACCATTAAATACCTCCCTAATAATGGTCACTATTTAACATCGCGGCCACCTGGGTAAGGAACTGGCCAGCAGCCAGAACCTGAGGAATCAGGGAAACATGAAACAAAATGAAACAAGTGAAACAAGCCCTACCCCCCTGAACAATGAGCAGATTCTCCTGTGATCACGTTCAATTAAACAGATTAAATGTTCTTCTCCCCACCACCCGCCTCTGGTTTGTTTTACGCATGAGTCATTGCTGAGGAACCCACTACAAGGCAAGGTGTGGGCTGAATAAACAGGATATAAGGCAGCTGTCCCCCCCCCCCCCCCCCACAGCACAGGCTACCCCAGTTCAGCTTTCATCTGGTTGTCTCACTCAGCACCCAGAGGGCATCTGATGTGGAAAATTGGGAGGGTGGCCCCTGGTGCAGCGGGGGGGCTGGAGAACACTCATGGCACTTGGTAGAGGGAGCTTTACTCTGTATCTAACCCCGTGCTGTCCCTGCTCTGGGAGTGTTTGATGGGGGACAGTGTAGAGGGAGCTTTACTCTGTATCTAACCCCGTGCTGTACCTGTCCTGGGAGTGTTTGATGGGGGGACGGTGTAGAGGGAGCTTTACTCTGTATCTAACCCCGTGCTGTACCTGTCCTGGGAGTGTTTGATGGGGGGACAGTGTAGAGGGAGCTTTACTCTGTATCTAACCCCGTGCTGTACCTGTCCTGGGAGTGTTTGATGGGGGACAGTGTAGAGGGAGCTTTACTCTGTATCTAACCCCATGCTGTACCTGTCCTGGGAGTGTTTGATGGGGGACAGTGTAGAGGGAAGCTTTACTCTGTATCTAGCCCCGTGCTGTACCTGCCCTGGGAGTGTTTGATGGGGTACAGTGTAGAGGGAGCTTCACTCTGTATCTAACCCCGTGCTGTACCTGTCCTGGGAGTGTTTGATGGGGGGGACAGTGTAGAGGGAGCTTCACTCTGTATCTAACCCCCGTGCTGTACCTGTCCTGGGAGTGTTTGATGGGGGGGGACAGAGTAGAGGGAGCTTTACTCTGTATCTAACGCCGTGCTGTACCTGTCCTGGGAGTGTTTGATGGGGGGACAGTGTAGAGGGAGCTTTACTCTGTATCTAACCCCCATGCTGTACCTGTCCTGGGAGTGTTTGATGGGGGACAGTGTAGAGGGAGCTTTACTCTCTCTTTCACCTGTGCAGTTTCAGAGTTGGGGAGTTCTTGCTGCTGACCTTAAATGCCAGAAAGCGGAAAGTGTTAAGATTCTCAAACAATGACAGCCGCTGGCTCAATATGCTGACACTTGCAGTATTCTCAGCCACGTAACTGGGTCACTCCACGATATCTACACAGAAACGCACCAGCACATTCATCACCTCGTGTCCACAATGAAGCGTCACAGCTGTGCGCCTGTTCGGACGCTCGCACAACGTCACAGGCAGTGGAGGTGCTGGCTGCCGCTAATCCTGCCCTCTGACGCATTTTCAAATTAAAACCACTCAACAAGAGTTGGGCCCTTGCTGCAGCAACTTTCTATTTACAGCACACCACACTGGCAAAGTGTTGTCGAGGTCACAACGCTGTGAGCCTGGCCTACATTACCGCACTGTAAAGGGACAAAGGAGTCAAGAGGCAGATCGGAGGCTAACCCACCTCACCGCTGGCTTCAGGCATTGCCAGCTGTGACGTCGCAACTTCCCGCTGCCTCGACAAAGCGGCCAGCATAACCAAGGAACCCACGCGCACTCTCTCTTCCGCGGGAAACTCTAAGGTCAGGTACCAACTGACTTGGGAACAGCTTCTTCCCTGCTGCCATCACACCTGTCTCGCATTAAGTTGATCTTTCTCTACACCCTAGCTATGACTGTAACACCACATTCTGCACTCTCTCCTTTCCTTCTCTATGAGTCAGCACTGCTGCCTCACAGCACCGGGGCCCAGGTTCGATTCCCGGCTCGGGTCACTGTCTGTGTGGAGTTTGCACATTCTCCCCGTGTCTGTGCGGGTTTCCTCCGGGTGCTCCAGTTTCCTCCCACAGTCTGAAAGACGTGCTGGTTAGGATGCACTGACCCGAACAGGCGCCGGAATGTGGCGACTAGCGGAAATTTCACAGTCACTTCATTGCACTGTTAACTTAAGCCTTACTTGTGACTAATAAATAACCTTGGAACTTTGGTACGTTTTATCTGTATAGTGTGCAAGAAACAATACTTTTCACTGTATACACGTGTCACTAATAAATCAAACCGAACCCTGGCTCTCTGGATTACAGTCCAGCGACAATACCACTACGCACTGCTTCCCCATGTAGGCTAAGGAAAAAACATATTTACAAGTAGCCCTTTCCACGGGAACTTTTCCAACTCAGCAGCAGAGTTATTCAATAAACTGAATGCTGCTTTTGTTTCCGAACATCCGTCTGGCCGAGTGAGATCGATGGGAAAAGCGTACAGTAAACATGATACTACTCTACTCTGGTAAATAAAATATTGGTTGTAACGCATCCACTAATGGCTCTGAGGGTGGCTCTGTGGTGAGAGAGTGAGCTCAAAACAACAAGCTGTGTTTATGTAGCATCTTCAACGTAAGATGCTCGCGGTGCCCAATGTGTGCGCGTTATTGAACGAGATTCAGCAGGACATACAGTAAGCAACACGGGACGACAAAAAGATTGAAGGGGGGGGGGGGGTCTTAAAGGGAGGGGTGCTGGGGGATTCCAGAGCGCACGGTCTCCCAGCAGTTTATGGTGTGACTGCCAATGACGGAGCAACAGCAGTGGGGGTTGAGCAAGAGGCGAAAACAGGAGGAGCACAGAGATATTGGCTGGTTAGGAAATGAGGGGCTGACCCCCCCAACAGTGAGGCGCCCCCTCGACACTGACCCCCCACCCCCCGACAGCGAGGCGCCCCCTCGACACTGACAGTGCTCGAGCCCTGGGCTACTGACTTAGACTTACACCTTACACAGAAACACAGAAGATCGGAACAGGGGAAGACCATTCAGTCCCTTCAAACCTACTCTGCCATTCATCACAATCGTCCAACTCTATAGCCTAATCCTGCTTTCTCCCCATAACCTTTGATCCCATCCGCCCCAGGTGCTATATCCAGTCGCCTCTTGAATACATTCAATGTTTTTGCATCAACTATTTCCTGCGGGAATGAATTCCACTGGCTCACCACTCTCTGGGTGAAGAAATGTCTCCTCACCTCTGTCCTGAATGGTCTACCCTGAATCCTCAGACTGCGACCCCCTGGTTCTGGACTCCCCCCACCAACAGGAACATCCTCCCTGCATCCGTCTGGTCCTGTTAGAATTGTTTGAGTCTCTCTGAGATTCACCCCTCGTTTGCCTGAACAAACAATCCTAATCTCGTCAATCTCGCCTCGTACATCAGTCCCGTCACTCCCTGCGAGATCTTTCCGATCCAGCATCAAGAACGTGACCAGAATCAGGAACGAGACAGCTTCCTAACCAACCGAGGGGTCTGTTCGAGACCACCCACCCTCACAGTAACCACACCCTCCCTCCCCCCCCTTATCCATCCTCCTCGGGGCATTTAACACAAGACTCTCTCTCTCGTGCAGTTGTTTGTAACTGGGTAACCATTCCTGTCCTGCAAACAGACACGTCAGAGACATAACCAGCTGCGGAACATCAGCTGTATGTTAAAACTTTAATCTTAACAGCTACAGATCTTTCCTCCAATTTTTCAACACAAAAAAAAAAATCCCACTACCATCTGTTAGCGGTCAAGACAACTGGGAAACAGTCTGCTTTAACCTATCCCCCCCCCCAACAGAAATAAAGCTGCAATACAGTTCCATTGCACAATCGTGTGGGCCTCGATGTCTAAACTTTTGCCTGTTCCCATGTTACTTGGCAGCCTGTGACGCTGTAATTACTCAATCCCAGAAGCTGCAGATTCCGCTGTTGTCTCAGGATTCCCAGAGCTGCTATTTGCTTCTCTCTCTCTCTCGGGTTGAAGGGGGAAACACGGATCGGTGGGAAAATGCACTGACCCGGCACGTGGCACAGCGGGCTGCTGGACCGAGGGGCGGGCGGGCGACAGACAGACAGACAGGGGAGGTCAGGGGGGGAGGCGCACCTCTTACACCACCCCTCAACCACACTTCCTAAGGCTGCGGCGTCGATAGAGACACAGCCTGGGAAAATCCCGTCAACTACAGCCCGGAGAAGAAGAAACTCCAAGGACACAACCGAGGGTGCGTGGGGACCACCAGAACAGACAGCGTTAAACTTCAATTTAAACTCTAAAGCTGCACGCGCAGACGTAGCCCCCCACCCCCCTCAACTCCCGGCCCGCCCCGCGCAGACACATCTCACCCCCCCACCCCCCCATTCCCAGCCCGGCCCGCCCCGCGCAGACGCATCTCACCCCCCACCCCGCCCCACCCCGCGCAGACACAGCCCCCTCCCTCCCGCCCCATGCAGACGCAGCCCCCCACCGCCCCGCGCAGACGCAGCCCCCCCCGCCTCGCGCAGACGCGGCCCACCCTGCCCAGACGCGGCCCCCCTCCCTCCTGCCCTGCACAGACACGGCCCGCCCCTCGCAGACGCAGCCCCCCCCCTCACCCCACACAGACGCACCCCCCTCCATCCCACCCCGCACAGACGCGGCCCCCCCCCCACTCCCTCCCCGCAAGACGCGCCCCCCACCACCCCGCGCAGACGTGGATCCCCCCCCCCGCCCTACACAGACACGCCCCCACCCCCCGTCCCGCCCCGCGCAGACGCAGCCCCCCTCCCTCCGTCCCGCCCCGCACAAACACAGCCCGCTCCCTCGGGTGAGCAGCACTCCTGCATCGCCGCATTTCTCTACGGATCAACAGGTTGTGAGGCAGCTCCAGAAATGTTTTGCATAATTCAGCTGCCGAATAAGCTCATTTCAAACAAACCACTTCACAACAGCTGAAAAACAGCCCTGTATAATAACATTCCCTGCCCTCCTGCTTCACAAAAACTATTTACTTCAGTTTTTTTTTTTAAAAGTTACGTCAAGCCTGAAGCATATGGTACAAGTTACTGGAATCCCTTTACAGAGACAGCCACACCAAACATGACACAGCTCCCACCTTAGTGCCACCTTCCAGCAACTACTCAACATTAGAGGTGGCACAGGGGTTAGCACTGCCACCGCACAGTGCCAGGGACCCAGGTTCAATTCAGGCCTTGGCTCACTGTCTTGTGTGGAGTCTGCACATTCTCCCCATGTCTGCATGGGTTTCCTCCCAAGATGTGCAGGTTAGGGGGATTGGCCATGCTAAATTTCCCCTTGGTGTCCAAAGATGTGCAGGTTAGGAGGACTGTCTGTGTTAAATTGCCCTTAACATCCAGGGATGTGCCAGTCGGGGGTGGGGTTAGCCGTGGGATAGGGCAGGGTGGGGAGTCTGTGTAACATACTTTGTTGGTGCTGACTCAAAGAGCAAAGAAAATTACAGCACAGGAATAGGCCCTTCGGCCCCTCCAAGCCTGCAGTGACCATCAAGCTCCCAGAATATTTGTTCCCATCAAGCAACGCTGCCTTTACCCAGTGCGTCTCGCACAACTTCAATGGAATCTGCTCTCGCTTCCCCAAACTAGACTATAAACACCAAGGGCAGTGGTGTCTGTTGGCCCTTAGCTCCCTCAGAGGTCAAGAAATGGCCAGCTCCGCTCAGAAAGGTTCTAAAACTCACGTACTCTCTCACTTACTTTGATAATAATTTGGGCAAACCCAGTGTCCTTACTGGAGGAAAGATGGAGCAGACTGTTCCAGAAGTTCTGAGAGAAGCAGATTTTAGTGAGCTGAAGGAAATCAGCACTAGCGGGAAAAATTATTTTTGGAGGGGATCAGAAGGCAGATAAATCTCCAGGTTCTGATCACCTTAAACTTAAGCGGTCCTGGAAATAGTAGATCCATGACTCGATGGGCCAAATGGCCTCCTTCTGCACTGTAGGGATCCTATGATTCCAGCAGTGGGAATTGAGCCGGGCTCCCCAGAGCAAGCTGGCATTCTTGAAAGGGCGATAAGGAGTCTCACAACACCAGGCTAAAGTCCAACAGGTTTGTTTGGTAGCACAAGCTTTCGGAGCGTTGCTCCTTCTTCAGCTTAATGAAGAGTGAACTCCTCACTGACCTGATGAAGGAGCAGCGCTCCAAAAGCTTGTGCTACCAAATAAACCTGTTGGGACTTTAACCTGGCTTTGTGAGACTTCTTACTGTGTCCACCCCAGTCCAACGCCGGCATCTCCACATCATTCTTGAAAGGCGCAGTAGTATTATGGTGTCCAAGGGTTGTGAGGGTTAACAGGAGACTGGGGAAACAGGAGAGGCCACAATATGATGAAACAGCATCAGACGGGATGGTAGACAGTAGTCTTGAGTCTAAATGAAGATGGTACCTAGTCAGGACTGTAGCCCATAAACATGAATATTGCTCGCTATGTGTTATTAAACAGTTATCGTTCACAATAGCTCATTGCTTTCCTGAACTGAGAGATTTAAACTGAAGCCGATTTTCTTTCTCTTGACTTACTCTAAGGTGTTGTTTTTCCTGTTTTTGGCTGGTCGTCACACTTCATGGTGCTGCCTTGAATCTGGGCAGCAGCATTTTGGTGTCTGGACTTTCCTCACCCTTTTGTGATCTGGCTAGGTCCCTCGAGTCTGCTTTTGATTGGGTTTTACAGCAGAGTTATTGTTGAAGAATTAAAGCCCCTAGACCTCTCCGAGAGACGGTGTGATACCCTACAACATGGTGGGTGCGGGTAAAGGATCTCCAGGTCCTTAGGAATAAAAAAACTGGAGAAACTGCAGTCCGGCCTGAGAGAAGTGAACCTAATTTGAAGGTCTTGGGTGTGAACTTGGCTAACACACAAGAAGCTCCAGTCTGGACACGGGGTTGAGGGGCTGAAGCGTTGACAACAATCCACTGTGCAGCCCGAGGGAACGCCCCGGAGCATGCAGTGGTCCGCTGCAAGACCTGACCAAAAGCAGAGTCAAAGGACCTAGCCAAATCACAAAAGGGTGAGCAAACTCCAAAAACAAAAAAGGCTGCTGCCCAAATCACAACACAAAGTGCGGCGACCAGGCAAAAAAAAAAGGGGAAAATAACATCTCAAAGAAAGAGGAATAGAAATTGGCTTCAATTTAACTCTCCAAACTAGCAAAAGCGACCGGCTGGCCAAATCGATTTGTTCAAAAGATTTTCCGGAGAATCACTGAAGATTAAAACTGGTTTGTCACATTGACACGGGGCTGCCAAACCCTGAACAGCTTGGGAAGAGATGAAACAATTTGCGCAGCGCCATTTAAAAGAAAATGAAAGTCATTCTCTCCTGTGCTGAAAGTAACCACGCATGGTAAAACCGCCAGACCAATTGAGGCAGATGGAACAGCCAAACTAGGTACAAAATTGGGCTTTATGAGGAAAGGAACCAGAGGCTGAAGAAGTGAATGCATTATTATATTCAGTAGGTTCAATAGCCAATGACATAATCACCAGACAGAGCCTGGGAGGGACTGCTGTCAGTGCAGGCTTGATGGGCTGAATGGCCTCCTTCTGTACTGCACGGCTTCTATAATTTCATGAACTCAGCAAGGCCCTTTAGACAGAAAAGTCCAAATCCATAACCTCTACCATCTAGAAGGGCAAGGGCGGCAGATCCCTGGGCACGCCACCCCCTGCAAGTCCCCCTCCGCACCACTCACCATCCTGACTTGTAAACACATCACACACTACTATTGCTGGGTCAAAAATCCTGGACGTCCCTCCCCAACCATACCATGGATGTAGCTACTGTGCTTTAAGAAGCGGCTTCAACATCTTCAGGGGTGTGCAATAGATGCCAGCCTCGCCCAGACCCTGGCTACACATCACAGGAATCGGTGATCACATCACCCAAACACAGGCCTCTTTACAGGCCGCACTCACCACGACACCACAGTACTGACACCGGACACTCTGATGTGACTAAAAGCACAGATTAAACAAGGTGAAGACTAAATACGCCACCTTCCCAGCAGAAAGAAAAACAGTAAAAACCCACGCAGCGTGTCATCTGGGAGCCAAAATCAGTGACGAGAAAACTGTTCAGACTTAAACAGCATCCGAAAGACAATTCTCTGTAACAAGGGCACGGTGGCACAGTGGTTAGCACGGCCACCTCAGTGCCAGGGACCTGGCTTCAATTCCGGCCTCGGGTCCCTCGCTATGTGCAGAGTCTGCACGTTCTCCCCGTGTCTGCGTGGGTTTCCTCCCACACTCCAAAGATGTGCGGGTTGGGTTGGCCGGCCGTGCTAAATTGTCTCAGTGCCCGTGGGATTAGCTGGGTAAATGAGGGCTATGGGGACAGGGTCAGGGTGGGATTGTGGTTGGTGCAGACTTGATGGGCCAAATGGCCTCCTCCTGCTGTGTAGGGATTCTATGATTCTGTGAAGCGCATCTTCATTCAGCACCAGTCTCCTGCTCCTAGCAACCATGTGTGCTATGTTTATGACTATTTGCACATCTGCAGACAGCAAGCGCACCTTTATGTCACCAAAGTTTCACAGTTGTCCAGATGTTGGGTACATTGTGGTACTCCAATACAGTATGGAGGGCCGTCAGCTACAGATAGGGTTGGATAGCGGGGTGAAGCCAAGGGGAGCAAGCTGGAACAGGTTCCATCCATCTGCTTAAGGGTCAAAGTTTTTTTAAAGTTTATTTATCAGCGTCGCAAGTAGGCTTACATTAACACTGCAATGAAGTTACTGTGAAAATCCCCCAGTCACCTGTTCGGGTTCAGTGAGGGAGAATTCAGCACGGCCAATGCACACTAACCAGCACGTCTTTCAGACCAGGAGGAAACCCACGCAGACATGGGGAGAACGTGCAGACTCCGCACAGACAGTGACCCAAGCCAGGAATTGAACCCGGGTCCCTGGCGCTGCGAGGCAGCAGTGCCAACCGCTGCGTCACCCAAGACGTTTTGGGAATGTGGGAAAAATTCGTGCCCACAAGTGGTGAGGGGAGGGGTTGGGGCTGAACATTCAGTGCTGTCTAGCCGTTCCCAGGCAACTGGAAGCAATACGGTGGCACAGTGGGTTAGCACTGCTGCCTTACGGTGCCAGGGACCCGGGTTCGATTCCCGGCTTGGGTCACTGTCTGTGTGGAGTCTGCACATTCTCCCCGTGTCTGCGCGGGTTTCCTCCGGGTGCTCCAGTTTCCTCCCGCAGTCCGAAAGACGTGCTGGTTAGGGTGCGTTGGCCATGCCAAATTCTCCCTCAGTGTAACCCGAACAGGAGTGTGGCGACTAGGGGATTTTCACAGTAACTTCATTGCAGTGTTAATGTGAGCCTACTTGTGACACTAATAAAAAAAACTTTACTTTAAAAAAAAACTCCCTGAACCCAGAGGAAAGGTGCGACATGTGGAAAGCAGTGAAACCTTGCTAAGACATCTCCAATGGCTTTGCCCCCCAGTAACACGGGATTGTGTAGTGTGATGACAGCAGCCATTACAGTGAGGACTGCACAATGTAACGCTCTGTTATGGCACAGTTCAACATGACTCAACCAGTTCCTCCAGGTCCACCAGGATTAATTGCTTTAAATGGACTCTTCAGAGAACAGTTAATGGTTAGAACTGTAGCACTGCTCATAAATCTCCAACTATCAGAAAGAATTTAGTCACTCCTGACCACCCCCACCTTGAATTTGATACCGGACAAGCAGGAGGGAGGTGTGGGCTGGGGCATGGAAGAACCGAAACCCAGATAACCCTGCGAGTGACGGGTAAAACACAGGAGGAGGCCATTCGGCCCCGCTCCGCCATTCTTTACAATCATGACTGATTATCGAATGCCCAGTGGTCAGCACTGCTGCCTCACCGCGCCAGGGACCCGGGTCCGCATTCCAGGCTCGGGTCACTGTCTGTGCAGTGTCTGCACATTCTCCCCGTGTCTGCGTGGGTTTCCTCCCACACACTCCAAGATGAGCAGGTTAGGGGGACTGGCCGTGCTAAATCACCCCTCAGTGTGCGTCAGGGGGATTAGCTGGGTAAACACGTGGGGTAATAGGGATAGAGCCTGAGTGAGATGCTCTGCTGGAGAGTGGGTGCAGAATCGATGGGCCAAATGGCCTCTTTCTGCACTGCAGGGATTCTGCATCGCCTGAGTCAGAATGGACAGGACTCCCTCAGGAAGCCATGAATCCCGCACAGACGGCCTGTGTAGGGATTTGTATCTGATGAGTGAGAATCCCCTACTCTCCCCTCTCCCCCTATTGCCATTAGGGTAAGGGAGCACTCAACCAAGGAATGGAAAACCAGCTGAGTTACTGATTCTCTGACCCCACCCCGCACTGCCCAGGGGGGCGGGCGCCGAGGGAGCGCCGCACTGCCCAGGGGAGCGGGCGCCGAGGGAGCGCCGCACTGCCCAGGGGGGCGGGCGCCGAGGGAGCGCCGCACTGCCCAGGGGGGCGGGCGCCGAGGGAGCGCCGCACTGCCCAGGGGGGCGGGCGCCGAGGGAGCGCCGCACTGCCCAGGGGTGCTGAATTTGGGATAAGACATTGAACTGAGGCTCCAGCTGCCTGCTTGGGTAGATCTAAAAGACAACTTGGCAGCACCTCTCTTGCATTCCAGTCAACAGTTACCCAGTATTATGATAACAAGCAGCTCAGTGGCAACCACTGAAGCAATGAGTCTAGTCACTATCACATTGCTGTGGGAGCTTGCTGTGCACATACTGACTGCACATATCATGGTGGCACAGTGGTTAACATTGCTGCCTCACAGCATCAGGGATCCGGGTTCAATTCCCAGCTTGGGTCACTGTCTGTGTGGAGTCTGCACATTCTCCCCGTGTCTGCATGGGTTTCCTCTGGGTGCTCCAGTTTCCTCCCACAGTCCAAAGATGTGCAGGTTAGGTGGACTGGCCGTGCTAAATTGCCCCTTAGTGCCCAAAGATGTGTGGGGTTAGGTAGATAGTCCATATTAAATTTTCCTTTAGTATCCAAAGATGTGCAGGTTGGGGGGATTAACAGGGTTAATATGTGGGATGAAAAGCTGGGTCGGTGAAAAATCGACAGGCTGAATGGCCTCTTGCTGCACTGTGGGCATTCTAGGATACTCTGACCACCCCTCAAAAAGCAAACCGCTGGCTGCGAGGGGCTCCGAGACATCCAGCACGCTTGGAAACAGCTGCATCAGGTCAGGTTCTCTCTCAGGTCTGAAGGACAGCCCCGAATGGACACAGATGGCAGGCGAGAAATGGCACAAAGAGCAGGGAAAACAAAATACGGGACGCAGCTTCAGAGGAAGAGAAGAACTTGGATCCAGATACCCAGCAAGTAAAGTTTCGCTGATAGATAGAGAACCCCCCTAATGACCTCTCCTCTTCCAGAGAGTATCTCACACACACCACCCTCGCTTCCCAAAAACCTCTGCCCCTTTCCCATCTTTGCTGTTTTGGTACCAAGTGAGTGATTTATTGAATTAAATGAAACTGTTCCCATTATTTACAACCGTCTGTCCCACTGCCTCTCCCAAACAGTAAAAAAAAACGGCAGCAAATTGGACCACTCGCTTTGGAAATAATTGACTGATGCACCACTCTACGCTCACACACACTCATTCGCTCGCTGGGGTCACTAATACTTTCCTGTTACAGCCATACCCCTCTGCCAGGGGATGTCAGACTGCGGAGGTGCAGAGATTAGTCTCTGAAACACCAGGTCTGGGGAGTTGGTCACTCAGGAGGTACCCCCCCCCAAACTGGCAGAGGGACACCTACACCGGTCAAAATAGGAAAAGAGAGAGAGAGAGAGAGAGAGAGAGAGAGAGAGAGAAGGGGAGAAAGAGAGAGAGAGAGAGAGAAGGGGAGAAAGAGAGAGAGAGAGAGAGAAGGGGAGAAAGAGAGAGAGAGAGAGAGAAGGGGAGAAAGAGAGAGAGAGAGAGAGAAGGGGAGAAAGAGAGAGAGAGAGAGAGAGAGAAGGGGAGAAAGAGAGAGAGAGAGAGAGAGAGAAGGGGAGAAAGAGAGAGAGAGAGAGAGAAGGGGAGAAAGAGAGAGAGAGAGAGAGAAGGGGAGAAAGAGAGAGAGAGAGAGAGAAGGGGAGAAAGAGAGAGAGAGAGAGAGAAGGGGAGAAAGAGAGAGAGAGAGAGAGAAGGGGAGAAAGAGAGAGAGAGAGAGAGAAGGGGAGAAAGAGAGAGACAGGGAAGGGGAGAAAGAGAGAGACAGGGAAGGGGAGAAAGAGAGAGACAGGGAAGGGGAGAAAGAGAGAGACAGGGAAGGGGAGAAAGAGAGAGACAGGGAAGGGGAGAAAGAGAGAGACAGGGAAGGGGAGAAAGAGCGAGACAGGGAAGGGGAGAAAGAGCGAGACAGGGAAGGGGAGAAAGAGCGAGACAGAGAAGGGGAGAAAGAGCGAGACAGAGAAGGGGAGAAAGAGCGAGACAGAGAAGGGGAGAAAGAGCGAGACAGAGAAGGGGAGAAAGAGCGAGACAGAGAAGGGGAGAAAGAGCGAGACAGAGAAGGGGAGAAAGAGCGAGACAGAGAAGGGGAGAAAGAGCGAGACAGAGAAGGGGAGAAAGAGCGAGACAGAGAAGGGGAGAAAGAGCGAGACAGAGAAGGGGAGAAAGAGCGAGACAGAGAAGGGGAGAAAGAGCGAGACAGAGAAGGGGAGAAAGAGCGAGACAGAGAAGGGGAGAAAGAGAGAGACAGAGAAGGGGAGAAAGAGAGACAGAGAAGGGGAGAAAGAGAGAGACAGAGAAGGGGAGAAAGAGAGAGACAGAGAAGGGGAGAAAGAGAGAGACAGAGAAGGGGAGAAAGAGAGAGACAGAGAAGGGGAGAAAGAGAGAGACAGAGAAGGGGAGAAAGAGAGAGACAGAGAAGGGGAGAAAGAGAGAGACAGAGAAGGGGAGAAAGAGCGAGACAGAGAAGGGGAGAAAGAGCGAGACAGAGAAGGGGAGAAAGAGCGAGACAGAGAAGGGGAGAAAGAGCGAGACAGAGAAGGGGAGAAAGAGCGAGACAGAGAAGGGGAGAAAGAGCGAGACAGAGAAGGGGAGAAAGAGCGAGACAGAGAAGGGGAGAAAGAGCGAGACAGAGAAGGGGAGAAAGAGCGAGACAGAGAAGGGGAGAAAGAGCGAGACAGAGAAGGGGAGAAAGAGCGAGACAGAGAAGGGGAGAAAGAGCGAGACAGAGAAGGGGAGAAAGAGCGAGACAGAGAAGGGGAGAAAGAGCGAGACAGAGAAGGGGAGAAAGAGCGAGACAGAGAAGGGGAGAAAGAGCGAGACAGAGAAGGGGAGAAAGAGCGAGACAGAGAAGGGGAGAAAGAGCGAGACAGAGAAGGGGAGAAAGAGCGAGACAGAGAAGGGGAGAAAGAGAGAGACAGAGAAGGGGAGAAAGAGAGAGACAGAGAAGGGGAGAAAGAGAGAGACAGAGAAGGGGAGAAAGAGAGAGACAGAGAAGGGGAGAAAGAGAGAGACAGAGAAGGGGAGAAAGAGAGAGACAGAGAAGGGGAGAAAGAGAGAGACAGAGAAGGGGAGAAAGAGAGAGACAGAGAAGGGGAGAAAGAGAGAGACAGAGAAGGGGAGAAAGAGAGAGACAGAGAAGGGGAGAAAGAGAGAGACAGAGAAGGGGAGAAAGAGAGAGACAGAGAAGGGGAGAAAGAGAGAGACAGAGAAGGGGAGAAAGAGAGAGACAGAGAAGGGGAGAAAGAGAGAGACAGAGAAGGGGAGAAAGAGAGAGACAGAGAAGGGGAGAAAGAGAGAGACAGAGAAGGGGAGAAAGAGAGAGACAGAGAAGGGGAGAAAGAGAGAGACAGAGAAGGGGAGAAAGAGAGAGACAGAGAAGGGGAGAAAGAGAGAGACAGAGAAGGGGAGAAAGAGAGAGACAGAGAAGGGGAGAAAGAGAGAGACAGAGAAGGGGAGAAAGAGAGAGACAGAGAAGGGGAGAAAGAGAGAGAGACAGAGAAGGGGAGAAAGAGAGAGAGACAGAGAAGGGGAGAAAGAGAGAGAGAGAAGGGGAGAAAGAGAGGGAGGGACAAGATGGAAGACAGGGAGCTGAAGAGGAATAGTACCACACAAACAAAAACAAACAAGGAAATCTCCAAGGCAAAGCTACTGATATACACCAGAAAATGGACGCTAGGATTAACAACGAAGATCAGTGCACTAACACGGGAGAAAATTAAATCTGTCTCAGCAACACAAAGATGGACTGGGAAACAAATCAAATAAAATTCAAACAAAGTGGGAAAGAGAAATCAATCACAGGTCAGATTCATAAGGGAAACACAACTCATTTCCTTCTCCACTATGTACTCGAGGAACGGCATGTTTTGTCTGTATAGCACGCAAGAAACACTACTTTTCACTGGAAACTCCTTCATGTGACAATAAATCAAAACAAAATGCAGCAGGTTAAAGAACTAAAACAGGAAAGACAAAGGAAGAATGAAAATTAAAGAAAAGCTGGAAAAATAAAACAAAAGTGAAAAATAAGATACTAAAATTCTACATTAAAGGACACCGAATAACAAAGAAAAAGGGTGATTAAACTGCAGCCTCTACAGATAGGAGAGCGAGACAAACCAAACAGGAGAAGGGAAAATTAAAGATCAAATGTAAACACTTGAAACTGAAGCTTTGTTCACAATTCGAACAGGAAAGATAAAAGGAACAGGAAGGCAGATTTAAATTCAAACACAAACCAGTAACAAACGTATTAGCTCAGAATTTAACTAAAAACGCTGTGTGGGGGGTGGTGGGGAAACTTTTGTTTAAATAAAACACGAAGCCCCCTCCCCGCCAACCTGGAAAACTTGTGGAAAAATAGATACAATCCCAGTCAACAAGAAGTAAAACAAACCCCCTCTCCCCAGAAAAGTAGCAATCAGGGAAAAAACAGAGGGAGAGACACAAACAATGGCAAGTTCCAGTCAAGAGACCGGCAGAACAAGACAACAATCAGAAAGATAAAGGGAAAGGGGAAACGTAGAAAGGAAACAGCAGAAACAAGAAAACAAAAGGGGAAAAAAAACCTGTTCAGCAGCAAGCTAAACTGATAAAAGGCAATAAATTCAGAGAATAAACCATACTGAATACAAGACAACTGTAAACATAAACTCATTGTCACAGGAACCAACAGCAGAAAAAGACAAGCAGATTAAAAGCAACAGATAAAAGAAATTAAGAAATAAACAGAAGAGATGTAAATAAGCATTCCTGGTTTGGCGGGGTGTGGGGGGGAATTTAAACATAAACACAGGGGGTTGGTGGGGAGGTGAAGGTGGCATTTTGGTAGGTAGGTACACAGCCTGGGAGAGAACATCCCCCTCATGGGGGAGAGGAGGAGGAGGAGGAGGAGGGGGGGGGGGGATCAGATTGCAAACTGGGATCCTCCAACTGCCCACCCCCCTCCCTCCACACACACACACACAAAACAAAAGCAACCACAAAATGTGTCCTGTGATCATTCTCAGGGTTACAGCGATATGTTTTTCTTAAATGACTCTTGCTCACATTCTTTCTACCCCTTGCTACTAGCTTCCCACTCCCCCCGGCAACCCCTCAAAAAAAAAGGTGGGGGGGGGAAAGAAACAGGTGGGCTACACACTACACCCACAATCGCTCCAAGACCCAGACCCCCCAGAACATTGAGTTCAACAAACGCATCCGATGGTCACGAAACTCAAACATCACGTTGAACTTTGGACCGACTGGGTTTTTTAAAAAAAAATTAAGACGCGAGATCATTCCTTTGTTTCAAATAAAAGGAAATTGCACAACAAAACTTTTTTTGTTTGCCACATTTCGCGGGATCACTGAAAAAGTAATAACGTAGACAAAAATACACCTGAAAGTAAATTAATTAAAATAAAACAAGGATACAGATCACAGCAATTACTCGCTAATCATCAGGTAATATTAATGGATAACTTATTCATTTGAGAATAACTTAGCTTCCAAAGTTAGACGAAAGATGTAGGCGAAAAGTTTTAAAGATGGCATTGTTTTATGGAAACATTTATCAATAATTATTAGGAAGTCTGAAGGCGTAGATTTTCTGAGAGAGAGAAAAGAGAAGAGAACACAAAACAAAGTCTTGAGAAAAAATTCTACTTACTTTCCGCATCCGTGTGTCCCAGAGTGAGAGAGGTACAGACAACGAGCAAACCCCAGAACAAGGTCACAGTCTTTGTTCTACATTTGCTTCCCATTCGGGGGGTACAAGGAATCATCCTGGCTGACCTCTCCGTCAAAAACAACGCCGCGACAAAACAACAAATAAAATAAATAAATCTAACCAAACCCCCCCTCCCTCCCACCCCCCCCCCAAACCACCCCCTTAACTTTCTAACCAGAGAGAGAGAGAGAGGGGGGGTGAGACAAAAACAGATGGGAGCAGAGCGGAAAATTTCAAGGAAACATTTGTGCGGAATTTGTGATTTGGGGGGGGGGGGGGGGGGGGTGGTAGGGGGGAACAGGGATTGAGGGGAAAAATAAGGATAGGGGGCTAGGGGGAAAACAGGGATTGAGGGGAAAAATAAGGATAGGGGGCTAGGGGGAAACAGGGATTTGGGGAAACAGGGATTTGGGGGGTAGGGGGAAACAGGGATTTGGGGAAAACAGGGATTTGGGGGTGGGGAGGGGGGCTTTTAAATTCTCCGTTCAAGGAGGAGTCAAGGGAAGGGGGGAATAGGGGAAGTTAACTGTTGCAGATTAAAGATGTTTTCTTCCTCTCTTTGGTTACACTGTCTCCCTCTTTTGCTTCCTTCTCCCCTTTTTGGTTTCAACCTTCTCTGTGTTTCATTGTAAAGACTAGGGAACACCAAGATTCCCCATCCTCTGGTTCCATCCTTCCTTTAAGGGGAGAGAAAAAAAACACAGAAACAACAGAGAAAAATAAATGTATCCTTTTTGTTTAAGAGGAAAAGAAACCTGGATAAATTTTTGGTGGTGATTTTTTTTTCCCCTCTCTGTCTCACATCCAGTTCACAGCAACATCTTCTCTTCTCTCCCCAGTTATTTGCTGCTGGGTTCTCTCCCCCCTCCTCTGTAATTTTTTTTGGGGGGGGGGATTTGGTTTGAATCCTCCCCCCTTGTTGTTTGTTTGGGAGAGCAGGAGGAGGGGGAGGGAGGGAAGGAGAAGCGTGGCGCCTCTCAGGGCTTTTCCAGGAGGGGGAAAGAGGAGGAAGGGAAGGGAAGGGAAAGGGGGGGGGGTTTGTTGTCTGCTGGATCGCCCCCCTCCCGGGAAGATGTGCCCCTGTCCCTGGGGCAGTGCTAGCCTGGCTCCGGGAGGAGGTTGAAGGCTGGTGGTGGTGCGGGGGGGGGAGGTTTCCGAGGCTGTGTGGCTCTGTCTGAGGCTCGGTGCTGCCGCTCCGCCGCCGCCGCCGCTGTCTCAGTGACTCAGCCCCGCTGGTAAACAGGCTGACTCACACAGCAGCCCCGGCAACCCGACCTGGACTCGGAGCCGGACTGACTGAGACTGCCTGCCTGCACTGGGGGACTAGCCCAGACTGGGGGGGTGGGGGGTGGGCTGGGGGACTGAACTGGACTGGGAAACTAGCTTGGAGTGGAGGACTAGCCTGGATTGGGTGGACAAGCTCGGAATGGGGGCACTAGCCTTACAGAAAGACAGACAGAGATCACACACAAATACAGACAGAGATCAGACAGAAATACAGACAGATCACACAGAAATACAGACAGATCACACAGAGATCAGACAGAAATACAGACAGAGATCACACAGAAATACAGACAGATCACACAGAAATGCAGACAGAGATCACACAGAAATACAGACAGGGATCACACAGAAATATAGGCAGATCACACAGAAATACAGACAGATCGCACAGAAATGCAGACAGAGATCACACAGAAATACAGATAGAGATCAGACAGAAATACAGACAGAGATCACACAGAAATACAGACAGATCACACAGAAATACAGACAGAGATCACACAGAAATACAGACAGGGATCACACAGAAATGCAGACAGAGATCACACAGAAATACAGATAGAGATCAGACAGAAATACAGACAGAGATCACACAGAAATACAGACAGATCACACAGAAATGCAGACAGAGATCACACAGAAATACAGACAGGGATCACACAGAAATATAGGCAGATCACACAGAAACACAGACAGAGATCACACAGAAATACAGACAGATCGCACAGAAATACAGGCAGGGATCACACAGAAATACAGGCAGGGATCACACAGAAATACAGGCAGAGATCATACAGAAATACAGGCAGGGATCACACAGAAATACAGACGGAGATCACAGAGAAATACAGACGGAGATCATACAGAAATACAGGCAGGGATTACACAGAAATACAGACAGAGATCACACAGAAATACAGACAGAGATCACACAGAAATACAAACAGGGATCACACAGATATACAGACAGGGATCACACAGAAATACAGACAGATCACACAGAAATACAAACAGAGATCACACAGAAATACAGACAGAGATCACACAGAAATACAAACAGGGATCACACAGATATACAGACAGGGATCACACAGAAATACAGACAGATCACACAGAAATACAGACAGATCACACAGAAATACAGTCAGGGATCACAGAAATACAGACAGAGATCACACAGAAATACAGACAGGGATCACACAGAAATACAGACAGAGATCAGACAGAAATACAGACAGGGATCACACACAAATACAGACAGAGATCAGACAGAAATACAGACAGATCAGACAGAAATACAGACAGATCACACAGAAATACAGACAGGGATCACACACAAATACAGGCAGAGATCAGACAGAAATACAGACGGATCACATAGAAATACAGACAGGGATCACACACAAATACAAACAGAGATCAGACAGAAATACAGACAGAGATCACACAGAAATACAGAAGGGATCACACAGAAATACAGACAGAGATCACACAGAAATACAGACAGAGATCAGACACAAATAGAGACAGAGATCAGACAGAAATACAAACAGATCACACAGAAATACAGAAGGGATCACACAGAAATACAGACAGAGATCACACAGAAATACAGACAGAGATCAGACACAAATAGAGACAGAGATCAGACAGAAATACAGACAGATCACACAGAGATACAGACGGATCACATAGAAATACAGACAGGGATCACACACAAATACAAACAGAGATCAGACAGAAATACAGACAGGGATCACACAGAAATACAGACAGGGATCAGACAGAAATACAGACAGAGATCACACAGAAATACTGACTGGTATCACACAGAAATTGGTAAAGGACTTGTGTCTTCTTGACGTTGAGACTGATTTCTCTGCGAAGGTGTGAAGCATGACTTGGGGATTCTCTTCTGAGCAAGTAGAGATGGTGATGCTGTCCACATACTGAAGTCCCACGTGCAATGTCAGTGTCCTTTTCTTCTTAGTTTTCAACCTGTTGAAGTTGAAATGCTTTCCGTCCACCCTGTAGACAATGTCCACTCCACTGGGAAGCTTGTTCTTGACAAACTGATTATTTCAGAGACTGGGAGAAGGCGGCTAGTAAGGATTCAGGTGATGATCTTCCTGGTAAAAACAAACACGGGACATGGTGGACAGAGTACCCTTCGTCCTCCAGTACTTCCCCGAAGTGGAGAAGCTACGACATCTCCTCCAGAGCCTTCCACAGGTCATTGATGAAGACAAACATCTCACCAGGGCCATCCCCACACCCCCACTTCTTGCCTTCAAACAAGCGCACAACCTCAAACAGACCATTGTCCGCAGCAAACTACCCAGCCTTCAGGAGAACAGTAACCAAGACACCACACAACCCTGCCACAGCAACCTCTGCAAGACATGCTGGATCATCAACACAGATGCCATCATCTCACGTGAGAACACCATCCACCAGGTACAAGGTACATACTCTTGTGACTTAGCCAATGTTGTCTACCTGATACCCTGCAGGAAAGGATGTCCCGAGGCAGGGTACACTGGGGACACCATGCAAACACTACAACAATGGATGAATGGACACCACTCGACAATCACCAGGCAGGAGTATTCCCTTCCTGTCAGCGCAGAGTCCCTGAGCAGACACTGATAGCCAAGTTCTACACACATGAGGACGGCCTCAACCAGCATCTTGGGTTCATGTCACACTATCTGGAACCCCTATGACTTGGCGGGACTTGCAAAATTTCACTGACTGTCCTGGCTGGAGAAAATTCACATCTCTAACCTGTGCTTAACCCTCTCTCCATTCACGTTGTCTGTACCTTTAAGACATGATTACCTGTAAAGACTCGCATTCCAACCATTATCTTGTAATTGAGTTTGTGTCTGTATATGCCCTGTTTGTGAACCCAACTCTTCACTCATCTGATCAAGGGGGAATGCTCCAAAAGCTCGTGTTACCAAATAAACCTGTTGGATTTTAACCTGGTGTTGTGAGACTACTTACAGTAATGGAGAGTAAGATGATTCCTCAGTAGTTTACACAGTTTGCCTTGTCTCCTTTCTTGAAGATGATGGTGATGACAGCACCCTTGCTGCTGGCATCTTCCCTGTCCCAGATTTTCAGGAACAGCTGATAGGGATAACAGATGATCTCCTCCAGGTCTGAAAATCTCTCTGTCCACTCATATGGCTTTCCCATTCTTCACGTGCTTAATGGTGGCTTTGACTTCCTCCATGCTTGGTGGAAATCTAAGATCATCTTCGTTGAGGAGTTGGGGGATTTCCTCGAACACATCCTCATCTATGATTGTATCACAGTTTCGGAGTCCTTTGAAGTGTTCCCTCCAGCGAAGGCTGATGTTTTCTTTGTCTCCCAGAAGGGTTCCATCCTTACTCCAGCTTCTGGATTCACTTCCAAGAATAACAGAACTGAAAAGTAACATCCTTCCTTCCCCTCTGATCTCCAACCTCTGTCAGGGTCTTTACATCATTCAATCTATCAATGGTGCAATGGTCACTGCTCCCTCTGAGTTCCCCTCATTTAAACTTTCTTAGTTACCAATACTCAGTCTACATGCTGTTCCTGTCTCCTTTATCTCTATGGTCTCAATATAAGACTTACCCTACTGTAGCAGGGTGGCACTGCTGCCTCACAGCGCCAGGAACCCGGGTTCGATTCCTGGCTTGGGTCACTGCCTGTGCGGAGTCTGCACATTCTCCCCGTGTCTGCATGGGTTTCCTCTGGATGCTCCGGTTTCTTCCATGGTCCAAAGATGTGCGGGTTAGGTTGATTGGCCGTGCTAAATTGCCCCTTAGTGTCAGGGGGATTAAGAAGGTAAATATATGGGGTACAGGGATAGGGCCTGGGTGGGATTGTGTCGGTGCAGGCTCAATGGGCCAAATGGCCTCCTTCTGCATTGTAGGGATTCTATGATTCTATGAACGCTTTTGAACCCTTTCCTGGGATTGAGACAAGCACTCGGAGCAAACGTTAAAGTGCCAAGTAATTTTAAAACATGAATTCTAATGTTCTGTTGGATTTTAAAGATGATTTTATTGCTCTTTTCCTTTCAGGATGTGTTTAAGATGCAAATCCAGATCAGTAGAGTTGAGGATCGGACAAAGGGGAACAGATTGCCTTATCGGAATGGTCAGAAGCTATGGATGAACAGAGAAAAGAAAGTTCTGGAAAGTGGAGAAAGCAGCAATCACAAGACAGAAAGGGTCATGAACGTAGCCCAATCCATCACACAAACCAGTCTCCCATCCATTGCCTCTGTCTACACTTCCCACTGCCTCGGCAAAGCAGCCAGGATAATTAAGGACCTCACACACCCCGGACATTCTCTCTTCCACCTTCTTCCTTCAGGAAAAAGATACAAAAGTCTTGAGAACATGTACTAACCGATTCAAAGACAGTTTTTGTTTATTTTATTAGTGTCACAAGTAGGCTTACATTTCACTGCAATGAAGTTATTGTGAAAATCCCTTCGTCACCGCACTCTGTTGCTGTTCCGGGACACCGAGGGGGCATTTAGCACGTCGAATGCACCCTAACCAGCACGTCTTTCAGATTGTGGGAGGAAACCAGAGCACCCAGAGGAAACCCACAGAGACGCTGGGACAACATGTAAACTCCACACAGTGACCCAAGCTGGGAATTGAACCTGGACACCTGGCGCGGTGAGGTAGCAGTGCTAACCACTGTGCCGCCCCCAGCTTCTTGCCTGCTGCCATCAAAGTTTTGAATGGACCTTCCATATACTAAGCTAATCTTTCTCTACACCCTAGCTATGATTGGAACACTATATTCTACACTCTGTCCTTTCCTTCTCCCCTATGTACTCTATGAACTGTATGCTTTGTCTATATAGCGCGCATGAAACAATACTTTTCACTGTATCCCAATATATGTGACAATAACAAATCAAATTCAAGCATAATTAAGAACCCCACACACCCCGGACATTCTCTTTTCCAGCTTCTTCCATCAGGAAAAAGATACAAAAGTTTGAGGTCACGTACTGACCAACTCAAGAACAGCTTCTTCTCTGCTGCTGTCGGACTTTTGAATGGACTTACCTTGCACTAAATTTATTTCTCTCTACACCCTAACTGTGACTGTAATACTACAGTCTGCACTCTCTCCTTTCCTTCTCTATGAACAGTATGCTTTGTTTGTAAGGCACGCAAGAAACAATACTTTTCACTGTATCCCAATATACGTGACAATGATAAACCAAATTAAATCAAAGAAGGAAATGGAGTGAAGGTCTGCAGATATCCAGGAGAGTGAGGAACAGTCACTAGAGAGCTGGGAGAGTGATGGAGGGCAACATCAGAACTCGGAGTGGTGAGCCAAGCTCACTCGTACCCTCCAGGAGAGACTGCTCATTGCGAACATGGCTTATATTACTTTGTCTATTCTTCAGCTGAGCTAAGATCAGACCAGGGATCAAACCTGGGGCCATTTATTCCTGATCTCTATGGATCAGCCCTACACTCAGTAAACGCTGCTACCATTTCAGACAGACATCCCCAATGATGAAGAATTGCCAAATGACATCCTTGGCTGACACCAATGGAAGCATCTGGACGTGAGTATTACAATATTGTGATACACAAGAAGGACCTTGATTCCCAGGGAATCCTTTCCAAATAACTAAAACCAGACTTCAGCCAATTTCGTGAGTTACAGTCCAAGGATGTGCAGGTTAGGAGGGTTGGCCATGCTAAATTGCCCCTTAGTGTCCAAAGGTGTGTGGGTTAGGTGGATTGGCCATGTTAAATTGTCCCTTAGTGTCCAAAGATGTGTAGGTTAGGTGGATTGGCCATGCTAAATTGCCCCTTAGTGTCCAAAGATGTGTAGGTTAGGTGGATTGGCCATGCTAAATTGCCCCTTAGTGTCCAAAGATGTGTAGGATAGGTGGATTGGCCATGTTAAATTGTCCCTTAGTGTCCCAAAATGTACAGGTTAGAGGAATTGGCCATGTTAAATTGATCCTTAGTGTCCAAAGATGTGTGGATTAGGGAATAGCAGGTAAATACATGGGGTTATAGGGCTTGGGCTTGGCAGAGAGTTGGTGCAGACCTGATGGGCCGAATGATCTCTCTTACTCCAATGTAGGGATTCTATGATATGATATAACATTCCAAATTGCCTCCTCAAGTTGCCATCAGTGGGTTGGTTGATACAGTTTTCTCACGAGCTGCCCTCAACATTTAATATAGTGCTTCCCCCTCTGGCTGGAGGAGTAAATGGCACAATCTTCTCGAGGAGAATTTTATGGCATTGGGATGGGCTCAGGCCCCGTTCCAGTTGAGGTAGATATGGGGGCCTATCTCCTTGTCTCACCTGTAGTAAAAATCGTGGGGGCTCTTTGCCCTGGATCAGTAAGTAATGTAACTGACTTATTCTCCAAGGCGGCCTTCACAACACACAACAACACAGAGTCACTGAGCAGAAACTGATAGTCAAGTTCCACGCACGTGAGGACACCCTCAACCTGGGATCTTGGCTTCATGTCACGCTGTCTGTAACCCCCACGACTTGCCTGGGCGTACAAAATATCATTAACTGTCCTCTCTGGAGACAATACACATCTCTTCAACCTGCGCTTAATGCTCTCTCCACTCACACTGTCTGTACCTTTAAGACTTGATTACCTGTAAAGACTCGCATTCCAATCATTATCTTGTAAATTGAGTTTGTGTCTGTATATGATCTGGTTGAGAACACAAGCCATCACTCACCTGATGAAGGAGCCTGAGACTCCGAAAGCTAGTGCCAAATAAACCTGTTGGACTTTAACCTGATGGTGAGAGATTTCTTACTGTGCTTACCCCAGTCTAATGCCGGCATCTCCACGTTATCAGTAAGTAATCACAGTAAGAAGTCTCACAACACCAGGTTAAAGTCCAACAGGTTTATTTGGTAGCACAAGCCACCAGCTTTCGGAGCGCTGCTCCTTCATCAGGTGAGTGGGAGTTCTGTTCCACAAACAGGGCATATAAAGACACAAACCCAATTTACAAAATAATAGTTGGAATGCGAGTCTTTACAGGTAATCAAGTCTTAAACGTACAGACAATGTGAGTGGAGAGAGGGCCAAGCACAGGTTAGATAGATGTGTATTTTCTCCAGCCAGGACAGTTACAGAGATCTTGCAAGCCCAGGCAATTTGTGGGGGTTACAGATAGTGCAACATGAACTCAAGATCCCTGGCAGCGTTCTGAAAGCTTGTGGCTTGTGCTACCAAATAAACCTGTTGGACTTTTACTCGGTGTTTACCCCAGTCCAACACTGGCATCTCCACATCTGTAAGTATTCGCCAAAGGACTGTCTTTAGGTAGAGAACTGAGGGAGAAGATTAGACTAAATCTCGAGAGGATAAGTTCAAATCCCAGCAAGGCAAAGCTTGATGTACGAGGAGCGTCCGTGAACTCCGGGTCCCTGCTCGATGGAGTTTAGAAGGATGAGGGGGACGGATCTCATTGAAATTTACATTTTACTGAAAGGCCTGGATAGAGTGGAGGTGGGGTAGATGTTTCCATTAGTTGGAGAGACGCAGATCCGAGGGCACAGCCTCAGAGTAAAGGGATGACCCTTTCAAACCGAGATGAGGAGGAATTTCTTCAGCCAGAGAGTGGTGAACCTACGGAATTCATTGCCACAGAGGAGACCAGTTCATTGAGTGTATTTAACACAGAGATAGATAGGTTCTTGATTGGTAAGGGGATCAGAGGTTATGGGGAAAAGGCGTGAAAATTGGGTTAAGAAATTTATCAGCCATGATTGAATGGCAGAAGAGACTTGATGGGCCGAATGGTCTAATTCTGCTCCTATATCTTATGGTCTTATGACAAGTTATGAAACTGAATTCAATAAATCTGGTAGTTTGTGTGTTGGCCGTGATCACTCCACCACTGTCCTCCAAAAGAACGGAAGCTGCTATCTTCAAGCTTTGGCCTATGCAAGACTCCATTTCCACACAAAATGATTGGAATACATCTTGAGATGGTATAAAATGGGTGATCGCAAGTTATGGATCCATTTCACACGTCTCCAGAATATTATTTCCATTGGATCTCAATGGGCTGGCAAATTGTGGTCACCCCAGTGCCATCATCACACAGATACCATTCCATTAACTTTCAACATCTTCTGAGTTGTCCAACAAGCTACCTGATTACCAAGATTGACAGGAACCATCACTTACTAGCGCGAGACGAAAAAATGATGGGTGGGATTTTCCAGTCCCGCTGCAGGGAAGAGAGATTTGGCTGAGCGCCAATTCTCCATCTTCGCTGGCAGCAAGGTGGGAAAATAGAATCTGACAGTGGAGAATAAGGCCATTTGGCCCATTGAACCTGACCAACCACAATCCCACCCAGTCCCTATTCCCCGCAACCCCTTGCATTTACCCTCGTCATCCCCCTGACACTAAGGGGCAATTTAGCACGGCCAATCAACCTAACCCGCACATCTTTGGACTATGGGAGGAAACCAGGGCACCCGGAGGAAACCCACGCAGACGAGGGGAGAACGTACAAACTCCACACAGACAGTGATCCAAGCTGGGAATCGAACCCAGGTCTCTGGCGCTATGGAGCAGCAGTGCTAACCACTGTGCCACGCTACCACCCTGATTCCGTCTGATAAACCTGTTTCTACTCCTGCCAACCCATGGGTAGGCAAGACATCGGGAATGCAGATGGTTCTACGGTGATAAGAACATAAACATAAGAACATAATAACTAGGAGCAGGAGTAGGCCATCCTACCCCTTGGGTCTGCTCCACCATTAAATAAGATCATGGCCAATCTTCTCGTGGACTCAGCTCCACTTACCCGCCCGCTCACCAGAACTCTTAATTCTGTTACTATTCGAAAAATTATCTATCCTTGCCTTAAACACGTTCAATGAGGTAGCCTCAACTGCTTCACTGGACAGGGAATTCCACAGATTCACAACCCTTTGGGTGAAGAAGTTCCTCCTCAACTCAGTCCTAAATCTGCTTCCCCTTATTTTGAGGCCATGCCCCCTAGTTCTAGTTTCACCCACCAATGGAAACAACTTCCCTGCTTCTATCTTATCCATTCCCTTCACAATCTTATATGTTTCTATAAGATCTCTCCCTCATTCTTCTGAATCCCAATGAGTTGAGCCCCAGTCTACTCAGTCTCTCCTCATAAGCCAACCTGCTCAACTCTGGAATCAATCTCCTCTGCACCCCATCAAGTGCCAGGATATCCTTGTTGCCAAGCAGTCGGGCAGCAATCACTGCTTTGATCTCATGTGGGTGGTTGGGTTGGGGTTGTGGAATGGTACACCAATGAGTCAGTGCCTTCAGGAGCATTCAAAAAAAAACCCAAATCAGAACGGACAACGCGACAAACGCTTTCTGTTGTCTACAGGGCTTTATCTGATAGGCCACTGCCATTGGAAATGAGCGATGGAAACAGACTCAGAGTGATAGGATCACCAGCACACTGATAGCATGTTTAGGCAGGTGGTGCAACATCAAGAGGGAGAGGGGACTGGATACCTTTCAGTGAGTCAGCAGACAGTAATCCAATCTGAGGGTGCACCTGATGTCATTAACCACAAGAACAGAATCCGGAGTCGTTTCTTCACATCGCTCGCACTCACAGATCCAACAACTGTGGTTGTAAATTCACTCCTGGGTTCCTGGTGTCCTTTTACTGCCTTCAATGAGGCAGCTGTGTTTGCAGTGCCTTGTAATGGTGTGAATGGGCTAAGGTCAAGGATGACCGTGTTGTTTCTCTCCCTCAGTCACACAGCTGCACCCTCAGGAGCCTCCAGGCCACGTGGAAAGTTCAAGTCCAAAACTCCCATCAATCCTCATCTGTAAGTTAAGCCTGCTATAAAGTCTTGCAGTTCTGATTTTGCCATTTAGAACCTATCATCCCCTTCCATCCCCTTTTGCCCCTCCATGGGAGAGAACAGCACCGGGATGTACTGTTCGTTCAGAGAGCTAGTGCAGACGCAATGGGCCGAATAGCCTCCTTAGGACAGTGCGGCGGCACAGTGGTTAGCACTGCTGCCTCACCGCGCTAGGGACCCAGATTCGATTCCTGGCCTCGGGTCACTGTCTGTGTGGAGTCTGCACGTTCTTCCCCGTGTCTGTGTGGGTTTCCACTGGGTGCTCCCACAGTCCAAAAGATGTGCTGGTTAGGGTGCATTGGCCATGCTAAATTAAACCTAGGGTCAGGAGGTGGGATCGTGGTCGGCACAGAATCGATGGGCCGAATGGCTTCCTCCTGCACTGTAGGATTCTATGATTCTGCATTGTATGATGCTGTGATTCCCGCTGCCTCGGGAAAAGCAGCCAGCATAATCAAAGACCCCACACACCCCGGACATTCTCTCTTCCACCTTCTTCCATCAGGAAAAAGATACAAAAGTCTGCGATCACGTACCAACTGACTCAAGAACAGCTTCTGCCCTGCTTTTGAATGGACCTACCTCACATTAAGTTGATCTTTCTCTACACCCTAGCTATGACTGTAACACTACATTCTGCACTCTCTCCTTTCCTTCTCTATGAACAGTATGTTTTGTCTGTGTAGTGCGCAAGAAGCAATACTTTTCACTGTATCCCAATACGTGTGATAATAACAAATCAAATCGAATCAAATTCAAATCTATTGTGACCCTGGGTGGCCCAGTGGTTAGCATTGCTGCCTCTCAGTGCCAGGGACCTGGGTTCGATTCCTGGGTTGGGTCACTGTCGTGTGGAGTCTGCACATTCTCCCCGTGTCTGCATGGGTTTCCGTCAGATGCTCCAGTTTCATCCCACACTCCAAAGATGTATGGGTTAGGTAGATTGGCTATGCTAAATTGCCCCTCAATGTCCAAAGATGTATGGGTTAGGTGGATTGGCCATGCTAAATTGCCCCTTAGTGTCCAACGGTGTGCAGGTTAGGTAGGTTGGCCATGCTAAATTGCCCCTTAGTTAAAACTGCCTCCTTTATAAAATGATCCAGGTATATTTTTCTGGATTGAATGCATTCTATAGTGTTTTTTTTCTGCCCATTTACTCCCACTCTCTCGAGTACGTTGGTCTTTGCAGGGGGAACTGGTGTTATGGTACTGACCACCCTTGACACTGTAGCCAAATGGCCATGTGGAGTTGGACACTGAGGGTGCGACATTACCGGCAGGTCACTCCACAGTCCCGCTGCAGTGAAGTCGGAGAGTTTGGCACCCAGACAAATCTCCATTCACCGCAGCGGGAGGGAAAATCCCGCTGATGTGAACGGCCGTAACATTCCGGGCTGGAAGTCAGATTTTTGCACCCCTTTTCTCCCCAGTTTCGATCAACTGGGAGAGAAACTATTTCACCAATTTGGTAACATCCACAGACCTCTCTGGGATTTCTCCCTGAAAGTGACAGCAGTTTTGCAATACCTCCACACCCATTTGGGTAGGTGTATTCAGCCTCCAGATAATGACAGGAAGACAATTTGCCAGCATTAACGTCTTAGTAACTCTGGGCGTCAGGAATGTCTTGCATTCTTCCTGCCCAGTGTTGCTAAAGTGATGGAAAAGGGAAACTGCTTACATTTCTGTAGCACCTTTTGCAAATTCAGAAGACAATTCATCAATTCAGTCAATTCATCATAGGGTCATAGAGATTTACAGCATTGGAACAGGCCCTTCAGCCCAACCTCGGCAAGGCAGTCAGCATAATTACACACACCCCCGACATTCTCTCTTCCACCTTCTTCCATCGGGAAAAAGGTACAAAGGTCAAGGACCAAACGACTCAAGAACAGCTTCTTCCCTGCTGCCATCAGACTTTTGAACGGACCTACTTCATATTAAGTTGATCTTTCTCTACACCCTAGCTATGACTGTAACACCACATTCTGCACCCTCTCCTTTCCTTCTCCCCTATGTACTCTATGAACGGTATGTTTTGTCTGTTTAGTGTGCAAGAAACAATACTTTTCACTGTGTCCCACTTCATGTAACAATAATAAATCAAATGAATAATCAATAACTAATTTCAAGTCCTAAGAATGCTTCTGGTACAAAGTCAAAATCCAGAGTGTCAGTAGCCCTGACACTCCTTAATATATATAGGTGAGGCTCCCTGACTGTTGCAGGCAATCATTACCTCAATCCAGGAGCTCATTCTTCAAGAGGTCAACTCCATAAAGTTAAGTTTATTTATTAGTGTCACAAGTAAGGCTGACATTAACACTGCAATGAAGTTACTGTGAAATTCCCCTAGCTACCACACTCTGGCGCCTGTTCGGGTACACTGAGGGAGAATTTACCACGGCCAATGCACCCTAACCAGCACGTCTTTGACTGTGGAAGGAAACCAGAGGACCTGGAGGAAACCCTCGCAGACAGTGACCCAAGGCTGGAATTGAACCCAGGTCCCCGGCACTGTGAGGCAGCAGCACTAACCACTGTGCCACCGTGAATTGAACATTAGGAAGGGACCAGGGAAGGAAGCAAAGTTTTAAGTTTAAGTTTACTTATTACTGTCACAAGTAGGCTTACATTAACACTGCAATAAAGTTACTGTGAAAATCCCCCAGTCGCCACAATCCTGCGCCTGTTCGGGTACACTGAGGGAGAATTTAGCACGGTCAATGCACCCTAACCAGCACGTCTTTCAGACTGTGGGGGGAAACCAGAGCACCTGGAGGGAACCCATACAGACACTGGGAGACCGTGCAGGCTTCACACAGACAGTGAGCCAAGGCTGGAGTGGAACCCAGGTCCCTGGTGCTGTGAGGCAGCAGTGCTAACCCCTGTGCTGTCCTGGTCTTTGTTGAAGTCACTGCAGAAGGTGCAGTCATAACGAGCCAAACAGGTTGAATGTCAACTGGTAAATCCTTCCGGTGTATACCAATGGCAGGCGATAAGAGTGGGATAACCATAAAAAGGGTCGTGAACATAGCCCAGCCCATCACACAAACCAGCCTCCCATCCATTATCCTGTCTACACTTCCCACTGCCTTGGAAAAAAAAAACACACACCCCGGACTTACTCTCTTCCACCTTCTTCCGTCGGGAGAAAGATATAAAAGTCCGAAGTCACGTACCGACTGACTCAAGAACAGCTTCTTCCCCGCTGCCGTCAGACTTTTGAATGGACCAACCTCGCGTTAAGCTGACCTTTCTCTACACCCTCGCTATGACTATAACACCACACTCTGCACCCTCTCCTTTCCCTCTCCCCTGTATGCCACTGTGTATCTGATTCTCTCACTGTAATCCTTTACCTCAGGTATGAGGCCTAACTGAGGCGGGTGGTGGTGGTGGTGGGGGGGGGGGGGGGGGGGGGGGGGGGGCGGCAGAGGTGGCGGGGAGGTGGGGGGGCAGATGTATGGGCTTACACCATCATCAGTCTAGAAATATGACATGTAGGTGTGGCTGGCACTTGGCAAGGAGTTAGGTCTTTAGAAGGGGTAGATGTGTCTGTGGGGGGACGGGGGGTGGGTGCGATACTGTTGAAACTGTCTGTGGGGGGGGGCACGATACTGTTGAAACTGTCAGGGCAAAGTTTTCAATCACAAGCTCTTAGCAAATTGGGTTATAACTTGCTCTAACGCCAACACATACTCTCTTGGAGTTGGTTCAGGGAGAAACATCCCAGATCCTAGTCAGTAACAGCTGCTAGGACCACGTGAATGAATGAAGCCCGTTCCATGAATTTATATGTGTATTTTAAATCCTGAGTTTATAATCAACTTGAGTTTCCTTCCCTGAGTTTATGTCATCGCAATTAGATTTGTGGCTTATAATCACTCCCAGAGGTCCATTATTGTCTATATCACTTTCATAACCATTGCATTACTCACTCCTTTAAATATATAGGTGAAGAAAACAAGGTGTGGGCTGATCACTCGCTAACCTCATTCAAGAAAATCCCATTTGGAGCCCTTGGATAAATTACACATCTATAAGGAGGCAGTCTTAGTGGCGGCACAGTGGAACAGTGCTGAGCACTGCTGCCTCACAGCGCCAGAGACTTGGGTTCGGTTTCCAGCTTGTCTGTGCAGAGTCTGCACGTTCTCCCCGTGTCTGCATGGGTTTCCTTCCACACTCCAAAGATGTGTAGGGTTAGGTGTATTGGCCATGCTAAATCCTCCCTCAGTGTACCCGAACAGGCATCAGAGTGTGGCAACTAGGGGATTTTCACAGTAACAACACAAGAAGTGTATTGCTCGAGGTGGCACGGTAACACAGTGGAAAGCACTGCAGCCTCACAGCACCGGGGACCCAGGTTCAATTCCCGGCTTGTCTGTGTGGAATTTGCATGTTCTCCCTGTGTCTGCGTGGGTTTCCTCCGGGTGCTCCAGTTTCCTCCCATAGTCCAAAAGATGTACAGGTTAGGTTGATTGGCCGTGCTAAATTCTCCCTCCGTGTCACAGGGATTAGCAGGGTAAATAAAGCTGAGGGAGGGAGGTGTTTATGGGGAAAGGACCTGGGTGAGTTTGTTGTGGGTGCAGACTCAATGAGCCAAATGGCCTCCTCCTGCTCTGTAGACTTTCTTCTACGTTAGAACAGGCACTGTAGTGTGGCGGCTAGGGGATTTTCACAGTAACTTCACTGCAGTGTTAATGAAAGCCTACTTGTGACACTAATAAGTAAACTAAACTTTGTGATGCAGTCGGGTTAGCGCCCCTGCCTCTAAGCCAGAAGGTCCAGGTTCGTGTCCCATCCCAGGACTGGACGCGGTCAAATCCTTCCAAACACGCCAATGGCTGATAGTAAGAGCAGAAGAGATTCCTGGCCAGCCATGCTTGATGTGGGTGTCCCCTCGTGCTATAAGGCCCCTGGCAACAGACTAGCAGCCTGTCCTGGGATTTACTAGCTTTGGAAAATAGTTCACCATAAATAGGTCTACTGCAGAAGGAAAGTATACAGTAAATGGTAGACCCTTAGAAATATTAGCATACAGAGGGATCTAGGTGCAGACCCATAGTTCCCTGAAGGTGGCAACCCAGGTGGACAAGGTGGTGAAGAAGGTGTGTGGCATGCTGGCCTTCATCGGTTGGGGCATTGAGTATAGGAATTAGAAAATCATATTGCAGCTGTATAAGACTTTGGTTAGGCCGCATTTGGAGTATTGTGTACAATTCTGGTCGCCACACTACCGGAAGGATGTTGATGCATTGGAAAGGGTGCAGAAGGGATTTACCAGGCTGTTACCTGGTTTGGAGGATATGGGTTACGAAGGAAGGTTGAACAAACTTGGATTGTTTTCATTGGGGCATCGGAGGTTGAGGGGGGGATCTGATAGAGGTTTACAAGATTAATACAGGTTTGGATAGAGTGGATAGTCCAGGGGCGAAGAGTCAATTACTCAGGGGCAGAGGTTGAGAGTGAGAGGGAGCAAAATTTTCGCACAGAGGGTGGTGAATGCCAAGAATGCGTTGCCGGGGAGGTGGCGGAAGCAGATTCTGTAACAACGTTGAAAGGCATCTGGATAGATACATGAATAGGCAGTGAGTAGAAGGATATGGACCATGTAGAGGCAAGAAAATATCAGATTACAGAGGCACCTGTGTCAGCACAAACCTGGTGGGCCGAAGGGCCTGTCCCTGTGCTGTGTTATTCTTTGTTCACCCGATTAAATGCTTCACCGTTGCACAATAAATATTCACTTGCCAGCGTCTTGTACAGGTGCCAGAAAATGTGATTCTAAATTAATTCCAAAACAGAAGATGTTAACTGTTGAACTAGACATTTGGCATGATGTACACAAATTAGTCACACTGTTGACCAAAGAAGCAGGCTTATTGTTTTGCATCAAACAATCGCACCGATTGTGTGGGGTGAAGGGGGGGGTGTGGCGTGGGGCTGTTGGAGATCGAGAGTGGTTAAGACTGCATTTACGTTACACGGGCAATAAATCACTCCTAAGTTTGCTTCAGGGCTATGTTGTGGCAAAGGCCGAGGGAAGTGGCTAAAGGTTTGACTTTTCCAATTCCCAGTTGGAGTGGGCAGTGGGACGGCTGATCTGAGGCTGTAGGAACGGACAAGGTCCGAATGCTGCACCAGGGTAGAAACCAGGCGCGAGAGCAAACACGCCCTGAGAGTTTCCACGGTTGTTGTGTGCAGTGACATTACCTGGGCCTTCACACTGTTCCCTTTCGTTCCTACTATAAACCCTACCCCCGCCCCCCCACACAAACCATCAGCCTTGGCATCTTGACTCAGGAAAGGGAAAATTAGGCTTATTTTTATTGATTATCAGGATGGAGGAACCACCTATCCCTGAATTCCAACACTGGGAAATGCAACAAGATACACATGTCAGGTAAAAGAGAGGCTGTGGCATTGTGAGAATATCACTGGGCTAGTAATCCAGAGACCCAACGTTTGGAACTGCGGATCTGCACGCCTAGATCCCTCTGTATGCTAATATTTCTAAGGGTCTACCATTTACTGTATACTTTCCTTCTGCAGTAGACCTATTTATTTCCCATGACAGGCTGCTAGTCTGTTGCCAGGGGTCTGATAGCACGAGGGGACACCCACATCAAGCATGGCTGGCCAGGAATCTCTCCCGCTCTTACCGCCAGCCATTGGCGTGTTTGGAAGGATTTGACTGCGTCCAGTCCTGGGGTGGGACACGGACCTGGACCTTCTGGCATAGAGGCAGGGGTGCTAACCCCACTGCGCCACAAAGTTTAGTTTATTTATTAGTGTCACAAGTAGGCTTTCATTAACAGATTTAGGACTGAGTTGAGGAGGAACTTCTTCATACAAAGTGTTGTGAATCTGTGGAATTCCCTGCCCAGTTGAGGCTACCTCATTGAATGTTTTTAAGGCAAGGATAGATAAATTTTTGAACAGTAAAGGAATTAAGGGTTATGGTGAGCGGGTGGGTAAGTGGAGCTGAGTCCATGAAAAGATCAGCCATGATCTTATTGAATGGCGGAGCAGGCTCAAGGGGCCAGATGGCCGACTCCTGCTCCTAGTTCTTCTGTTCTTATGGAATGCTCTGGGGACCTGGGTTCAAATCCCACCATAGCAAATGGTGAAATTTGAATCCAATAAAAGAAATCTGGAAGTAAAACTCAACTGATGATCGCAAAATCATTGTTGTGAAAGCCCATCTGGGTCACTAATGTCCTTTAGGGAAGGAAATCTGCCATCCTTACCCGGTCTGGCCTACAGTCAATAAGGCATACGGCATGCTTGCCTTCATCGGCCAGGGCATCCAGTTTAAAAATTGGCAAGTCATGTTGCAGCTTTATAGAACCTTAGTTAAGCCGCACTTGGAATATAGTGTTCGATTCTGGTGGAGGCTTTGGAGAGGATACAGAAAAGATTCACCAGGATGTTTCCTGGTATGGAGGGCATTAGCTATGAGGAGAGGTTGGAGAAACTTGATTTGTTCTCACTGGAATGACGGAGGTTGACTCATAGAACCCTACAATGCAGAAAGAGGCCCTTCGTCCCATCGAGTATGTACAGACCACAATCCCACCCAGGCCCTACCCCCATATCCCTACATATTTTACCCACTAATCTATGCATCTCAGGATACTAAGGGGCAATTTTAGCATGGCCAATCAACCTAACCCGCACATCTTTGGACTGTGGGAGGAAACTGGAGCACGTGGAGGAAACTTGCGCAGACGCGAGGAGAACATGTAAACTCCATTCAGACAGTGACCCGAGCCGGGAATCGAACCCAGAGCCCTGGAGCTGTGAAGCAGCAGTGCTAACCACTGTGCTACCGTGTCACCCTACCTGCAAGATTATGAGAGGCATGGACAGAGTGGATGGTCAGAAGCTTTTTCCCAGGGTGGAAGAGTCAATTACTAGTGGGCACAGGTTTAAGGTGCGAGGGGCAAGGTTTAAAGGAGATATATGAGGCAGATTTTTTACACAGAGGGTGGTGGGTGCCTGGAACTCGTTGCTGGGGCAGGTAGTGGAAGCAGATACGATAGTGAGTTTTAAGGGGCGTGTTGACAAATACATGAATGGAATGGGAATAGAGGGATACGGTCCTCGGAAGGGTAAGGGGTTTTAGTTCCGTTGGGCAGCATGATCAGTACAGGCTTGGAGGGCCGAAGGGCCTGTTCCTGTGCTGGAATTTTCTTTGTTCTTTTGTTTATGATGAGATTGAACCTCTCCAGCTGGGGAGGGCCATAGCTGGGAGCAAACCAAAAAGAAACAAGGATTAGATTGTGACTTTCTCGACTGCCTAATGAAGAGACAAAAAGGCCCCCATGATGTTCAGGCTCCGTCACCTTCGGAAGGTGATGGACCAGCCTCTTGGCTGGCTGAAGATTGATGGCTATCACCAGGAAGGTGATGGGAGTGTGAGGAACCAATCGCAATGCAGGAGGGTGAACGGAAAGGGAGAGGATGAGGTGGGATGGGTGGATAGCATTGAGATGTGGACTGAGGGAGGATTGAAGAAAACCAGACAGGAAGCAAGTCCATGCCAATGGCCCCACTAGGCAAAAATGAGCAATTGTCTGTAAACAGGACTCGGGGAGGGGGTTACTTTGAACACAGGGTGACCTACACTCTAGAGTCAGCTGCATGGTTATGTTAATGAGACTGAAAAGCTACCTGCCCAATTTTAAGGCCTTTAGACCATAAGATATAGGAGCAGAATTAGGCCATTCGGCCCATCACATCTGCTCTGCCATTCAATCATGGCTGATAAGTTTCTCAACCCCATTCTCCCCCCTTTTCCCCATAACGTTTGATCCCCTTACCAATCAAGCACCTCTCGATCTCTGTCTTAAATACACTCAATGACCTGGCCTCCTCTGTGGCAATGAATTCCACAGATTCACCACCCTCTGGCTGAAGAAATTTCTCCTCATCTCAGTTCTAAAGGGTCATCCCTTTTCTCTGAGGCTGTGCCCTTGGATCCAAGTCTCTCCTACCAATGGAAACATCTTCCCCGCATCTATTCGATCCGGGCCTTTCAGTATTCTGTAAGTTTCAATAAGATCCCCCCTCATTCTTCTAACCTCCATCCAATATGGAGCCAGAGACCTCAACCGCTCCTCATACATCAAGCCTTTCATTCCTGGGATCATTCTCATGAACCTCCTCCGGGTCCTCTCTCCGAGGCTGGCACAACCTTCCTTAGATACAGGACTGAAAATTGCTCACAATATTCCAAATGTGGTCTGACCAGAGCCTGATAAAGCCTCAACAGAACATCCCTGCTTTTGTATTCTCGTCCTCTCGCGATGAATGACCCCATTAACATCAGGTAGGGATTGTGGGGTTGGAGTGGGGGTGACTCAAAAAACTGAGTCCAAGCGTTGAGTTTCGACGGAGTCATTCCGTACACGCCTTGACGAGAGGTTTCAGATTTGCTTTGGTGATATCCACAATAAATGAAGTTGCGGATGAGTTGTTTTATGTGATTTTTTTTTCAGTTTATCGGAGCGCTTTTTGAAAGAGAATCTGTTTGATCTGATACAGTCCGTGAGTTAAAAGACAATAGTACTGTGTGTTCCGTCACAGGGTGTACGACAATAGACATCAGAGACATTTCCAATCTGCAGCATGGAACAGCTAAAAGAAAGTTATCTGGTGTCTCTGAGAGTTAAAATGCCTGCTAAGCTTGGGTGACCAAATAGTTAGGACCACTTTATACTGGGTACAGTCTTGGGGAGGGATTTTATGCCCTCGCTTCGACCCCCAAGACTGGGAAAATCCCACCTGAGGTCAACAGACCGTCTCATTGTCCGCCCCTCGCCTGCTACCATTCCCGTGGTGGTCAGACGGTAAAATTCCACCCACAGAGCGGAATATTCCTGTCTCGCCTGCCATGGGAATCATAGCGGGGCAGAACACGGACCATGCAAAGGTCCGTTGGCCTCGGGAGGGATTTTCCGGTCTTGAAAATCCCACCCATTGAGTCACAGAGTGATGCAGCATGGAACAGGCCCTTCGGCCCAACTGGTCGATGCTGACCAGGGTAATCCCAATTGCCCGTGTTTGACCAATATCCCTCTAATTCTTTCCCATCCATGTACTTATCCAAATGCTTTTTAAATGTTGCTATTGAACCTGTCTCAACCACTTTCTCTGGCAGCTCATTCCATACCCGCACCACCCCTCTGTGTGGAGAAGTTACCCCTTTTAAATCTTTCCCCTCTCACCATATGTTAAGTTTAACTTTCAAGTTTATTTATTAGTGTCACAAATAGCCTTACATTAACACTGCAATGAAGTTACTGTGAAAATCCCCTCGTTGCCACACTCCGGCGCCTGTTCGGGTACACTGAGGGACAACTTAGCACGGCCAATCCACCCTAACCAGCACGTCTTTCGGACTGTGGGAGGAAACCGGAGCATCCAGAGGAAACCCACACAGACACGGGGAGAATGTGCAGACTCCACACAGACAGTGACTCAACCTGGAAATTGAATCCGGCTCCCTGGCGCTGGGAGGCAGCAGTGTTAACCACCCTTAAACCTATGCCCTCTAGATTTCAGTTCCCCTTCCCTGGGAAAAAGACTACGGGTGGGATACTCCCGTCCTGCCCTCCACAGGAATTGTAGAGGGCGGGACAGAAAATTTGGTGGGCCACGCAAAGAGCCATTGACCTCACATGGGATTTTGCGGCCTGGGGGGGGGAGGGGGGAGCGAGTCCAGCTAGAAAATCCCACCGTATGTGCGTTCATCCTATCAGTGTCCCTCAAGATTTTATAATGTGGAGATGCCGGCATTGGATGGGGTGGGCACCAGTAGGAAGTCTTACAACAGAGTTTAGAAGGATGAGGGGAGAATCTTATTGAAACTTACAGGATACTGCGAGGCCCTGGATAGAGTGGACGTGGACAGGATGTTTCCACTCGTAGGAAAAACTACAACCAGAGGGCACAACCTCAGGCTAAAGGGACGATCCTTTAAAACAGAGTTGGGGAGGAATTTCTTCAGCCAGAGAGTGGGGAATCTGTGGAACTCCTTGCCGCAGAAGGCTGTGGAGGCCGGGTCATTGAGTGTCTTTAAGACGGAGATAGATAGGTTCTTGATTAATAAGGAGATCAGGGGTTATGGGAAAAAGGCAGGAGAATGGGAATATCAGCCATGATTGAATGGCAGTAGATCCAAAGGGCCAAGTGGCCGAATTCTGCTCCTATGTCTTACGGTCCAATACAGGTTAAAGTCCAACAGGTTTATTTGGAATCACGAGCATTTGGAACACTCACTTGATGATCCATGCAGCGCTCCGAAAGATCATGATTCCAAATAAACCTGTTGGACTTTAACCTAATATTATGAGACTTCTTACCACCATTTTATACACCTCAATAAGGTCATTATTTTACGTTCCGAGGAGTAAGAGAGCTGGAGTGAGAAAGAATAGAGAGGGTCAGAGCAGCAGGATGTGACACTTAATCAGAGTATTTCCACTTCTCATTAATAGACTTCTGTCTATTAGAGGATAATGATTGTACCCTACTTAACTGAGATACAATTGATCCATTATTCTGCCCAGCATCTGTTAAATAAATATATTTTCTGTAAAAACACAAGTGGAACTAAGAAGAAAGACAAAGTACACCAGTAATAAACCATAAAGTAGTTGTTTATCTTCCACTCGAAACATCCCGCAGTGTTTACTATTGGAAATATTCTTATCGGGAGAGGTCAAACACTAGCAATTCACTGATAAAAAGCTGTTCCACAACCAGCTTTATTACTTCAGGCTAAGTCTACTTCACCACTCACTCGGCTAAAATCCCTGTCCAAGTCAAAAGGTGCTGTGAGCCTGAGGCCTGCTCCAGAGCTAACATGTATCCTTAGCCCATAGTCACCCATTGTCAAGGCTACTGTCCTCTGTATAAAATGTCTAACAGCCTCAAGACACTGCCTGAGGTCGGTATTAGAAGATCCCCTTGGAGCCATTGATGGCCAGAGAGGAGATGTTCCCCAAACAATATTTCTCCCTCATCCACCAGGTTAGCCACAAGGGGCAACACAGTGGCACAGTGGTCCGAAAGATGTGCAGGTTAGGTGGATTGGCCATGCTAAGTTGTCCCTTAGTGTCCAAAGGTGAGTAGGTTAGGTGGATTGGCCATGCTAAATTGTCCCTTCGTTTCCAAAGATGTGTCGGTTAGGTGGATTGGCCATTCTAAATTGCCCCTTAATGTCCAAAAATGTGTAGGTTACGTGGATTGACCATGTTAAATCGCCTCTTAGTGTCCAAAGATATGTAGGTTAGGAGGATTGGCCATGCTAAATTGTCCCTCAATGTCCAAAGATGTATAGGTTAGGTTGATTGGCCATGCTAAATTGCCCCTTAGTGTCCAAAGATGTGTAGGTTAGGAGGATTGGCCAAGCTAAATTGCCCCTCAGTGTCCCAAAATGTTTAGGTTAAGATGGATTAGCTATGGGAAGTGTTTGGGTTTACTGGGGTAGGGCAGGGAACAGGGTCTGGGTAAAGTCAGAAAGTCTGTGCAGACTCAATGGGCCGAATGGCCTCTTTCTGCACTGTAAAGATTCTATGTGACTCTGGACCCATGGATGACTTAATTGCCCTCTGAAATGACTGAGCAAGCCATTCCGTGCTATTACGAATGGGTAACAAATGCTGGCTCTGTCAGTGATCCCATTAAAGAAAGAAAAACATCCCAACTTTTGTTCAATAGTCACTGACCCTCACAGTCTAGGCTGGGATATGAGGAGCAGTAATGGAGAAGAGCCACCCAGTAAGAATCAGGCTACGGGAGAAGAAAGCAAAGATAAATATCATGGCTGATATTTATAAACTTTCTGGTTTTTACCTGTCCTGGTCCACCCATGCCAACACTATAGTTAAGAAATCCCACCAACGCCTCTACTTTCTCAGGAGACTAAGGAAATTTGGCATGTCCGCTATGACTCTCACCAACTTTTACAGATGCCCCATAGAAAGCATTCTTTCTGGTTGCTTCACAGCTTGGTATGGGCTCCTGCTCTGCCCAAGACCACAAGAAACTACAAAAGGTCATGAATGTAGCCCAATCCATCACACAAACCAGCCTCCCATCCCATTGACTCTGTCTATACTTCCCGCTGCCTCGGAAAAGCAGCCAGCATTATCAAGGACCGCACACACCCCGGACATTCTCTCTTCCACCTTCTTCCATCAGGAAAAAGATACAAAAGTCTGAGGTCACGTACCAACCGATTCAAGAACAGCTTCTTCTCTGCTGCCATCAGACTTTTGAATGGATCTACCTTGCATTAAGTTGATCTTTTTCTACATCCTAGCTATGACACCAGGGACCCAGGTTCGATTCCTGGCTCGGGTCACTGTCTGTGTGGAGTTTGCACATTCTCCCTGTGTCTGCGTGGGTTTCCTCCCACAGTCCAAAGGTGTACAGGTTAGGCGGATTGGCCACGCTAAATTGCCCCTTAGTGTCAGGAGGACGCGCTAGGGTAAATGCATGAGGTTATGGGGATAGGCTAAGGATGGGATTGTGGTCGGTGCAGACTCGATGGGCCGAATGGTCCCCTTCTGCTCTGTGGGGATTCTATAATTCTGCACTGTCTCCTTTCCTTCTCTACGAATGGTATGCTTTGTCTGCATAGCACACAAGAAACAATATTTTTCACTGTACACCAATACATGTGACAATAATAAATGAAATGAAACCAAATCAGGGTGTTGTCAGGGTTCAATGCTCACTTCATAGAACATAGAAACCCTACAGTACAGAAAGAGGCCATTGGGCCCATCGAGTCTGCACCGACCACAATCCCATCCAAGCCCTATCCCCATATCCCTACACATTTACCCACTAATCCCTCTAACCTACACATCTCAGGACACTGAGGGGAAATTTTAGCACGGCCAATCAACCTAACTAGCACATCTTTTGACTGCGGGAGGAAACTGAAGCACCCGGAGGAAACCCACGCAGACACGAGGAGAATGTGCAAACTCCACACAGACACTGACCCATGTCAGGAATCGAACCCAGGTCCCTGGAGCTGTGAAGCAACAGTGCTACTGTGCTACCCATTATCCCACCGCTTTCTAGGAAAAACAAAATCCTCCCATTTCCCCTCACTCACTTTATACAAAGTCTAGATCTCCCCCCCGTGTCTGGCGAGAGTAAAGAATGTGGCATCTGGAGAAGTTTCTGAGGATAATGGCCCCTATGGAACTGTATTGCAGAATCCCTACAGTGCAGAAGGAGGCCATTCGGCCCATTGATTTAATTTGATTTGATTTATTATTGTCACATGTATTAACATACTGTGCCTCTCCAGCGCCAGGGAGCAGGATTCGATTCTCTGCCTTGGGTCACCGTCTGTGTGGATTCCGCACATTCTCCCCGTGTCTGTGTGGGTTTCTGCCTGGTGCTTCAGTTTCCTCCCACAGTCCCAAAGATATCCGGGTCGGGTGGATTGGCCATGATAAATTTCCCCATTGTGTCGGGGGGATTAACAGGGTAAATACGTGGGGATGGGGCTTGGGTGGGACTGTGGTTGGGGCAGGCTCAAGAAACAAGACTTTTCACTGTATGTTAATACGTGTGACAATAATAAGAAAGTTGAGGTGGAGAAAGAGCAGCGAATGGGAACAGCTGGGTAACTCTCTCAATGAGCCAGCACAGTCACAATGGGCCGAATGGCCTCGCTTATAAGAAAATATCAAATACTGGGACGAGAGTTGGAAACATTTGATAAATAACCTGATGATCCGTCTGCACGTAGACTCAGAGCTAACTGCAGTGATAGTTCACACAGGATACTGTTTGATATTGATCCACTCTCCCTTGCTTACACTACAGTCACAGTGGGATAAATTAGACTATTTAACAGAAAGAGAGAAGGTCACGGCTCAAACTGCATGCAACATGTTCACAGGTGTAAGCAATGTGATGTAACCATGCTGATGTTACTGCAAACAGCTAAGGCTGGGGACACTGGCATTGCGGAACTGTGACCATCCCACCTTTGTTTCTGAGAAAGAAATCCACAATTTCTTCCACATTCTCTGTGTTGCCAACTTTAAGTTTAAAGTTTATTTATTAGTATCGCAAGTAGGCTTACATTAACACTGCAATGAAGTTACTGTGAAAATCCCCTAGTCGCCACACTCTGGTACCTGTTCGGGTACACTGAAGGAGAACTTACCATGGCCAATGCACCCGAACCAGCACATCTTTCCGACTGTGGGAGGAAACCGGAGCACCTGGAGGAAACCCACGCAGACACGGGGAGAACGTGCAGACTCCACACAGACAGTGACCCAAGCCGGGAATCGAACCCAGGTCCCCCGGCCCTGTGAGGCAGCTGTGCTAAGCACTGTGCCACAAAACTTCCCTCTCATGGGGGCCTGATTCTTACTGGTTAACACTGATTCATCACAGCGCCAGGGTTCAATTCCAGGCACGGGTGACTGCACGTTCTCCCCATGTCTGCGTGGGTTTCCTCCGGGTGCTCCGGTTTCCTCCCACAGTCCCAAAGATTGGCCGTGATAAATTTCCCCTTAGTGTCAGGGGGATTAGCTGGGTAAATATGTGGGGTTATGGGGACAGGCCCTGGGTGAGATTGTGGTCAGGGCAGGCTCAAGAAACAATTCTTTTCACAATGTTTATACATGCGACAATGATAAATCAAAGCAAATCAGATCAATGGGCCAAATGGCCTCCTTCTGCACTGTAGGGATTCTGCGATGCAGTCCCACGGGGGCTATTTTCCTGCAGATGCCCCATTCTTTATTCTCCTCAGACACTGGGGGAGATCTAGACTTTGTGTAAAGTGAGTGAGGGGCAGTTGGGAGGATTTTGTTTTTCCCAGAAAGCGGTGGGATAGTGAGGTGTACAAAACTGCACAAATCTAATAGCATGCAGCGATGGTGGGCTACTCGATTATGATGCAAATTGTGGTGGAAGGGGATCCGACAAAAACTTTCAGAAGCAAAGTGGATATATACATAAAGAAGATAAAGGTGAGGTGGAGAAAGAGCAGCGAATGGGAACAGCTGGGTAACTCTCTCAATGAGCCAGCACATTCACAATGGGCTGAATGGCCTTTTTCTGCGCACAGCGGTCACTGTTTAATTCTGTTCCCACCCCACATCCATATTGGCTCATTTTTAACAACTCACAAGCAAGAGGAGCAGGACCCTGCCATTCAGCCCATTGAGCCTGTTCCACCATTCCAGACAATAATGCCTGATATTGAGTTTCAACTTCATTTTCCCCCGCACTCCCCACATCCCTTAATTCCCCGAGAGACCAAGGATCTATATATCCCAGTCTTGAATATATTCAACGATGGAGCATCCACAACCGTGTAGGGGAGGGAATTTTAAAGATTCAGATCCCTTCCAGTGAAGAAATCTCTCCTCATCTGAGTCCCAAATGATCGGCCCCTTATCCTGAGACTGTGTGCCCCGTGTTTTAGACTCCCTGACCAGTGGAAACAGTCTCTCAGTGTCCACTCTATCAAGCCTCTTCAGAATCTTGTAGGTTTCAATGTGATCATCTGTCATTTTGCTAAGTTCCAGTGACCATTGGCCTGATTTATTCAGCCACTCATCATAGGACAACCCCTTCATTCCAGGGACCAACATGGTGAGCCTTGACAGTGCCCATCTCCCACCTCCCCCCACAATGCTAGATATATCCGTGTGGAGGCGATGACTATTAATCCAGATGCTCACCTAATGTTCTGGGGACCCGGGTTCGAGTCCCGCCGTGGCCAATGGTGGAATTTGAATTCAATAAAAAATTAAGGAATTAAGAATCTACTGATGACCATGAAGCCCATTGTCAGTCACCTGGTTCACTAATGTCTAAAGGGAAGGAAATCTGCCATCCTTACCCAGTCTGGCCTACATGTGACTCCAGAGCCACAGCAATGTGGTTGACTCTCAACTGCCCTCCAAGGGTAACTAGGGATGGGCAATAAATGTTGCCCAGCCAGCGATACCCATGTCCCATGAATGAATATAAAAAAAAGGAGACCAAAACTGCAGCCAGTGACGAGAGGCACTGGCTGGTGATCAGGATTGGTAATAATTTGGTACATGGGCAGCACAATGGTTAGCATTGCCACCCTGCAGCACCAGGGACCCGGTTCAATTCCCGGCTTGGGTCACTGTCTGTGTGGAGTTTGCACATTCTCCCTGTGTTGGCATGGGTTTCCTCCGGGTGCTCCGGTTTCCTCCCACAGTCCGAAAGACGTGCTGGGTAGGGTGCATTGGCCATGCTAAATTCTCCCTCAGTGTAACCCGAACAGGTGCCAGAGTGTGGCGTCTCCAGAATTTTCACAGTAACTTCATTGCAGTGTTAAGGTAAGCCTTACTTATTACACTAATAAGTAAACTTCAACATCGAGCTGGGAACGGTGTAATATGCCACCCTCCCGTCACCTTCAGTTTGTGAGTTCAGTCCTGTCTGGGGAGTTCAAACTGGGACATTGACACTGAGACTGATTGGTGCCATTACCCCATCGAGTCCCATCAGGACTCACTTCTACAGCAAAATAAATCTGGCGAGTGTTTACTCTATAGACTAGGATTGAGCTGACGCAGAGCATGTTGTAAATTGAGAAACTGTAAACACTTGACACATGGGAAAGTCTCAAAGGAGAGTGAAGTAAATTTATTAGACACAAGTAGGCTTTTCTGAGGCAGTGGGGAGTGTAGACGGAGTCAGTGGACGGGCTTGCGTGATGGACTGGGATACACTGACAACTTTTTGAGCTAAGGTACTCTGGCAGAGAGTCAGTACAGACGCGATGGGCTGAATGGCCCCTTCTGCACTGTCGGGATTGCACGATATGATCAAGAATCAATGCTTAGCAAGGTATCAGGAAGGAGGGCATGATTTATTGGGGGTGGGGGGGGAGTGACCGAAAGAGCTTAAATGGAAGGCGTCCCTTCCTCGATGCATTGCGGGAGGGGGGGGGGGGGGGTGGGGAAACCTGTATCAATCTCCCAGCACTGGCTCCCAATCCAGCTGAGTGAGGAGCTCCAGGCCACCTTTTGGAACTGCACATACTTTGTTTATGACGAATGGACGCACCGGATCGGTTGGAAAACCCGGGGAGGGTGGATTGCCAGGCTCGCCTGGCTCCGGAGTGAATCTGGGAACACACACAGACCAGAGACAGCGAGAGAAAAAAACAACCTTCACACAGCCACCATGTGCCCCGTGCCGTTTAAAACAAAAATCCGTACAAATTAATCCTTTCGCAGTCCACACAATCTGCCAGGCTTTGCATGGGGGTGGGAAATGAAAAATGCATTTCGTAAAAATTAAAATACAAAACCCAGATTTAACCTATTTTTCTTTTGCAAGCGACGTTTACGAAAAGGAGGGTATTTTTTTTTAAAAAAAGACAAAATATTCTTTTAAAATTCCCTTCCCCCCCCCACACACCCACCCTAGGGAAAAGTGTGTCCCTCCCAGTGGCAAATTTACAAGCATTTAATTCCCCCCCGCCACCCACCCAACAGCCTCCCCAAGAATGAATGCAGAGAGATTGTTGCATTTTGCACTCATTTGCCATAATGTAACACTGGGCGAGAGTAACTAAATGTCTTCCATTTCACCTCCCCAAACACTAGGGCTATCGTTTCCCCACGATTTACAGAGGGAATTGGAGGGGGGGGGGGGGTTTCAGCAGGTGAAATTGACTTTGCTGGAAATGTATCATTGCTGGAGAAGTTGGGGGGGGGGACTGAAAAAAGGGGTTGAAATTACAAGTAGCAAACAAATCCTATTGTTGTCAGTCCTGGGAAAACGAGTGTTTAATTACACCGTCTCCTTTATCCAGTCATTCACAATTTTAAATCGTTCCTGTCGATCGGTGAAATTTTAAATTACCATGTTTGCATGGGGGGGGGGGTTAAAAAAAACAAGAATTCAAACGAGAGTCAGACTGACTAAACAAACAAAAAAAGTTGAAGCGTGCTGCTGCCCTTGTTAAGTTTGTTCCCTCATTCCCTGTTTTTGAAAGCTTTATTGAATTCCACAATCACCAGCCCCCCCCCCCCACACACACATACAACACAACACCAACCCTGCCCAGAATCCCACCCCCCCACCAACAAAAAACATTGGAAGTGTCTTGAGGATTTCACCTTTACAAGCAGAGAGTGTGAGTTAAACAAGTGGTTGTGGTGAAGTGTTTTCAGATTCTACTATGTCCCCATCAATCCAATTTACTTTACAGGGGGATTTTTGGTCTTTCTCTGTTGTGGCTGTAACACTGCGCTGTCCCTTCCTTCTCTGTGAACGGTATGCTTTGTTTGTGTAGCGCGCAAGAAAGAATACTTTTCACTGTATCCCAATACATGTGACAATAATAAATCAGATCAAAAGTCTGAGGTCACCTACCAACCGACTCAAAAACAGCTTCATCCCTGCTGCCATCAGACTTTTGAATGGTCCTACCTCACATTAACTTGATATTTCTCTGCACCCTCGCTATGACTGTAACACTACATTCTGCACCCTCCCCTTTCCTTCTCCTTTATGTACTCTGTGAACGGTATGCTTTGTCTGTATAGCGAGCAAGACACAATACTTTTCACTGTATCCCAATACACGTGACAATAACAAATCAAACCAAATCACAATTTTGCAAACAATTTATTGATTTTTGAGCTGTTTCCATGGTGGGGCCAGAAACAAGAGGGGTGAGGGTCGGAGGGACACATCTTTTCAGTAAATCCACCACCTCGCGAAACAATGGTGTCAACATCGAGTAAGGGTTGGAGATTCTTGCAGTTATTTGGACAATTAAATTGGGCCATTTTCACGTGTGTGTAAAACAAAATAAGTTCTGCCTAACCACACACACACACACACACACATACTGCCTGAGAGGAACCCACTTTTCTGCAGCGAGGATGACTGGATTTACATATACCAGGACTGCCTATTCAAATACAGTGTGTCAGCAACAAATTCAGACTAACCAAAAGATTTCCTTACACCAGATTTGCATGGATTTGATTGCATTTAGCAAGGTAGCTGCAGCAATTGTGGCCAATCTCTTGGTTTTTTTTTCTCTCGCTGGTTGAGGGTGGAGGGTAGGGGGGGCGGGAGGGGGGGAGAACCGGTGGTTGGGAGGATTGGAAACACAGTCCAGATGACAGAGTCTTTTTTTACATAAAGGCTAACACTATGAGATCACCCTCAAACATGAACAAGAGCTAAACTCTCCAGAAGGGAAAACGCAATGACTCATGCGTGATATTTCATATCCCCTTTAATCATTCCACTTAAATTAAGATTACTTTTTGCCGACTTGCAATTCTTTCTTTAACTCGTTCAATAAAAAAACCCCAAGAAAATGTTGGTTGCAATATTTCTGGTGGAACAGTCATCCTTGTTCCAGCAGCAAGAGCAGGAAGGAATGGTAAGAATGATAAAACATGGCATTATTTATGGGTTACAGTGTTTTACACAAAGTTTAAGATGTTTGGGATCCTTCTTTGAATATTGGCACCATCTCCCTGTCCTAAGGTTCTTCAGGAAAAACAGGTCTTTGGTTATAGACTGTTCCTGCTGTTCGTATACAATGATGGAAATAATGAGCTAGTCAGTCACCAAGTATAGAGCAATACGGAATTTAGGCAGAATGGTGGCACAGTGGTTAGCACTGCGGCCTCATAGCGCCAGAGACCTGGGTTCGATTCTTGCCTCGGGTCACTGTCTGTGCGGGTTTGCTCCGGTTTCCTCTCACAGTCTGAAAGATGTGCTGGTTAGGGTGCATTGGCCATGCTAAATTCTCCCTCGGTGTACCCGAACAGGTGCCACAGTGTGGCGACTAGAGGATTTTAAAGTTTATTTATTAAAGTCCTGAGTAGGCTTACATTAACACTACAATGAAGGTACTGTGAAAATCCCCTAATCGCCACACTCCGGTGCCTGTTCAGGTACACTGGGGGAGAATTTAACACGGCCAATGCACCCTAACCAGCATGTCTTTCCGACTGTGGGAGGAAACCAGAGCACCCGGAAGAAACCCACGCAGACACAGGGAGAATGTGCAGACAGGGAGAATGTAACAGACAGTTACCCAAGCCAGGAATCGAACCCGGGTCCCTGGTGCTGTGAGGCAGCAGTGCTAAACTTGTGACATCAATAATTAATAAACTTTAAAACTTTGGTTTTGACTCCTGTACGCAAGACCATGAGCAATCCAACTAGTAGACACACATGTGCAGAGGCACGTACAAGCGCACACACACACGCACACACAGGCAAATGCACACGCAAACACATGCAAACACACACACACACACACACACACACAGATACAGGCACACATACACATGTATATGTGTTAAACTGATTTCTGGTAAATTTGAGTTTCTGAAAATTAATCTTTGGAAAATTAATGAAAAGCAAGACTGAAAAGAAATGATAATTTCAAACATTGAAATTATTTTATTATTCTATTGAAACCTGTGGTGTCTGAATGGAGTTGAGGGCAGTGTTCAGGGTGACTCTGCTTCCGACTAACGTCTAAACAACTTCAATTTGTCAATTACATCTACCTGTGGTTTTCTCAATGTATCTAACTAAACAGGACATTTAAAGTTTTATTCTGCATTTATGTGCTTCTAAATAAAGGTATTTATCTGCCTTAATTTCTCTGCAGTTTTGTTGTAATCAGCTATTTATTTGCAGGGTGGAAACCAAGAATGTGTCGCCATTTAGGGCAAAGCAGTTCACTTGATCAGTATTCCGAACCTCTCAACACAACATTCACTCTCTCCACCACTGCCACACAGTGGGCGGGAGTACGTACTGTCTACAGAGCGCACTGCAACAAACTCACAGGCTTGTTCCGACAGCACCTCTCAGCCCTGTGACATCTAGCCCCAAAAAGGACAAGAGTAACAAGATCCTGGGAACACCAACACCTCCACATAGCTCTCGAGTCGCAAGGAACTACATAGGGTCGTGAACGTAGCCCAGTCCATCACGCAAACCGGCCTCCCATCCATTGGCTCCGTCTAAACTTCCTGCTGCATCGGAAAGGCAGCCAGCATAATTAAGGACCCCACGCTCCCCGGACATACTCGAGCCCTGCACCAACCTCAATCCCATGTGGGCCCTTTCCCCATAACTCCATGTATTTACCCTAGCTAGTCCCCCTGACCAGTCCATCGTGCAAACCAGCCTCCCATCCATTGACTCTGTCTACACTTCCCACTGCCTCACAGCCAGCATAATTAAGGACCCCCCCACACCCTGGACATTCTCTCTTCCATCTTCTTCCATCAGGGAAAAGACACAAAAGTCTGAGGTCACGTACCAACTGACTCAAGAACAGCTTCTTCCCTGCTGCTGTCAGACTTTTGAATGGACCTACCTCGCATTAAGTTGATCTTTCTCTACACCCTAGCTATGACTGTAACACTACATTCTGCATTGTCTCCTTTCCTTCTCTATGAACAGTATGCTTTGTCTGTATAGCGCAAGAAACAATATACTGATACATGCGACAATAATAAATCAAATCAGACTCACAAAGCCAGTCTGATTCATAGGCAGGTTGTTGGTGTGGAATTAGAAGTATGGAATTCACAGTCTAATATCGTCCTGTCGGGCAAAGATGACAGTGGTACAAACAGAAGTGTCATCAGCACCTTCTCAGGACCATCCTGAAAAGGCAATAAATAAATTCTCACCAGCATCACCCATAGAAAAAGATACAAAAGTCTGCGGTCACGTACCAACCAACTCAAGAACAGCTTCTTCCCTGCTGCTGTCAGACTTTTGAATGGTTCTACCCCGCATTAAGTTGATCTTTCTCTACACCCTAGCTATGACTGTAACACTACATTCTGCATTGTCTCCTTTCCTTCTCTATGAACGGGTATGGGTTTGCCTGTATAGTGCACAAGCAACAATACTTTTCACTGTATGTTAATGCATGTGACAATAATAAATCAAATCAAATCTTCTGAACAAATACCAACTTAATGGTTTCTCATCCTGATTTTCACACGGGCTTGTATTCCTGTACTGGTATTTCTATATATTTTCTTCAATGCAGCTTTAACCGTACAGTAAAACAAGGAGTTATCAAAAAAACCTGATCTTGAGCCACAAAAGGAACGTCAGGGCAGAGTCTCAAAGAGGTTTAAAGGAATGTCTTTCGGAGCAAAAAAGAGTTGGAGAGGTTGAGGGAGGGAATTCCAGAACTTTTGAGCCTTTGACAGCTGAAGGCAAGGTTGCCATTGACTAAAATCGGGATCGCACAAGAATCCAGAACTGGAACAGCAGAGATATCCTGGAGGTTTGTAGAGCTGGAAGAGATTACAGAGATAGGGAAGGATAAGGCCATGGAGAAATTTGAAAAAAGGTGAGAGTTTTAAGACTAAGGCATTGCTTCAACCCAGAGCCAAGCTAGCTTGAAGATGACAGGTGATTGGGATTTGTTCTGAGTTTGGACACGGGCAGTAGGATTGGATAACATTAAGTTTTTGATTTGATTTGATTTGATTATTATTGTCACATGGATTGGGATACAGTGAAAAGGATTGTTTCTTGCGAACTATACAGACAAAGCATACCATCCATAGAGAAGGAAAGGAGAGAGTGCAGAATGTAGTGTTACAATCATAGCTAGGGTGCAGAGAAAGATCAACTTAATGCGAGGTAGGTCCATTCAAAAGTCTGATGGCAGCAGGGAAGAAGCTGTTCTTGAGTCAGTTGGTATGTGACCTCAGACTTTTGTATCTTTTTCCCAATGGAAGAAGGTGGAAGAGAGAATGTCCGGGGTACATCGGTTGGTTAATTGATTATGCTGGCTGCTTTATCGAGGCAGCGGGAAGTCAATGGATGAGAGGCTGGTTTGCCTGATGGGTTGGGCTACGTTCATGACCTTTTGTAGTTCCTTGCGGTCTTGGGCAGAGCAGGAGCTATACCAAGCTGTGATACAACCAGGAAGAATGTTTTCTGTGGTGCATCCGTCAAAACTAGTGAGAGTCCAGTGCACATGCCAAATTTCCTATAGCAGCCCGAAGCGTTGTGGACAGTGGTGGAGAAAGACGGTGTGGTCAGCCATGTCTGAGGCTGCAGATAAGTCAAAATGGGCGAGAAAGAACCTATCTCATAGGGTGTCATTGGAGACTTTGAGAAGAGATGTTTTGGTATTATAGCAGGGATGGAAACTTGAGTTTCAAACATGGAGTTCTGGGATAAATTTGGGAGGAAAGAACATTTTCCACGATTATTGAGAGGAAAGGAAGATTGAAGGTGGATTGGCAGTTTGCAAGGGTGGAGAGGTCAAAGATTATTTTTTTCTGAGGTGAGGAGGATGAGGAAGGAGGTGAAGGAGATAGTATCTGAGAAGAAAGTTAATAATATCATCTAAGAACAAAGAACAAGCTAAGATGACAGTCAGGAGGAGAAGGTAGGTCAACCTAGTGAGAATTCTATCACGGATCAGGGTCTCATGGATAAGATGAGCTCCGGGAAGGCATGTGTGGAGATGGGAGGTTTTACGTGGCTTGCCATAGTCATGTCACCTCTGCCATGGTCACATAGCTTGGGCAGCCGTCTTACATTTGGAAGACATTGTGCTCGAATAATGTACGCAAACAACATCCCAACATTTTCAGGCTGGCACGGTGGCACAGTGGTTAGCACTGCTGGCTCACAGCGCCAGGGCCCCTGGTTCGATTTCCGGCTTGGGTCACTGTCTGTGCGGAGTCTGCATGTTCTCCCTGTGTCTGCATGGGTTTCCTCCCACAGTCTGAAAGACGTGCTGGTTAGGGTGCATTGACCGTGCTGAGTTCTCCCTCGGTGTACCCGAACAGGCGCCGGAGTGTGGCGACTCAGGGATTTTCACAGTAACTTCATTGCGGCGTTAACGTAAACCAATACTTGTGACACTAACAAATAAACTTTTTTGGGTGAGGGGTCCCGGGGATCCAAGAATAGCATACAGCAGCAGAAAGTTCAGTGATGTTTTCCCTCTCTACCCAAATGTAACACCAGCCTAATGGTACACCTCTAGATCGGCTAACTCAGATTGAACCTCGACCCCCTGGTTTATGCATATTGGTTATTCATTGCACAAAGACATTGTGTGACCCAGTCCATCTTTTTAACCATTGTATTAACGGTTAATAAGGAACACAAACTTAAAAACCCAGCTTATATCAATTTATAGTCTATTGTTACCCTTTCATCATTTCACTTAATCTTTTTGACTATATGTGATAATTCAGTGAGTTGATTTTCAGTAACATTAGGATCAGGCAAATAATATTTCATGCCAATTCCTCTTAATTCTCTCAACAGTTGGCCCTAGATTTTCAGTTGGAGAGAACATAAATGTCATAGAATCGTAGAATCCCTACAGTGCAGAACGAGGCCATTCGGCCCATCGAGTCTGTACTGACCACAATCGCACCCAAGCCCTATTCCCGCAACACCACACATTTACCCTAGCTAATCCCCCCCTGTAAGGGGCAATTTAGCATGGACAATGCATCCTAAACTGCACATCTTTGGACTGTAGGAGGAAACTGGAGCACCCAGAGGAAACCGGCAGGGGGAGAACGTGCAGACTCCACGCAGACGGTGACCCAAGCTGGAAAGCGAACCCGGGTCCCTAGTACTGTGAGGCAGCAATGCTACAGTGTGCCATCCAATATAATATATAAAATAATATTCTCTTATTTCAATAAGGAAGGAAATAATATCGGGTGGTATGGTGGCACAGTGGTTAGCACTGCTGCCTCACAGCATCAGGGACCTGGATTCAATTCCCACCTTGGGTCACTGTGCGAAGTCTGCACGTTCTCCCTGTGTCTGTGTGGGTTTCCTCTGGGTGTCCCGGTTTCCTCTCACAGTCCAAAGACATGGTGGTTAGGTACATTGGCCATGTTAAATTCTCCCTCGGTGTAACCGAACAGGTGCCGGGGTGTGGCCACTAGGGGATTTTCACAGTAACTTCATTGCAGTGTTAATGTAAGCCTATTTGTGACATTAATAAAAAAACTTAAAAGAATCAACTTAAAGAAGACTTCAGTTGTGACAGTCCAAAGATGTTCAGATTAGGTGGATTAAGACCATAAGACATAGGAGCAGAATTAGGCCACTTGGCCCATTGAGTCTGTTCCACCATTCAATCATGGCTGATATTTTTCTCATCCCCATTCTCCTGCCTTTTCCCCATAACCCCTGATCCCCTTATTAATCAAGAACCTATCTATCTCTGTCTTAAAGGCACTCAATGGCTTGGCCTCCACAGCCTTCAGCCATGCTAAATTGCCCCTTAGCGTCCCGGGATGTGTAGGTTAGCAGGGTAAATGTGAGGGCTTACGGGGCGAGGGCCTGGGGTGGGATTGTTGTTGGTGCAGACTCGGTGGGCCGAATGGCCTCCATCTGCACTGTAGGGATTCTAATGATGCTATGAGTTTATAGGGCACTGTAACCAGCCTGTTACAAATGTCTCAGAGTGCATTATATACAAGGAACGACACTGAAGTATTGTTATTTAGGCAAACATTATCTGGCAATTTTTACACAACTATGCTCCCAAAAAATGACTCGAATGTCATTTCCTGGAAGGAATGATGAGCAGGCCACAGAGAAAACCCTCTGCCTTTTTCCAATAGCACCAAGATCCACTGGAATTATCAGATAGCGTTAACTCTTCATCGAAATATCTGCACATCGGACTATGTTAGGGACCAGATCAGAAAACCCAAAGTACGTTATGAAATTAGTCAAAACTTCAACCTTATTTGATTTTTACATTAATGCCAGCATAATTAAGGACCTCACTCACCCTGGACATTCTCTCTTCCACCTTCTTCAGGAAGAAATACAAAGATTTGAGGTCATGTACCAACCGACTCAAGAACAGCTTCTTCCCTGCTGCTGTCAGACTTTTGAATGGACCTACCTCGCATTAAGTTGATCTTTCTCTACACCCTAGCGATGACTGTACATTCTGCACTTTCTCCTTTCCTTGTCTATAAACGATATGCTTTGTCTGTATAGCACGCAAGAAACAATACTTTTCACTGCATACTAACACATGTGACAATAATAAATCAAATCAAATTAGATCCTAGAATTGGGCTGTGGGCAGTCAAACAAAAATCACAGTCTTTTAAATTTTAAAAATATAATTCCAAGGCTTTGCACTATTGGTGCTATTAGTGAGATAAAATATTTGCAACTGTAGGAGTGCACGCTACAGTTTTTCACACTGTGCTGTTGAACTTACACTTCTAATGGTTAGATACAGAGGCTAGGGTTCAGGTGAAGATACAAAAAATGCATATAAATACAATTAAAATACAAAATTATATAGAACTAGTCACTGATCCTATCATATATTAAACTGATATTTTTCTTCACCTTTATTTATTTTATTATTGTCACAAGTGAGCTTACATTAACACTGCAATGAAGTTACTGTGAAAATCCCCTAGTTGCCACATTCTGGCGCCTGTTTGGATACACTGAGGGAGAATTCAGCATGGCCAATGCACCCTAACCAGCATGTCTTTCGGAGTGTGGAAGGAAACCGGAGCACCCGGAGGGTGCCCACGCAGACATGGGGAGAATGTGCAAACTCCGCACAGACAGTGACCCAATCGAACCTGGGTCCCTGGTGCTGTGAGGCAGAAGTGTTAACCACTGTGCCGCCCTACAATCCCACCTCACCTGCAACTGCAACATGATATTCTGCACCTTATTCTTTTCCTGTTCCCCTATGTACTCTATGAACAGCATGCTTTGTCTGTACAGAACGCAATAAGTAATATTTGTCACTGTATCCCAATACATGTGACAATAATAAATCAAATCAACTGATATTCATGGGATGTCATAACCACCTGACACAGGGTAGCATGTGTTATTTGAGAGTTAATGAATCAACATCTGATGCCAAAGAGATGACAGTGTGTAATATATAATTCTAGTCAGCACAATATACTTCAATGGCTGTGCTTTGGAATATCCAATGCTACAAGCAATTTAGAATTTAACTTCAGCTGATGTGAGAACACCCTTGTTGTTGACTTCATAATTCTCACTGCCCGCCAAGATACTGAACAAATTTCATGCAGAAGGAGTTTATAGGATCATAAAATCCCTACAGTACAGAAGGAGGCCATTTGGTCCATTGAGCCTGTGCCAATCACCCAGACCCCTATCCCCATAATCCCACATATTTACCCTGCTAGTCCCCCTGACACTAAGGGGCAATTTAGCATGGCCAATCCACCTAACCCACATATTTTTGGAGTGTGGGAGGAAACCAGAGCACCTGGATGAAACCCATGCAGACATGGGGAGAACATGCAGACTCCGCACAGACAATGACCCAAACTGGGAATTGAACCTGTGAGGCAGCAGTGCTAACCACTGTTCCACCGTGCCAACCTAGTGTCATTGTGCTGCCTTGGCTGAGTTGCAGGCTGGACTTACTCTACAAGTGTAACATCGAGAGGGAGCACAGTTATTCTGTAGGACCTTCACAGTCAGTGCCTAACCTGGCAGGAAAGCCAACGTGGAGTGAGAATTGCTGGGGGAGGGAGGCAGATTGTGCAGTGGAATCAGGTCAGACCAAAATAACATGACACAGGTTTAACACTGTGAGAGTGAACACTGTTTTGCCCTGGTAATAAATGTGTAAGAGTTAATTTTCCACTTTGCACGTTGGTGGGAAGCTTCACTATTTTAACTGCTCAGAGATCTAGCTGCAGTGTGCACCAGGATTTATGATAATTATCCCAGTATTATGACTGTGCCCTCAGCTGCATAGAATGCTAAGAACAAAACATGAATTAAAATTTGCGGAGAGCGAGAAATCATCTCAGACTCCATTATTCAAATGCGCTCCTAATTGGCCCCAATCCCCCATCAGACATAAATCTCAGGTCTCTCAGGGTGGCACGGTGGCCCAGTGGTTAGCACTGCTGTCTCTCAGCGCCAGGACCTCGGGTTTGATTCCCAGCTTGGGTCACTGTCCGTGCCGAGCTTGCTCGTCCTCCCTGTGTCTGCGCAGATTCCGTCCGGTGCTCCGGTTTCCTCCCACAGTCTGAAAGACGTGCGGGTTAGCTGAACTGGCTGTGCTAAATTGCCCCTTAGTGTCAAGGGAATTAGCAGGGTAAACGTGGGGTTACAGGGATAGGGCAGTGAGTAAGCCTGGGTCGGATGCTTTGTTGAATGGTTAGATAGATTGGCCATGCTAAATTGCCCCTTAGTGGCAAGGGGAGTAGCTAGGGTAAATGTATGGGGTTATGGGGATAGGGCCTGATTGGGATTGTGCAGACTCGATGGGCTGAGTGGCCTCCTTCTGCAGTGTAGGATTCAATAATTCTATGGCGCAGTCTCAATGGGCTGAATGGTTTCGTTCTGCATTGTAGGAATCTATGGTGCAGACCTGATGGGCTGAATGGCCTCTTTCTGCACTGTAGGATTCTATGGTGCAGACCCGATGGGCTGAATGGCCTCTTTCTGCATGGTTTGGATTCTATAATCTCTGTTGCTGCATTGCTGATCTGGCACTAAGTCCTACTCACTTACTAACCACGTCCTTGCCGTGTTCTGTTGGCTCCTGTTTTTAAATCTCTTCATGGTCTTGCCCCTTCCTTATAAACCCTTCCAAATTCTCTGCTCTCTAACCTCTTATAAATCCCTCCTCCTTTCACTCTGTCATTTGCAGTTGCTTCTTCAGCTGCTCAGTCCACCAGATGTGGAACCTCCTCTCTACTCCTCTCCAACACCTTCACTGGCTTTCCTCCTTCAAGAGCTCCCTCAACATCCACTTATTACCGGGTTGAAACTAAATATGGTTATTTCAATTGGACTCAGTGCTGCTGGGTTTGGGAGATTAAAAAGTCTAGTAAGTTTACTATTTTATTCACTCTGCTGCATCTTCATCATCCAAGTGTTACACTGATGTTCTTTAAGGAAATTTACCTGCTGGGGAGTAGGTACAGAGGAGATATTAGGGATAAGATTTTCACTCAGAGGGTGGTGAGTGAGTGGAATCGGCTGCCGTGGGTGGTGGTGGAGGCAAATTCGATAGGGTCTTTCAAGAGACTTCTGGATGAGTACATGGGACTTAATAGAATTGAGGGCGATAGGTAAGCCTAGTAGGTAGGGATATATCAGCGCAACTTGTGGGCCGAAGGTCTGTTTGTGCTGTAGTTTTTCTATGTTCTATGAAGGAAACCTGCTGTCCTTAGTCTCCTCTATCACAGAATCATTGAATCGTACAGCGCAGAAGAGCCCGCACCGACTCATGAGAAACACCTGACCTCCCACCTAATCCCATCTACCAGCACTTGGCCCATAGCCTTGAATGTTACGATGTGCCAAGTACTCACCCAGGTACTTTTTAAAGAATGTGAGGCATCCCGCATCCACCACCCTCCCAGGGCAGCACTTCCCAGACCCTCAGCACCCTCTGGGTAAGAAAGCTTTCCCTCACATCCCCCTGAATCTCCTGTCCCTCACCTTGAACCTGTGTCCCCCTTTGTGGCTGACCCTTCAACTAAGGGGAACAGACGCTCCTTACCCACTCTGTCCGTGCCCCTCATAATCTTGTACACCCCCATCAGGCCAACCCTCAGGTTTCTCTGCGATAGGCTTTCTATTCCAACATGAAGGTAACCTGACTCTTAGGCATCCTATGAAGTGGCCAAGCAAGCCAGTTCAGTCGATTCAAACTGTCCACAGCATCATGAAAGTGCCTCATAACCAGCAAAGCCAAGAGTGGAACAAACCCAACGGGTAGAAGCCATCAGCATTTAAAGAAGGCACTTCACAGGGTGTGAGTCTCCCAGTAACGAGATTAGCAGGCTGTCGACAAGCCAGAAAAATTCAGCGTCACACCAACAGGAACCAGCTTCATTTCAGCCATCAAGGAAAGGCAATTCACATCTTTTACAGCCACAGAAGCTGAGGGGACAGACAGCAAACATACAGGGAGAATAATCAAAGGGAAAAAAATAATATAATTGCCAACACTCAGGGGAGCAGGAGGTGGGGGGCGTGCAGGGTAGGTGCAGCACAGTGGTTAGTGCTGCTGCCTCACAGGGACCCAGGTTCAATTCCTAGCTTGGGTCACTGTCTGTGCAGAGTCTGCATGTTCTCCCCATATCTGGGTGGGTTTTCTCCACCTGCTCCGGTTTCCTCCCACAATCCAAAAGACGTGCTGGTTAGAGTGCATTGGCCGTGCTAAATTCTCGCTCAGTATACCCGAACAGGTGCTAGAGTGTGGCGACTAGGGAATTTTCACAGTAACTTACATTTGCAGTGTTAATGCAAGCCTACTTGTGACACCAATAAATAACCTTGAACTTAAGTTTCAGCTAGTAGCCTGAAAGCCAGTCTGAGCTAGCAGACCAGAAGCAAGAGTGCAGAAACCTTTGTGGGGGCAGTTAAAACTATATCTTTGCTGAACCAAGAAGTGATGTTTCATACAATAACTCCACAACTGTGTACACTGCAGTAACTATAAGCTGGCGTTTACTGATACATCTATTGAAGTGGATGTTGTTTGGGAAGAAGGAAACCCTGAAAGAGTTTGGATCTTTTAAATATACCTTGGAGCAAAAAGGGTAATTTCTACATAAACTGTATGGGTGTTTAACAGTCCCTATACGTAACTGTGATAAATCATTATAATCCTGTTCGTGTATATGTATCTTTTCTTTATTGTAATAAATAGTCTTTAATAAACATTATACTATGACTGGACTGGTTACTTTCTTATAGGTTCTCATACAGGATTCCACATGCCGTTCCTATAAGTAGAATTTTACACTACCATAAAGCGGTGTTCCAAGTTGGGACACCCTCACAGATAACATCCGGCAGCTTTGAGACAGCAGCAATTCACCAATTTATATCCACCACTTTCATCATTCACTGCCTCCACCATCGATGCACAGTGGCAACAGCAAGTGCCATTAACAATACGCGGTGCAGCAACTCACCAAGCCTCCTCCGACAGCACTTTCCAAACCTGTGATGTCTACCGTCTAGAAGGACAAGGGCAGCAGACACATGGGAACACCACCGCCTGCAGGTCCCCCTCCAAGCCACGCGCCATCCTGACTTGGAAATGTGTTGGCCGTTCCTTCGGTGCCGCTGGGTCCAAATCCTGGAACTCCCTTCCTCACAGCATTGTGGGTGTACCCGCACCTCAGGAGGCTCACCACCACCTTCTCAAGGGGCAAATAGGGATGGGCGATAAATGCTGGTCTAGCCAGCGATGTCAACATCTTGTGAATCAATTCTTTAAAAAAATAGGTGAAGAAGTTTACAGAACTAACAACGATAAATCAGTGGCATCCTAACTCTGAGCATGAAGAAATTAAACAATTTCTTACCCATTAACTCTAACCTCTCAGCTTGGGACTGAGTGATTCTGGACTTCAGGAATTTCTGGTTAACAGTTTGATTTAAAAATTCCCAAACACGAGAGTGTGAGCTGGTAAGTACTGCAGACATAACTTTTTTTTCCCTGAAGTATAAAACAGCGATTAAACATTATTAATCTGTAATAAAAACTGTTTAACTTATCCGAACACTGTTTACACTCCCAAAGTGCTGTACTGAAATGGTGCTGTCAGTGGCTCGAGTCTGCCTGAAAGATTTCGGAACATTGGGATGGGATCTTATGGCCTCGCTCGTCCTGAAACCGTAAAATCCCGCCCGAGGTCAACGGAACTTTCCGTGTTCCGGCCCTCGCCCGCTCCAATTCCCGTTATGGGGGGGTGGTGTGTAAAATTCCAGCTCTGGTGTTTCTGACTGATGGATTACTGGACTGGAGAGGTTACTTTTCCAATGTGACACGGTAGCACAGTGATTAGCACTGCTGCCTCACAACGCCAGGGACCCAGGTTCGATTCCCCGCTTGGGTCACTGTCTGTGTGGAATCTGCATGTTCTCCCCGTGTCTGCGTGAGTCTCCTCTGGGTGCTGCGGTTTCCCCCCCACAGTCTGAAAGACGTGCTGGTTAGGGTGCATTGACCCAAACGTTTGCTAGAATATGGCGATTAGAAGAATTTCACAGTAACTTCATTGCAGTGTTAATGTAAGCCTTACTAATGAATAAATTTTACTTTACTATGCGTGTATAGAAAATGGGGGTCAGCAGGATATCCAGTAACAGCCATCACATGTTGTCTCTGATCTCGAATTTAACACTGGACGGTTTTTGGAGGGAGTAGGGGATTGGCATTGACTCAAATGGGAGAAACATTTACTGAAGAAACATGTTGCCGTAGGCAGCAGAAGGGTTTGTTAAAGAGCAATGTGTGACAAGCAGTCAAATTATTTATGTGGTCTTAGAATTCTAATGGCAAGGTACTGAAAGAACCCTCCAGAGACATAAGGACACTTTTTTAAAAAAGCACTTCATACACAATGCAGCTAAATCAAACCATACAGTGCAATAAACCACAGATAGACTGATCTCAAACTGAATATTTGAACAAAACAGATCCAGATTTCATCGGTGATGATCTGGCTTCAAGTTTATTGATTACTGTCACAAGTAGTTAACGCTGCAATGAAGTTACTGTGAAAATCCCCTAGTCGCCACACTCCGGCGTCTGTTTGGAAACATGCTAAGGGGAGGATGAGGCATCCATGGCTGGCGAGGGCAGTGAAGGACAGCATAAGAGCAAAAGAAAAAGCATACAAAGTGGCGAGGGTTAGTGGGAAGCCAGAGGATTGGGAAACCTTTAAAAGCCAGCAGAGGATAACTAAAAAAAGCCATAAAGGGGTGGGGGGGGGGAGAAGATGAAATATGAGTGTAAATTAGCTAGTAATATAAAAGAAGACAAGAAGAATTTTCTTTTCAATATATTAAAGGTAAGAGAGAAGCAAGAAAAGACATTGGACCACTGGAAAATGGGGCTGGAGAAGTAATAATAGGGAACAAAGCAATGGCAGAGGAACTGAATAGTTACTTTGCATCAGTCTTCACGGTGGAAGACACCAGTGGGATGTCAGAGCTCCAGGAGAGTCAGGGGGCACAGGGGAGTGCAGTGGCCATCACTAAGGAGAAGGTTCTGGGGAAACGGAAAGGTCTGAAGATGGATAAGTCACCTGGGCCAGATGGACTGCATCCCAGGGATCTAAAAGAGATAGCTGAGGAAATTGTGGAGGCATTGGTGATGATTTTTCAGGAATCACTGGAGGCAGGGAGGGTACCAGAGGATTGGAAAGTAGTTAATGTAACACTGCTGTTCAAGAAGGGAAGGAGGCAGCAGATGGGAAATTATAGGTCCGTTAGCCTGACTCTGGTCATTGGCAAGATTTTAGAGTCCATTATTAAAGATGAGATGGTGGAGTATTTGGAAGAGCATGATAAAATAGGACTGAGTCAGCATGGCTTCATCAAGGGGAAGTCATGTCTGACAAATCTGTTAGAGTTGTTTGAGGAGGTAACAAGAATGTTAGATAAAGGAGAACAAGTGGACGTGATTTATTTAGATTTCCAGGAAGCTTTTGACAAGGTGCTGCATTGGAAACTGTTAAATGTTAAGTGCCCATGGTGTTAAGGGCAAGATTCTGGCATGGATAGAGGATTGGCTGACTGGCAGAAGGCAGAGAGAGGGGATAATGGGGACTTTCTCAGGATGGCAGCCGGTTTCTAGTAGTGTGCTTCAGGGACCACAACTTTTCTCAATATACATTAACAATTTGGAAGAAGGAACTGAAGGCACTGTTGCCAAGTTTGCAGATGAGACAAAGATATGTAGAGGGACGGGTCGTATTAAGGAAGCGGGGGGCTGGTCGGTGCAGACTCGATGAGCCGAATGGCCTCCTTCGGCACAGAATGGATTCTATCATTCTATGATATGCTGTTTTTTTTAGTGTGAGGGAGCCATACTTCTACCCGACTTGGGTCACTGTCTGTGTGAAGACTGCATGTTCTCCCCGTGTCTGTGTGGGTTTCTACCCACAGTCCAAAAGATGTGTTGGTTATGTGTATTTTCCATGTTAAATTCTCCCTCAGTTACCCGTACAGGCGCCGGAGTGTGGGCGACTAGGGGATTTTCACAGTAACTTCAATGCAGTGTCAATGTAAGCCTACTTGTGACACTAATAAATAAACTTGAAAGCTAAAGCACAGAACTCGAGTTATCGGATGAGATAGCTGCTTCTCTGAAGGACAAGCATTAACAAGAGGACCCACTGTAAGCATTTCTTTCAATTCCTGACCAGTCGGTGAAACGTGTCTTTTCTATGGGTATGAAGGAGGCTGCGTGGGCACTGGCCTTAGCACATTGACCCACTTTTAGGACAAAGCAAAGTTAAATGGCAAACAGGCCACCCCTGTTGGGGCAGATAATCACTGCTAATGATTCCGGTTCCCTCGTCCTGTGGCCAAATTCACAAAAAATGTCTGGCCAAACTACTTTGATCTAACGAGCACTTCCAACCTACAAGAAAGAGAACACTTCACATAAACATGGAACCTACTTTCATCGGGCAACAATTAAAATGCTACATCTAAAATAGCTGTAAATTCACACAAGGGAATAGAAAATAATAGAACTGCGTGTGATACAGGCCTCCAATTTCTCACAATTATCGTACAATAGCTAAATAACATTTTATTTTACACGTACATCACACTGGCACAGTGGTTAGCGCTGCTTCTTCACAGCACCAGAAACCTGAGTTTGATTCCCAGCTTGGGTCACTGTCTGGGTGAATTCTGCACATTCTCCCCGTGTCTGTGTGGGTTTCCTCTGGGTGCCTCCCACAGTCCAAAAGCTGCATTGCCCAGGCTAAATTCTCCCTCAGTGTACCCAAATAGGTGCCGAAGTGTGGTGACTGAGGGATTTTCACAGTAACTTCATTGCAGTGTTAATATAAGCCAACTTGTGACACTAACAAATAAACTATTGATTCATGGGATATGGGCATCGTTGGCTGGCCAGTATTTATTGCCTGAGGGCAGTTAAAAGTCAACCATATTGCTGTGTGTCTGAAGTCATGTATAGGCCAGACTGAATAAGGATGGCCGATTTCCTTCCCTGGAGGACATTAGTGAACCAGATGGGTTTTTCCAACAATTGATAATGGTTTCATGGTCATCAGTAGATTCTTAATCCCAGATTGCTTTTATTGAATTAAAATTCCACCAGCTGCCGTGGTAGGATTCGAACCCAGGTCCCCAGAACATTAGCTAAATTTTTGGACTAACAGTCTAGCAGTAGTACCACTAGGCCATCATCTCCCCTTGCCTTTATCCCCTGGGACAAAGGCAACAAATGGTGAGTTAGCTGATTTGAACTAGGGCAGTAATAGAGATGCTAGGATTGTCCTGTCAATATTTTTTGATTTTCTTTATCTCAGGAAAGGGAATCGAGCGTTATGCGGATAAGGCGGGAAAGTGGAGTTGAGGAATACTGGAGTAGATTCAACGGGCCGAATGGCCTACTTCTGCTTCTACGTCCTCTGGTCTTCTGGCCTCAGTAGCCTGGGCCAGGTGAAGGCAAGATCAGCCAGAGTTGCTGCTTGTGAACACTATTCAGTAACTTCTGAAACCTGTGCTTGTATGAATATTAGATGTATGATAACATAGTTAACGTGCAGGTTCAGTCGGCAATTAGGAAGGCAAATACAAAGTTAGCATCCATGTTGAATGGGCTAGAATACAGGAGCAGGGATGTATTTCTGAGGCTGTATAAGGCTCTGGTCAGACCCTATTTGGAGAATTGTGAGCAGTTTTGGCCCCATATCTAAGGAAGGATGTGCCCGCCTTGGAAAGGGTCCAGAGGAGGTTCACAAAAATGATCCCTGGAATGAAGAACTTTTGTATGAGGAACGGTTGAGGACTCTGGGTCTGTGCTCGTTGGAGTTTAGAAGGATGACGGGGGTGATCTTATTGAAACTTACAGAATGCTGCAAAGCGTGGGTTGAGTGAATGTGGAGAGGATGTTTCCACCAGAAGGAAAAGCTAGAACAAGAGGGCACAACCTTAGGCTAAAGGGACGATCTTTTAAAAAAGATGAGGAGGAATTTCTTCAGCCAGAGAGTGGTGAATCTGTGGAACTCTTTGCTACAGAAGGCAGTGGAGACCAGATCATTGAGTGTCTTTAAGGCAGTGACAGATAGGTTCTTGATTAATAAGAGGAAAAGGCAGGAGAATGGGGATGAGAAAAATATCAGCCATGATTGAATGGCGGAGCAGACTCAATGGGCCACGCGGTCTAATTCTGCTCCTACATCTTATTGTCTTATGGTCTTATAGTACTTTATTACGGACTTCTAATGCAATGTCTCCATGCCCCCCACCATACGGCCAGTTCCTACGTGGGTGGCCACTCAATGAATGCCAGCCAGCAGGCTCTTTGACTGTGCTTGGGAGGGGGTATCGCAGCCAAGCATTAATCTGCACTCACTCAACAATTGCACATTTCGGCAGGTCGCTGGATAGCAATTAGGAGCTGGCATCCTGACCCATTCTTTTTCAATCCCACACCCAGAGGCACTGGATTCCAGGGTAGAACCTCCTTGCCGTTGCTGCGGGAGAGATTTAACTAACGCAGCATAGACATGGACCTACAGTTCTGTGATCAAGGTGTTGGGGGGCAGATCTAGAAGCACTTTGTCTGACGATGTACACGTATAGGCTTATGAATGACCCTGGTTTTGATGACATTTACAGCGATGCACAGGCCCAGACAGCCCACTCTGTCCAAATCTGTGATTCTTTCTTTAACAGCGCTCAGCTGAAAATAAATTTGTTTACCATTAGTGAAAGCACGCTATTAATGAGCTCTTGTTTGTGTTTTATCATGTTTGCCAAAATTGATTTGTCTGATTGTTCATTGACCTGATGGCTATCCCTGTTCTTTCTACCTCTAAATAAAGACATGAAATCATTGTAGATGACTTATTAGAGAGACAGAGACAGTAACTCTTTGTTACCCATCATAGGTTACTTTTTGCCACTATCAGATACAAGACTGAACATCCCAGACGGCTTATGATACCAGCAATTGTTGCACACATTCATTTATTCTTCTCCCATTCTTGAAGGTTGTTGCTCATTGCAACAGGTTTATTTGGTAGCACGAGCTTTTGGAGCACTGCCCCTTGAAGGCATGTCGTCTTTGATTCCCACCAACTTTTACAGAGTAAGGAGTCTCACAACACCAGATTAAAGTCCTACAGGGGCAGTGCTCCGAAAGCTCATGCTACCGAATAAACCTATTGGACTTCAATCTTGTGTTGTGAAGCTTCTTACTGTGCCTATCCCAGTCCAACGCTGGCATCTCCACATCGTGACAACTTTTACAGATGCACCATAAAAAGCAATCCTTTCCAGATGCATCAAAGCTTGGTATGGCTCCTACTCTGTCCAAGATGCCAAGAAATTACAAAGGGTCGTGACCAAAGCCCAATCTTTCACGCAAACCAGCCTTTCATCCATTGACTCTGTCTACGCTTCCCGCTGCCAGCATAATTAGCCCATGCACACCAGCCATTCTGTCTTCCACCTTCTTCTGTCGGGAAAAAGATACAAAAGTCTGAGGTCATGTACCAACCGACTCAAGAACAGCTTCTCCCCCGCTGCCCTCAGGCTTTTGAACGGACCTACCTCGCACTAAATTGATCTTTCTCTACACCCTAGCTATGACTGTAGCACTACATTCTGCACTCTCTCCTGTCCTTCTCTATGAATGGTATGCTTTGTCTGTATAGCACGCAAGAAACAATACTTTTCACTGTATACTAATACCTGTGACAATAATAAATCAAATCAAAATCATTTATGAGAATAGACAGTTTTTTTTAGTAGTTTCTTGCAGTCTTGGACAGAGCAGGAGCCATACCAAGCTGTGATACAACCAGAAAGAATGATTTCTATGGTGCCCCTGTGAAAGTTGGTGGGAGTTGTAGCTGACATGCCAAACTTCCTTAGTCTTCTGAGAAAGTAGAGGCGTTGATGGGTTTTCTTAACTATATTGTTGGCTTGGGGGGACCAGGACAGGCTGTTGGTGATCTGGACACCTAAAAACTTGAAGCTGGGTGAATTGCTGCAATGTCTCAGAGATATTCATCAGCAGATGTCAACCTTGTAGCTGCTGTAATGCCTTGATTTGATTTATTATTGTCACATGTACTGAGATACAGAGAAAAGTATTGTTTCTTGAGTGCTTTACAGACAAAACATACTGTTCATAGAAATGGAAAGCAGAGAGTGCAGAATATAATGTTACAGTCATAGCTAGGGTGTCGAGAAAGATCAATTATATGTGTTGGCATTCATCATCAGCCTTCTGACATTTAAACAAACGTTTTCTGACAGGAATCACTGGACGTTGGTCAGAAGTGGAAATCCAGGCTGAGTTTGCTCATTGCCCTAACTCTAAGTCACTGAGCCCAACTGGGGCATTACCATTACTAATCAGCTCTCTAAACTCAGCACTGATCACAAGTCAAACATGGAGGGTAACATAGTTCGATAGGGAGAACATGAATATAAAAATGGGTCTCCTCCTGATGGCTCGTTCAGTGGTCAGTGCACAATGCAGTAGTCTAGCAGCACCAGGTTAAAGTCCAACAGGTTTATTTGGTAGCACGCGCTGTCAGAGCGTTGCCCCTTCATCAGCTGAGGTGAGAAGGGGCAACGCTCCGAAAGCTCATGCTACCAAGTAAACCTGTTAGACTTTAATATGGTGTTACAAGACTACGTACTGTGCCCATCCCAGTCCAACGCCGGCAACTCCACATCAGTGCACAGTGCAGCACTGCGTCACAGCAGCACAGTGATGATCCCCAGGCTGGATGGGCCTAGCTGGACCATGATGAGTTGCTCCAATTACTCCAAGTGGTATTGTCATTGGACTAGTAACCCAGTGCCCCAGGGTAATGCGCTGGGAACCCGGGTTCCAATCCCACCATACCAAAACATCCTGTTCAACTTGGTGAAATTTGAATTCAATATCAAAAAAAAATCTGGGTTTAAAAGTCTAGCGATGATGATTGTCGAAAAAACCCATTTGCTTCATTGATGTCCCTCTAGGGAAGGGAATCTGCTGTCCTTACCTGATCTGGCCTACATGTGACTCCAAACCCACAGCACTGTGGCACAGCGGTTAGCGCTGCTGCTTCACTGCGCCAGAGAACTGCATTCAATTCCTGGCTTGGGTGATCTTGCAAAGTCTGCACTTTCTCCCCGTGTCTGCATGGGTTTCCCCCAGGTGCTCTGGTTTCCTCCCACACTCTGAAAGACGTGCTGGTTAGGATGCAGTGACCACGCCAAATTCCCACTCAGTGGACCCGAACAGGTGCTGGACTGTGGTGACTAGGGAATTTTCACAGTAATTTAATTGCGCTGTTAATGTAAGACTACTTGTGACACCAGTAAATAAACTTAAAACTTAAATCAGCAATGTGGTTAATCTTAAATGCCCTCAGGGATGGGTGTCACAGTGGGTTAGCACTGCTGCCTCACAGTGCCAGGGACCCAGGTTCAATTCCTTTTCTTCATCCATATGAGGGGGGACACTGACTATAACTATTGCAGTGATGGATAATTAGAATCATTTGTATGCATATTCACTGGTCTTTTCTGTATGTTAATTGTGGAATAATGATTGCTCTGCTGTACTAGATTTTGAGGATTTGTTGCATTTCATGTAAAAATTAAAACTTTCAGTCATAATATTCCTAAAAAGTAACCTGAAGAACGATTAATAGTCCTAGGATGGGGGTCTTCTGCTCCCACCCCCAAGTGTGGGTGTTTCTCGACTGTGGAGGTGGCTTGCCGTTGACCATTCGCAGGACCTTCTGGCCCTGCCAGTGTCTATGGCATTTTTCATGGCTCGCCCTGTCAAGGTAACCCGTCACAGGAAGATCCCACCAACAGCAAAAGCTGGAAAATCCACCCCACCCCACCCCCGCCAACCCAGTCTTCAATCCCCGTGATCCAGAATGTAATGTTACGAAGTAATCGCGTCCATCTAATAATTTACAACATAATCGAGTCATAATCCAAAGTCCAGTGGCTTTAGTCCATTGTGCAGTGAGAATTGGGTAAAAGTGAACTTTATTTATTAGTAACGAGTAGGCTTACATTAACACTGCTATGAAATTCCCCCAGTCGCCACATTCCAGCGCCTGTCCGGGTCAATGCACCGAACCCGCACATCTTTGGAGTGTGGGAGGAAACCGGAACACCCGGAGGACACCCATGTAGACACGGGGAGAAGGTGCAAACTCCACACAGGCAGTCACCCACGCCGGAAACCGTACCCTGTGTAATTTGGTAAAAGGAACTCAGGTAAAGTCGGTAAAATGACTGAGATGAGTAATTAAGCAATGAAGAATAATTAGTGCTGCGTGTCTTTTTTGCTGACTTTATTTTCAATTAAAGTTTTCCGCTGGGTATAATTACAACATCCCAGTGCTGTTTTGTGTACAAAACAATACAATGCACAAACATGTGAGGTTGAGTTAGTCTACACTCACTATTGTGATAACACAGCATTTCTCCAATACTGAGTTGACAAACAGGCATTCTCAACAACGTTAAAACAGATGATGAATTTATCAGACTGAGGCCCATTCCTTTCTCCCAATGCTTGAAGTTCACAGCTCTAGACTTCTGGCTAGCTGTAGAATCAATTTATTTCCTTCCATGTTCAGTCTTCATCCCTTTTATTAACTACTGGAATTTTTGATTTGACTTGATTCATTCTTGTCACATGTATTAGCATACAGTGAAAAGTATTGTTTCTTTTGTGCTTTACAGACAAAGCATACTGTTCATAGAGAAGGGAAGGAGAGGGTGCAGAATGTAGTGTTACAGTCATAGCTAGGTTGCAGAGAAAGATCAACTTAATGCGAAGTAGGTCCATTCAAATGGACAGCAGGGAAGAAGCTGTTTTTGAGTTTGGTTTCTACACGTCCTGAGACTTCTGTATCTTTTTCCCGAAGGGGGGAGATGGAAGAAAGTCCAGGGTGCGTGGGGTCTTTAATTATGCTGTCTGCTTTTTTGAGGCAGCGGGAGGTGTAGACAGAGTCGATGGATGGGAGGCTGGTTTGCGTGATGGATTGGGCTACATTCATGACTTTTTGTAGTTTTTTGCAGTCTTGGGCAGAGCAGGAGCCCATACCAAGCTGTGATACAACCAGAAAGAATGCTTTCTATGGTGTATCTGTAAAAGTTGGTGAGAGTCACAGCGGACATGCCAAATTTCCTTAGTATTCTGAGGAAGTAGAGGCATTGGTGGGCTTTCTTAACTATGGTGTCGGTATGGGTGGGGTAAGAGCCAGGACGAGTTCTGGACACTTAAAAACTTGAAGCTCTTGACCCTTGCTCATCACCGTTAAAACAGATAATGAATTTATTAGACTAAGACCCATTCCTTTCTCCAAATGCCTCAAGAAGAGCAAGGGTGTTCTCCCTGGTGCCCCGGCCAATATTATCCCTCAATCAACGTCACTACAAAACAGATTATCTGGTCATTACCATGCTGCTGTGTGCTGGGTGCAAATTAGCAGCTGTGTTTTCCACAGTGACTACTACACTTCAAAAACTACTCATAGACTCCTACGGTGCAGAAGGAGGCTATCTGGCTCATTATGTCTGCACCGACCACAATCCCACCCAGGTCCTATCCTCATAACCCCACGCATTTATCCTTGCTAGTCCCCCTGACACTAAGGGGCAATTTAGCATGGCCAATCAACGTAATCCGCACATCTTTGGACGTGGGAGGAAACCAGAGCACCCGGAGGAAACTCACGCAGAGAATGTGCAAACCCCACACAGATCATGCCCCAAGCCGGGAATCGAACTCGGGTCCCTGGCGCTGTGAGGCAGCGGTGCTAACCACTGTGCCACCTCATTGGCTGTCCAGTATTTTAGGGAATCTGGCAATTTTTGGACAATTAATATCAGAAAGTATTGAAGTCATTGTCTCATCAAGTCCCTGCTGGATTTGCTTAGATTTTTTGAGTTGATTCATTATTGTCACATGTATTGAGATACAGTGAAAAGTATTGTTTCTTGTGTACAGACAAAACATACCATCTACATGGGGAGGCAGAATCCTTAGGAGTATTGATAGACAAAGGGATCTGGGTGTACAGGTACACAGGTCGCTGGAAGTGGAGAAGGTAGTCAAGAAGGTATATGGCATGCTTGCCTTCATTGGCCGGGGCACTGAGTTTAAAAATTGGCAAGTCATGTTGCAGCTTTATAGAACCTTAGTTATGGTGCACTTGGAATATAGTGTTCAATTCTGGTCACCACACTACCAGAATTGGAGGCTTTGGAGAGTGTACAGAAAAGATTTACCAGAATATTGCCTGGTATAGATGGCATTAGCTATAAGGAGAGTTGAAGAAACTTGGTTTGTTCTCACTTGAGTGATGGAGGTTGAGGGGAGACCTGAAAGAAGTCTACAAGATTGTAAGAGGCATGGACAGAGTGGATAGTCAGAAGCTTTTTCCCAGGGTGTAGGAGTCAATTACAAGGGGGCATAGGTTTCAGGTGCGAGGGACAAGGTTTACAGGAGATGTACAAGGCAGATTTTTTACACAAAGGGTGGTGGGTGCCTGGAACTCGCTGCCGAGGGAGGTAGAGGAAGTGGAAATGATAGTGACTTTTAAGGGGCGTCTTGACAAGTAAATGAATAGGATGGGAATAGAGGGATATGGTCCCCGGAAGGGTAGGGGGTTTTAGTTAAGTCAGGCAGCATGATGGGCCGAAGGGCCTGTTCCTGTGCTGTAATTTTCTTTGTTCTTTGAAAGGAGGGAGTGAAAAATATAGTGTTACAGATAGGGTGTAGAGAAAGATCAGCTTTATAAATGGTAGCTCCATTCAAAAATCTGATGGCAGTAGGGGAGAGAGCTAAAGGCATTAGAATTAAGTTTAAACTGCTTTGAACCAGAGTAAAAGGTAGAATTAGAGGGTAAAAGCAGTACGCTGGAATCTGAAACAAAAACAGAGAGTGCTGGAAAATCTCAGCAGGTTTGACAGCATGTGTGGAGAGAGAATAGAGACACCTCGAGTCTGGGATGATCCTTGATCAAAGCTCTGATGAAGAGTTATCTAGATTCGAAATGTTGGCTTAATTTTCTCTCCACAGGTGGTGTCAGACCTGCTGAGATTTTCCAGAATCAGAAGGGGCAGCTTGCAAGAAGCTGCCTTGGTGAATGCCCACATGCCAGCACTATGTGGCAGAGGTTACTGGATATCAGGGTTGGCACAGTGGGTTATCACTGCTGCCTCACAACGCCAGGGACCCGGGCTCCATTCCGGCCTTGGGTCGCTGTCTGTGTGGAGTCTGCACGTTCCCCCCCCGTCTGCCTGGGTTTCCTCCAGGTGCTCCGGTTTCCTCCCACAGTCTGGGTTTAGGTTGATTGGTCGGGCTAAATTGATCCTAGTGTCAGGTGAATTAACAGGGTAAATATGAGGCGTTATTGGAATAGGGTCTGGATGGGATTGTAATCGGTGCAGACTTGATGGGCCGAACAGCCTCCTTCTGTAGTGTATGGAATCTCTGATTGAACAGGTGCCCAGGTCCTGGTTGAATGTTCTGCTTCCTGGACTGGGGCACTGCTGTCCCATGACCTGACCGAAATCAGTTAACTCGGTTAACCCAGTCTCCACAACAAACGTGACAGTAACACATTGTCTGTTTTGGCACAGGGCACAGAGACGTGTTTAAACCTAGATAAACACACACATTTCGGCATGTTATTGCCAGTAAATTACTGCTTTGCGTTTTTTTCTGAAATGTTGCTAATGTAGTAAATTCCATTTCAGCTCCTCTGATCCTCCCAGCTTTGTTTCGGCACCTGTGACGCAACGTAATGAAAGACTCTTGTTTATCACATCCAGCTACCCGCTGCCCTGCAGCCAATTCTTTCAGGGCCGTAAAAAAAAAAATTCGAGCAGAAAGAAAACTAGAACACGATTGCAATTTATTAAAGGTATGAAGTAAAATTTAGCTAACCCCAAATCATCGTAATGTCAGTGACAACAGGAGGAAAATATACGGTGCCCTGAGCAAAAATAGTGAACTTTACAAACACAATCATTTGAAGGAAGTTCAGTCTTTTGATTTATACGGAATCTGAAGTTCCGTGTCTTGTGGTTGCACGGTTAATATTCTCCAACTGACAGCAATTGCAGTTTGCATTGTTACAACTGGCTGGACTTCAGCTCCAGTGAGCGACAGTGCAACATGCACTTTATGAAGGTGTGATAGTTCTGACGAAGGGTCGCTCAGACTCGAAACGTTGGCTCTGTTTTCTCTCCGCAGATGCTGTCAGATCCGCTGAGATTTTCCAGCATTTTCTGTTTTTGAATGTATTTTATCTGCTGTGACCCCTCAGTGGCCGTGGTTTACCCAAGCAGCTTTTAAGCTCGGCACCTCCAGTAGCTGACAAAGAGCCACTTTGTTGCAGGGGTGTGGAGTGTCCCTGGACGGATGCTGCACCGACTCCCAGTCATTAGTACAGGCGGAATCGCTGGGCGTCAGTATCCCCGCAATAAAGAGTGGGAAGAAAATAAGATGTGATCTGTTTATGGTCATTTTGTGTGAGCGCAGTGTGTGTATGTGTGGGTGTGTATGGGTGTGTGCGTGTGTGCAGTGTGTGGGTGTGTATGTGTGTGTGTGTATGGGTGTGTGTATTTGTATATGTCTATATGTGTGGGTATGGGTGTGTGTGTGTGCGTGCGGGATATGGGGGTGTGTGTATGTGTGGGTGTGTCTGTGGGTGTGTGTGTGTATGTGTGTGTGGGTGTTGGTGTGTGTGTATGTGTGTGGGTGTTAGGTGATCCCCCTTGGCTGCAGTGGGCCTTGATGAATAACCAATTTGTGGACTCAGTGTTGGCTTACACTTTAAAATCTGCCCCGACCTCCTGGACACAATCCTGGACATTCCACAGCTTGTGGAACTGGATCACAACAACAACTTACCTAGCGCCTTTCAGAGAATCCCTACAGCACAGAAGGAGGCCATTCGGCCCATCAAGTCTGCACTGACTCTCAGGCAGAGCATCTTACCCAGGCCCACACCCTGCTCTATCCATACATTTACCCCATCAATCTTCCTAATCGACGCAACTTGAGCCAGTAAGGGGCAATTTAGCATGACCAACCCACCTAAGCTGTACATCTTTGGACACTAAGGGGCAATCCAACAAGTGTAATGAACATCCCAAGGTGCTTCACAGGAGAACTATTAAACAGTATGATACCAACACATAAGGAGCTATCATGTCAGATGACCAAAAAGCTTGGTCAAAGAGGCAGGTATGTTAAAGGAGGAAGGCGAGGTGGAGAGGTGTAAGGAGGGAATGCTTGGGGAACTAGACAGCTGAAGGCTCAGCCACCAATGGTGGAATGATTACAATTAGGAATACATAAGAGGTCAGAGTTAGAATGGAAGGGGATTGGCAGGGGGAGTGGAAGGACGTTACAGAATGGGAGGGGAGCAGGTAAGACTATGGATGGATTGGAAAACAAGGATGAGAAATTTCAATTCATAACGCTATGTTAAGAAATTGCCCCTTAATGTCCAGGGATAGGTAGGTTAGAGGGATTAGTGGGTATAATATGTAGGGATATGGGGGATAGGGCCTGGGTGGGATTGCGTTCGGTGCAGACTCGATGGACCAAAAGGCCTCTTTCTGCGCTGTAGGGTTCTATGATTCTATGATTAGGACATTGGTTGACGAGCTTTGCCTTCAGGAGAGGAGAGGAAAATTAGGCTAAAAGAAATGGAGAAACTTGATGTTCCTTTATTTCTTTGAGCCCAGCATCCGACAGGAAGTCATACGTGAGGTAACAGGTAGTTTCAGTACATGCCGTACTGATGGATTTTCAATTTTCTCCATCATTTACATGTCAGCGTGCAGTTCTCATTACACTCTGCTGCACTTTGAATGGGTTCCAAAATCTATTCTTGCAAAGGAATTTAACTGAGTGTCATTTCCTTGAGTTGCATAGATGAAGGTAGTTGTGCATGTACATACAAATTAAATCCAGTCTTCAAAGAGCTAAACTAATTCAAGGCAAAATACCTCATCCATAAACACAGGTTTAAAAAATGCATATAGTTTCATTCTATTTTTGGCGTGATAAACCTTTGTGCTGGGGTAGGGAACATGTTACTTGACTCTCGTCATGTGCCTTGCCTCTCCTTCCCGGTGGGGCATACCCAGTGGATCAGCGCATGTTTTCCCTATAATGTCACCTCAATGCCTTCCTTTATTTCCCTGTCTGTAGGAGCAAACAGGGCAAATTAAAGACATCACCTTGCTGCTGACTCTTTGGAAACCAGAGAGGGAAACCCATTCAGCCCAATGCACCTGTGGCAGCTCTTTGAAAGATCTGTCCCATCGGTCTGGCTATTCACCTGCATCCCCGCAATTATTTTCTTTTTCCAAGCGTCTAGCCAATTTAGGATGTGAGATGCCTGCATCGGACTTGGTGGGGGGTCACAGTAAGAAGTCCCACGACAGCAGGTTAAAGTCCAACAGGTTTATTTGGTAGCATGAGCTTTCGCAGTGCTGCTCCTTCAACTGGGAGTGTTTCAGATCAACTTTTAGACCTTTTCTCAGATGCCCCCATACACACCTGTGTTTGGGTGTGAAACCCATTAAGTCAATTTAAATACGTGCAAATCAAAATGGGTGCAATTTGATGGTAAAATCGGGCCCTTAGTGTCCGGGGGATTAGGGCATAGAGGTTTCCAGCAAGGAAACAGGCCCTTTGGCCCAACTTGTCCATGCTGCCCCTTTTTCCAAAGGCCTAAGCTAGTCCCAATTGCCTGTATTTGGTCCATATCCCTCTATACTCATCGTACCCACGTAACGTTTAAATGTCTAAATGCTTTTTAAAAGACAAAATTGTACCCACCTCTACTACCACCTCTCGCAGCTTGTTCCAGACACTCACCACCCACTGTGTGAAAAAATTGCCCCTCTGGATCCTTTTGTATCTCTCCCCTCTCACCTTAAACTTCTGACCTCTTGTTTTAGACACCCCTACCTTTGGGAAAAGATATTGACTATCTAGCTGATCTACGCTCCTCATTATTTTATAGACCTCTATAAGATCATCCCTCAGCCTCCTACGCTCCAGAGAACAAGGTCCCAGTCTATCCAGCCTCTCCTTATAACTCATACCATCAAGTTCTGGTAGCATCCAAGTAAATCTTTTTTGCTGTCTTTCTAGTTTAATAATATCCTTTCTATAATAGGGTGACCAGAACTGCACACAGTATTCCAAGTGCAGCCTTACCAATGTCTTGTACAATGTCTCGATTAGAAGGGTAAATACATGGGGTTACGGGAATAGAACATGGGTGGGAATGTGGTCGGTACAGACTTGATGGGCCGAATGGCCTTCTTCTGCACTGTAGATTCTATGATGTCGAAGTTCTCTGCCAGCAGCTCAAAAACATTTCTACTTAAACTGCAGTGAAATGTCTGTACTGTTTAGAATCTTTGTAAATATCAGCATTGAAAGATATTTACGGTCTACTACGACTAGTAATGACCTGAGTAAGAATTTTGGTTCAGCCAGGAATTTCTGGCGTGCAAGTCTGAAGGTATTGACAATAATAACTCAATGCATCCCTTTGTATGTGTACGGTCACTGCAGTGTGTTGCAAAAAATAGCCCCACCTACTGTCTAGGAAAGAACATGCTCCATATAATTCCCAAAAATCCTTAACTCATGGACGGTGAACATCATATGCTGAATCACACTGAATGCAAATCTGTTAAGTGTGGGAGTCATAGAGGTTTCCAGCATAGAAACAGGCCCTTCGGCCCAACTTGTCCATGTCACCCCCTTTTTTTTAAAAAGCCCTAAACTAGTCCCAATTGCCTGCATTTGGCCCATACCCCTCTATACCCATTTCAACTCTCGATTCTCCGGATTTTCAGGCCAGTTAAATATTCAGAATCCCTACAGTATGGAAGGAGGCCATTCGACCCACCGAGTCTGTACCGACCACAATCCCCACCTATTTCCTGTAACCCCACACATTTACTCAGTTAATCCCTGACACTAGGGTCAAATTTAGCACAGCCTATCCACCTAACCCACACATCTTTTAGACTAAAGGAGGAAACCCATGCAGACACGGGGAGAACATACAAACTCCACACAGACAGTGACCCAAGCCGGGAATCGAACCCAGGTCCTTGGCACTGTGAGGCAGCAGTGCTAACCACTGTGCCACCATGCCACCCTTTATATACTTGTATCTATCTTGCTGAAAAAAGAGGCATGTTGCTGAAGTCTTTCATCTTGCACTCATCAGGACAAATGCAAGGATACCAAACTTCAAACAAGAATTTATACAAGAGAAAGGGATGCTGATTGGTTGGCAGATAGACTGACTGGCCAGGGGATTGCTATGGAGAAGGCTACGGGGAAAATCTTTGGCAACACGTCTCCTTTTCCAGCAATATTCAAGTGCTGTACCACCAAGCAACTATTTGTATTTACATACATTATATATTTACAGAGAATAATTTGACACCTTGCCGGACACATCTGTGAAAGCAATGGGAGAATCTGTTTGTCGAGTAACCTTTTCCCCAACTTTGCTGAGTACAGGCAGAAAACTCTGCAAGTGTTGGTCAAAATTTGCCCAAGCGGTCACTGTATCTCAATGATTTGATTTGCTTTATTATTCACATGTATTAGCACACAGTGAAAAGTATTGTTTCTCGCGCGCTATACAAAGCGTATCATTCATAGAGAGGAAAAAGAGACAGTGCAGAATGTAGTGTTAAAGTCATTGCTAGGGTGTAGAGAAAGATCAACTTAATGCGAGGAAGGTCCATTCAAAAGTCTGACAGCAGCAGAGAAGAAGCTGTTCTTGAGTCAGTTGGTACGTGGCCTCAGACTTTTGTATCTTTTTCCCAAAGGTGGAAGGTAGAAGAGAGAATGTCCGGGGTGCGTGTTGTCCTTAATTATGCTGGCTGCTTTGTTGAGGCAGCGGCAAGTGTAGACAGAGTCAACATATGGGAGGCTGGTTTACGTGATGGATTGGGCTGCATTCGTGACCTTTTGTAGTTTCTTGTGGGTCTTGGGTGGAGCAGGAGCCCATACCAAGCTGTGATGCAACCAGAAAGAATGTCTTATATGACGCATCTGTAAAAGTTTGAGAGAGTCGTAGCTGACATGCCAAATTTCCTTAGTCTTCTGAGAAATTAGAGCTGTTGGTGGACGAGCAGTGGTTAGCACTGCTGCCTTGCAGCGCAGGGACCTGAGTTCGATTCCTGGCTCGGGTCAGTGTGTGTGTGTATGTGGAGTCTGCACATTCTCCCCATGTCTGCGTGGGTTTCCTCTGGGTGCTCTGATTTCCTCCCACAGTCTGAAAGACTTGCATATGCCCTTCTCTGATCAGAACCTTCCACACATCTGACGAAGGAACACCGTTTCTGAAAGCTTGTGGGATTACTATCAAATAAATTGTTTGGACTTAAATCTGGTGTTGTGAGACTTCTTACTGTGCTAACCCCAGTCCAACGCTGGCATCCCTATATTGTGAAGGGTTAAAGCAGGTCAGCTTTGGATTGGGAATGTCTGTGCTGCCTCTGCAGGCATTTACACAGAGATCCACCAGTCATGCACTGGTTACAGATCCCTGTTTTTTCATACAGCTTGGTTTATTAGTGTTGCAAGCAATGAAATTACTGTGAAAAATCTCCAATCTGGCACCCGTTTGGGTACACTTGAGAATTTAGCATGGCCAATGCACCTAACCTGCACATCTTTCAGACCGTGGGAGGGAACCAGAGCACCTGGAAGAAACCCATGCAGGCACGGGGAGTACGTGCAGACTCCACACAGACAGTGACCCAAGCTGGGAATCGAACTCAGGGTCTCTGGCGCTGTGAAACAGCAGTGCTAACCCATTGTGCCACTGTGTGCACATGCACCAAGGGGATCACAGAATTGGCACAGCGCAGAAGGAGGCCATTCGGCCCATCGTTGTTTGCACCGAACGAGCATCATGATTGAGTGCTATTCTCCTGCCTTTTCCTCCGTGCCACTTAAACATTGTTCCTATGCCTTCATTGCTTTTTTAATGCCTTTTTTATTGTATCCCACCCAATACAGGTGACAGTAATAAATCAATTCAGGAGAGGGAGGTTGAAAAACCGATCTGACAATGAAGGAATGAAACTTTATTCTGAGGATGACAAAAGAGTATTAAGTTGTTAGACACTTCAATTGCTATGACTTTGGTTGGATTCAGAGCGTCTCCTACACTCCTGTGCTAAGTCTGTAAGCAGCCCTTAGGCAAGAACACGTCACAAATAAGCTTTCAGGTATAGCTGGAATAAACTCTGCAGATCTATTTTAACTGGATAAAAGAATTGCTACATTAAAAGCCCACAGGAAGTCTATGTTACTTTTACCTATTTCCACTATCCAGATTACTTCCCCGAAGGCACTGACTCATGTTGGGATAGTGTACCACAGATGCTGGCTGCTGTCCTCTGCCTCACCCAAGTTGCTATTCTCCATGTGTGGGCCCAGATGCTGAGTGCCAATTGACAATCTGACTGTGGGGCTATCACAGCCAAGTTAGATCATTCACTCGCTTAATGTCCACTGCCGAGCCTGTTCCATCAGGAGTCTCACAGTCTGGGAAGCAAACTTGGAAACTTCTTGGTCTTCTTGTTTACACTCAAAACAAATTCTCCTTCCAGTTTTCTGCCCTCGCTTCCAGAAGGAGCTGATCTGTGTAGACGTATGGTACAGTGAGTCCTCAGAACTCTGTCTCTGCACCCTAGCACCTACGATTAATCAGCAGGCTCACTGCGTAGCAGTCCTTCCCCATAGACTTGAGCCCATAGCTTGGGCTGGCACTTCAGTGCACCACTGACGTAGCCCTTAGATACGCTACCTTTCAAATGAAACATTAGACTGAAGTCACATCCGCCTTCTTGTGTGCATAGAATCTGAGTCCCTTTCCTCGTAGTCCTGTAATTTAGAACCACAGAAAAGTTACTGCACAGGAGGATGACATTTGGCCCATCTTGTCCATGCCAGCCCAAGGACACCCAGGTGCCATTTCTAACCATACTTTTGTTTTTATTTGTTCATGCAATGTGGATGTCACTGGCTGGTGCAGCATTTATTGCCCACCCTTGAGGACATTTCAGCCAACACGTTGCTGTGGCTCTGGAGTCACATGTAGGCCAGACCAGGTAAGGACAGCAGATTTCCTTCGCTATAGGACATTATTGAATGAGATGGATCTTCCTGACAATCGACAATGGTTTTCATGGTCATCAGTGGATTCTTAAATGCAGATTTGTTTAAATTGAATTCAAATTTCCCTACCTGCCGTGGTGGGATTCGAACATGGGTCCCCAGAACATTACCCTGGCTCTCTGGATTACTAGTCCAGCAACAATACCACTGTGCCACTGCCTCCCCTTTCCTGCACCTGGCTCATAGCCCTGTAGTTTACGGCACTTAAGGTACAGTTCCAGGCACTTTAGGGTCTCTGTCTCCACCATCAACTCAGGAAATGAATTCTAGATACCCACCACCCTCTGTGTAAAATAATTATTCCTCATGTTCCCTCTACACCGACTGCCACTTATCTTGAATCTATGTCGCCAATTCTGGAATTCTCCAACAAGGGAAACAATTTCTCTCCTTTTCAAGAATGTATCCAATTCCTTTTGGGAAAGCTACCATTGACATGCATTTGTAGTAATGAAGGAGGAACTATCAATGTCCACCATTAATATTTCTCTGAAGACACACCTTGGAGTCAGTCATGTGTACAGTTTCCGTAAAATTTTAAAGTTTTTTAAAGTGATTAAATACTGAAATTCAGAAGTCAATGTCCATGATTCTGGGCTTGCCTACAGGGTGCACTGCTGAGCTCCCCCCCTCAACCCCAACAAGTGGTGGCACGGTGGCACACTGGTTAGCACTGTTGCCTCACAGTGCCAGGGACCAGGGTTTGATTTCCTGTTTGGGTCACTGTCTGTGTGGAGTTTGCATGTTCTCCCCGTGACAGTGTGGGTTTCGTCCGGGTGCTCCGGTTTCCTCCCACAGTCCAAAGATGTGTGAGTTGGATTGATTGGCCATGCTGAGTTGACCCTTTGCGTCCCGGGATGCGTAGGTTAGAGCGATTAGTGGGGTAAGTACGTGGGGTTACGGGGATGAGGCCTGGGATAAGGATTGTTGTGGGTGCAGACTTGATGGGCCGAGTGGCCTCCTTCTGCACTGTAGGGATTCTATGATTTAAGCTGACATTGGGAAAGGGGAAAGCTCCATCTTAGAGCTGGATCGGTCTTTGTGGGCAGTTTTCTTCTAGTCATTGTTTCAGTGCTGAGTGTGAGATCTGAATCATTAAATTTGCTTCCTCCGCACTTGTGCCACAGCACACCCGCAAATTTAGAGGGGCACAAAGTGAGCAGTGGCAGGATCAAGAGAAATAACTTGCAAGTTAATCGAATGATTGCAATATTTTACTTCAGGGCAATGTTGACTGATACAGGTGCCACGTGTGTTTTCACCTCCCGTCTGACCAGCGGATGGCTAAGGTGCAATTAGCCATCCTCGTCCCTCGTGTTAGAGCGTAAAGTGCGATCTTAAACCTGAACTCCTTCTGAACTACTGAAGCAAAAAAGTCAAACCAAACTCCACCTCGCTTTATTGGCAGTCTGGCCATTGCTGGCCGCAGCAGCGAGACTTGGAACTGCAACTACTACTGTAACTTCAGGAATGTTCACAGCTACCAAACTAATCCATTACAATATTAGTGTTGGAGAAGGTCTTGTGGTGTTGACAGTATTGGAAGCAGTCTGTCAGGGCTGAAGCTGCCTCTGTTTGATGTGTGCCAACATTGGGAGATTTTCCTTTAGAGGACTGCTAGCATTCATGATTTTGTTCTTCTGTGAGATGCCCAGAATACGCCACAAACACTGACTTTGAGCTTCCTTTCACATAAGTTATCTGTGCTTCAGGAGACTTGAAGCAAGGTTCCGAGAACACAGCCCTCGCAAACCCGGTATAAAACCTCTACTTTCTCAGGAAGCTAAGGAAATTTGGCAAGTCAGCTACGACTCTCACCAGCTTTTACAGATGCACCACAGAAAGCATTCTTTCTGGTTGTATCATAGCTTGGTACAGGCTCCTGCTCTGCCCAAGACTGCAAGGAACCACAAAAGGTTGTGAATGTAGCCCAATCCTTCGCACAAACTAGCCTCTCATCCATTGACTCTGTCAATGTGCACATCTTGTCCCTGGCATCTTTGGACTGTGGGAGGAAAGCAGATCACTCGGAGGAAACCCACTCACATATAGGGAGACCGTGCAAATGCAATGGCTGAAATTGAACTCGGGTCCCCAGCTCTGTGAGGCCATGCTAAATTGCTCCTTAGTGTCCAAAGATGTGTAGGTTAGATGGATTGGCCAAGGTAAATGTGCGGGGATAGGGTGGAGGGGAGGTCCTGGGTGGGGTGCTCCTTTGGAGAGTCTGATGAGCCAGTTGGCCTCTTTCTGCACTGGGATTCTGTGATTCTATTGGCCAGGTTACATATGCATATAGAGGGTGAAATTTGCGAGTGCTGGCTGAGAAAACTGGTGTGTAGCTCGTCTGTTGCACCGCTGAGGATTCTCCCCAGAGTCTCTGGCATTAGGTGTATGGAAAATCTGGGGGCATGGTTTTTGCCATCATGCAAGCAGGGCAAGGCCTGACAGACGCCACAGAAATCAGGGCTTCGCTTATAAAGGGCATTTAAACAATATTCTGCCCCTCTTACAGATAGGGGGAACCCCCCCCCCAACAAGCTTGGGGACAAACCCTACCCCTCCCAAAAGCACGGGGACAAATCCCCCCCCCCTCCCAAAAGCACGGGGACAAATCCTCCCAAGAATAAGAGGAATTTCCGCTGTGCAACAGTTCCCGAGTGAGCCAGCCCCTGTACTGCCCCTGGCAGGGGGACATGTAGCTGCTCCCCCCCCCCGGGGTTTATACTTACTTTTGCACCCCCAGCGATTTCTCCTTGACTGCTTCACGTTTTTAAACGCCTGCTGTAAATCTCGCCGGTGTGACGTCAGGTATGTTTTGCTTATGAATAACCAATTGGTTACATCGATTTTCTCTATATCTCAATGCTCATGAATTTTAAAACAAAAGCAAAATTGTGGTAATCTGAATTAAAAACAGAGAAAGCTGGTAGACGGAGTGGGGGGGTTGCCTCTCGAGGCTATGTATCTGCTCAAACTTAAACTAATACAAAAGATTCAAAATGCAGTGCACTCGATTTTGGAGACGTGACTTTATTTAACAAAACGATCGAATGGGAGAATGATATGAGGAAGCCCCGCAGTCAAGGTATATAATGCGGACAGCTGGATATCAGTCTGAAGAACAATGCCCCCATGGAGGTAATTACACATTTACCAAAACATTCGGCCCACCTTTCTGGCAACCATAACCCAATAATTATTAATACAAATCAGTCAATAATCATCCTGTCATTAACTCCAGCCAATAACAATACACATCCTGACCTCGTGGGATTTTATTTGGTCATTAATTACGGATGTTACCTCCCTTCTGTTGCCCAGCAATATGGGACGCTGGACAGTGAAATGGTTCCCACTGAATTGAACCCACGTGACTCTTGTCCGACCCTGAGAAATTCTTTACGTCTGCTCGCCACCTGCATCATCTCTCGGAGTTGTATGACCCTGCGCTGGATTAAGGGAATTAAGGGTTATGGGGAAAAAGCGGGAAAGTGGAACTGATCCACTTCAGATCAGCCATGATCTTATTGAATGGCGGGGCAGGCTCGAGGGGCTAGATGGCCTACTCCTGCTCCCATTTCTTATGTTCTTATGACCCTATTCATAAGGCTAGCATTGGTAGCCATCTCGTTCCCGACTAATGCTGGAAGCATTACTGCCTTCAGTAGATTTATTGTTCCTTCCCTCTCCCTGTATTTTGTCACTGACTGGAGCTTCACAAAATGTAACCAAAAGCAAAACGCGTCCATTTTGTAAAATTCAAAATGCACATTTTAAATCAGGAATATTTGTTAAACATACAAGAACTGTCTTTTATGGCAACAGCACATGTTTTCTGGACTGTGGGAGGAAACCCACGCAGACATGGGGAGAACATGCACAGACAGTGACCCAAGCCAAGAATCGATTCCGGGTCCCTAGCACTGTGGATGCTAACCATTGTGCCAGATTACCTGTGGGCCGAAGGGCCTGTTTGTGCTGTAGTGTTCTAGATTAAGAGGTGAGCAATAATTATGACTGGTTTTAATATCTGTATTTCATGCACGATATAACCTTAATCAATGCAGATGCTGACATTGGGCTGGGGTGGGCACAGTAAGAAGTCACAAGCCTATGGAGCACCAATCCTTCATCAGGAGACTTACCTGATGCAGGGGCAGCGCTCCAAAAGCTCATGATTCCAAATAAACCTGTTGGACTTTAACCTGGTGTTCTGAGACTTCTTACTGTACCTTAATCAATAGCACCTGACCTATACCTTAGGACAGCAGGAGAGTTACGTAGCAACATGTAGGGACATGGCATGAAGTCCTCGCCTTACCTGTACTCTCTACTGTAAATATCATCTCAGCTATGCACACCATGAGTAAGGACAACACAACAAAACATGCTGGCAGCGGTTTGATCAAACGTGGTGATGGCATGAGGTCAAAATTCACATCTTCTACAAAAAGACTGGAGAAATAAAGAAAAAGATACCAGCAATGAATTTCCACTCCATAAAAAACTCACTCAAGAAGCTGAGAAAACCCATCTGGAAAGCTCCAGAGACAGAAGATCCTGGCAGAAGTTGAGCTGCAGCTAAAGTCTCCACTTTTTTTCAGAAGGCGTTTGACAAAGTACCTCACAAGAGGTTATTGCAGAAGGTCGAGGGACATGGAGTTGGGGGTAGGGTGTTAGCGTGGATAGAGGATTGGTTGTCAAATAGGAGGCAGAGAGTGGGGGTCAACGGGTGCTATTTGGATTGGCGGATGGTGACTAGTGGAGTGCCCCAGGGGTCGGTGCTGGGGCCTCAGCTTTTTACCATTTATATAGATGATCTGGAGGAGGGAACCGAGTGTAGGGTGTCGAAATTTGCTGATGACACCAAGATTGGGGGAACGGCAAATTGTGCGGAGGGTGTGGTGAGTCTGCAGAAGGATCTAGATAGGCTGGGCGAATGGGCCAGGAAATGGCAAATGGAATTTAATGTTGGCAAGTGTGAGGTGGTTCACTTTGGTAGGAAGGACTATTACTTACATGGCGAAAAACTGCAGCAGGCGACGGTGCAGAGGGACCTCGGGGTCCTTGTGCATGAGTCGCAAAAACCCAGCTTGCAGGTGCAGCAGGTGGTCAGGAAGGCGAATGAGATGCTGGCCTTCATAGCGAGGGGGATTGAATATAAAAGTAGGGAGGTCTTGCTGCAGCTGTATAGGGCATTGGTGAGGCCGCAGCTGGAGTACTGTGTGCAGTTTTGGGCGCCGCACCTGCGCAAAGATATTTTGGTCTTGGAGGGAGTGCAGAGGAGGTTTACTAGGCTGATACTGGAGTTGAGGGGGTTGAGCTATGAGGAGAGGCTGAATAAACTAGGCTTGTACTCGTTAGAGTTTAGAAGAATGAGGGGAGATCTCATTGAGACGTATAAGATGATGAATGGGATGGATAGGATAGAGGTGGAGAGACTCTTCCCGCTCAAAAAAGACAGTAGGACTAGGGGGCACAGCCTCAAGATAAAGGGGGGGCGGTTTAGAACGGAGTTGAGGAGGAACTTCTTCACTCAAAGGGTGGTGATTCTCTGGAATTCTCTGCCCGTTGAAGTGGTGGAGGCTACCTCGCTAAATATTTTTAAGACGCGGGTTGATGGGTTTTTGATAAGAGAGGGGATTAAGGGTTATGGGGAGAGGGCGGGAAAGTGGAACTGAGCCAAGACAGATCAGCCATGATCTTATTGAATGGCGGGGCAGGCTCGAAGGGCTGGATGGCCTACTCCTGCTCCTATTTCTTATGTTCTTATGTTGATCCCTGTGGAACCAGCTTAAACAAAGCAGTAGGCCTGCAGGGTGAGATGTAATCTTTTTAAAGTTCGAATGAGGCCAGTCCTGCGAAATACTTTGTTTAATAGTCAGTCAGGTAGAAAACTCAGTTGAACGTTTATTGCTAACCCGACTTCTGGCTCTACATGGCCTCTGAGTCCGGAGTGCAACAAGGGAGAAAAAAAAACAAACACGCAGAAATCTCTGTTTAAACTGAAGCTCATCTGCCGTGCAAAATCTTCGGCTTCCCGGCCATCAAGACCTCCTAGACCTTCGTCCTCCTGACCCATGGAAGACTAATTCAGCTGACCTGATTGAGATTATGAGGGGCATGGGCAGAGTGGGTAAGGAGCAGCTGTTCCCTAGTTGAAGGATCAGTCACGAGGGGATGTTGTTTCAAGGTGAGGGGCAGGAGGTTTAAGGGGGATGTGAGGAAAAACTTTATTACCCAAAGGGTAGGGTGAGGCTCTGGAATGCACTGCCTGGGAGGGTGCTAGAGGGAGGGTGCTAGAGGCAGGTTGCCTCACATCCTTTAAAAAGTACCTGAGGAGAGATTGACTAGATTAGGATTGTTTTTGCTGGAGTTCAGAGGGGGAGGGGTTCTCTGGAGAGATGCAGGGAGGATGGTGGGGGAGTCCAGAATCAGGGGTCACAGACTGAAGATTCAGGGTAGACCATTTAGGACAGAGATGAGGAGACATTTCTTCACCCAAAGATTAGCGAGCCTGTGGAATTCACTACCACAGGAAATAGATGATGCCAAAACACTGAATGTATTCAAGAGGTGGCTGGATATAGCACTTGGGGGCGAATGGGATCAATGGTTATGGGGAGGAAGTAGGATTAGGTATTGGGTTGGACAATCAGCCACAAGCGTGATGAATGGCGGAGCAGACTCGAAGGGCTGAATGGCCTCCTTCTGCTCCTATCCTTTTAATGAGCACTTGTCACACATTCAAGACTATGAGCCATCAGCAACAGTTCAGGTGTTTCTAATGTGTCAGTGCAGACACGATGGGCCGAAAGGCCTCTTCTGCGCTGTATGGTTCTATGAATATTGACTCCAAGGCGGCCTTCATGACACACGACAGCGCAGAGTCGCTGAGCAGAGACTGATAGCCAAGTTCTACACGCATGAGGACGGCCTCAACCGGGGTCTTGGGTTCATGTCACACTGCTTGTAACCCCCATGACTTGCCTGAGCTTGCAACATCTCACTTACGGTCCTGTCGGGTCACAATACTTTAACTATGCTTAATGCTATCTCCACTTACATTATCTGCAACTTTAAGACTTGAATAGCAGATTAATTGTCAAGACTCCCATTCTAATCGGTATTCTGTAAACTACTTTATATGCCTTGTTCCTGATCAGAACTTTCCACTGACCTGACGAAGGAAGCTTGTGGGTTTACTATCAAATAATCCTGCTGGACTTTAACCTGATGTTGTGAGACTTCTTACTGTGTTTACCCCAGTCCAACGCCGGCATCGCCACATCATGTTGGCCAGGTAACCAGAACCCTTTATCCGTGAGCAACGCCAGGTGGTCAGGGAGGTTACCCTAAGCTAACCGCCATCTACAGAGTGCCAAGGCTCCAACCGTTACATCCCAAGCAGAACCGCCCACTCTCCTTTTCCATTGGTTAGGCTGGCTGGCAATCACAGCTTTCCAGTGACTCGGTTGGCTCACGGCGTTGTCAATCACAAAATACAAGGACTCGATTCGCTCAGATGTCAGTTAGCCCCTCCAACGCAAGCACTCGATTGGCTCAGGGAGCTGTCAATCACATAACGCAAAAAAAATCAATTGGCTCACGGGGCTGGCAACCACACAACGTGCGGACCCGATTGGATTAGAGAGCTGTCAATCACATAATGCAGAAATTTGTTAGGCTCAGAGAGAAGTCAATCAAACAATGCAGGGACCCTATTGGCTGAGAACACTGTCAACCACACAATGCGGGGCACACATTGGCTAAGAGCGCTGTCAATCACGCCCGGGGCGGGTTCTGTTGCCGACGGTTGCCTCGACCGGTCGCTTGGAGCGAGTGGCTGGAACTGTGGGGCGTGCTCGAACTTAAAAAAAACAAATAATAAATAAACAAATTGCTAGGAAATTATCGGCGCCGAATGAGGAGCAAGTAGAGACTGAGCCCTCCTGCTTGGAATTGTATACATTAGTTAAAGAAAAACTCAACAAAATAAGAGACATTTCTGAGGGGAGGACACGCGCAATAATGTCCATCAAACTCTCCCCGCGTGAATAAATCGGAAGATTGAATCTGAATGAATACAATTCCCAGCGGCTTTTATTTACCTCAGTCAGAGACCGTGATGGGCGCGGGAGTAACATGTCTCTCCTCCTTGCCTTCATTTGCCGGTGAAGTGAGGGCCACCCGGAGCCGGACCCAATAGAGCGAAGCAATGCAAGAGGATCCCGCTCGGCTTCAAAGGGTCTCATTTCGCCCTAGCCACACAGGCAGGTTTCCGTAGTGTAGTGGTTATCACGTTCGCCTCACACGCGAAAGGTCCCCGGTTCGACCCCGGGCGGAAACACTTTTTTTTCTTTTTTTTTACATTTAATTTGCAGAAAAATTTCTTTGATTAGCTTTTCAGTCAAAAGTTTTTTTTAACTTCTTTTGGCAGTAAAAACAAACTTACATGCGCTAATTTAGTTTGCATTGAGGAATTTTACTGCTTGTTCAAGCCAGCAGGATTTTCCGGTCCCGTCGCAGTGAACAGGGATGTGGCTGAGCGCCAAATTCCCCAACCTCGCTCGCACCGGCAGCCGTACATAAATGGCCGGTAAGATCATGCCCATAGGTTGGAATGTTACAGCTGTTCATGCTGAAGAGATTTTCCAGTCCTGCTGTGGTGAACAGAGATTTGGCTAAGCACCAAATACCAAATCCTTGCTCGCAATGGCGGCGGGGTACAAATGGCCAGTAAGATCATGCCTATAGGTTGGATTGTTAGAGCCGATCAGGCCAACAGGATTTTCCAGTCCTGTCGCAGTGAACAGAGATGGGACTGAGCACCAAATTTCCCAACCTCGCAGTGGCAGTCGTACTTGCACCCACAAGTTGGAATGTTACCGCTGTTCATGCCGAGGGGATTTTCCTGTTCTGCCATGGTGGACAGAGATTTGACTGAGCACCAAATTCTCCTTCCTCGCTTACAGCGGCAGTAGGGCGTGAACGGCCAGTAAGATCACAACCATAGGTCGGAACCTTACAGCCATTCAGGCTGGGGGGGAGGGATTTTCCCATGTTGTCGTAGTGAACGGAGATTTGGCTACAGTGAATGGAGATATGGCTGAGTGCCAAATTCCCTATCCTTGCTTGCAGCAGCAGGGTGTGAACGGCTGGTAAGATTGCACCCATAGGTCAGAATGTTATGGCCATTGGTGCCAATGGGATTTTCCAGTCCCGCTGCAGTGAACGGAGATTTGACTGAGTGCCAAATTTTCTTCGTCCTTGCTTGCAGTGCAGCTGTACGTGAACAGCCAGTAAAATTGCATCTATGGAGTTTTACAGCACAGCAAGAGGCCCTTCTGTCCATCGTGTCTGCACCACCATCAAGCACCTATCCTATTCCCACTTTCCAGCACTTGGTCTGTGGCCTTGTATGCTAGGGCTTTTCAAGTGAACAAATAAATGTTTCTTTTGAGGCTTCCTGCCTCTACCGAGCTTTCAGGCAGTGAGTTCCAGATTCCCACCACCGTCTGGGTGAAAAACTTTATCCTCAAATCCCCTCTAAATCTTCTACCTTACCTTAGATCTAGGCCCCTTGGTTATTCACCCCTCTACTAAAGGGAAAAGTTCTTTCCTATCCCCCCCATCCATGTGCCTCATAATTTTGTACACCTCAATCAGGTTCCACCTTCTCTGCCCTAACCAGCCTTTCTTCATAGCTGAAATGCTCCAGCCCAGGCAGTGTCCTGGCGAATCTCTTCTGCACCCTCTCCAGTACAGTCACATTCTTCCTACAGTATGACAGCCAGAACTGTGCACAGCACTCCAGCTTTGGCCTACCGAGCTCCAGCACAACCTCCCTGCTCTTATAGTCTAATAATAAAGTCAAGTATTCCAAATGCCTTCTTTGTTGCAAGAACTTATTGGATCAACTTTTAAATAAAAGGTAGCCAATTAACAAAATAAATTTAGCTACATTCATTTTATTAAAAGATAAAAGTTATATAATGTATTTCTTTGATCACTTTTTAAACCTGTCAACAAAATAAATTTTGTTGCATTCATTTTATACTTACCTAAGGAAGGATGTGCTGGCCTTGGAAAGGGCCCAGAGGAGACTCACAAGAATGATCCTGGAATGAAGACCTTGTCATATGAGGAATGGTTGAGGACTCTGGGTCTATACTCGTTGGAGTATAGAAGGATGGGGGGGTGGATCTTATCAAAACTTACAGGATACTGCAAGGATAGAGTGGACGTAGGAGAGGATGTTTTCACCAGTAGGAAAAACTAGAACCAGGGGGCAGAACCTCCGGCTAAAGGGACGATCCTTTGAAACAGAGATGAGGAGGAATTTCTTCAGCCAGAGAGTGGTGAATCTGTGGAACTCTTTGCCTGGGAAGGCTGTGGAGGCCAGGTCATTGAGTATCTTTAAGACAGAGATAGATAGGTTCTTGATTAATAAGGGGATCAGGGGTTATGGAGAAAAGGCAGGAGAATGGGGATGAGAAAAATATCAGCCATGATTGAATGGTGGAGCCGACTCAATGGGCCGAGTGGCCTAATTCTGCTCCTATATCTTATGGTCGTATACATCTTTTAATAATAATTATTTAATTGTCAAAATTTCTGATCAACTTTTAAATCAAGAATAATCTGTTAACAAAATTAATTCTATTGCATTCATTTTATCAAAATTAAATGTTTTTTAAGTTGTAAAATAACCCGTTCAGTTGCATAAACATTTTCAAATTTAAAAAAGTCACTCATTCATTTTCAAAAACTAACCTAATTTTACAAAAATGTGATTGATTTTAATAAGTTTTTGAAAGTTAAAAATAGTTCATTAATTTGCAGAAAGATTTTTAGCCGCACTAATTTTTTATATTTGTACTTATTAATAATCAAACACTTAATCGCTTTTCTTTCCATATTGTCTCATTTTGAATTTAGATGAATATCTATGCTATTATGTTAAAATATTCTGCAGTTTTTTTGTGTCATTAGTTGTTTAAAACTCATTTAGATTCATCGAGCAATGCAGCATGAAAACAGGCCCTTTGGCCCATCCAGTCTATGTCAACGATGGTATCTTCCCAGCCAGTCTCAATTGCCTGCATTTGACCCATATCCCTCTAATTCTTTCCCACCCAGGACCCTATCCCATTACGCCACCTATTTACCCTGCTAGTCCCCTGACATTTGATCAATTTAGCATGACCAGTCAACCTACCCGGCAGATCTTTGGACTGCGGAGGGAAACCAGAGCACCTGGAGGAAACCCAGGCAGACAAGGGGAGAACGTGCAAACTCCAAACAGACTGTGACCTGAGGCCAGATTTGAACACGGGTCCCTGGTGCTGTGAGGCAGCAGTGCTAACCATTGTGCCACCATGTTGCCTGAAGATAGGTGAAGGTTGGACAAGGTGGGCCAAATGGACTGGGGGTATTTTCACAGTAACTTCATTGCCGTGTTAATGTAAGCCTACTTGCGATACTAATAAATAAACTTTAAACTTAAAGTTGGCAACACAGAGAATGTGGAAGAAATTGTGGATTTCTTTCTTAGAAACAAAGGTGGGATGGCCATAGTTCTGCAATGCCAGTGCCCCCAGCCTTAGCTGTTTGCAGTAACATCAGCATGGTTACATCACATTGCTTACACCTGTGAAGATGTTGCATGCAGTTTGAGCCATGACCTCCTCTCTTTCTGTTAAATAGTCTAATTTATCCCACTGTGACTGTAGTATAAACAAGGGAGAGTGGATCAATATCAAACAGTATCCTGTGTGAACTATCACTGCAGTTAGCTCTGAGTCTACGTGCAGACGGATCATCAGTTTACTTATCAAAGGTTTCCAACTCTGTGACGCTAATAAGTAAGCTTTAAAACTTAGACTTAAAACTGATAAACTTAAACTTCTGTGCTGTAACTTTTCTACAGTTCTATAAACATTATGTAGCCCCACTCACCTTCTCTTTGGAGCTGGGATTGCCACATTCAAACACAGAAATTTAAAAAATGAAAACCGTTCACAACCTCAGGGTGTTCCAGAGAGCCTCAAACCCAATAAAGAATCGTTTGAAAGGTAGCTATTATTGCAATGGAGGAATTGCGGCAATCAATTTTCAGACAATGCAGTTCCACAAACTGCAATGTTTTGTTATTAATGTTTTATTAATGGATAAACCACTCAACCACTGTGAACGGCACGGTGGCTCAGTGGTGACCACTGCTGCCTTACAGTGCCAGGGACCCGCATTCAGTTCCGGCCTCGGGTCACCATCCATGTGGAGTTTGCACATTCTCCCTGCGTCTGTGCGGGTTTCCTCTGGGTGCTCCGGTTTCCTCCCACAGTGGGAGGTTAGGTTGATTGGCCATGGTAAATTGACGCTTGTACCAGGGGATTAACAGGATAAGTATGTGGGGTTATGGGAATAGGACCTGGGTGGGATTGTGGAGACTCGATGGGCCAAATGGCCTCCTTCTTCAGGGTAGGGATTAGATCAAAGAACAAAGAAAATTACAGCACAGGGACAGGCCCTTTGGCCCTCCAAGCCTGCACCGACCATGCTCTCCGACTGAACTAAAACCCCCTACCCTTTCGGGGACCATATTCCCTCTATTCCCATCCTATTCATGTACTTATCAAGACATCCCTTAAAAGTCTCTACTGTATCCGCTTCCACTACTACCACCTATGATTCTATGAAATGTTTTCCAGGGATATCGTCAAATAGCATCCTGCCTGAGAGGGCAGATAGAGCTTCATAGGTAGGATTTAGCACAGGAGTAGGCCACTGAGCCCTTCGAGCCTGCTGATCTTGTTGTGGTCTCAACTCTATTTTGCTGTTCCCCCCCCCCCCCCCCCCCCCCCCCACCCCCGGGTCCCCTTCACTCCCACAACACCTTGACTCCCTTCTCTATCAAAAGTCGTATCAATCACTGCCTTGAGTATATTGAATAACCCGGCCTTCACTGCTGTCTGGGGAAAAGAGTTTCACAATCTAATCAGAAAAGAAAAATTCCCCTCATCTCTGTTTTTCACAACTTTTGACGGTTTAACATCACAGCCATAAGTTGGCGTCTCTGACAGTGCAGCACTACTGCAACACTGCTCTGAAGCGTCAACCTTGTGTTCAAGTTCCCGGAGTGGGATTAGAACCAAGAAACCTTCTGACCCACAGGGGAAGAGTGCTACCGCTGAGCAAACATGTAGAGATGTAGGCTTTGGCCATTTTTGTAATTTATAAGTGAGGATTTTTTCCATTCTGGCAAAGCAGTTGAAATTAAACACTTGTGCCTCAAATGTTATGCCTTTGGCCATCTCGGTGGTTAGACTGTTTGAGCTAAATGTTTAACTACCCTCGTCGTTTACCTCATTAAGCCCTAAAGATTTAATAATATTGCCAAGGGAAAAAGAAGAGTAGAGTTTTACAGGAAAAAAAGTGCCTGTCAGTAAATATTATTTATGTGAGGGTAAGTGAGACTCGATGACAATGCTAGTTAATGCAGATTTTTTTCAGTACTTTCCAGCACTTAACTGAGCTAGTCTGGACAAGTCATTGGCAAACTGACTGCTGACATGGTTTTGACTTGATTTATTATTGCCACATGTATTGGGATACAGTGAAAAGTATTGTTTCTTGCATGCTGTACAGACAAAGCATACTGTTTATAGAGAAGGAAAGGAGTGCAGAATGTAGTGTTACAGATAGCTAAGGTGCAAAGAAAGATCAACTTAATGTGAAGTAGGTCCATTCAAAAGTCTGATGGCAGCAGGGAAGAAGCTGTTCTTGAGTCAGTTGCTCATAGAATATTCATAGAATCCCTACACTGCAGAAGGAGGCTGTTTAGCCCATTGAATCTGTACTGACCACAGTCCTACCGAGGCCCTATTCCTGTAACCCTCATTTACCCTGCTAATCCCCCTGACATTAGGATCAATTTAGCATGGCCAATCCACCTGACCTGCACATCTTTGGAGTGTGTGAGGAAACTAGAGTACCTGGAGGAAACCCACGCAGACACAAGAAGAATGTGCAGACTCCACATAGTGACCCAAATCCGGAATTGAACTTGGGTCACTGGCGCTGTGAGATAGCAGTGCTAACCACTATACCACCATGCCGCCCCTGCTATGAGGTAGGTCCATTCAAAAGTCTGATGGCAGCAGGGAAGAAGCTTTTCTTGCATCGTTGGTACGTGGCTTCAGACTTTTGTGTCTTTTTCCCAACAAAAGAAGGTGGAAAAGAGTATGTCTGGGGTGTGTGCGGTCCTTGATAATGCTGGCTGCTTTTCCGAGGCAGCGGGAAGTATAGACAGAGTCAAGGGATGGGAGGCCAGTTTGAGTGATGTGTTCCAGAGCCATATAATTTCAGTGGCACATGTGATCTCAGCAGACTTAAAAGCAACACCTTTAACTTGGCATAGATATCCAATTACCTGGATGAGTGCAGCTCCAACAAGTCTCAAAAAGTTAGACACCATCCAGGACAAAGCAGCCCTCTTGATTGGCACCATGTCCAGAAACATCCATTCCCTCCACCACTGGCGCTCAGTAGCAGCAGTGTGTACCGTCTACAAGATGCACTGCAGCAATTCACCAATGATCCTTAGACAGCACCTTCCAAACCCACGACCACTTCCATCTAGAAGGACAAGGGCAGCAGCTACATGGGAACACCACCACCTGCAAGTTCCCCTCCAAGCCACTCACCATCCAGACTTGGAAATAGATCACTGTTTCTTCACGGTCACTGGATCAAAATCCTAGAATTCTCTCCCTAATGGCATTGTGGGTCAACCCACAGAACATGGACTATGCAGCGATTCAAGAAGGCAGTTCACCACCACCTTCTCAAAGGCAACTAGGGATGGGCAATAAACACTGGTCTAGCCAGCAACGCCCATGTTCCACTGCAGGGTCCATTCATTCATTTGAATTGATAAGGGGACAGCACTTGATACAAGGTTTAAAATGGTTTTCTTTTATTGAGCAAAACTTAAAAAAAATTAACATGACAGAAATGAGAAGAGGAAGCAAATTTGGGACTGGCTTTTACTGCCAGTCCTTGTACTGAGACACATTGAACTGAGCTTGAACAGGATCTCAAAAAAAAACTGAAAACTGAACTCACAGTTCCAAAGTATATTTCCATTATTATCTTGTAATTGGAAAATGTTTTTCACGGTCTGTCTCTGTCTAAAGAAACAAGCCTTGCAGCTGTTATTGTTTGCCTGCTGTTGTTTCTCTTTAGGAATGCATCCAATTACTAGCTAACCCAGCATGCCTTCTGAGTTTTAAAATGTAGCCAAGTTAGCAGAATTAGTTAACCCCTACAATCTAGCTTTTAAACATTATTGCATAGGCAGGAATACCTTAAAATGAAGTCATTGCATAGACTGAAGTGAACAGGGCTATGTATACATAGGATCTCTCACCCATGAATAAAAAAAGGTAAATTTCCCAGACTAACCATGGCGGTTGATGGGGAGGTGATGATTGCTGAGGACACTAGGAGTTAGATTTTGAAAGATTATAGGCTCCAAGTCACACAGCATCCTAAATCGGAGCTATATTGTCATTCCTTCATTGTTGCTGGGCCAAAGTCCTGCAACATCCTACCTAAGAGCACTGTGGGAGTACCTACACAGATTGCAATGGTCAGGAAAGTAGGTGGTCAGTTAGGGATGGTCAATAAATGTTGACCTTGTCAGCAACATGCACGTAAAATCATGGAATCATAGAGTGCAGAAGAGGCCCATCAGCCCATCAAGTCCACACTGACACATTAAAAACACCTGAACTCCCACCTAATCGCAGCTGCTAGTACCTGGCCCATAGCCCTGAATGTAATGATCTGCCCAGTGCACATCCAGATACCTCTTAAAGGATGTGAGGCAACCGCTTTCTACCACCCACTCACATACACACACAGAGCAGGGTAGGTGTAGGAAGATGCAGCGGCGCGGGCTCGTTGGGCCGAAGGGCCTGTTTCCCGTGCTGGGTTGTTCTTTGTTCTTTGTTCACCCTCCCAGGCAGCACATTCCAAACTGTCAACGCCTAACACTTCCCATGACCAACAATAAATACTGCTTTCAGGAGGTGACGGTTAGAGTCAGTTGATAGTACCGTTGCCTCTAAATCAGAAGGTTGTCATTAAAACCGCAGTTAAAGACTTGAGCTAAAGACTGAAAAAATTCAGCATTGACGAAGGTGCTCCAAGTGTAATGCTAAGCTGAGATTTTCACTGCCTGTTTGGGTGGAAACTGAAATCCCATGTTTGTAGATAAACACGGATTATTTGATCATTCATCTGATTGCTATTTGTGACTCATTGCTTTTGTGTTTGCCCACATAACAAAGTGCTTTGAGAAGTTTCTTTGATGGAAAAAAGTGCAATATGGATGCAAGCATAATAACACGGTTATTTCCCGTCTCAGCAACTTTGAAGAGCAAATTCTCAAGCTGGCTTGTTAACTTCTCTTTCCTCTCCAGGCATTCGCAGACATACCATCTACTTTGTGTTGTATTTCAGAACTCATATGTTATCAGTTTTTCATTTCACTTATCTGAGTCACTTTCGTTACAGACGGATTCTTGGTGCTTACAAAGATTTGATTTGATTTATTATTGTCACATGTATTAGCGTACAGTGAAAAATATTGTTTCTTGCACGCTATACAGGCAAAGCATACCGTTCATAGAGAAGGAAAGGAGACAGTGCAGAATGTAGTGTTACAGTTATAGCTAGGGTGTAGAGAAAGCTCAACTTAATGCAAGGTAAGTCCATTCAAAAGTCTGATGGCGGCAGGGAAGATTAAGTCGGTTGGTACATGACCTCAGACGTTTGTATCTTTTTACCCGATGGAAGAAGGTGGAAGAGAGTATGCCCAAGGTATATGGGGTTCTTAATTATGCTGGCTGCTTTGCCGAGGCAACGGGAAGTGTAGACAGAGTCGGCTGGTTTGTGTGATGGATTGGGCTACATTTCATCGTTTAAGAATTACCTGGATAGTCACATAGGCAGCCTGAGAATGGAAGGATACAAACGAATGGTCTAGTTGGACCAATGAGCAGCACAGGCTTGGAGGGCCGAAGGGCCTGTTTCCTGTGCTGTCCTGTTCTTTGTTCTTTGTTCTGTTTGTTCTATTCATGACCTTTTGTTGTTTCTTGTGGTCTTGGGCAGAGCAGGAGCCACACCAAGCTGCATTACAACCAGAAAGACTGCTTTCTATGGTGTTTCTGTAGAAGTTGGTGAGTGCCGTAGCTGACGTGCCAAATTTCCCTTGAAATTTCTGAGAAAATAGAGGTGTTGGTGGGCTTTCTTAACTATAGTGTCAGCCTGGAGGGAACAGGACAGGTTGTTGGTGATCTGGACACCTAAAAACTTGAAGACATTTGATGACCAAAGGCAGAGTTTGTGGGGGCCACTGTGTCCATGCAGATGTACATCACTGGACAGCATTTTCATATAAGTGCTGTCCCCATGGCTTATGAACGCACACTGTGATGTGGCTACTGAGATCTTGAGCTTGGGAAGGCCCCAGGGTAAACCATCACTCACTGCTGAACTAGTTCATCTAGACCAAGGTGCAGCATTACAAATGGCCTGAAATATTCCTCCCAACAGAGAGGGAAAAGCAGCCTAGCTTTTTTACTCAGAAGATGGTGGATGCGTGGAACTCGCTGCCAGGGGAGGTAGTGGAAGCAGATAAGGTAGTGACTTTTAAGGGGCATCTTGACAAACACACGAATAGGATGGGAATAGAGGAATATGATCCCGGAAGGGTAGGGGTTTTAGTTCAGTCGGGCAGCATGGTCGGTGCAAGCTTGGAGGGCCCAAGGGCCTGTCCCTGTGCTGTAATTTTCTTTGTCCTTTGAAATCTTCTCCATAGGTTGGCTACTTGCAGTGTTGAATGTTGCCACTATGTGATCCCCACCATCCCCTCCATCCCCAACACCCATATTAGGGACAGCATGGTGGCACAGTGGTTAGCGTTGATGCCTCACAGCGCCACGGAACTGGGTTCAATTCCCGACTTGGATCACTGTCTGTGTGGAGTTTGCACCTGCTCCCCATGTCTGCATGGGTTTCCTCTGGGTGCTACAGTTTCCTCCCACAGTCCGAAAGACGTGCTGGTTAGGGTGCATTGACCATGCTAAATTCTTCCTCAGTGTATCCAAACAGGCGCTGGAGTGTGGCGACTAGGGGATTTTCACAGTAGCTTCATTGCAGCGTTAATATACTTGCAACTAATAAATAAACTAACTAATTAAAATAATACTCTCTGCAAGAAATTCATCCAACTGACATTGAAATAAATCTAGACTTCCCACACCTTCATAGGAAATTGTGATGATTTCAGCCAGGCTAACAAGGTTAGTTTGCTAGAGTATATCTTGGCGAGCCTTGTTGCTGTTGGGCAGCAGAGGTCCCCATTGGAGGTCCCCCTATGGAGGGATCTCCCCTAATTATCTTGGGGACCTGAGGTGGAGGGTGATGCACGCAGCAGTGCCGTACAACCGTAGGTTTTTCTGGTGCATGGGCTCCCAAGATTGCCCCTTCTGTGGCCTTGTGGAGTCCGTGGACCATGTCTATGTTCTGTGTTATAGACTGCACACCCTTTTTGTTTCCTTAAGCATCTTTTGCTGATGTTTTGTTTGCACTTCAGTCCCACGCTCCTAATCTACGGGCACCTGGTGCAGAGAGGGGCGGGTCGGGATGGCGACCTCCTCATGAACCTGCTCCTGGGCCTGGCGAGATGCGCCATCAATAGGTCCAGGCCGCGGGCAATCGACGGGGCCGTCCATCCTGACTACCTGCCCCTCCACCACGGCTACGTTCGTGGCCAGGTGTCGCTGGAGAGGGAGCATGCGGTGTCCACGGGCGCAGTTGACGCCTTCCGTGCCCGCTGGGCACCGCAGGTGCTGGTGTGTGTTATAGACCCTGATAATCACATTTTGATTTAATGTTTTAAGTTTCCTTTGGACTTTGGTTTCTGTTTGGGCTGTCCCCCCTTCCTTTTTGGAGGGCTGACCCTCTTAATTTGTCCCTAAGTTAATTTGAGTTCATTTACTTGTTGGGTACATGAAAGAACTACCTGATGAGTCTTCCTAAGTTAATTTGAGTTAGTTTATTTGTTTGGTATACAAAAGAGATATGAGTTTTAATTGACGGGAGCCTTATACTCCCTGTTTAAAGCAGGTGTGTCAGTCACCCAGCCTGCATTCAGCAGGGAGCAACTGGAGAGTTAGCTGTGTACAGATGTATGATGTAAATGAAGTAACTTGGTGATGGGACTTTCGCCTCTGTGGAGTTATTACAGAAATCTTTCTCCATAGGTTGTCCACTTGCTGTGTTGCATGTTGCCACCACATGATGCCCACCATCCACAGCACCCACTTTGTAGTTTATATGGAGACAGATTGTATGATACCAGACACAAAGCTGCCAAATGGCATAGTTAACTTGCTGACCTGAGATACGGGATGCAGTGTAGAACCAGCCTGGTAGGCTATCAGGCGACAAGCTGCTTCATGCAGCTTGTGAAGAGATGTTAGATGATCCTCTTCAGTTTATGGGATTATATAAATACCACACACTTCAAGTGAGACAATGCGACAGAGTGCAGCTGCCATTCAGACCCATTCAAATTCTTCAATTTCATGGAAAATTGCCTCACCTGCCTGAGTGAATCATGTTTGTCTCAGTAATTCCCCAGAACAATATCCCTCCCCTGCTGCCCATTCAGAGCATTCCCTGCATGCGTGCATACTGCCGTTCTTCATCCAGTCAGGCGTCTTCAGAGGCCTTTCTCGGAAACTCATCTGCTTAAGGCAGTCAAACAGGTGAAAATGCACAGACCCAGCAGACCCATTTCTGACAGGCAGTGGTCGGGGCATCCCAATGGTCCTGAGTGCCCTGTGGGGTCAGAGTGGAAACCAAGCACCATGCAGTGTGTGGCACACTTCTGATCGCTATGGAGTTCCTCCCACAATCCCCAACCACCCCACCCACCCACCACCACCACCACTCCATCACCCCTAGATGTGTGTCAGTGTTAAGTGAGGATTGGGGTTGCGTACAGCTCGCACTGCATCACATGGCCAAACAGCATATTGGCACCCATGGTCTAGATCAGTGATGGGTAGCCCAGGCGAATGAGTGGGCTGCATGAATGGCCCTCCTTCATCTGAGTGGGCCGCAAGATTGAAATCGGGCTTGCTCACTCACAATGAATAAGTTAAATACATTTAATATCTGGTGAATATTTCTGAGTTATAGAAAATGCTCAGTCATTTATATATTAATAGATCTTTCATCATTTTCAAATAGAAAAGCAAAGAAAGATTGAGACTTTGGACACAGAGCACAGCTCTCACAGTCAATGTTGTGAGCAATCAGCACACACCTCATTTCCCTCTCCCCTTGCTTTACGTGCAAACCACTTCAATCAAACCAGGAGGAAAATAAATATGTAGATGCAGAAATCAGTGGCATGTGGCAACCCTGCGCATAGGCTGAGGAGAGCATGATGTCTGGTGGGGGCCACACTCAGAACCCAGATGGGCTGCACGTGGCCTCTGGGTTGCAGGTTTCGCACCACTGGTCGTGACTCAGACATGGTTACATGAGCTGAGGTTATAGAGTCACAGAGAGTACAGCAGGGAAACAGACCCTTCGGCCCCACTCAAACTTGATCGAGTTTTTCAAGGAAGTGACAAAGATAGTTGATGAGGGTAGGGCAGTGGATGACAACACCCTTATGGCAGACTAGTGAAGAAGGTGAAGTTGCATGGGATCAGAGGTGAGCTGCAAGGTGGATACAAAACTGGCTTGGTCAAAGAAGACAGAGGGTAGCAGTGGAAGGGTGCATTTCTGAATGCAGGGCTGTGACAAGTGGTGTTCCTCAGGGATCAGTGCTGGGACCTTTGCTGTTTGTAATATATATAAATGATTTGGAGGAAAATGTAACTGGATTGATTAGTAAGTTTGCGGACGACACAAAAGTTTGTAGATTTGCGGATAGTGAAGAGGAAGATTGGAGGATACAGCAGGATATAGATCAGTTGGAGACTTGGGCAGAGAGATGGCAGATGGAGTTTAATCCGGACAAATGTAAGGTAATGCATTTTGGAAGGTCTGACACAGATAGGAAATATACAGTAAATGGCAGAACCCTTAAGAGTATTGATGGCCAAGGGATCCGGGTGTACAGATACACAGGTCAGGGATTGTGGCAACGAAGGTGGAGAAGGGAGTCAAAAAGGCATACAGCACGCTTGCCTTCATTGGCTGGGGCATTGAGTTTAAAAATTGGCAAGTCATGTTGCAGGTTTACAGAACCTTAGTTAAGCCACATTTGGAATATAGTGTTCAATTCTGGTTGCCACACTACCAGAAGGATGTGGAGGCTTTGGAGAGGGTGAAGAAAAGATTTACCAGAATGTTGCCTGGTATGGAGGGCATTAGCTATGAGGAGAGATTGGAGAAACTTGGTTTGTTAGTCAATTACTAGGGGGCATAGGTTTAAGGTGCGAGGGGCAAGGTTTAAAGGAGATATACGAGGCAGATTTTTTACACAGATAGTAGTGGGTGCCTGGAACTTGTTGCCAGGGGAATTAGTGGAAGTGGATACAGTAGTGACTTTTAAGGGGCGTCTTGACAAGTACATGAATAGGATGGGAATAGGAGGGATACGATCCCCGGAAGGGTAGGCGGTTTTAGTTAAGTTGGGCAGAATGGTCAAAGGGCCTGTTCCTGTGCTGCAGTTTTCTTTGTTCTTTGCTCCATACTGACCATGGTGTCCTCACAGGTAATTCCAATTGCCTGTGTTTGCAGTGATGAATGCTTGTTCCAACTGAGCCAGATTCAACAGCGAATACAGAAGATGGGAAGGAATTGGTGGTGAGAAGGTGGGGAAAGAAATCTCTGTAGGCGTGGGCTAGTGCATTGTTTAAAGTTTAGTGCTATCCAAATTAAAGTAATATAGTTTCAGATAATATTTTGTTTATTACCAGAGAAACCAAACCCTGCAACTGTAATTGTGGTGGCAACATATAGAATCCCTTCAGTGCAGAAGGAAGCCATTCTGCCCATCGAGTCTGCACTGACCATAATCCCACCAAGGCCCTATTCCCGTAACCCCACATATTTACACTGCTAATTCACCTGACACTAAGGGGCAATTTAACATGGCCAATCCACCTAACCGGCATATCTTTTGACTGTGGGAGGAAATGGGAATACCTGGAGAAAACACACGCAAAACTCCAAAGAGGTGTGGGTTAGGCGGATTGGCTATGCTAAATTGCCCCTTCGTGTCACAGGACTAGCAGGGTAAATGTATGGGATTGTGAGGATACCGTCAACATCCTACCGAGGTCCGATCCCCCTAACCTCACACATTTACCCTGCTAATCCCCCTGATACTGAGGCTGGAATTTTACCATCTCACCCGCCTGATTCTGTGGCAGGCGAGGCTAGCAGATTGGCATACTCGATGCAGACTCATTGGGCCAAATGGCCTCCTTCTGCACTGTTGATTGTATGATTTATATCTCTATGGCATGGGGACAACATGCAAACTCCACACAGGCTGGAATTGAACCTGGGACCCTGGCGCTGTGAGGCAGCAGTGCTAATTACTGCATCACCGTGCCGCCCTCCGTCATCCATGGGTGGATAATAAGTACAGATGGGAGAAATAGAAAGATGAGGTGGTTGGGTTAAATGAAGATGGGAAGGAAGAAAAAATGAACACGGCACGGCTGATATCGGCAAGCAGTATGTTTTGGTGGCAAATACTTTGTCAGATTACATTAATTTGCTGTCATAATATGCATTCTCTTGATTTGATTTATTATTGTCACAGATATTAATATACAATGAAAAGTAATGTTTCTTGCATGCTATACAGACAGAGCATACCATTCATGGAATACATGGAGGAGAAGGAAAGGAGAGAGTGCAGAATGTAGTGTTACAGTCATAGCTAGGGTGCAGAGAAAGATCAACTTAATGTGACGTAGGACCATTCAAAAGTCTGATGGCAGCAGGGAAGAAGCTGCTCTTGAATCAGTTGATACGTGACCTCAGACTTTTGTGTATTTTTTCTGACGGAAGAAGGTGGAAGAGAGAATGTCTGGGGTGCATGGGGTCCTTGATTATGTTGGCTGCTTTTCCGAAGCAGCAGGAAGTGTAGACGGAGTCAGTGGATGGGAGGCTGGTTTGCATAATGGACTGGGCTACACTCACGACCTTTTGTAGTTTCTTGCGATCTTGGGCAGAGCAGGAGCCTGTACCAAGCTGCGATACATCCAGAAAGGATGCTTTCTATGGTGCATCTGTAAAAGTTGGTGAGAGTCATAGCTGACATGCCAAATTTCCTTAGTCTTCTGAGAAAGTAGAGGTGCTGGTGGACTTTCTTAACGACAGTGTCGGGGGGAGACCAGGACTGGTTGTTGGTGATCTGGACGTCTAGAAACTTGAAGCTTTCAACCATTTCCACTTCATCCCCATTGATGCAGATAGGGGCCGTGTCCTCCACTGCACATTATGAAGTCAGTATATTAATTACAGTTTTCCCTATGTTTAGATTGACAGAGATCTTGGTTTAACATTTTATCTACAAACTGGCACCTCTGCCAGTACTGTGCTGGGAGTGTCAGCCTAGGTTTCTATTTGCAAACAAGCATCTGGAACAGGTCTTGAACCCGCAACATTCTGACTCAGAAGGTGTTGCCACGACGCCCACAGCTGACACCCTCATACTGGCTGTGCAATGCTGCTTTTTTTTGATGTGCCTGTTGATCTATGCTGGTGATAACTGGCTCACAATGGCCAGGTGTGGCAGTTGCAAAGTGAATTCACTAAAAACTGTACCCAGCTGTTTATTTTTAAACCAGGTCATCCTGTTAACTAGCCTTAGAAAATCTGATAAGTTTCGTTTGACTGCCTGAGACATGCGTGTTGGGCCAGTCGTAGCACGAAAACAATTATAAAAATAGATTAATTCAGCACACACATCAGAAATATAGAACATAGAAAAGTTGCAGCACAGAAAGAGGCCATTCGGTCCATCACGTCCATGCCAGCCCAAGGACACAGAGGTGCCCTTTCTGATCCCACCTGCCTGAACCCAGCACATAGCCCTGAAGCTTACAACACTTAAGGTACCTCCACCACCAACTCAGGCAGCACATTCTAGACACCTATCTGCATGAAAAAGTTCTTCCTTATGTCCCCTCTACACTGACTGCCACTTATTTTGAATCTATGTCCCCTGGTTCTAGAATTCCCTACCAAGGAAAACGATTCTAACCTGTCCACTCTAAGTCACCCCCCCACCTTAATTTTATACACCTCTATCAAGTCACCCCTCAGCCTTCTTTGCTCCAAGGAAAATAACCCCAACCTATCCAAACTCTCCTCATAGCTACACTTTCCTAGCCCTGGCAACATTTTTGTAAACCTCTTCTGTACTTTTCCAAACCAAGTATGGTCTTCTTATAATATGATGAGCAGAGTTGCATATAATATTCAGTTATGGCCTGACCAGTGTTCCATACATTTCTATAAATATATATAGTATACAATTATATATATTTAAAGTTGAGACAGAAAGTTTCTTTGGTCACTTGGGAAAAGAAGGAATTTGGAAAGTGGGCAGGAAAGTGGAATGGAGGCTGAAGGTCAGCCATGACTGATGGGCCGAATGGATTACTCCTACTCCTATATCTTATGTTTTCGTCAAAACCAGAGTTGGCGATTATGCTGGGTAGGCATCACTCTTGATTTGTGTCTGTCAGCGCCACATCAGGCAGTTCCTGATAGTAATAGGAGCAGGCCATTCAGCTCCTCAAGCCTGTTACTAACTGAACCCTGCTCATGGGGATTCTGGAGCCACGGTTAGGTATGGTGGTCTGTCTCTGAATCAGAAAGTTCAGTGTTTGAGTCCCTCTTCAGACAATTCCGGGGACCCTGCTCAGGCAGGGTCTGAACTTCTGGGGTGACATTCAACAGGACACTTACTTCCTGTGGGTACAGACACCTCTTCCCCATTCCCACTTGCTCACAAGACCCTTCCCAGCCATTGTACAGGATTAACCACCCCATCGGCTGATATAATGATGGTTACATTGAGATAAGGTTCATGTTGTGGCCTATCAGACTGTTAATGAGTCTGTGAATCTTTCCACCACAGCTGTGGCTCAGTGGGGAATCCAACACAGAGACCCGAGTACATTATACAGGCTGATAATCCAGTACAGTGCTGCATTGTCAGAGGCATATTTTGGATGAGGAATTAAACTGAGATCCCTCTGGTCTGGCAGATGGGTGAAGAAGAACAGCACTTTTCTTGCTAACATTATGGATTATTATTGTCACATGTATTGGTATACAGTGAAAAGTATTGTTTCTTGGGTGCTGTACAGACAAAGCATGCCATTCATAGAGTATATCAGGGAGAAGGAAAGGACAGGGTGCAGAATATATTGTTACAGTCATAGCTAGGATGTAGAGAAAGATCAACTTAATGTAAGGTAGGTCCATTCAAAAGTCTGATGACAGCAGGGAAGAAGCTGTTCTTGAGTCGGTTGGTACATGACCTCAGACTTTTGTATTTTTTTCCTGACAGAAGAAGGTGGAAGAGAGAATGTCCTGGATGCCTGTGGTCCTTAATTATGCTGGCTGCTTTTCCAAGGCAGTGGGAAGTGTAGACAGAGTCGGTGGATGGGAGGCTGGTTTGCATAATGGATTGGGCTACATTCACGACCCTTTGTACTTTCTTGTGGTCTCGGGCAGAGCAGGAGCCCATACCAAGCTGTGATGCAAACAGAAAGAATGCTTTCTATGGTGCATCTGTAAAAGTTGGTGAGAGTCTTAGCAGACATGCCGAATTTCCTTAGCCTCCTGAGGAACTCTGATGAAGGAACAGTGCTCCGAAAACTTGTGATTCCAAATAAACACCACCTCTAATCTGGTGTTGTGAGACTTCTAACAATAATAAATCAAATCTCATCAAATCAAAAATCTGTCTAACATTTATCCTTCATCCAACATCACTGAATGACCTGGTCTTTACTGAATTACTATTTGTGAGATCTTGCTGTGCACAAATTGGCCTCTGTTTTCTACATTACTGTAATGACTTCAATCGGGCCATTGAGTTTGGCCTATTGGAATACGAACTCCCTGATTAAGGTGTCAATTGATGGGCCAATCAGGGAGTCTGTTCCTTGCAGCATGTTGGCACATTGCTTGGCACTGCTGCCTCACAGCACCAGGGACCTGGGTTTAATTCCTGGCTTGGGACTGTCTGTGCGGAGTTTGCACATTTTCACCGTATCTGCGGTTCCCTCCCACAGTCTAAAGGAAGACGTACTAGCTAGATGCATTGACTTGAACAGGACTGTGGTGACTAGGGGAATTTCACAGTAACTTAATTGCAGTGTTAATGTAAGCTTTACTTGTGACTAATAAATAAACTTTACTGTAGTTAACCAGGAGTGTCAGTTCCTCTGGCACTCCCGAGGATCGGCTGCTGACCGCGAGCGCTCTGTGTACCACTGTTCGAATTGTACATAAAGGGATTTTGGTGAAGGGATCTCTGCTTCTGAAGACATATTACAATTACAGCAGTGACTATGGTCAAAAAGGAAGTGCTTCAGTGGCTCAAGACATTCTCAGGTCACAAAAGGGACCGTATCAGTACGGCGATGTCACATCTTTACTCCATATTGTTCTCCCAAGGATGAAATGATGATAACTTGGCTCCTTAATTGATAAAGAACAGGAAAGGTAACATCACAGAGAAAATTCTGCATTCTCAGCATACGCAGGGAGCACTGACTGGTTACTGAAGTTATATCCCCGGCTTCCCTTTAGAGACGACTGCACAATTGCTCCCCCAGCAGTGCCAGGAGCTGCTGCCTTTTTCCTGATGGGCTGTAGACACAGGGTTAACGCACCACAGGCGATACCAAATAAGGACAGCTGTGCTTCTTTAGCTTGTTATAAAACTGACACATCAAGCAGTCATTTTGCATGAGTCAAACACCATCTGTAACAACAAAGGTCCAAATATAACCAGCACAAACGATTCATATCTTTTCAGGAGTCTGGCTTGTACAATTTTGACATTAAACGGACACAGCTCATGATGCTGCCCTATTCAATTTCACTTTTTCCTTCCAATTTATTCCCCACCCTCTCCTGGAGGTGCTGACTCACCATATAGTCTTACAATTGTCCGCATCTCTCTCTGATGCCTCATCCAAGCTCGATATTAAATATTGGGAAAAGATTTGAAGGATAAGAGGGTGTTTTTTTTCATTCATTCCTGGGCACTGGGTCTTGCTGACAGGGCTAACACTTCTAGCCCATCACAAATTGCCCTTGAATTGAGTGTCTCGCTTGATCATTTCAGAAGGCAGTTGGGAGTCAATCACATTGCTGTGGGTCTGGAGTCACATGTAGGCCAGACTGGGTAAGGACATGGGCGTCGCTGGCTGGCCAGAATTTATTGCCCATCCCTAGTTACCCTTACTGAGTGGCTTGCTCAGTCATTTCAGAGGGCATTTGAGAGTCAACGACATTGCTGTGGGTCTGGAGTCTCATGTAGACGAGGACATGGCTGGCCAGAATTTATTGCCCATCCCTAGTTACCCTTACTGAGAGTCTCGCTTGGCCATTGCAGAGGGTATTTGAAAGTCAACCATATTGCTGTGGCTCTGGAGTCATACGTTGGCCAGACTGGGTAAGGATGGCAGATTTCCTCCCCTGAAAGGCATTAGTGAACCAGATGGGTTTTTCCGACAATCGACAATGGTTTCAAGATCATCGGTAGATTTTTAATTCCAGATTTTTTTTTACTGAATTCAAATTCCACCATCTGTTGTGGTGGGATTCGAACCCGGGTCTCTGGAACATTAGCTAAGCTTTTGGATAGGCCATCACAGCTCTTTTTCTCAACCACCTCCATCAGTTTCCGGTTAGGGGCTGCTGGTTCCCGGTTAGGATCAGGAAATTCGGCTGATTAGACCGGGGACAGAGAGCAACTCTAACATCCCATCCCACTGCCCTAGAGCTGTTTTTGGATCTGGCTCGTGTTCTATCTTCACAACCACAGGAAACCCCCGTGAACACGGGGAGAAAGTGCAGACCATTGCACAGACACTGACCCAAGCTGGGGAATCAAACTTAGGTCTCTGGAGCCGTGAGGCAGCAGTGCCAACCACTGTGCTGCCCAGCAGATGCTAGACCAATTAATAATTTAAAACCTGAGATTAATTTTATTGCAAGCCAATGGTATTAAAAGGTATTAAGCCAAGACGGGTAAATGGAGTTGTCACAATGTGCACCAGTCATGTAGCATTGAATGAAGGAACAGGCTTGAGGGGCTGAATGGCCACCTGCTGTTTCTATAGGTTCTTATGGTTGAGGACACCAATCCCCTTTAGCCACTTCTTCCAAATCTTTTGATTGTCTTACCTCAGAAGAATCCATCAATCTCAGTTCTTAAAGATATCCGTTGTCCCAGCACCCACATCATTTGGATTTTTCACTCCCCTTTGAGGGAAAAGTGCTTTAGAATTTCAGTCCAAACGGAATTAACATTGTGCCCTCTGCTGACATAAAGTACTCATTCAACAATTCTTCAATTATCTGCATTCTCAGCTGCATCAGCCTTTAACAGGCCCAGTCTCCCCTTCACCACTCCCTTCCCCTTAACACATTGTTAATAGTGGTTGCTGTTAGGCAGATCTAAACTTCAGTTTTTCAACTCCTTGTTTGTACTAAAAATTACTCCTTAAATTGCATAGAATTTGACAGCGCAGAATCAGGCCATTCGGCCCCAATAAGTTCTGTACTCCCCATGAATCTTCTCCTACTTTATGTGTTGTCATGTTCCGGTATGTTATAGACTTTCAGTCAATACTTTATGTTATAAATACCACAAAAGGCCTGTAGTGACTCAGGAAGTCCAACTGGAAAGTAACATTGTTTATTATGGAATACAAAGTAAAACCACTACTGTGGTGTACTGTAATAAGTCTTCAGAGGCAGAGATCCCTTCACCAAAATCCCTTTATTTACAATTTCAACAGCAGTGCGCTCGCAGTCAGCAGTCTACCTTTGGGAGTGCCAGAGGAACTGACATTCCTAGTTAAGTTCGAGGCAAAGACTCCCTGATTGGCCCATCAATTGGATCCTTAATCAGGGATGTCGTTTCTTGATCCGTAATCAGGGATTTCATACTCCAATAGGCCAACCTCAATGGCCCGATTGAAGTCATTACATGTACACACTAGTCCCTATCTGGGACCACAGTTCAGCAGGCCCAGTCCTGGGCCTGTCTTATAAAAGTCTCAGATAATGAGTTCCAGCTGGTCAGGACACTGCCTTTTATGGAGGGGCATTCACGCTCAATGACCCTTACAGAGAGATTGATCAGTGATTCCTCATGGATCTTGTGGGGGTTATCACACCTCTTCCCCTCTGAGTACGAGTGTTTCCCCCTTGCTCCCATGATAATGGGGCCTTCTCCATCTCTTTGCCCATGACTTCATTTCCATTGCTGGTAGAGTCTGGTCGGGTTGGCATGTAACGGATAGGTGAACGCCTCTTCCATGAAGAGTGTAGAAGAGCCACGAAGGGGGCTCATCCTCGGTGGTGACCTCTGACTGCGTGTCTGCCGCCGCTGTCTCCATATCTGAGCCAGAATCTTCATTGTCCAGGTGAATGGCTCTTGAGTTTTTTAGCGGGCATGCTTTCCTTTGTCATATGTGGCAAAGGGAAACATGCGAGCCTTGATTCTAGAGGACCTGTGGTTTGTTTCTTCATGGCAGTGTTGAATCTCTGCACCGCCTGCTCAGCCAGGCTGTTTGATGATAGGTGGTAGGATGCCAACAGGGCTACCCAATCCATGATGAATTTTCCATAGTAATTTACTGAGACTGAGGAAAGACTTCAACTCCGCTGTGTTCTTTGGAATCAGAGCCCCTTTTATGGCCTTCACATTCTCTTTGACATGGTGTAATCAAAGAACAAAGAACAAAAATCAGCCCGGGAAACAGGCCCTTTGGCCCAACGAGCCCGCGCCGCCATCTCAACACCACCAGTCCACCTCTCTACCCATGGCCCCTGTCTAATGTTTTATGGCCATCCAGATTGAGGGAATCCATCCTTGTCAGCTCTGTACCTGAGGTAAGTCACCTCACTAATCTGCAACACATACTTTTCCCTTTTTAATTGCGTGCCAGCATTGGAAAAAAGCTTCTCCAAATTATCCAAATGTTCCTTTGCAGTAGCGCTTGTGATTAAAACGTCTACCAGGCAGATTGCCACTCTGGGCATCCCTTGAAGGATGTTCCCCATTACTTCTTTGAAAAAATGGCACAAGCCAAAGACAAGTGAGGACAAACTTCCTCACCCACAGACCACAATGAGACACCTTCTCCATGATCATCCTCAACAGTGGTGTCTCACAAGGCTGTGTTCTCAGCCCCCTACTATACTCCTATACACCTATGACTGTATGACCAAATTCTCCTCCAACTCAATTTTCAAGTTTGCTGATGACCCCACTGTAGTGGGTCGGATCTCAAACAATGACGAGACAGAGTACAGGAATGAGACAGAGAATCTGGTGAACTGGTGCGGCAACAATAATCTCTCCATCAATGTCAACAAAATGAAGGAGATTGTCATCGATTTCAAGAAGCGTAGTGGAGAACATGCCCTGGTCTGTATCAAGTTTTTAGGTGTCCAGATCACCAACAACCTGTCCTGGTCCCCCCATGCTGACATTATAATTAAGAAAGCCCGCCAACACCTCTATTTTCTCAGAAGATTAAGGAAATTTGGCATGTCAGCCATGACTCTCAGCAACTTTTACAGAGGCACCATAGAAAGCATTCTTTCTGGTTGTATCACAATTTGGTATGCCTCCTGCTCTGCCCAAGACCGCAAGGAACTACAGAAGATCATAAATGTAGCCCAATCCATCATGCAAACCAGCCTCCCATCTGTTGACTCTGTCTACACTTCTCACTGCCTCGATGAAACAGCCAGCATGATTAAGGACCGCACACACCCCAGATATACCCACTTTGACCTTCTTCCGTTGGGCTAAAGATACAAAAGTCTGAGGTCAGGTACCAACCGACTCAAGGACAGCTTCTTCCCTGCTGCTGCTGGACTTTTGAATGGATCTACCTTGCATTAAGTTGATCTTTCTCTACACCCTAGCTATGATTGTTATGCTACATTCTGCACTCTCTTCTTTTCTTCTCTATGAACAGTATGTTTTGTCTGTATAGCGCGCAAGAAACAATACTGTATGCTAATACATGTGACAATAATAAATCAAATCAAAGAGTATACTCATACAGTCCTTTGTGAGTACTTATGGTGACATATTTTCTGGATGACACCTTAAGCTCTAATTGGAGTTTTTACAACAATTAATGATAGTTGCCATGGTCACCATTACTGAGGCTAGCTTTTCAATTCCAGTTTTATTAGTTGAATTTAAATTCTACTAGCTGCCAAAATGGGATTTGAACCAATGCTCTCCAGAGAATTAGCCTGGTCCTCATAGAATCATAAAATCCTACAGTGCAGGAGGAGGCCATTTGGCCCATTGAGTCTGCACCAGCCACAATCCCACCCAGGCCCTATCCCCATACATTCACCTAAGCTAGTCCCTCTGACACTAAGGGGCAATTTAGCACGGCCAATCCACTTAACTCACACATCTTTGGACTGTGGGAGGAAACTAGAGCACCCGGAGGAAACCCACACAGACAGTGACCCAAGCCAGGAATCAAACCCAGGTCCCTGGTACTGTGAGGCAGCAGTGCTAACCACTGTGCCACCCCCTGGATTATTAGCTCCCTTGACATTACCACAATGCCACCAACTCCCTGAAATATATGTGAATACTTGATATGAGGTAGAAAACAAATTTATTAGAGCTTGCTCTGTTCAGACTCTGGTCATTATATGTGACCTGTGCCAGCAGAGTTCTCTGTGTTATGTGGAGTCAGTTACCATAACAAATCAATCTGTAATCCTGATCAGATGAGTCACTGAAACAAGACCATTTCTACTCGTTCTGCTGGTTCAGGTTAACATTAAAGATCCCTTAGAATGCTCAGAACTGTCAGAAGATAAACACTGGAACCCCAGTATAAGTGAGCACCTTCCAAAGAGGGAAGAGAAATTAAGAAACAGGGAGTAATCCAACAGGAAAGGTTGTGTGCGCTCTAAAACAGCTGTCAAATTACACAGGTCTCCTCCTGAAGTGCCTTCCAAAACATTTTAACATTCTCTTGAAGCCGCAGTGTAAGTAAGACAGTGGCTGAATTCTCCAGTCAGTAAATTGGTTGAAAGTATCAGGTTTTACAGGTACAAAAATTAACACTGCAATGAAGTTATTGTGAAAATCTCTGAGTCGCCACATTCCAGCCCTTGTTCAGGTACACTGAGGGAGAATTTAGCATGACCAATGCACCCTAACCAGCACATCTTTCAGACTGTGGGGAGGAAACTGGAGCACCCAAAGGAAACACACGCAGACACGGGGTGAACGTGCAAACTCCACACAGACAGTGACCCAAGCTGGGAATCGAACCCAGGTCCCTGGCACTGTGAGGCAGCAGTGCTAACCACTGACCCACCGTGCCACCCCAGGCTATTGGAATGTGCGTTAATTCTTGAATGTACGTTGAGAAACCCGAATGAAAAGCAGAAGGGCAGCTGTCCCTGTTCGCTGTCACTGTGACTGGGCAGCTGGTGATTCAGGGGAATAACACTTCCCAACGGTGTTGAAGGTTCGGAAACCTTCTCAGTTACCATATCATGTTGATGCCAAAAGCGAGGCAATGGGGGATGACAGCACCGTGAAGGAAAGAGCAATCCTGCAGTAAGTTAAGAATGAACTCACATCTCAGAAAAGCAACCAGAGATGCAGCGTAACAGGTGACAATAATCTGGCCATGTTGTCCAGTGTTATCCAATATGTTAGCTATACTTGGCTAATTGGAAATCCAGATGAGGCTAATGGCATTTCTGATTAATAAAATAACAAGTCACAGGCACCCACATAGAGCAGGTGGTCTCAATACTCATATTTGCAGTGAATGCAGGTGAACTTTAACTTTTTAGTGTCTTGGTAATATAAGACAAAAATGCAGAGTGCTAAAAACTCAATTTAACCAATGAATTCTTTACCTCCTTGATTACAAAGATGTGTGGGTTATGGGGATTGGCCATTCTAAATTGCCCCTTAGTGTCCGAGAGGTGTGTAAGTTAGGTGAATTGGCCATGCTAAATTGCCCCTTGGTGTCCAAAGATGTGTAAGTTAGGGGAATTGGCCATGCCAAATTGCCCCATAGTGTTCAAAGATGTGTAGGTTAGGGGGATTGGCCATGCTAAATTGCCCCTTGGTGTCCAAAGATGTGTAAGTTAGGAGGATTGACCATGTTAAATTGCTCTTAGTGTCCTAAGATGTGCAGGTTAGGTGAATTGCTCATGCCAAATTGCCCCTTGGTGTGCAAAGATGTGTAGGTTAGGGGGTATTAGTCATGGTAAATGTGTGAGGTTAGAGGGATAGGGCAAGGGATAGAGTCTGGGTAAGATGCTCTTTTGGAGACTTGGTGCAGACTCGATGGGCCAAATGGCCTCCTGCATTGTAAGGATTTTATGATTCTATGATTGCTGAATAATGTGTAGGGCATTTTCCATTACAATGAGTGCATCTTGTTAAACAGGTACTGTGTGCCCTCACCAGGGACTTCCAGTTGTACCACAGGGATGCAGGTAATGTGTTATTGCACTCGTCTGTTGAAACTTATACAGGAAACAATTTTATTTAAATATATTTTGGAGAACTGCACTAAATCCTTCAGGGTCTGATGTGGAACAAGATATTTGAATAAATATGAATAGTAGTGGGTGGCACAGTGATTAGCACTGCTGCTTCACAGCGCCAGGGACCCTGGTTCCAATCCCGACTGGGGTGATTGTCTGTGTGGAGCCTGTACATTCTCCCTGTGTCTGTGTGGGTTTCCTTCAGGTGCTCCGGTTTCCTCCCACATTCTGAAAGATGTGCTGGTTAGGTGCATTGACCTGAACAGGTGCTAGAGTGTGACAACTAGAGGATTCTCACAGTAACTTCAGTGCAGTTTTAATGTAAGCCTACTTGTGACTAATCAATAAATTTAAACTGATGTAGAACAATATATTTAAATAAATAATAGTGATATAATAATGAACATTTACCGTAGGCAGAGCTGTGGAAATATTAGACTTTACACTGGCAGATCAATTCTTTAAAACTATTTAATCACTATCAATCCAAAACACAAAGTAATTCAGCTGCCAAAACATTTTCTCACTGTCTCTCCCTTCCTATCCTTTCATCTTTCTGAAATTAAGAAAAATATTTCACACAACAGACTATTCAACAGTTGAACATGAGGGGGCAGCGTAAGACTGATTATGATCTGAACTGATTTCAGAAAGTACAGTAAAATCAGACTCTAATTCACACAGTTACTATTTACCCACTGGTGGATTGGAAATTTAAATTACCTGTTGGTATTATGTTTTTGGATATGATATTTGGGGTGGCACAGTGGTTATCATTGCTGCCTCAGAGTGTCTAAGGACCCCATGCACCCCGGACATTCTCTCTTCCACCTTCTTTCATGGGGAAAAAGATACAAAAGTCTGAAGTCACATACCAACCGACTCAAGAACAGCTTCTTCCCTGCTGCTGTCAGACTTTTGAATGGACCTACCTCGCATTAAGTTGATCTTTTTCTACACCCGAGCTATGACTGTAACACTACATTCTGCACCCTCCTTTCCTTCTTTATGAACGGTATGCTTTGTCTGTATAGCGTGCAAGAAACAACACTTTTCAATGTACACTAACACATGTGACAATAATCAGATCAAATCAGGGACCCAGGTTCAAACCGGCCTCGGGGTGACTGTGTGGAGTTTGCACATTCTCCCTGTGTCCTCCGGGTGCTGCGGTTTCCTCCCACAGTCTGAAAGACGTGCTGCTTAGGTGCATTGGCCATGCTAAATTCTCCCTCAGTGTACCAGGTGCCGGAGTGTGGCTACTCAGAGATTTTCACAGTAACTTCATTGCAGTGTTAATGTAAGCTTTCTTGTGACACTAATAAATAAACCCTAAAGATATTTTGGAGGGCTGAAGGGCCTGTTCATGTGCTGTATTGTTCTGCGTTTGTAAGTGGCAATGAAATCCTCAAAACCACATTACAATGCAACATTTATAGAGTCACTGCAGTGCAGAAGAGGCCATTCGCCCCATTGAATATGCATCGACTCACCGTATCTTACCCAGGCCTCCCCCTCTGCCCTTTTTCTGTAAGCCCATGCTTTTCCCATGGCAAATCCACCTAACCTGCACATCTTTGGACTGTGGGAGGAAACTGGAGCACCAGGAGGGAACCCACACCGACACGGGGAGAACATGCAAACTCCACACAGACAGTGACCCATGCTGGGAATTGAACCTGGATCCCTGGCGCTGTCCCTAACCACTGTGCCACTTTACATGAATAATAAGATACAACTGGTTGTTGAAAGACTTCCATTGGAAATTCCATCATGAATTTACATTAGGAACAATTAACTGAAGTGTTTTTAAAAATTTAAAGTATGCAACCTTTGTGAAATGGCCAGGAGGAGGAAACTGAGAATATGGCCTCAGCAGCAGGAAAGGAATGCTACTGCCCACTGGTCAGAGACATCGTAACACTGGAATAGCAGTGAAGGAACTGGATGACATTAGCTTTTCCTACCCCACACCCCAGCCCAACACCCTCTCCAATGAGATATACACTGACGAGTGGGGCAGACAGTTCCAGCAATTAAACACAAAGCATCTACTAGGAATTTGTTGGCTATTTTGTCACTGGATTTAAACATTTGCAAAGCAGACCTTGTGTGGTTTTATATTTGATTCAGAGCACAATTGGATTATTGGAGAAGGGACAAGTTCATAGAATCAAAGGATCCCTACAGTGCAGAAGCAGGCCATTTGGCCCATCGAGTCTGCACCGACTCTCCCATGGAGCACCCCGAGCCAGATCCTTTTCCCGTAACCCCCACATATTTATCCTGCCAATTCCCTCCCCTCACTACGTATACATCCTGGGACACTAAGGACAATTTATCATGGCCAGTCCACCTAATCTGCATATCTTTGGACATGGGTGGTACAATATCACAGTGCTGCCTCACAGCAGCAGAGATCTGGGTTCAATTCCTGGCTTGGATCACTGTCTATGTGGAGTTTGCACCTTCTCCCAGTGTCTGCTTGGGTTTCCTCCAGGTTCTCCACTTTCCTCCCTGAGTCCGAAAGACGTGCTGGGTTAAGAGAATTGGCCGTGCTAAATTCTTTCTCAGTGTACCTGAACTGGCACCGGAGTGTGGCAACTAGGGGATTTTCACAGTAACTTCATTGCAGAGTTAATATAAGCTTACTTGTGGCACTAATAAGTAAGCTTATATCTATACATCTTTGGACACTAAGGGGCAATTTAGCACAGCCAATCCACCTTCCTACACATCTGTGGACAGTAAGGGGCAATTTAGCATGTCCAATCCACCTAACCCTCACATCTTTGGACACTAAGGGGCAATTTAGCATGGCCAATCTATCTAACCTTCATATCCTGGATACTAAGAGGCAATTTAGCATGGCCAATCCATCTAACCAGCACGTTTTTTGGATGGTAGGAGAAAATGGGAGCACCCGGAGGAAACCAGCGCAGAAATGGGGAGAACATGCAGACTCCACACAGATTGGAATTGAACTCAGGTTCCTGGTGCTATGAGGCAGCAATGCTATCCGCAGTGCTCCCAAACTTTAAGCATTTATTTTATTTTGAGGCTTAAGCTTTGCACAGTTCATGTCAAGAATTATTGAATGTCGAGGGTTTCAATCTGGTGGTTGCAGAAACATGCTCACCTTCCAACTGATGTGTTCATAAAATGATTTCTGGCCACCAGGGGTCGGCAGAGACTGTTGTTGAAGTTCTGATTGGGTTAAAAAGATTTCCCAATGACTCAGAAAAAGTTTGTACCTCCCCCTATATAGCTGGTACCACCTGTCAGCACTTGAAGAGAGAAAGAGAGACGTGCATAGAAGCAGTCTCTCTCCTTATTGCAGGAGAATCACAAAACAAGGGGCTTAAGCAACACTCACACCTGAACAGTGCATTCAGTTTGAGTGGGGAGAACCGGATTGAGGAGCAGGAGTAGAAATACAATCCGGAATAATGTTTCCCTTCAAATCCACGATTCTCCAGGAGAAATCCCAGCTCCAGGACCTCAACCATCGCCTGGAGTCTTACTTATCCAAGGTCCGACTACTGGAGCAGGAAAACCAACTCCTCATCACTGAGATTCAGCACCTCAGGAGCGAGAGGAGGACAGACGAAAGGAACACTTACGTGGATGAAATGAATCAAATGAGATTGGAGCTGGAGGAGCTGATGTTCGAGAAATCCAGAGCTGAACTGCAACGGCGCAACCTGTGGCAAGAGATCCAAGAGCTACAGGAGCATCACGCCAGAGAACAAACGGTTTTTAGAAATGTGAGCCAACAGCTGGCCAAACATGAGGTGGCCCTCCGAGAGACTGAAAGCACCAATGTCTCTCTGGAGGAGTACATCTTCCAGCTGCGGACAGAACGTCAAACCTTGGAAGATCAGCATGAGCGGGCAAAAAGGGAAATGAGGGAACAGCTGAGGCGAGCCCCCCAAGTCCTTGTTACTCAGGGGTACCACGCAGCCCCCCTGATGGGAGAGGATTACGAACAGCACGCCCGCGCCGTTTCAGCAATGTGGGAGGAGAACTTTGCCATCTACAAGAGGAAGATTGAGGAACTTGAAACTGCCGTCCAACAGGACAAAGAGAGAGGCGAAGAATTGAACGAGGAGAGAATCTTTTTGATCGGGGAGATAGAGGCACTGAAGAAGGAACTTGGAGATCAGTTTAACCTCCAGAACAGACTGGAAGAAGATTATTTAACATTTCAACAGAAACATGAAATGGAGTTGGAGGAATACCGGGTGAGTATATTTGGAAACTCTGCACATTGCACTGAACTCACACTGGAATGGATTTGGGTGGAGCTGTAATCTCTCTCTATACTGGTTATTGAGGGCGGCACAGTGGCACAGTGGTTAGCACTGCTGTCTCACAGCGCCAGGGACCCAGGTTCGATTCCCGGCTTGGGTCACTGTCTGTGTGGAGTCTGCACATTCTCCCTGTGACTGCGTGGGTTTCCTCCGGGTGCTCCAGTTTCCTCCCACAGTCTGAAAGACGTGCTGGTTAAGTGCATTGGCCATGCTAAATTCTCCCTCAGTGTTGCCTGATCAGGCGCCAGAGCGTGGCGACTCGGGGATTTTCACAGTAACTTCATTGCAGTGTTAATGTAAGCCCATTTGTGTCACTAATAAATAAACTTTAGATTTACTAAATGGATGTCTTAAAAAACTTGACGGGCAATCAATTTTTTTTGAAGTACACTCACTCTTGGAAAGTGTGGAGTCAATTTACACACAGAAAGGACGGGAATATGATAATGGCCAGATAAGCTGTTCCTAGTGAAGTATCAAAATATTGCAGATGCTGGAATCCGAAACAAAAGCAGAGGTAGCTGGACTAACTCGGAAGGCTTGGCATCATCCATAGGGAGAGAAAACAGAGTTAATGTTCCGAGTCCAATGACCCATGTTGGGTGCCATTGTTAGGTAGCACAGTGGCATGGTGGTTAGCACTGCTGCCTCATAACACCAGGGACCTGGGTTCAATTCCGGTCTTGGGGATGACTGTACATTCATCCATGTCTGCATGGGTTTCCTCCGGGTGCTCTGGTTTCCTCCCACAGTCCAAAGATGTGCAGATTAAGTTGACTGGTCTTGCTCATATGACCTGTGGGTGGGATTTTCCAGACCTGCTCACCTAAAACTGTATAATCCTGCCCAAGCTCTTTGCATGGTCTGTATCCTGTTTGCTACAATTCCTGTGGCGGGCAGGATGGGAAAATTCCACCTTTAGTGTCAGGGGGATTAGCAGGGTAAATGTGTGGGATTGTGGTGATAGGGTTTGAGTGGGATTGTGGTCAGTGTAGACTTCATAGCCTCTGTCTGCACTGTAGGGATTCTATGATTTTGATGACCTCTCTTCTGTTTTATGTGATGTTGAGTCAGCAGATTGGTTGGGGCTCCGGCAAAGCTCCCACCCTCCTCTTCAAAGTATCGCCATGTAATCTGGCATTAGCTGTATTGATTTAGCTGATGTCAGTTGGGGTAACAGCTGTGGTTGACTCTCAATTACCCTCGGACAACTAGGGATGGGGAATAAATGCTGGCCAGCCAGCAATGCCCATGTCTCACGAATGAATTCAAAAAGAGAAATGAGGAGAAAACAGTGGCAGTTTCTTTTGAACACTCATATCCTTTATTAGAGAAGATTTCATTAGGAAGAATGAATAGGTGAACAAATACATTTTACTGTTGCACAATCCATCTAATATTGATAGAGATTTAGGATTCTTAGCATCTGCACCCAAACTATGAGTACTTCAGTTAAGGGATTAATAATTCCCATGGCACTCGATCTCGATCACATATATCAGGGTTGAGGGATCTTCAGATCTTCAAAAGTGTTTCATTTTAGCAACTGTTATTACTCATTTTTCTAAGAAGTCTTTCAACACCAGGTTAAAGTCCAACAGGTTAATTTGGTAGCAAAACCTACATTGTGTTGTGTTGTGAGACTTCTTACTGTGTTTACCCCAGTCAAACACCAGCATCGCCGCACCATTTTTCTAAGGCAGAGTTGAACAACCTTTGGTTAATATTCCTAAAGCTCAATACTTGGGCTGTGTTAAGTTAATTAATTGGGTCAGTGCCAGGGATTGATGCATCCTTGGGCCACAGCGAGGAGAATTTCAGTCAGAGTTCTCAGTATCAAGTCCAAGTCATTTGTCACGCGTGGACCTAGAACAATGATTGTTGGTAGACTTCCCAACTGTGGAGACCCATGAGTTATACCTTAGCCTCATCCTGAATTCACTAAAGTGGGAACGATTGCATCAGGGTGGCAGGGTAGCACAGTAGTCAGCGCTTGGGTCACTGTCTGTGTGGAGTTTGCACATTCTCCCCATGTCTGTGTGGGTTTCCTCCGGCTGCTCCGGTTTCCTCCCACAGGTGTGCGGGTTAGGTGCATTGAGTCAGGGAGACTAGCTAGGGTAAATGCATGGGGTTACGGGGATAGAGCCTGGGTGGGATGGTGGTTGTGGACCTAGAACAATGATTGTTCAGTGCAGATTTGATGGGCCGAATGGCCTCCTTCTGCATTGTAGCATTCTAGGGATAGTGATCTGTTGTAGGAACAGTGGCTGTTCATTTTACCCTTTCCTTAACCCGTAAAGTGTGCTGTAAACAATTGTAACATGAGGTGACCTAACTCAGCACAGAACTTCCTCTCCTCTTTCACCACAGAGCACCAGAGAGCAAGGAATCACACAGCAAAGAGGGAGACCGCTTACCCCTTAATGCTAGTTCTTTGTGGCACAGTGATTGGCACTGCTGACTCACAGCGCCAGGGACCCAGTTCAATTCCTGCCTTGTGTGACTATCTGCACGTTCTCCTTGTCTCTGCGTGGGTTTTTGCCGGGTGCTCCGGTTTCCTCCCACAGTCCAAAGATTTGCAGGTTAGGGGGATTCACAATGCTAAATTGCCCCTTCGTATCTCAAGATGTATAGGTTGGGGGATTAGCGGGGTAAATACGTGGGGTTACGGGGATAAATCGGTAATATGCTCTGTTGGAGAGTCAGTGCAGACTCGATGGGCCAAATGGCCTTCTTCTGCACTGTGGAGATTCTATGCTTCTTTGGTCGAGCAAGAATGATCCCACTCCCACCGCTCTTTCCCCATTGCCCTGAAATATTTCCTTTTCATGTATTTGTCCAATTCCTTTTTGGTAGTCACCATCAAATCTACTCATTGAGACTTACAGAATACTGGACAGAGTGGACATGGGATAGATATCTCCATTAGCTGGAGAGACTAGGATCCAAGGGCACAGCCTCAGAGGAAAGGGATGACTTTTTAGAATCGAGGTGAGGAGGAATTTCTTCAGCCAGAGAGTGGTGAATCTGTGGAACTCATTGCCACAGAGAAGGCCAGGTTATTGAATGTATTTAAGACAGAGATTGTTAGGTTCTTGATTGATAAGGGGATCAAAGATTACGGGGAAAAGGTGGGAGAATGGGGTTAGAAAACTTATCAGCCATGATTTTATGGAGGTACAGACTCGATGGGGTGAATAGCCCAATCCTGCTCCTGTGCCTTGTGGTTTTATGGTTTACGTCCAACATCTTTGCAGACAGTGCATTCCAGGTCATAACAACTTGCTGTGGAAAAATAATTCTCCTCAACTCCTTTCTGGTTCCTTTGCCAATGATCTTAAACTGTGCCCTCTGGTTACCGGCCACTGGTATTTAATCAAAACCCTTCATACCATTAACACTGCTCTGCAAAGTGAAGAAATTTGTTCTGTAAATACTGAAGCAGATTCCACAGACACAAAATACATTCCTAGTGTGACATCTCACTGGTGTATTTCTAGAACAGAACCTCTCTAAGAAAGCTTTTGAAATTAAAAGCACTTGCATTTGTATAGTTTTAACCCTCCCGCTGTAACAGCACATAGTAACTAGAAGCAGGAGGAGGCCATTTGGCCCTTCGAGCCTGCTCCGCGATTCATTTTGATCATGGCTGATCATCAAATTCAATATCCTGATTCCCCCTCTTTCCCCCATATACCTCGATCCCTTTAGCCCCAAGAGTTATATTTAAATTCTTCCTGAAATCAGTCGATGTTTTAGCCTAATTACTGGGAGTGAATGCCACACATTCACTACTCCCTGGGTGAAGAAATTTCTCTATACCTCAGTCCTAAAAGATTTACCCCTTATCCTCAAATGATGATCCCGTAGTTCTGGACTCCCCCAACATCGGGTACATTCCTTCTGAATCTAGCCTGTCTAACCCTAGTCGAATTTTATAAGTTTCTATGAAATCTCCAGTCATGAGCAGTAATTGTTGTTATGTGGGGGAAACAGAGCAGTCACTCTCAACATAACAAATTTTCCCAAACACTCAGGTTCAGAATGGACAGAAATGACAGGCAGGGTGGTGGCACAGTGGTTAGCACTGCTGCCTCACAGTGCCAGGAACCTGGGGTCAATTCTGGCCTTCGATCACTCTCCGTGGAATAGCGGGGAGTAACATAAATCAGCCAGGATTCCTCGTCCTGATCTCTATGAACAGGAAGCAACTACAGAAAGCACGGGTGTCAGGAAAGAGCAGAATTGGTTTGGCTGTGAACCCCTTCTCCTTTTTTGCTCTCCCCACACCTCAGCCACCCCACACCTGTCAATGCTAGCTGTCCACAAGGACTGTTGACATGGGCAGGCTGGAAGAGTGCTGTACCCAAACGGGGATCAGTACTTTTAGGATGGAGGTGAGAAAATGGAAAATGTGTTCTCGTTCAGTTTCTGCTCCTCAGAGACAGCCTTGGCTGCGGAGTATGCTTTGAGCTGCAAGTATCAGTCAGGCTGGCAACGGAGTTGGGTTTTCTTGGCACGAGTCCAGCAGTTCAGAACCTGCTGGGCACCCAAAACAATGAAAGTTTTAAACAAACAGCGTCTCACACGTCCCATCACGAAGGACTTCTCTAATTATTCCCTGACCTCAGTATTCAGATGCTAAGAAGTGCTGTTGCTATGCAATCTCCATGTGGAATTGAATGGATGTTAAAAAAAAGCATGCGCAGGCAGAGTTTGATTCATAGAGTCCCTACAGTGCAGAGGGAGGCTATTTGGCCCATCCAGTCTGCACTGACCACATTCCCACCCAAGCCCTATTCCCATAACCCCACATATTTAACCTGCTAATCCCTCTGACACTAAGGATCAATTTAGCATGGCCAATCCACCTAACCAGCACATCTTTGGACTTGGGAGGAACCCGGAGCACCTGGAGGAAACCCATGAAGACACGGGGATAATGTGCTGACTCCACACAGTCAGCGAACCAAGCCAGGAATTGACCCTGGGTTCTTGGCAGTGTGAGGCAGCAGTGCTAACTACTGTGCCACCGTGCCACCTGTCCATTTCTGTCCATTTTGAACCTGAGTGTTTGGGAAAATTTGATATGTTGAGAATAACTGGTCTTTTTACCCCACGTAACAACAATAACTCTGCTCAATAACTGGAGATCTCATAGGAACTTATAAAATTCTAGAATCATAGAATTTATAACAACAGCTTTTTCCCTGCAGCCAGCAGACCTTTGAATGGACCTACCTTGCATTAGTTGATCCTTCTCTACACCCTAGCTATGACTGTAAAATTAAATTCTGCAGTTTCTAATTTCCTTCTCTATGAATGGTATGCTTTATCTGTATAGTGCGCAAGAAACAATACTTTTCATGGCATCCCAATACATGTGACAATAATAAATCAAATCAGTGCAGAAGGAGGCCATTTGGCCCATCACTCCCATCCCGTAACCCCATGTATTTACCCTGCTAATCCCCCTGATATTAAAGGACAATTTAACATGGCCAATCAGCCTAACCCACACATCATTGGACTGTGAGAGGAAACCCACACAAACACAGAGAGAACCTGCAGACTCCACAGAGACAGTGACCCAAGCCAGGAATCGAACAGCGGATCCCTGGTGCTGTGAGGCAGCAATACTAACCACTGTGCCACCATGCCACCCATTGCTGAAATAGCTCATGGAGTCTAGGGATTAGATCTGGGACTGATCTGATCCATCTCACTCAGTGTTGCACAAAGCAACATAGTTATTAAGTTGCGGGGTTGTGGCTGGTGAAAGTTAAATTGGTGCAAAAAGACAGCAGCTTTAAGCTGAGAAAAAGACATCCAGAAACCCGAATCCAAACCTGTTTGCCTGAATAACATCTCCCAGACTGACTCTGAGATGCACAGTGTTTGAACACTATGTTTTAATTTCTTTAACAGCCGGATACAAATTCCATCCAGACAGATAATAACCTCATTTGACAGTGAGATCCTTATTTACTTGGGAAGAAATATGTGGCACAGTCTCATTGCTCTATCAGAATCTTTGATTGAGAATGACACAGTGGCACAGTGGTTAGCACTGCTGCCTCAAAGCGCCAGGAATCCGGGTTTGATTCCTGGCTAGGGTTACTGTCTGTGTGGAGTTGGCATGTTCTCCCCTTGTGTCTGCGTGGGTTTTCTCTGAGTGCTCCAGTTTCCTCCCACACTCCAATGATGTGTGGGTTAGGTTGATTGGCCATGCTAAATTTCTGCTTAATGTCGTGGGAGGTGTAGTTTAGAGGGATTAGCTGGGGTAAATGTGTGGAGTTGTGGGGCTAGAGCCTGGGGTGGGATGGTGGTCAGTGCAGACTTGATGGGCCGAATGCCCTCCTTCTGCACTGTAGGATTCTAATGAAACACTCGATAAATATGTTTAGTGAAAGCCAATTAAGGTTATTCTCGCAGAACGAGCAAGGCAGGTGTCAAGACCTACCTGGAGTGCTGTCCCCCAGGTCTGGCACTGGGGTGGGGTGGGGGTCATCTCTGGGCATTAAGTTGGCCTTTGGAAACCCAAAGACTGACTGGAAAATCCCAATCATCCTCCTTCGCATTGGGGCGGCACTGTGGCACAGTGGTTAGCACGGCTGCCTCTCAGCAGCAGGGACCTGGGTTCAATTCCACACTGTCTATGTGGAGTTTGCACATTCTCCCCGTATCTGCGTGGGTTTCCTCCAGGTGCTCCGGTTTCCTCCAAAGATGTGCAGAGTTGGGTGCTAAATTGCCGTTTAGCATCGGGGGTACTAGGTAGGATAAATACATGGGGTTACAGGGATAGGGCCTGGGTGGGATTGTGGTTGGTGTAGACTCGATGGGCTGAATGGACTCCTTCTGATGCGGGTATTGCATATGGATGGGCCAAGAGACCGGGAAGACTCAGTGGCCAGTAAGGAGGAATTGACCTCACAACATTAGCAAAATCGGCTTGAACCATCTGGACCAGAGGACAGCTTCACCATAAGCAGCCTTTAATGAGCCAATTTGGCTACCTGCTGTTTTCAAGCAGATAACACTACACACCCCCACCCCTCGCAGATCTCATACTCCACCCAGCCCCTCCCTCCAGGGAAATGGCCTGGAAGGACAATAGAGCTGGTGAAATGGGCCAGCACCTCCCACCTCTTGCTAGATGAGGTGTTAGGTTAGAGAATGAATGAAGAACTGGAGTAGTTGCGGGTCCGTTAGACTAACTGTATCTTGCTTGTGATACACAGAGGGCGATTGATTCATTGGAGGAGGAAAAGCAACACCTTGTTTCCAACATTTCGCTCAATCTCAAAGATCAGCAACAACTGATGAAGGTGAAGATGGGACTCAGCCTTGAACTTTCCACCTACAGGTAATGTTTAGACCTTACACTGTTTGTCTGACAGGAGAATTGAATCCTGGTTAACAGGAATGAATGTAACAACGTCAAACCTGGACTACTGCTTCATCCCTCTGTTAGAGGCAGCACAGTGGTTAGCACTTCTGCCTCAGAGTGCCAGGGACCTGGGTTTGATGTCCTGGCCTTGAGTCACTGTCTGTGCAGAGCCTGCACATTCTCCCCGTATCTCCTCTGGGTGGTCCGGTTTCCTCCCACAGTCTGAAAGATGTGCTGGTTAGGATGCATTGACCTGAACAGGTGCCGGAGTGTGGCAACTAGGGGATTTTCACAGTAACTTCAATTCCTATACTCTCTGGAATTTAGAAAAAGGGGGGAGATTAAATTGAGGTATTCATAAGACCATAAGACAAAGGAGCAGAATTAGGCCACTTGGCCCATTGAGTTTGTTCAATCGTGACTGAAATTTTTCTCATCCCCATTCTCCTGCCTTTTCCCCATAACCCCTGATCCCCTTATTAATCAAGAACCTATCTATCTCTGTCTTAAAGACACTCAATGACCTGGCCTCCACAGCCTTCTGCGGCAAAGAGTTCCACAGATTCCCCACTCTCTGGCTGAAGAAATTCCTCCTCATCTCTGTTTTAAAGGATCGTCCCTTTAGCTGAGGTTGTGCCCTCTGGTTCTAATTTTTCCTACTGGTGGAAACATCCTCTCCATGTCCACTCTCTCCAGGCCTTGCAGTATCCTATAAGTTTCAATAAGATCCTCCCCCTCATCCTTCTAAACTCCAACGAGTACAGACCCAGTGTCCTCAACCGTTCCTCATACCACATATATTCAAGATGATAAAAGGTACGGATATAGTAGACGTGGAGTGTGGGACACTCTAGGACAAGAGGTCATAGTCTTTGGATAAGGGGCAGCAAATTTAGAACAGAGTTGAGGAGAAACTACTTCTCCCAAAGGATTGAGAATCTGTGGAATTTGCTCCCCAAAGTGCAGTGGATGCTGGGACAGTGAGTAAATTTAAGGAGGAGTTAGACAGATTTTTTAATTGGTAATGGGGTTGAAGAGTTATGGGGGAAAGGCAGGAAAATGGGAATGAGGAACATATCAGCCATGATTGAATGGTGGAGCAGACTCGATGGGCCGAGTGGCCTAATTCTGCTCCTGTATCTTATGAACTTACAAACTGCAGTGTTAATGTAAGCCTACTTGTGACTAATAAATAAACAACTTTTCTTGAATGAGGAAGAACGTTTCAAGTAGAGAGCAGTTCAGAGGAATAGTAATTGCTGTATCAATGAAATAAGGACAAGCAAGATCCCAATGGAAACAAAGCAGTGAGATACTAGAGGCATAATAAATATTACTTATCAAAATATCAAGTTTTGTGTTATTCCTATGCAGAGTGGGAGGGAGATGCTGGAAGAGTTTCCTATTAGGAGACAATTGTCCAAACTTTGGATTTATTTGGGACTTATGGAGAGTTAAATCAGATACTTGTCAGACATGCTCAGAATCACTCCACTCATTACAGAAATAAAGGAGATTGATGGATTGGAGAGAAACTGTGATAATCCCCATCACTGATTGTTCTGCCAGTGGGGCTTGTTGAATATGAATTCCCCTGGTAACAGGCAGTGGCCTGCCCAGGAACTCATTACCTGAGACTTTTATAAGGCAGGCCCCGGATTGGGCCTGCTGAACTGTAGTTCCAGGCAGAGACTAGCGTTGTACGTGTGATGATTTCAACCAGGCTAATGAGGTTGGCTTGCGAGAGTATGAACTGCCTAATGAGTCCTAACTGATGGTTAAATCAGGGAGCCTCATGCTCCCTATTTAAAGCAGGTGTGTCAGACTCCCAGCCTGCGTTCTGCAGGGAGCAACTAGAGAGCTGGCTGTGTATAGATGTATGGTGTAAATAAAGTAACCCGGTGATGGGACTTTCACCTCCGTGGAGTTATTACAGTACACCGCAATAGTGGTTTTACTTTGCATTTCCAGTTGGGCTTCCTGAGTCACTACATAAATGTGAAAAGCAATCTAAAAGACTGCCCTCACCTCTTTGCAATCTGTAACATTAAAACACAATTATCAACAGGAATCGTCAAGTATAATATTGCCTTATTGGTGAATAAAGTTTAAAGCAGACACAAAGATCAGTCAGTTTCAGCAACATCATTGGAATTAAATGGCTACCTGGATTTATTTTTGGCTTCTGATGCACCCTGCTGAGAATCTACAAGGTCCCACAAAGCCAAACCATATGGGGGACACCCAACACCTGACCATCAGAGGAGAAATTTAAACTGAAAACAGAACTATTTCCAGAAATTGGAGCGAGAATGAAAACTGGAGTATATATATATTATCTTAAATATTAGTTAGCTCATGGAAATACCAGAATAGAAATGTCACCAATTGTAACTTTAACAGATTGTTTGCTCTGGGAGGCTTCCTAATCCGGCTTTTCCCTCCTGGGACCTGGGTTGAAATTCAGTCCAGACTAACAGGAACGGAACTGCTGGTTGCAGGAGTCAGAATTGAAATGTGGTTGAGAAACATAGAAGCTAGAAGCAGGAGAAGGCCATTCGACCCTTCGAGCCTGCTCCACCATTCATTTTGATCATGACTGATCATCAGATTCAATATCCTAACTCCCTCCTTCCCCCCTCCCATATCATACTGAGGTCAAATCTTGTAGCTTAGCATTGAATGACCAATCTCGTTTCGAGATGTGACAGAGACTCGTGTATAGAATGGAATATGTCGTGGATGCAGCAAGAGGTGCTTTATTTTGTCATGTTGCTAAGGGAAATAGAGAAAGTGAGCTTTATATCGAGCCTAACCTGGTTCCAACCTGGAAGTGCATGAACTAGCATGAATTGGCAGCACAGTAGCATAGTAGGTTAGCCCTGCTGCCTCACAGCACCAGGGACCCGGGTTTGATTCCAGCCTTGGGTGACTGTCTGTGTGGAGTTTGCATGTCCTTCCTATGTCTGCATGGGTTTCCTCCGGGTGCTCCAGTTTCCTCCCACACTCCAAAGGTGTGCAGGTTAGGTGGATTGGCCATGCTGAATTGCCCCTTCGTGTCAAGGGGATTAGCAGGGTAAATATGTGGGAATGGGGCCTGGATGGGGTTGCTGTTGGTGCAGACTCGATGTGCAAATGGCCTCCTTCTGCACTGTAGGGATTATAGAATCCATACTCCTTGACAATTTTAAATATTTATTCTAGGGATGTGGGCCTCACTGACACGTTTATCACCCGTGCGATGGTGGTGGTGACAGGCTGGGTAAGGACAGCTTCCTCCCCTTAAAGGTGGGATTGTGCAGCAATCTGGTTCGATCCCAGATCATTGAGGATGAGATTGGTATTTAATTCCAGTGTTATTAATGAATTAAATTTGGATTCCTCAGTCTGCTGTGGTGGGATTATTGTTGGTGCAGACTTGATGGGCTAAATGGCCTCCTTCTGCATTGTAGGGATTCTATGATTCTATGGAGTGTAAGATCAAACCATACTCTGTTAATATAGTCAGTAGTCATGATGTGGAGATGCCGGCGTTGGACTGGGGTAAACACAGTAAGAAGTCTCAAAATGCCTGGTGTGTGAGACTTCTTACTCAATATAGTCAGTAGAGCATTGATACTGGCATCAACTAGATGGGCCGAATGACACACTGCTGTGCTGTGAAATTCAATGTATTGCTTCCAGAACCAGGAGATAAAACTAAAGGGAAAATGGGCACAGAATGAATCCAATATAAATGACAATGTCAAAATGTTGTTGTTCCCAGTGCTACATTATCCTGCAAAATGCTGCATCAAGTGTTTTTCTTGGAATTAGTTTCTGGTGATTTCATACTTCTCCCCAGCAAGTGGGTCAACTGTTGCATTGAGCAGTGCCAGCTCTTAGCAAATTGTTCCATTCCGACTCTCGGCAGTAAAAACACTTTCGCATTGTTTCAGAAAATGCCGTTTGTGTTCGCTGCTTTTTTTCCTTTCTCTCAACCCCTTTTGACATTTGAAGTATCAATTCAGCCACTCCTTACCAACCAGACCATTCAGCTTCCAAATACGAGTTCCAGCAATCTGATCTGCCTTAACTCAGCCCAAACTGTTAGGATCCAGACGGATCCTGCTGCTTCGGGAAAGCGGCCAGCGTAATCCAGGACCCCACACGCCCCGGACGTATGCCAGAATTTTACCACCTCTACTGCCCGAGGCTTGTGATACCCGCCCGAGGCTAACGGAGTACGCCTTTCTGTGAGCCTCTCTCGTCCCAATTCTGGGGTGGGCGTGCCGGTAAAATTCCATCTCTTCCCACCTTCTTCCTTTGGGAAAAAGATGCAAAAGTCTGAGGTCACGTACCAAGTAACTCAAGAATAGTTTCTTCCCTGCTGCTGTCAGACTTTTGAATGGACTTACCTTGCATTAATTTCATCTTTCTCTATACCGTAGCTATGACTGTAACACTATATTCTGCATTCTCTCCTCTCCTTCTCTAAGAACGGTATGCTTTGTCTGTATAGCGCTCAAGAAACAGTACTTTTCACTGTGTACCAATAAATATGACAATAATAAATCAAATCAAAGAAGATATTCCTGTATTTGGGGTTAGGCGTGACTGTGAAAGAGGGAATGATATCACATCAAAATATGGTAGCACGACGGTTAGACTGGTGCCTGACAGCGCCAAGGTCCCAGATTCAATTCCCAGCTTGGGTTACTGTCTGTGCAGAGTCTGCACATTCTCCCCATGTCTGTGTGGGTTTTCTCCGGGTGTTCCAGTTTCCTCTCACAGTGTGAAAGATGTGCTGGTTAGGTGCATTGGCCATACTAAATTCTCCCTCAGTGTACCCAAACAGGCGCCGGAGTGTGACGACCAGGGGAATTTCACAGTAACTTCATTGCAGTATTAATTTGATTTGATTTGATTTTATTAGTGTCACATATATTAGTATACAATGAAAAGCATTGTTTCTTGTGTGCAAAACCGACAAAGCATACCATTCATACAGAAGGAAAGGAGAGTGTGCAGATTGGAGTGTTACAGTCATAGTTAGGATGTAGCGAAAGATCAACTTAGTGCGAAGTAGGTCCGTTCAAAAGTCTGACAAAGGCAGGGAAGAAGCTGTTCTTGATTCGGTTGGTACATGACTTCAGACTTTTGTATCTTTTTCCTGATGGAAGAAGGTAGAAGAGAGAATGTGCGTGGGTCCTTGATTATGCTGGCTGTTCTGCCAAGGGAGCGGGAAGTGTATACAGAGTCAATGGATGGGAGACTCAGTTAAATTCAGTCCCTCTGCTTTAGAAAGGAGCGGGTAAGGGAAATTGTCTCACTTGGTCATGTGTTAGCCAACACAGTGAGTGTTCAATACTGCCAAGCCTAATGTTCTCACCCGAAGTGATATTTCCACTCAATAGTGTTCAGAAACATATTTGTTTTTGCTTTACGTCTTTCCAGATAAGATCATTTAATTCAGCAAGAGACTCAGTATCGCACAGTGCAGTTTACTGATCCACTAAACTATCATCAAACTTCTAACACTATCCTTTACAGTATATAGATTCATAATTATCAGCAAGAATGATAGATCTTTGATGTTATATTTTAAATTTATTTAAGTTTATTCCATCAGGAAAAAGATACAAAACTCACATACCAGCTGACTCAAGAACAGTTTCTTCCCTGCTGCTGTCAGACTTTTGAATGGACCTATCTTGCATTAAGTTGATCTTTCTCTACACCATAGCTAAGACTGTAACACTACATACTAGAATTAGAATTTATTAGATCCCTACAATGCAGAAGGATGCCACTTAATCCCACCCAGGTCCCATCCCCGCAACCCCACATATTTACCCCACTAATCTCTCCAACCTACACATTGGGGATTCCTAAGGGGCAATTTAGCATGACCAATGCACCTAACCCACACATTTTTGGACTGTGGGAGAAAACCAGAGCACCCAGAAGAAATCTATGCAGACACAGGGAGAACGTGCAGACTCCACACAGAGAGTCACCCAAGCTGGGAATCGAACCCAGCTCCCTGGAGCTGTGAGGCAGCAGTGCTAACCACTGTGCCACCATGCTGCAGTCTCTCCTTTGCATCTCTATGAATGGTATATTTTGTCTGTGTAGCGTGCAAGGCACAATACTTTTCACTGTATGCTAATACATGTGACAATAATAAATCAAATAACTGTTTTAGCCCCTCTGCCATTCAAACTGAGGTGAGCTAATGCAGCATAACTCAAAGTGAAACTTGAATTGTTGTACTCCATTGTGTACTGGGCAGTTCATTAAATGCCAAGGTACATCTTATTTGAGGTGCATGTGTCCTCGACCTTGTCCAATAATCACTTCACGCTTTGATACCTTAGATTACCCTGTCTGGAATAAATGTGAGCAGTACGAATTGCCTTCACTATAAGATTTTTTGTCTTTACAGGGCCTTATTAGAGGGAGAGCACCCCAAATATCAGGGGATAGAGCTACACCTACGGCAACCCAAACCAGGTAAAGTTCTTTCCTAAAATGGATTTATTGAATTAGATTTCTCAGCATCACTTCTTTTTAGCTGAGCCGCAAATGTGAATTTCTGAGAAATATTCTTCAGACTACTCGTATCGATAGATTTGCATTTGATTTGACCTCCCTGCCTGCAAGTCCCATTTTCTGGGACGGTCGGCTGGAACAGCCAGTGGCTGAGTTAGTAAATGCCGGGCTGGTGAACAGTCACTGATTTGCACTATAGTCTACACTGGGTTGGGGGACCTTGGATTGGCCCCAACAGCAACTGGGCGAGTTTGGAGAAAGGTGCTGATGAAGACCAGCCCTCTCTGCACAGGGGTGATCACAGGACTGATGTGTTGAGCTATTCCTGCATTTTCTGATTTTACTGGAGAAAAGTTGCTCAGTATAAAAGTTGGCAAATTGTGTTACAGTTGTATAAAATGTCGGTTAGGCCACATTTGGAGTGCTGTGTCCAATTCTGGTCGCCACACTACCAAAAGGATGTGAAGGCTTTGGAGGGAGTACAGAAAAGGTTTACCAGGATGCTGCCTGGAATGGAGGGTATTCGCTATGGGGAGAGATTGAATAAACTGGGATTGTTCTCCCTGGAAAGACGGAGGCTAAGAGGCGACCTTATGGAAGTTTATAAAATTATGAGAGGTACAGATAGGGTGAACAATGGGAAGCATTTTCCCCAGGGCAGAAATGACAATCACAAGGGCACACAAGTTCAAGATGAGGGGGGAAAGGCTCAGTGGAGATGTGCAGGAGGAGGTTTTATACACAGAGGGTGATGGGGGCCTGGAATGCACTGCCAAGTGAGGTGGTTGAGGCAGATACGTTAGCCACATTTAGGACTTATCTGGATAGACACATGAACAAACGGGGAATAGAGGGATATAAGCAGTTAGTCTAGATAGAATGTGATTGGCACAGGCTGGGAGGGCCGAAGGGCCTGTTCCTGTCCTGTACTTTTTTTTTGTACTATTGGAGAACAGTTACTGGAGAGGGCCAGACTCAGGCTCAGTTGTGATGCTGCTGCTCATTGTACAATGATCAGGGAGGTAGAGTTGGAGGATGACTGTACCCCAACATGAGCCGGTGCCTTTCTAAGAGAAGGAGCTGTTTAAAAATTGTCCATTTTACCAAAATTTATTCACCCAATCTGATCCACTCTCCCTGTTTCCTGAGGATATTTTTAGTGGCCCAATTGGCTGGGATCAGCCAGCTCAGATTATCTTCTCAATGCATACTTGAAATTAAACCCGAGAATTTCTGACCAGTTTAGCTTGGTGTGGTGTTGGTCAGTGCTCTTCCTCCATAGTCCGTGCTAAGACTTTCCAGATTTCTCTCACTGGTTACAGCCAGATCTGAACCTGGTTCAGCCCTGACTAGCCAAGACCTGGAGTTACTGTGAGAAGTTCTGGGCACCACACCGGAAGAGGAGTACATTAGCCCTGGAGAAATTTTTCTTTTCCTTCATTCTTTCATGGGATGTGGGCATCACTAGCAAGGCCAGTATGTATTGCCCATCCCTAATTGCCCTTGAACTGAGTGACTTGCTTGGTCATTTCAGAGGGCAGTGATGAGTCAATCACATTATTGGATCTGGAGTCATACGTAGGCCAGACAGGGTAACGATGGCAGATTTCCTTCATGGATTGAAAATGGGCTGTCACGTAGAAGACAGAGAGTTGGATTGGATGGGTCCTTTTCAGAGAAAGATGTAACTAGTGGGGTACCGCAGGGATCAGTTCTTGGCCAGAAATTATTCACTATTTACATGTATTGGGATACAGTGAAAAAGCATACAGAAAGGAGAGGGTGCAGAATGTAGTGTTACAGTCATAGCTAGGGTGTAGGGAAAGATCAATTTAATATAAAGTAGGTCCATTCAAAAGTCTGACGGCAGCAGGGATGAAGCTGTTCTTGAGTCGGTTGGTACGTGACCTCAGACTTTTGTATCTTTTTTCCGATGGAAGAAGGTGGAAGAGAGAATGTCTGGGGTGCATGGGACCCTTAATTATGCTGGCTGCTTTGCTGACGCAGCGGGAAGTGTAGACAGAGTTAATGGATGGGAGGCTGGTTTGCATGATGGATTGGGTTATATTCACAACCTTTTGTAGTTCCTTGCAGTCTTGGGCAGAGCAGGAGCCATACCAAGCTGTGATACAACCAGAAAGAATGCTTTCTATGGTGCATCTGTAAAAGTTGGTGAGAGTTGTAGCGGACATGCCAAATTTCTTTAGGTTGTAGATCAGCTATTATCTCATTCAGGAACAAGCTCGAGAGACTAAGGGCAGAATTTTACCAACATGTCCACCTGAGATTCGTAAGATCTCGCCCGAGGCCAATGGAGAATGCTGTTCTCTGAGCCTTGCCCACTCTTGGGATCAGTAAATGTCTGATTCCTGCTTCTGTTTCAGCACTGAATTTATTAATGCTTTCTGTACATGGCTGAATGTAGAAACTGACCCCTGTATTAAATTTCTCAACAGGCTTGGATACCAGATCACATTCGTACAGTGCTGTGGTACGACCAGCCTTTGACACACTAGATGGAAGAAAATGGAAGCCAACCAACATAAATATTCCTTCGAGCTTCAAGAGAGATACAATCATCACCAAAAAGGGAGGAAGACCAGAACCTGCTCCATCCAGAATACCCACAGGAAAGATTACAAATGGTTTTTTGTCAGATGAGGATCTGCTTTATACCAAGGACGCATTGTCTTCTTCAGCAAAGCCAATAAATACCCACAGAGATGGTGCCAGGTTCACGCCAACATCTTCTGCCCTAAGCAGCACAGTGAAGGAAACTGTAGTTCAGCAGCAAGCGTTTCCAGAAAGGATTGATAGCAAGAGTAAAGTACCATCAGCTGGAGCAGAGCTTGTTGCAGAGGGGACCACACGTACATCCACAGTAGTGGTTACGGAGTCAGACGATGATGAGAAAAGGCATGTTTCGTATAATGAAGAGAAGGAAGTTAAATCTCAGAGTCCAGATAAATCATCACAGTCTTTTATTGAGGTGCAAGATTACGATTTTAATAGGGGGTCCACTGAGCCAACCGATGAGGAAGAATATGAGAAGCTTCCATCAAAAGATGTGATAATAGTCAAACGTGCTCCAAATGATTTGGAGGTCAAAGTTGATGTCAATAACGTGGGGCCACCCATCAGCCCTGACAGATATATCTACACCACAGATCATGAGTCAAGTGCTGAAGTAACGAAACAGTTCCATTCCGACAACATCATAGAGAAGAACAATGAGGAACCTACAATGGAAGAGATATGGACAAGGACTGAGGAGCCAAATGATAATCAAGGAGCTGTTGCCTCTAAAGAGGAAGAGATCTTGACAAATAATATTGGAATTGAAGACAGTATTAAAACAGTCACAAGAGCCACTGATTTGGAAGAAACCAAGATTTTGCCAGAACCTGCAATCACTTACCAAATTACAGAGAAGGAAATGCTGGATGAAGGCACAACCAAAAGAGAAATTATCATTCAGTCGAGAAGAGAAGAAACTGTTGACGTGGAGGATCAGTCCACTCTGGAAGAAATGTTGAATATGGACACCAAAGGCCCAGAACTTCAACTGAAAAGGGCTTTGGAACATTTAACAGGGTCCAAGGCAGAGAATCCCATAGAAGGACTGCTTAGCCTAGGCATTCAAGAAAGACAAGCTCCAGGGAAGGTATCAGTGAGTGTTGAGATGGGCGAGGGATTTGGTGAAACAGATGATTTCTCCATGCCCGAAGACACAATTCCATTGTCTTTGGGAACCGAGGAGGTTGATTACGAAGGAAAGGATGTCAGAGAGGAAGAAGTCTTAAACATCACAATGACAGCTGCGGATTTTAGAAAGACGATGCTTTCAAACGCGGAACCGCTTTTGCAGAAACTCGCAGAGAGTTCACCTGACCTTTCACCTTCAAATGAAAAAGCAGACGAAATAGTCAAGGATAAAGCAGAGTTGCTTAGTGCAAATGAAACAGAAATGAGGTTACGTGGCCTTCGAGGCAGCGAAGGGATGGAAAATGTCAGCCAGACCAAAGTCACTCTGTTAGATTCCTTGTCCAAAGAACTCTCTGCACCGAGCATAATCGAAGAATCGATTGAAGTTCCTCAAGGTGTTCAAACGTCCATCGTGGAACTGCTGAATGAGGAGGATGAGGCTCCTGAACTTAAACTGAAAGGAGCCCTACAGCAGCTGAAAGGAGTTGTCCCAGAGAGTCTGAGGGATGAGCTTTCAGTACTCACTGGAGATGCCCAAGTGGACTCAGATGGTGTCTCAGTTAATATTAAAAACGTCCAACAATCTTCTCAGAGTGGTGTCGTCGTTATAGAGGCGGAGGTGAATGTCTCTCAAAGCCTTGACCCAGAAGACTTTTATACAATGGACGAGTACAAAGGAGGTGAAGAAAACGAAGATGAGATAGGTTCAGGACTAAAATTCCTCAACACTCAAGAGAAAATACAGGAATTACTGAGCGGGAAAGGTCACCAAACCGTTGATACTTTACAGGATGGAGGTAGAATCAATGTAGGGGTCAGGGGTATTAATGAGCAACTAGTGACATTGTCAGAACCCAGTATAAGAGTACAAGAAGACACTGAATGCACAACTTCTCAAGATCTCACAGGTGATTCGTCTGTCCATGAGTCAAGCGAAATGGAAGCTTACCCTTCTGATCAAAGCACTTGGTTCCAGTCGACAACAGGTAAGGCAGCTGATGAAGAGTTCTTTCACAGAATCTCGGACCCAGTCGATTCATCGGAAACCTTTCGCGTGGATATAAACAGAGTGATGTCAATACGTACCACTGGAGGTGACAGCGAGGAAGGTATGACATTCATAACTCAGCAGCAGGAATTTGCTGAGGGCGGAAGGAGGGCGGAAGGTGATGTATATTGGTATGAAGATTGGGGATCTGGGAGTGGAAGCACCAGTGAGTTGGGGATTACTGATGCGGGTGAAGAGAAGAATCTACAAGCTTCTGATCCGGAACTAATGCAGCACTCCACTCACGTCCTGACAAAGCCCAGAATTGTCACGTCTGACAGTGTCGCACAAGTGGTCCACAGCGAACGGAAAGTTGTGCTGACGTACTTCGAGGAGGGTCAGTCGGACGACTGGCCTGGGTCTGCCGATGAACAGTGAAGAGCTTTTCGAGAGAAAGGACTGCGTCTTTGAACCAGAACTTAGTCAATATAGGCACACTCAGAGAATAACCGGCACTGAGTCTAGACTATGCAGTCACAGTGAAAGCAGATGCTTTTATGCTTTGGGTAATATACCGCTTAACAGCTGTTTATCTGGCGCACAATGTGTGTAGTGCTTTAAAAGAAATACATTTGTGACTCTTCAGCCCATCCAAGGCCTCATAATGTCACAGAAATCACTAACAAGTGAAAAATAATTATTTAAAAATAATCTTGCAGGTGTGATATAGAATAATTTCTGTTGACTAACTTTTCAGAAGAGGCTCGAGAAGAGATTATTGCTGTTCAGAAGGGTGGCACAGGGGCCATTGAAAGTGATTTACCTGAAGCTTCTGTGTACAGGTAATTGCAATTAAAAGGTCTTACAGTATTTTAGCGCTGGTTTGATGTGAAATAGTTGCGAATAGGCTGCATCTATGCTGTATTTCCCTATAGACAGCAAGCTCTTGGTTAAATTGCTGTAGAGTTTAACAGGAGTTTGTGTGGCGCAGTGAGCTGCGACCTTGCCTGTCCGGATTTGAGTCCCACCCCTGGATTGGGTGGCTATTTCGCAGCCAGCAGGTTGGGTGAGCATCTGCCTGCAATATAGTTCCAACACATGCCAAATGGCAGGCGGTAAGAGCGGGAGAGACTCCACTCAATGAGCCTCTGACTTACCACTCAAGCTATAAGCCTCTGGCAACAGATGAGTGACTTGTCCCAGGAATTACTAGCCATGGAAACAGATGAAATTTTCCCTCTGCACCACTAGAGACGGCAGTGACAGTCCAACTTATACACAATTTAAGACTCCTTTAGATTAACTCTGGCTGGGATTTTCCGGACTTTCCGGTTGGCGGGGATCTTCCAGTCCCGCCAGCAGGTTCTCCAGCTGTGAAGGGAGCAGACAACGGGAAACCCCATTGACAGCAGATCTCACAGCTGGCCAATGGGGTGTTGTATCTACCACTGTGAAACACAATATGGGTGGATGTAGAATCCCACCTTCTGTTTCTCTCCACAGATATTTCCTAACCTGCTGCATATCTCCAGCAATTTCTATTTTTATTTATGTTAGATTTCCAACATTTGCTGTATTTTAGCTTTTGTGGTAATGAGGAAGTCACTAGTACAGTAACAAAATCATAGAATCCCTGCGGTGCAGAAGGAAGCCATTCGGCCCATCGAGTCTGCACCAACCACAATCCCACCCAGGCCCTATCCTCATAACTCCACATATTTACCCCGCTAATCCCTATGCTTCTAGGGACACTAAAGGTCAATTTAGCATGGCCAATCAACCCGCACATTTTTGGATTCTGGGAGAAAACCAGAGCACCCGGAGAAAACCCACGCAGACACAGGGAGAATGTGCAGACTCCGCACAGACAGTGACCCAAGTCAGGAATCGAACCTGGGTCCCTGGTGCTGTGAGGCAGCAGTGCTAACCACTGTGCTGCCGTGCTACCCTACACCCCCCCCCCCCCCCCCCCCAGTCAGGGAATTAAACATGAATAATCTTCGGTAAAACACTTACGTTCGGCCAGTTTTACCTTTGCCTCTGGGTGGGATTTTTCAGTCTCTCCTCCCCCCGCCATGGTTGTATTTCAGGCGGTGAGGACGGCTCACCATTGGGATCTTCCAGTCCCGCCAATGTCTACACCATTTTTGCATGACTCGCTCATCCAGCTGCTTGGGAATACTTTGCTGGGACTGGAAGTTCTGACCAGCAGAAAGGACCAGAAAATCCTACCCTCTGTTTCTTTTCAGAACTCTGTCCCTAACAAATTCCTTGGCCAGACTTTTCACATCACATCCCCAGGCCCTTTCAAATACAGTGTGGGTGGAATTTTCCTGTCCCGTCCGCCATGGGAATTTTCCTGTCCTGCCCGCAGATGGGACATGGACCATGCAAAGGTTCGTCGACCTCGGGCGGGATTTTCCAGCATCAGAAGCCTGATCACAGCTTGGGAAATAAGCTTTCTATTCCCAAGGTCCAAATTCTAATTTGGATCTGGATACAAATCCAGTTCTGCTTCCCATCAATGAGAAAATAAACTGATTACAAAATAAAATATCTTTTAATAATTCAAATATAAAATATGTCTTCCATCTGGGGCAGTCTTGCATGTTTTGTGCCTTATTTCCTATGAGTTTACAGTGTTTAGAAGTTATAATGGTCTTTATGTTTTACAAAGAACAGTACAGCACAGGAACAGGCCCTTCGGCCCTCCAGGCCTGGTCCAATCATTATGCCTGCCTAACCTAAAACCGTATGGACTCTGTATCCTTCCATTCCTATCCTATCCATGATTTTGGCTAGTTGCCCCTTAAATGCCGCTATCCATACTTGCTCCCACAACCGCCCCATGAAGCGCGTTCCAGACATTCACCACTGTGTGTAAAAAGCTTGCCTCGCACATCTCCTCTAAACTTTTCCCCACGCACCTATGTCCCCTAGAACTTGATTTTTCTACCCTAGGAAAGACTATCCACTCTTGTCCATACCACTCATTATCTTGTAAACCTTGATCAGGTCACCCTTAAACCTCTGTCGTTCCAGTGAGAACAAACCGAGTTCATCCAACCTCTCCTACAACAACTCCCACCCACCCCTCCTCAGATAACTCCCAAACAAGCCCATTTGGAACATCTAACAACACTGGTAATTTTAGTTTCCTGCTTCCTGTTCAACTCCCTCAGACATGGAGATATAACTTGGAACTGTATCAGCAGCACTCACGCCAAATATACAAATATTATTAGAAGCAAAGTTAGTTTGCACATCAATAAAAATCACAACTACTCAATAATGGTCTAGTTTGTTATAAGGTTTAAGCAGTAACGTGTCACGGGAAAGTCAGAGTAAATGTGTCAAGTGTGATGTAGAGTAAGGAATGGGTGGCGGGCGAATGTTTCACAAAATGACGTGAACCAGACTTTTAGCTGTAAAGAAAGAACAAACTTGCATTTATTTAGCACTTCCTATGACTTCAGGACACGGAAATGTTTTTGAAATGTTACCCTTGAAGGAAATGTGGCATCAATGTGCCTACAAGTCGCAATGCCCTAACGACCAAGCTGCTTTTTAACTGATATTGGTTGAGGGATAAATATTGGTCGCATGCCGAGTGAGAGCTCCTCTGCCCCTCTTTCCACTAGTGCCATGGGATCTTTTAAGTTACCTGACAGAGAAGACTATGGGCGGAATTTTACCTGCATGTCTGCCCGCGGTTTGTACGATCCTGCCCGAGGCCAGCGGAGAATACTGTTCTCCGAGCCTCACCTGCCTCCTGCATCGGGGCGGGTGTGCTGGTAAAATTCCGGCTTACGCCTCAGCACCTCTGACAATGCAGCACGCTCTCGGCACTGCACTGGAAGCGTCAATCTAACTCTTGTGCTCAAGTCACAGAATTGGAACTTGAACTCACAGCCTACTGACGCGAGAAATAAATGTATGCAGGTCCTGGTGTAGATGCACCCCATCACTGTGTAGCCTTCCCATGCGTACTATCAAAGCTCACGTGTGCAGAACCTTGGAAGCAGTGATGGCAATTGGAACTGTGGAACTACACACCGGTATGCAAGGGGCCGATTTCCCTGTTCTGCCCACCACGGGAATTGGAGCAGGGGTGGGAGGGGTAGCGCGGACCATGGAAAGGTCTGTTGACCTCGGGCAGGATTGTCCAGTTTTGGGACAATCGCAGCTGGAGAATCCTGTCCACAAACAGTCTTTATGTGGGGCAGGGATGGAGGAAAAACTGAGCAAACTGGCCAAGAAACATCTACACAACATTAGTGGCTTTGGCAATGACACATTTCTCCTTACGCTGTGCTAACATCAGAATGCAAAATTTGTGATTTTGTTTCCTCTGGAATAAAGCCAAGCCAAAGAGTTGGTTTGCTCGGGCTGGTGTTATAATGCGACTTTTGCTGATGGTAAGGTTTATAGACGGATAGATGTGTAGGGAAGTAAGAAACCTAGCTATGCTAATAATTAAGAGTTAATGCAGATTGGGAAGAGTATTGGGGATGAAATCCTCTTGTTTGTTATGGAGGAAATGATTAACATAGGGTTAAGGAACGGCTTAGCTTGAGGATGATAATTTAGGGTTGATGTGCATGTTACGGCCACAGTTATTTTCTGGCTAACAACTTTGCAGTTTTTTTCTGTATTCCTTCTCGTAAAATGTATTGATTTTGCAGTAAAAAACATTTTTTTTTCAAATCCTAGGATCTGGTTATTTCAATTTGAATTGTTGTATTGCACATTCATGTACCACAAGCAGCAACTATCTAAAAATATTTTCAGTGATTTGATCTCCGCGCATCCCAGACTGAGATGATGGGCTTTTCCCTTCACTGCGAGGTTATGGAATAGTTCAAGACACAAACCAAAACTGTCCTAAATCTGACATGAAATTGGCAATCTAACTCAATGAGATATTGGGACGATGAGTGTGGGAATTGTTAAGCTATCAACTGATGTAGTAGAGGCTAACTTGTTGCACAATTTGCAGCAAAAGTGGTTTAACCCCACATCTAACTGTGACACAGGGAGCAGCACAGTGGTTAGCATTGCTGCCTCACAGCTCCAGGGATCCAGGTTCGATTCCAGCCTCAGGTAGCTGTGTGGAGGCTGTACGTTCTTCCTGTGTCTGCGTGGGTTTCCTCCGGGTGAACAAAGAACAACACAGCACAGGAAACAGGCTCTTTGGCCCAACAAGCCTGCGTTGCCATTTTAACATTGTGAGTGTCCTCTTCTACCTATGACCTTTTTCTACGCCTATTGGACTCCACAATAAAGGGTGCTCCAGTTTCCTCCCACATTTCAAAGATGTGTGGCTTAGGCAAAGTGAAGAAGAGTTTATTTATCACTAGCACAAGTAGGCTTACATTAACACCACAGTGAATTTACTGTGAAAATCCCCTAGTCGCCACACTCCGGTGCCTGTTCAGGTACACTGAGGGAGAATTTAGCACGGCCAATGCAGCCTAACCAGCACGTCATTTGGACTGTGGGGAGAATCTGGAGTACCTAGAGGAAACACGGGGAGAACGTGCAGACTCTGCACAGACAGGGACCCAAGCCAGGAATCAAACTGGGGTCCCTGGCGCTATGAGGCAGCAGTGCTAACCACTGTGCCACTGGTGTATTGGCCATGCTAAATTGCCCCTTAGCGTCAGGGGGATTAGCAGGGTAAATGTGTGGGGTTACAGGAATAGGGTCTGGGTGGGATTGTGGTCGGTGCAGACTTGATGGTCAAATGGCCTCCTTCTGCACTGTAGGGATTCTATGATAATCTCCATGGGGACTTTCCCAGCATTTGCACGTAACTCTGGGGAGAGATTGGGAGAAGCACAAGTCTATGTTCTAGAAACAGGAACTGCTGCATTCCTGAGTCCCATCTTGATGACAGCAACGTTTAGCATGGAACAGATGGCCCATTGAAATTCATTTATAAGTGAAGACATTTCCTCTAATCCACCACCATTTCACTGGAAGGTCACTGCTGAATATTGTTAGATTATTAGATTGGAAAATATGTCCGTTCAGAGAGCTGCAAAGACTACTCCTTCACCCAGGAGTTAGGCTGCAGTATAATGTAATGTTACCATGGAGACAATGGCTTTGAAGTATTTCAAATCTAAAAGTTTATTAATTAGTCACAAGTAAAGCTTAAATTAACACATCAATGAAGTTAGTGAAATTCCCACAGTCGCCACACTCCGACGCCTGTTTGGGTCAATGCACCCTAACCAGCATGTCTTTCAGACTGTGGGAGGAAACTGGAGCAAACCCACTGGAGGAAACCCACACAGACATGGGGAGAACATGCAAACTCCACACAGTGGCCCAAGCCAGGAATTGAACCCAGGTCCCTGGCACTGTGAAGCCGCAGTGCTAACCACTGTGTTAACATGCCACCCCTGTCATCTGAAAGGTACCAGTTGTTCCCTTTACTTCCTTGAAATTCTGCAGAATAGCAGCACCACAGAATTCATATGAAGAAGTTGGAAAAGTTGTATCAAATATTTAAGACTTGCAGTAGTTTCACTTGTAAGCAGCACGGTGGCACAGTGGTTAGCACTGCTGCCTAACAGCACCAGGGACCCAGGTTTAATTCCCGGCTTGGGTCACTGTCTGTGTGGAGTCTGCACATTCTCTCTGTGTCTGTGTGGGTTTCCTCCAGATTCTCCGGTTTCCTTCCACAGTCAGAAAGACGTGTGGGTTAGGGCGCATTGGCCGTGCTAAGTTCTCCCTCAGTGTACCCAAACAGGCACCGGAGGTGGTGACTCGGGGATTTTCACAGTATCTTCACTGCAGTGTTAATAGAAGCTTACTTGCGACACTAATAAATCAGGGAGAGGGAGATGTAATGGGTTGGATTATATATACCATTATTGCATTATATAGATCTCTGTAAGATCAGCCCTAAGCCACCTATGCTCCAGGGGAAAATAGTCCCCAGTCTACCCAGCCTCTCCTTATAACTCAAACCATCAAATCCCGGTAACATCCTAGTAAATGTTTTCTGCACTCACTCTAGTTTAATCATATCCTTTCTATAATAGAGTAACCAGAACTGTCCTCGTAAATGCGTTGGTTTCCTCCCACAGTCTGAAAGATGTGCTGGTTAGGGTGCATTGGCTGTGCTAAATTCTCCCTCAGTGTACCCGAACAGGCACTGGAGTGTGGCGATTAGGGGATTTCCACAGTAATTTCATTGCAGTGTTAATGTAAGCCTACTTGTGACAATAATAAATAAATTTGAAACTTTGGAGAAGGCAAAAAGATGAGAATTTCAGAGTATTCAGTCAGCTCGATCCTAATCAGCTGTACATTCTCCAAACTCTTTTGTCCTGGGAAGCCCAGCTCCTGACGTCATTACATCCTTGATTCAAACATGGACGAAGAGCTGAACTCAAGAAGTGAGATCAGAGGGATTGCCCTTGACATCAAGGCAACATGCCGAGTGTGGCATCAAGGAGCCCCAGAACAACTGAAGATAATGGGAATCCAAAGGAATACTCTTTCCTGGTTGGAGTCATACCATGATGTGGAGTTGTCGGTGTTGGACTGGGGTAGGCACAGTAAGTAGTTTCACAACACCAGGTTAAAGTCCAACAGGTTTATTTGGTAGCACAAGCTTTCGAAGTGCTGCTCCTTCATCAGGTGTTGTGAGACTACTTACGAAGTCATTCCTGGCACAAAGGAGGATGGCTGTAGTAGTTGGAGGGTTAGTCATCTCAGCTCCAGGGCATCACTGCAGGAGTTCCTCAGGGTAGTGACCCTGGGCCCTACCGTCTTCAGCTGCTTCATCAATGACCTTCCTTTCATAATAGGGCCAGAAATTGAGATATTAGCTGATGATTGCACACTGCTCAGCAGCATTTGCAACTCCTGAGATATTGAATCAGTCTTTATCCACATGAAGCAAGATCTGAACAGCATTCGGGCTTGGGTTGATAAGCAGTGAGGAACACTCAACGCCACACAGATGCCGGGCAATGACCATCTCCAACCGGGGAGATTTAACCATTGCCACTATCAACATCCTGGGGGGTTACCATTGACCAGAAACTGAACTAGATTAGCCATGTAAGTACTGTGGCAACAAGAGCAGGTCAGAGGCTAGGAATTCTGGAGAGAGGAACTCGCCTTCTGACTCCCCAAAGCCTGTTCACAATCAACAAGGCACAAGTCAGGAGTGTGATGGAATACTCCCCACTTGCCTAGATGAGTGCAGTTCCAACAACACTCAAGAAGCTCGACGCCATCCAGGACAAAGCAGCTAACTTGATTGGCACCCCATCCATCACCTTCAACATTCACTCCCTCCACCACTAATTCACAGTGGCAGCAATGTGTACTATCTACAGGGTGCACTGAAGCAACTTATCAAGGCTCCTTCAATAGTACCCTCAAAACATGCAACCATGACCATCTAGAAGAACAAGGGCAGCAGATGCATGAGAAAACCACCAAGTTGCTTTCCAAGACACACACACTGTCCTGAATTTGGAAATATATTGCCGTTCCTTCACTGTCACTGGGTCAAAATCCTAGAACTCCCTTCCTAACATCACTGTAGGTGTACCTACACAGTAAGAAGCCTCACAACACCAGGTTAAAGTTCAACAGGTTTATTTGGTAGCACAAGCCACTAGCTTTTGGAGCGCTGCCCCTTCATCAGGTGAGTGGGATTTCAGTTCACAAACAGGACATATAAAGACACAAACTCAATTTACAAAATAATGGTTGGAATGCGAGTCTTTACAGGTAATCAAGTCTTAAAGGTACAGATAATGTGAGTGGAGAGAGGGTTAAGTACAGGTTAAAGAGATGTGTATTGTCTTAGTCAGGACAGTTAGTGAGATTTTGCAAGCCCAGGCAAGGCGTGGGGGTCACAGATAGTGTGACATGAACCCAAGATCCCAGTTGAGGCCGTCCTCATGTGCGTGGGAACTTGGCTATCAGTCTCTACTCAGTGACTGCGCTATCGTGTATCGTGAAGGCCACCTTGGAGAACGCTTAACCAAAGATAAGAGGGTGAATGCCTGTGACCGCTGAAATGTTCCCCAACAGGAAGAGAACACTCTTACTTGGTGATTGTCGAGTGGTGTTCATTCAGCCATTGTGTACCTACACTACATGGACTGCAACAGTTCAAGAAGGCAGCTCATCACTATCTTCTCCAGGGCAATTAGGATGGGCAATAAATGTTGAGCTAGCATTCACGTCCCATGAATAAGTAAAAAGTTATAAACTACAATATTCAATCAGCTAACCTGAATCACGTGTATAACATTGTGAAATTACATTAAATGCACAGAAATTGCAAAAATACAACCGGCAAAAAAAAGGTTTAAATTGGAGAATTTATTTATTGGCACTCTATCATGAGAGTGGGATGGGGCGGGGGGGGGGGGGGGGGGGTGGGGGGTGAATTAAGTGGTCAGAAATCCTCGGGGTGGAGGGGATGATCACAGGGTTGGGAGTGAAAATTCAGAGGTAAGGAGGTCAGAGAACTTGGGACAGAGGAGAATAAGAGGAATGGAGGTCCCATGGTGAAAATTGTGGGAGAATTGGAAGAGTTGTGTACGAGGGCATGTCCTTTACAAGGTGCATTCCCAGGCAATCAGATTGGATTCCGTACAGGTAAGTGCAGAGGAATTGTGCTGGGGATAGGCCATGTCTATGAATGTTTTTTTTCCCAGACATACAAACTACATCCCCAGGTAAGTGCAGAGGAACTCACCTCCTGGATGCGTCACTCTAGTTCAGCTGCCAGGTTCCCCAGGGCTCAGGAACTCCAGTCGTCCACAGTTCAATTTCAAAGCTTGAATAAGAATGAAGCTTGCAAACTTATCACAATATTTAAAATGCCAAGCCATGGTGGCACAGTGGTGAGCACTGCCGACTCACAGCGCCAGGGCCCCAGGTTCAATTCCCAGCTTGGGTCAGTCTGTGTGGAGCCTGCACATTCTCCCAGTATCTGCGTGGGTTTCCTCCGGATGCTCCAGTTTCCTCCCACAGTCTGAAAGACGTGCTGGTTAGGTCATTGACCGTGCTAAATTCTCCCTCAGTGTACCCGAACCGGCGCCGGAGACTGTCACAGTAACTTCATTGCAGTGTTAATGTAAGCCTACTTGTGACTAATAAATAAACTTATGAATAGGAAGGGAATAGAAGGATAGAGACCAAGTAAGGGCAAGTTTCTTTTAGTTAGGGCATTAAGATTGGCACAGGCTTGGTGGGTCGAAGCGCTCATACCTGTGCTGTACCTTGTTCTTTGCTGGAATTCGGCAAAATCCCCTTTACTCAGAGTGGCGAGAATGTGGAACTTGCTTGTGTAAGGGATGGTGGGGGTGAATCACATGGATGCAACTGAGGAAAGGAGATTAACCCTGTGAGCGAGAAAAGTTGCGGGTTTTACTGAGAGCGTTATCAATGTTTATTTTTATTCTATTAGTGTGACAAGTAGACTTACATTAACATTGCAATGAAGTTACTGTGAAAATCCCCTAGTCATCATATTCCGGACTCTGTTCGAGTTACACTGAGGGAGAATTTAGCATGGCCATTGCACCCTAACCAGCACGTCTTTCAGACTGTGGGAGGAAACCGGAGCACCCAGAGGAAACCCGTGCAGACATGGGGAGAACACGCAAACTCCGCACAGACAGTGACCCAAGCCGGGAATCGAACCCGGGTCCCTGGCGCTGTGAGGCAGCAGTGCTAACCACTGGGAGGAAACTTGAGTGGTGGATAAACGTGGGCCTGGATCTGTTGTGCTGTGTATTCTGTGTAAATTATACATCTGCAAGCTGCAAAGTGCCTCACTTCATTCATTGAATTGTGTACATTACTTGGCACTGGAGTTAAATGAGAAGTAGAAGTCAGTAGTAAAACTATCAGGAACCTGTGTAGAGCTAAATCCTTAACAACATTTGGCTTACGTTTCATCAACTCTCATTCATCATTAACAACCTGCCACTGGCACATCTGGTCTTGTCTTCAGCCACCATCGGGATTCCACCATGGGACTTCCTACATAAAACAAGCACATTGAACCTCATTGAAAACTGCTTCATATTCCCTTCAACGTGGATTTTCAGGTTTTATTCTGAGCTCACACACGTAATAAATTTCAGCAAATATAAAGAAGAATACACAGATGAAAGTAACATGTATATTTTTAGCAACACGTCATAAAGTGTCCCACCGGAGAGTTAACGGAGAAAATCTGGTGCCGATCCAGCCTAAGGAGATAATAGGGCAGGTAATGAATAGCTTGGTCAAGTTTTTTAATTAGTGTTGCAATGAGGCTTACATTAACACTGCAATGAAGCTACAGTGAAAATCCCCTATCGCCACGCTCTGACGCCTGTTTGGGTACACTGAGGGAGAATTTAGCACGGCCAATGCACCCTAACCAGCACATCTTTGGGCAGTGGGAGGAAACCAGAGCACCCGGAGGAAACCCATGCAGACATGGGGAAAATGTGCAGACTCCACCCAGTCAAAGAACAGTAAAGTTTGAGCCAGTATCCTTTGTCAATAGAATCCCTGCAGTACAGAAGGAGGCCATTCAGCCCATAAAGCCTGCACCAACAACAATCCCACCCAGGCCTGATCCCCGTAAATTTGCCCTGCTAATTCCCCTGACACCAATCCACCTCACCCGCACATGTTTGGACTGTGGGAAGAAACCGGAGCACCCGGAGGAAACCCACGCAGAACGTGCAAACTCCACACAGACAAGTGACCCAAGGCTGGAATTGAACCTGGGTCCCTGGCGCTGTGAAGCAACAGTGCTAACCACTGTGCCGCCAGAGAGAGTGCCTTAAAGGAGAGACGGTAGACAGGTGGAGGCTTTTGGGGAGGGTTGGGAGGGGACGATTTTAGAGCTTGGGTCTCAGGCAGCCGAAAGAACAGCTATCAATGATCAAAGAAATGGCATCCAAGTTCTCCTGAAGAGAGGCAAGGAAGTGCCAGGGCGCTGGGCTCCATCCAAGTTACATTCCGTATCCATCAGTCAATCATAGATATTTGCTTTAGTCCCTCCCGATATACTGTGTGTCGGTACCACAGCACAAAATGCAGGTCTCTGCTTCAAATGATCTGCTCCAGTTTTCCCTTCTGTCACAGCCACCTCGGGGGACCTGTTGAAAGATGTCAACAACAAACATTTTAATAATACATTCCCAACACAGGCCAGAAGGCATTCTTCCCAGTCCAACGTTCTCATTTCACTGAATGATTTCATAGAGAATCCCGGCAGTGCAGAAGCAGGCCATTCAGCCCATTGAGTCTGCACCGACTCTCTCTGATAGAGCATCTTAGCCAGACTCTATCTCTGTAACCCCACATATTTATGCCACTAATCTCCCTAACCTACACATCTTGGAACGCTAAGGGGAAATTTAGCATGGCCAATTCATCTAACCTACACTTTTTTGGATACTAAGGGGCAATTTAGCATGGCCAATCCACCTAACTGGCACATCTTTGGACAATAAGGGGCAATTTAGCATGGCCAATCTACTTAACCGGCACATCTTTGGACATTGAGGGGTAATTTAGCATGGCCAATCTACCCTCCGCAAAGTCTGATGGCAGTTTCTCTTGAACCCTTCGCAAGTGGCTACTGTCAAGTATAGCTCGCATGAGGGAGAGCTTAGGGGCTATTCTTCTCGGGAAGGCTGAGGGGAGAAGGGAAGGGGTTGGCATGGCACATTGCCGTCCATTCTGACATCCATGCTCCCACACTTTGGGAAGGTGTGGTTGGCAAGTTTCCTAGTCCACAAGATCTAGGCACAATCCTAGTACCACAAGTCTGTGCCCTAGCTGGTGGAGGCAAACACGCTAGAGTCCTTTAAGAGTAACTTAGACAGGTTCATGACTGAGTTGGAGATGGGTGGATATAGGAGATCCTTTTAAATAAGGGTCATTAGCATTGGGGCGTCCCTGGTAATGTAAATGGGTATAGTATGATAATAATGTTTTTTCTCTTTTCATTCACAGGTTTTGAGTCGGTCCACCTCGTGTCCAACGAGGGGCATACACACGATGGGTCGTACTGGGGCTGCTCTTGGTTGTTCGAGATTGGCCTAGTGCTTCATGTCGTTAGTGTGTGCCTAAACTGGACAAGATACTGGGCAAGGTGACAGCTCAGTGACTATCGCTGATTGCTGTGCAGACACATGGATTTGGGCCGGTGTCTGTGGGAGTTTGCGCATTCTCCCCGTGCTTGCATGGGTTTTGTCCCGGTGCTCCGGTTTCCTCCCACACCCCAAAGATGTGCTGTTAGGCTGATTGGCAGGAATAAATTGTCCCTAAATCAGTTTCCCTCAATCTGGATGGCCATAAAACATTAGACAGGGGTCGTGGGTAGAGAGGTGGACTGGTGGTGTTGAGATGGCGACGTGGGCTCGTAGGGCCGAAGGGCCTGTTTCCCGGGCTGATTTTGTTCTTTGTTTAGCTGGAGCCAGGCTACGACTCATCCAGGAATCTGGATGACTGAGCGTCATGCCTACATCGGCAGAGTCTCTTAGGTGGTCAGTAACATCTGCAACGTTGAACACCAGGAGCCTGTAACATTTTCCTCTTGATCGTGTGATTCCAACTACAGAATTTTGAACAATAGGAGGCGTGGAAGCCAAACGTGAGGGAAGTGATTCCTGGCACGAAACAAACTTTGTCCAAGGCCACCAGGAAATAACTCAAGAAACTTTTACTCAGCTCTGAGTCTCATTCCACTGCCGAATAAAAACACCTGCTGCTTATACTTACACATATCAGACATGCACTGTCACTCTCAGCCCCATCTGCAATCTCACTGTGACACCCGGCTTCCAACTACACCCAGGTCTATCCCTCTTTCTGTCATCCTTCACTTTGCTCTCTAGCTCTGCAGAGTAAAGGTGGCACTGGACCTTGGAGACTTCTTGCGAGCCCTCCCCAACATAGCCTCAAATTTCATCTTTTACTCTTAAAACCGAACTCTTAGCTCTTTTAAACTTTTGTAATAATGCTGCACTACATTCTGCGCTCTCTCCTTTCCTTCTCTATGAACGGTATGCCTTATCTGCATAGCGCGCCAGAAACAATACTTTTCGCTGTACGTTAATACATGTGACAATAATAAATCAAATCGAAATCAAACTCCTTATTGCCATTTGGGACAATGCCAACGCGCACACTCACAACCAGCACAGGAGGTAAAATAATCAATAAATTTGATTTTGTTTCCAAAGGGCAGCTGGAGTGGGTGGTGGTGGTGGTGGTGTTGGGGGGTGGGGGGGGGGGGGGGAGACGGACAGGGCACTCCGGAAAAGGGCCCTGCTACTCCTCGACTGTGCCATGGGATCTTGCTGTCCAGCTGAATGGGAGGTTTAAAAACAGCAAGTCTCACATTGCAACACTGGAGCGTCAGCTGAAGTGCGACTTGAGAATGCTGGCATTCAGCCAGGTGACAATACAAGTGGCACGGCAGCACAGTGGGTTAGCACTGCTGCCTCACAGCGTCAGGGGCCCAGGTTCGATTCCGGCCTTGGGTCACTGTCTGTGTTGAGTTTGCACACTCTCCCCGTGTCTGCGTGGGTTTCCTCCCGGTGCTCCGGTTTCCTCCCACGGAAAGATAACTAAGTTTATTTATTAATCACAAGTAGGCTTACCTTAACACTGTAATGAAGTTACCGTGAAAGTCCCCTAGTCGCCACATTTCGGGTACACAGACAGAGAGTTTAGTGTGGCCAATGCACCTAACCAGCACATTTTTGGACTGTGGGAGGAAACCGGAGCATCCAGAGGAAACCTACGCAGACATGGGGAGAACGTGCAGACTTCACACAGACAGTGACCCAAGCCAGGAATCAAACCCGGGTCCCTGGCTCTGCGAGGCAGCAGTGCTAACTACTATGCCGTTAGGTGGATTGGCCGTGCTAAATTTTCCCTTAGTGTCCAAAGATATGTTGGTTAGGGGGATTAGGGGGTAAATGCGTGGCGTTATGGGGATAGGGCAGGAGAGAGCTTGGATAAAGATGCTCTGTCGGGGACTGGGTGCAGATCCTCAATGGCTCTCTTCTCCACTATAAGAATGCTGTGATTCTGATTTGTTACCGATATTCTACCACTGACTGCTTTCCTGGTGAAAAACGTTTTTTTTAATACGTTTCCACCCCGCTCCAGTATCCTGCACTCCCCCCATGCTGATGCTGACCGGTGTTGGGATTGAGGCCACACACAGGCCCCAGGCTTTCCTCTGTGGGCTACAGCTGACTTTAATCATCCCAAAAGGAGGGCAGTTCCCTGTGGGAGGCACTGGATAGATCAGGAGCTGGAACCCTGGCGAATTCCTCCCCCCTTCTGAGCCCAGAGACATCAGAGCTGGTCACTACAATACCCTCAGCTGGTCAGTTGGGCTCAGACCAGTGGCTCCGGCATGGATCCCAGGGGGTAGAATCTCACGTTCTTCAGGGTTCAGTTGTAGACCTAGCAAGCAGAGAGCCATTGACAATAAGAGGCTGGATAGACTGGGACTTTTTTCTCTGGAGTGTAGAAGGCTGAGGGGTGATCTTATAGAGATCTATAAAATAATGACAGACATTGATCAGTGAGATGGTCAATATCTTTTCCCAAAGGTAGGGGAATCTAAAGCTAAAGGAGAATTCCTACAGCGTGGAAGGAGGCCGTTGAGGATCTGCACACATTCCCCGGCAGAGCACCTTTACCCAGGCTCTCTCCCGCCCTATCCCCATAACCCCACATATTTACCCCCAATCCCCCTAACCTACACATCTTTGGACACTAAGGGGCAGTTTAGCACGGCCAATCCATCTAACCTGCACATTTTGGAACACTAAGGGAGAATTTAGCACGGCCACCCCACCTAACGTGGGGGCACAGGTTTAAGGTGAGAGGGGAGAGATACAAAAGGGTCCAGAGGGGCGATTTTTTCATACAGAGGGTGGTGAGTGTCTGGAACGAGCTGCCAGAGGCAGCAGTAGAGGTGGGTACAATTTTGCCTTTTAAAAAGCATTCAGACATGGGTAAGATGGGTGTAGAGGGATATGGGCCAAATGCGGACAATTGGGACTAGCTTAGGGTTTAAGAAAAAAGGGTGGCATGGACAAGTTGGGCCTCTATGATTCGCTATCACATTAAACTTTTCAACTGTTCCTGGCCCTGCGGCAATGCAACAGTTAAAGGTGCAGTTCGCTAGAAAGTTCCGAATAGTTTCAGCTGGCTCGGGTCATTGATCTGCTGGTCACTGAGGCGTCACTTACTTGGATAAGAGCTGGACTGTTTGTTGAGTGGCTCTTGTCTTTTTGTGCTGTGACCCATACAGAAAGGTCTGAATCCCCAGGCACTGCCAAACAGAGAGATTAAAGTATTTAATTAGAACTCTGCAATCAGCAACTCCGACCAGTCCAACTGGATCAGCACATTTATCACTTGCAACTGGATGGCAAACACAAATTTGAACAAAACTGGACATTTTTGTTCTTTTTTTTTACCAGCTCCCCATGGAGATACTGACTTCTTTTTATTCACTCGTGAGACATGGGCATCGCTGGCTGGCCAGGATTTATTGCCCATCCCTACTTGCCCCACGCAGGGCAGTTGAGAGTCAACCACATTGCTGTGGCTCTGGAGTCAGATGTAGGCCAGACCGGGTAAGGATGGTAGATTTCCTTCCCTTAAAGGAACCAGATGGGGTCTTTCCGACAATGGTTTCACGGTCATCAGTAGATTCTTAATTCTCGATTCTTGTTATTGAATTCAGATTCTACCTTCTGCCGCGGCAGGATTCGAACCCGGGGTCCCCTGAACATTGGCTGAGTTTCTGGATTAATAATCTAATGATATTACCACCTCCCTCCTGCTTGGGGGAAGGTCGGGGGGGGGGTGGTTCTTTCTAATGGCAGTAGTGTACTCCAATGGCCTCACACCCACTCCCATCACCGCAACCCCCACTGATCTTGCAATCCTCAGAAACCTCCACTTTCTCCCAAATCCAGCTTCTCCTGCATCCCAACTTCCTTCACTCTAGCTACCAAAAGAGAAAATGCTGCAAAATTTCAGCAGGTGCGCAGCATGTGCAAGGAGAGGAAAGAGCTGATGTTTCGAGTCCAGAAAACCCTTTGTCAAAGCTTTTCTTCACTCTACCACTGGCTTCAATTCTGGTGGGACTCCCTTGCTAAACCTTTCTGCTTGTCCAATGATGTGAAGCTGTGCAGATTGGGTCTATTCTCTCTGGAGTTCAGAAGAATGGGAGGCCATCACATCTGAAACCTACAAGACTCTGAAGGGGTTTGATAGAGTGGCTGCTGAGAGATTGTTTCTGCTGGTTGGGGAATTTAAAACACGGGGGCACAGTCTCAGGATAAGGGGCTGATCATTCAGGACTGAGACAGGTGGCAGGTGGCACAGTGGGTTAGCGCTGCTGCCTCACAGAGCCAGGGACCCGGGTTCAATTCCTGACTTGGGTCACTGTTTGTGTGGAGTTTGCGCATTCTCCCCGTGTCTGCGTGAGTTTCCTCCAGGTGTTCCTGTTTCCTCCCACAGTCCGAAAGACGTGCTGGTTAGGGTGCATTGACCCAAACAGGTGCCGGAATGTGGCGACTAGGGGAATTTCACAGTAACTTCATTGCAGTGTTAATGTAAGCCTTACTTGTGACACTAATAAATAAACCTTAAAAGGCGGCACGGTGGCGCAGTGGTTGGCGCTGCTGCTTCACAGCGCCAGGGACCCAAGTTCCATTTCAGCTGTCTGTGTGGAGTCTGCACATTCTCCCCATGTCTGCGTGGGTTTCCTCCAGGTGCTTCAGTTTCCTCCCACAGTCTAAAGATGTGTAGCTTAAGTGGATTGACCTTGGTAAATTGTCCCTTAGAATCCAAAGTGTTTAAGTTAGGTGGATTGGCCTTGCTAAATTGCTCCTTAATGTCAGGGGGATTAGCAGGGTAAATATGGGGTTAGGGCCTGGGTGGGATTATTGTTGCAGACTCAATGGGCTGAATGGCCTCATTCTGTACCATAGGGATTTTATGATTAGAAATTCCCATTTTGCCCTTGCTGAGATCTGCCATAAGATATAGCAGCAGAATTTAGGCCATTCGGCCCATCAAGTCTGCTCTGTCATTCAATCATGGCTGATAAGTTCCTCAACCCCATTCACCCGCCTTTTCCCCGTAACCTTTGACCCCTTTTGCCAATCAAGAACCAATCCATCTCTGTCTTAAATATACTCAGTGACCTAACCTCCAGGGGCCTCGTGTGGCAGTGAGTTCCATACATTCACCGCCCTCTGGCTGATGCAATTCCTCCCCATCTCGGGTCTTTACTCTGAGACTGTGGCCTGGGATCTGAGAGTCTCCTACTCATGCCAGCTCAGCACAGGCGAGGAGCCAAGGTCGGTTTTAAGAAACATCTCAGAGGCCAGGTAAAAGGGTAGGGGGCAGAGCGGTTTAGGGAGGGAATTCCAAAGCTGGGGGCCCGGGTAGCTGAAGGGACAGCCGGCAATGACGGAGCGGCTAAAACTGGAGCTTCGACCAAAAGCGCTGGTCAATGTTAACCCTTCCACAATGGGAGCAATCTAAATATGGCTGCTCTCACATGTCCTCAACACAGCTGGTCCATCTCACTTGACATTTGAACATTAACCCACTACATATATAAAGTCTGATGCAAACCATCAAGTTGCTCCAATCAGCTACATGTCAACAGCAACTAATTTAGTGACTGATTCCACAACAGTGTGAACTGTATGGGTTGAAGCAAGAATGCAAATTACATTTGACACAACCTCCTCACAATATTGTATATAACATAGAATCCTACAGTGCAGAAGGAGGCCATTTAAAGTAAAGTAAAATTTATTTATTAGTGTCACAAGTAAGGTTTACATTAACACTGCAATGGGTTATTGTGAAACCCCTCTAGTTCCCACACTCTGGCACCTGTTTGGGTCAATACACCCTAACCTAATTTGACCCATCCAGTCTGCACCCATCACAGTCCCACCCAGGCCCTATCCCCATAACCCCATGCATTTACCCTAGCTAATCCCCCTGATACGAAGGGTTAATTTAGCATGGCCAATCACCTAACTCACACATCTTTGGGAGGACACTGGAGGAAACCCACGCAGACACAGGGAGAATGTGCAGACTCCACACTGACAGTGACCCAAGCTGGGAATCGAACCCGGGTCCCGAACGCTGTGAGGCAGCAGTGCTAATCACTGTGCTACCATAACCCAATGTCCTCTCTGATTCTGCAGCAGTCAGGAATCTTACAAAGTAAATTTCATCAATCACTAGAACGAAGGCAATGATTTCAAATAGAAGGGATTCCTTTACCATCCACACATTGGAATTAAGGAACATAGAAGCAGCAGTAGGCCATTCAGCCCATCGAGTCTGCTTCTCCATTCAATATGACCATGCCCTGTCCCCACTCTAACCCCACATCACTCTATAATAGGTATTTACAAATCTGTTAATCTCTACTTGAAACACAGCTCGCTGGGATGGAGAATTCCAAAGTTTCACAACACTTTGAATAAAAATATTTTTCCCTGTCTTGGCCTCATGTGGCTTCACATTGCCAACAACCTAAGCGGACCATCAATTCACTCAATGGTTTTCATCTTAAGGAAGAAGTCAGCAGAATTCTGAGTTCAAGATATTGATTGTGGGGTAGGGTAGTGATGTGATAGTGGTAGTGTAGTGGGTTAGATGTTAGTAGTGGTAGTTTAGTGGTAGTGATGTGATAGTGGTAGTGTAGTGGGTTAGATGTTAGTAGTGGTAGTTTAGTGGTAGTGATGTAATAGTGGTAGTGTAGTGGGTTAGATGTTAGTAGTAGTAGTTTAGTGGTAGTGATGTATTAGTGGTAGTGTAGTGGGTTAGATGCTAGTGGTGGTAGTTTAGTGGGTGCATGTAGTGATAGTGATGTGATAATGGTAATGTAAGGGGTTAGATGCTAGTAGTGGTAGTTTAGTGATAGTGATGTGATAGGGATAGTGTAGTGGGTTAGATGCTAGTAGTGGTAGTGTAGTGGTAATTTTGTGGTAGTGATATGGGTTAGACGCTGGTAGTGGTAGTTTAGTGGTAGTATAGTGGTAGTGCAGTGGTAGTTTTCTGGTAGTGATATGGGTTAGATACTGGTAGTAGTAGTTTAGTGATTGTTAGGCAGGTTAGGTGCTGATCTTTCATTACTGGAACCCACACCCAGACCAATGGAGTTGAGTCTGCACTAATTGTGATCATGCTGAGAATTGTGATTTTAATTCCAAGGGAAATACTCTCAACACAGTAAGAGTGTGGGTGATACAGCTGAAGATCTGTGAAGCTCTCGCTCCTTAATGTAAAGCATCAATATTGACTCATATTCTTCGAAAATTCATCTATACCATCTCATTGCTATTAGGAAATTTGAGAGCAACAAGTTCCAGGCTGACACTCAGAATGCTGTACTGAGGGGTTACAACACTGTCAGAAGTGCCGTCTTTCAGGTAAGATATTAAATGAATGTCCTCTCTTCCCTACCAAATGGGGGCAAATGATGCCATGTTCCTGTTCAAAGAACGGCCAAAGAATAATCCTCAGTGTCCTGGTCAACATCTATCCCCCAACTAACATTACTGCAACAAATGATGCAGCTATTAACATAGAGCTGTTTTCGGGAGTTTGGGTGTGAAATTGCCTTTATGTTTCTACATTACAGCAGACTACACATCAAAAGTATTTAATTGGCTGTAAAATGAGTTGGGATATTTGAGGTGAAAGGTGCTATATAAATGAAACCATCCTTTCCATCAAACAGAAATATGGTATTATTATAGAACACCATTGTAATTATTGATTGATTTGATTTATTATTGTCACATGTTGGGATATAGTGAAAAATATTATTTCTTGCGCGCTATACAAAGCATGCCGTTCACAGGGTACATAGAGGAAAGGGTACTCAGTCTTGGGCAGAGGTTGTTGAAAGGTCAGCTTAATATAAGGTAGGTCTATTCAAAAGTCTGACAGCATCAGGGAAGAAGGATTGTTCTTGAGTCAGATGGTACATGACCTCAGACTTTTGTACCTTTTTCCCGATGGAAGATGGAATGTTCGGGGTGTGTGAGATTCTTGATTATGCGGGCCGCTCTTCCGAGGCAGCAGGAAGTGTAGTTTAAGGTTTAATTATTAGTTAATTAACTGCAATGAAGTTACTGTGAAAATCCCCGAGTTGCCACACTCTGGTGCCTGTTTGGGTACACTGAGAGAAAATTTAGCATGGTCAATGCACCTTAATCAGCATGTCTTTCAGACTGTGGGAGGAAACTGGAGCACCTGGAAGAAACCCACGCAGACATGCAGAGAATGTACATACTCCACATAGACAGTCACCCAAGCCAGGTATCGAACATGGGTCCCTGGCGCCGTGAGGCAACAGTGCTAACCACTGTGCCGCATAGATGGAGTCAATGGATGTGAGGCTGGTTTGCATGATGGACTGTGCTAAGTTTATAACCCTTTGTAGAATTTTGCAGACGACACATCAAAAGTATTTAATTGGCTGTACAGTGAGTTGCGATATCTGGGGTGAAAGGTGCTATATAAATGCAAATCATCCTTTCTATCAGACAGAAATATGGTATTATAGAACACAATTGTAATTATTGATTGATTTGTTATCGTCACATGCATTGGGATACATTAAAAAGTATTGTTTCTTGTGCACAATGCAGACAAAGCATACCATTCATAGAATACATAGGTGAGAGGGTGCAGAATGTAGTGTTACAGACATAGCTAGGTTGCAGTGAAAGATCAGCTTAATATAAGGTAGGTCCATTCAAAAGTCTTGGGCAGAGCAGGAGCCATACCGAGCTGAGATACAGCCAGAAAAGAAGCTTTCTACGCAGCATTTGTAAAAGTTGGTGAGAAATCATTAGAGTTCTCATCTTTAGACCTTACTCAGGTTACTAAGAGGTAAATATTGCCCTGTCTGCAGCTGCCGCCTTGGTGGGTAACAAAATCTCAAATAGCTAAATAGCACATTAGATAGTGCAGTGTGTCTGCGCCCAGCTCATCTTCCATGGTACATACTTAGCAATCAGGGAGTGGGCCTGTGATTTATCTCCTGACACTTGTTAAAATCTTCTACTGACACAGACACACAGCATCAGCAGAACAAGCGGCACAATGGCGCAGTGGTTAATACTGCTGCCTCACAGCGCCAGAGACTCGGATTCGTGGAGTTTGCACATTCTCCTCGTGTCTGTGTGGGTTTCCTCCAGGTGATCCAGTTTCCTCTCGTACTCCAAAGATGTGCGGGTTAGGTTGATTGGGCATGTTAAATTGACCCTTTGTGTCAGGGGGGTTAGTAGGGTAAATAAGTAGGGTTTTGGGGATAGAGACTTGGATGGGATTGTGGTCAGTGCAGACTCAATGGGCTGAATGGCCTCCTTCTGCGCTGTAGGGGTTCTATGATTCTATAAGCAGCCTTTGCCTCTTGTGCATCAATCACTGTCACAATATTTCTTTGCTGAGATATAGCAGAAACGTGGGCCAGGGTTTTTTTTGGATGGCAGGATCTCCCCGTGTTAATTGGCTGGGGATGGGATGTCTATCTCTCGTCCTGCCTCAGAGTGCAGCTGGCCATTCTGATCACGATGTGGAGACGCCGGTGTTGGACTGGGGTAAACACAGTAAGAAGTCTCACAATGCCAGGTTAAAGTCCAACAGCTTCAGAAAGAACTCCCCACTTACCTGACGAAGGAGCAGCGCTCCGAAAGCTACTGGCGTTTGCTACCAAATAAACCTGTTGGACTTTAACCTGGTGTTGTGAGACTTCATTCTGATCACAGCAGGGTTAGTGGCAGTGGTGTCCACACCACCGGGGTTAGGAGCAGTCACTGGATTCTAAGTCCTGGAGTCCAGGATGCAGTAAGTGCAGAGAGTCTCACTGCAGGGAATTTAGGTGGATTGACCATGCTAAATTGCTCCTTAGTGTCCAAAGATCTGTAGGTAATGGGGATTGGCAATGGTAAATGTGCGCTGTTATGGAGATAGGGCAAGGGAGAAGGTCTGGGTAAGATACAGCGCGCAAAACACAATACTTTTCACTGTATACTAATACATATGACAATAATAAATCAAATCAAGTTACTCTGTCAGAGTAGGCGATTCCCGCGATGGGTTCCACACTGGTGCGTCTGGCAAGCAACGCAAAAGGCTGTGGATTTTTGGACCAATAACGTAGAATCATAGAATCCCTACAGTGCAGGAGGAGGCCATTCAGCCCGTCGAGTCTGTTCGGACCACAATTCCACCCAGGCCATATCCCCGTATTTACCCTGCCAATCCCCCTGACAGTAAGGGCCAATTTAGCATGGCTAATCCACCTAACCTACATGTCTTTGGTGTCCCTGATTTGGTTTGATTTAACATGTATTAGTATACAGTGAAAAGTCCTGTTTCTGGCGCATTATACAGACAAAGCATACTGTTCATAGAGAAGGAAATGAGACAGTGCAGAATGTAGTGTTACAGTCACAGCTAAGGTGTAGAGAAAGATCAACTTAATGCAAGGTAAATCCATTCAAAAGCCTGATGGCAGCAGGGAAGAAGCTGTTCTTGAGTCGGTTGGTATGTGACCTCAGACTTTAGTATTTTTTGCCCGATGCATGAAGGTGGAAGAGAGAATGTCCGGGGTGCATGGGGTCCTGGATTATGCTGGCTGCTTTGCTGAGGCAGTGGGAAGTGTAGACACAGTCAATGGATGGGAGGCTGATTTGCGTGATGGATTGGGCTACATGCATGACCTTTTGTAGTTTATTGCAGTCTTGGGCAGAGCAGGAGCCCATACCAAGCTGTGATACAACCAGAAAGGATGCTTTCTATGGTGCATCTGTAAAAGTTGGTGAGAGTCGTAGCTGACATGACAAATTTCCTTAGTCATTTGAGAAATTAGAGGCATTGGTGGGGCTTTCTTAACTATAGTGTCGGCACGGGGGGAGCTCGGACAGGTTATTGGTGATCCGGACACCTAGAAACGTAAAAGCTTTTGACCCTGGCACTGTGAGACAGCAGTGCTAACCACTGTGCCATCATGCCGTCCTAAATTGCCTCTGCTGCGGAAATCCAACCACAGCGGTGGGGGGGGGGCCTGGCCTACGTCTTCAAAAAGTCTCAAAGAGGTTTGCATCCAGTAAGTGACCACAAACTTGACAAGGGATTAAGACAGACATGAGAAGAAAGGGAAGTTGAGTTTCCCTTAAGTGGCACAGACTCTAAAAAGGATTTGAGATGCAATGGGCAAGGAAAGGACCATCTCTCTAATCAGAGCTCAAAGCAAAATGTAGCCTCTATTCAATTACTTCTTTTAATAATTACAGATGTTTCTTACGTGGAGCTGACTCTGCACGTCTGTCTCTTCAAACAACCCCTCTCAGTGATTCACCAACTGACCACTTGAGCAGGAAGATCACATGAGGGAAAAAGCATTGCATTTATTTGATGTCTGATCCTCAGACTATCTCTAAGACACTGAAGGAATCACTTTAAATGCGCAATCATTGCTTTATGTAGGCAGCTCGCCTACACAAGTAGTACAAAGCTACTGTCCCCCAGGCAGAAACTGAGATGAAGGAGAATGTTAGGGCGGCACGGTGGTTAGCATTGCCGCCTCACAGCACCAGGGACCCGGGATCGATTCCTTGGGTCACTGTCTGCGTGGACTCTGCACATTCTCCCCGTGTCTGCGCGGGTTTCCTCCGGGTGCTCCGGTTTGCTCCCACACTTCAAAGATGTGCGGGTTAGACGGATTGGCCATGCTAAATTGCTCCTTAGTGTCAGGGAGACTAGCTGGGGTAACTACATGGGGTTATGTAGATAGGGCCTGGGTGGGATTGTGGTCGATGCAGGCTCGATGGGCCGAATGGCTTCCACACAGCTGACGAAGGAACAGCGTTTCCCAAAGCTTGTGGGCTTACTATCAAATAAACTGGTTAGACTTCAACCTGGTGTTATGAGACTTCTTACTGTGTTTACCCCAGTCCAACGCCGGCATCTCCATATTATTCCCATAACTCCATACATTCGTCATGGCTTATCCATCTAATCTACACACCTTCGGACTTGGGACACTAAGGGGCAATTTAGCATGGCCAATCCACCTAACCTGCACATCTTTGGACTGTGGGAGGAAACTGGAGCACCTGGGAGAAACCCACACAGACATGGGGAGAATGTGCAAACTCGACACAGCCAGTGACCCGAGGCTGGAATCGAACCTGGGTCCCTGGCGCTGTGGGGCAGCAGTGCTAACCACTGTGCCGCCGTGCCACCCTCGCTAGATCATTCGTTCCATGGTCTCAAAAGGAGTGTGGGGAGTGAGGCCACAAACGGACTCAGGGATTAAAGCATTAGCCTCGCTAACACAGTACAAGTGGGACCTCTGCCGCAGGGGTTAGTTATGCAGGTGCTTGAAAGGCAAACAGCAGATTATTGGTTGGTTGTTCAGTATCATCTGCGTCCAATTTAAACTTCCCCGTGAAAAGTGTCTCATCTTTCCAGAGAGAGAGAGAGAATTACGGGCACCTTGTGACATGTTTCACTTTCAGCAAAAGGGCCAAAATGTACATCAGGCTCCAGCTGACGTGACATTAACCTAAATGGACCGACTGCACAAGCACAAAGTCCCTTTGTGCACAGAAATATCCAGTTAAATGTTGGGCAGCTCATAACAAACAAATAGTTCTAATCAATTGTACAGGGAAGTTTATTGATTCCAATTTGTGTATTTGTTGGTCAGGCGCATTCACATGTGCTGGAAATCGGACAAAGCAAGACTAATTGCCACATTGTCTCCATAACAGATCAATAAACAACCAAAGTTCTAACCGGTTGGCGTGAATAATTAGAATGACTGTGTGACTACAGGGAGCTGTCTTGCAACTGAGCCCATCTTGGAATATATGGCCAGTCTTTTTCTTCCTTTTGGTTCCAATTGCTGTAATTGTTTTGTATTATTTGTCCTTGGGATGTGAGTGTCGATGGCTAGGCCGGCGTTTATTGCCCACCCGGGGAGGCGCTGGCAGCTTTTCTTCTCTTCCGCTCCGTTCAATTAGGCAGTCCCTCAGAATTGATGATCATTTGCTTCCACCCTAACAATGAGTGTCCAACGTGAGAGCTCCAGACTCTGTCATAGGAGGGGTAGTCATGATGTGGGTATGCCGGCGTTGGACTGTAATCGGTTGAAGATTCTGTGCAGTGAAGAAGTCTTGTTCGAACCTGTGCATGAAGATGTTGGCATAGGAGGGGTAGACAGTGGTTGGAGGAGCAGGCATCACGCAAACCAGCCTCCCATCCATTGACTCTGTCTACACTTCCCGCTGCCTCGGCTAAGCAGCCAGCATAATTAAGGACCCCACACACCCTAGACATTCTCTCGTCCGCCTTCTTCCACCGAGAATAAATGTGAGGTCATGTACCAACTCAAGAACAGCTTCTTCCCTGCTGCTGTCAGACTTTTGAATGGACCTACCTTGCATTAAGTTGATCTTTCTCTACACCCTAGCTTTGACTATAACACTACATTCTGCACTCTCTCCTTTCCTTCTATGAACGGTATGCTTTGTATAGCACGCAAGAAACAATACTTTTCACTGTATGTTAATACATGTGACAATAAATAAATCAAATCAAAACAGGTGGCTGGGGTGCCCAAGTGGCCATTCGCTCCTTCCGCTGTTGACACTTGTCTTCACCTTGCTCTATGGTGATCTGGTGAGCTTTAATGGCCTCGCTCGAACGATACCAGAAATTCCTGCCTGAGGTCAACAGGCATGTCTGTTTCCCACTCCTTGCCCCTTCTGATTCCGTGGTGGACACCAAGCAGCTCATTTGACTGATATGCCATCCACAAATCAATCCCTCCAACACCACTGCACAGTTGTAGCCACCTACAAGATGCACTGCAAGAACTCACCAAGACTCCTTAGGCAGCAAACCCTCGATCACTTCCATCTAGAAGGACAAAGGCAGCACACAGAATCATAGAATCCCTCCAGTGCAGAAGGAGACCACTCAGCCCATCAGGTCTGCACTGACCACTATCCCATCCAGGCCCTACTCCCGCAACCCCAAATATTTACCCTGTCAATCCCCCTGATAATAGGGTCAATTTAGACTGGTCAATAAACTCAACCCAACACCTTTGGACTGTGGGAGGAAACTGGAGCACCTGGAGGAAACCCAGACAGACACGTGGAGAACGTGCAGACTCCATACAGACAGTGACCAGAATTGAACCTGGATCCCTGGCACTGTAAAGCAGCAGTGCTAATCAGCGTGCTACCATGCTGCCCCAAGTAGAGGCACCTATGGGCTTTCTGAACTATACAGTTGGTATCGAGGAGAGCATGGAAAGTCCATATAGTCAATCACCCAAGGCCAGAATTGAACCTGTTCTGATGTGTTTGTGTGTACAAACCATACAATTATGTTCACTTTTAACAACCCCAAAGAGTGCCTTATCTTTCCCAAAGGTGTCTCAGGGAGCCCATTCAGAGAGGGACTTTTCCTTTCCAAGGGGGTACCCCGGCTATCCAAACACATCCATCACCTCTTACCTGTTCTAAACTGCACACTCTGGATGTTGCACTTCAGATCTTACAAAATCCCACTTCAGTTGAGGTAGCTGGTGATTTAAGTGTCATCTGCCTCCAAGAATCGCACATGCGCAAACTCAGGCCTGATTCCAGTCCTGCATCCACAAGGACAGAAAATGCCAAGTTTGGAGTTGGGATTTAGAATTTTCAGCCATTTCCAAGATTTTCGTAATGACAGGGAATCTCTCCACTGTGGCGAAAATCTTCAATTTATTTTTGTCACATGTATTGGGATACAGTGAAAAGTATTGTTTCTTGTGCACTATACAAAACATACCACTCATAGAGAAGGAAACGAGAGAGTGCAGAATGTAGTGTTACAGTCGTAGCGAGGGTGTAGAGAAAGATCAACTTAATGCGAGATAGGTCCATTTAAAAGTCTGATGGCAGCAGGGAAGAAGCTGTTCTCGAGTCGTGACCTTAGGCTTTGGTATCTTTTTCCCGACGGAAGAAGGTGGGAGAGGGAATGTCCAGGGTGCGTTGGGTCCTTGATTATGCTGGCTGCTTTTCCGAGGCAGAGGGAAGTGTAGATGGAGTCAATGGATGGGAGGTTGGTTTGCGTGATGGATGGGGGGGCTGGTTTGAGTGATGGAATGGACCTTAAATTGTAAAGTTCGCTGTCTGCGGTGAATGTTGGTACAACAAGGGTGTTGGCCTGAAGCTGCGATAGCTCCATCTGAATATCACTGTGAAAGGCAGAGACACTGAGGCTGCTCAACCGGGTGAAGCATCCTAACCAAAGTGTCAGTCCTTGTCTACAGGGGCAGAAGGGAGCCACTGAAGGGGGGTTGGGGGGGCAGGGGGGTGTCTACATGGTAAGTTCTAGTAAACAGCCATTGAAACAAGTTCACCGGTATTCCATTATCCACAGCTCAATCAATGGTATCAGCTATTGAAAAAATGCCTGCATTTATATAGCACCTTACATACCCTTGGGATATCCCAAAGCATCACACAGCCAATGAAGTGATGTTTTTTTAGAAGTGTGGTCAATGTTTTATTGCAGGAAACTGTGACAGCCAACTGGTGCACAGCAAGATCCCACATTCGCCAATCTGATTGGTCGGTTAATCCGTTTTTCAGTAAGGTTATTTTGACCGACCTGTGATTTCCCACCACATCACACCTGTGATCTCCTCACCTTTTTGAACATTTTATAAGCTGCTTTCTGGTGTCCCTGCGCCAACTCGATTCCTCCAAACAGGTGATATGTCTCCTCTACCTCTGCGCTGAAATCTCCAAAGGTAGAGAACTTGGCTGGGAGGGATTCTTGAAGTATTCGCGATGCAGCCTGTAGCAAAGACCCAATGATCGATGTTAACTTGAGTTTAGACCAGAATGAACCAGTCCCACCTCCCCTTTAAAATTCTCGTGATGATTTTTAAATACTTCCGTGGCTGCACCTTTGCTACCCCTGTAACCGCTCCCATCCCCACAATGGGACAGCATGGTGGCGCAGTGGTTAGAACATAAGAACATAAGAACATAAGAAATAGGAGCAGGAGTAGGCCATCTGGCCCTTCGAGCCTGCCCCGCCATTCAATAAGATCATGGCTGATCTGTCGTGGCTCAGTTCCACTTTCCCGCCCTCTCCCCATAACCCTTAATCCCCTCTCTTATCAAAAACCCATCAACCCGCTTCTTAAAAATATTTAGCGAGGCAGCCTCCACCACTTCAACGGGCAGAGAATTCCAGAGATTCACCACCCTTTGAGTGAAGAAGTTCCTCCTCAACTCCGTTCTGAACCGCCCCCCCTTTATCTTGAGGCTGTGCCCCCTAGTCCTACTGTCTTTTTTGAGCGGGAAGAGTCTTTCCACCTCTATCCTATCCATCCCATTCATCATCTTATACGTCTCAATGAGATCTCCCCTCATTCTTCTAAACTCTAACGAGTACACGCCTGGCCTCACAGCACCAGGAAACAGGGTTCGATTCCGGCCTCAGGTCACTGTCTGCACCAACCACTATCCCACCCAGGCTCTATTCCCGTAACCCCACATTTATCCTGGTAACCCCCTGACACTAGGGCCAATTTAGCATGGCCCATCAACCTAACTCGCACATCTTTGGACTGTGGGAGGAAACCGGAGCAGCTCCTGGAGGAAACCCATGCAGACATGGGGAGAATGTGCAAACTCCACACAGACAGTGACCTGAGGTTGGAATTGAACCCAGGTCTCTGGCACTGAGAGGCAGCAATGCTAACCACTGTGCCACCGTGCCACCCCTTTAAGACAGAGATATGTTCTTGATTAATAAAGGGATTGGGGTTATGGGGAAGAGGCAGGAGAATGGGGATGAGGAAAATATCAGCCATGATTGAATGGTGGAGCAGACTCAATGGGTCGAATGGCCTAATTCTGCTCCTATGTCTTGTGGGCTTAGTTTTACACTGGAACTTTAGCAGGGGTGTCCTGTCTCTTTCAGACCAAATGTCTATCCACCAACCTGTTGACTGAAGAACAGTAGAAATGGAGCAGGAGTAGACCATTCGGCCCCTCAAACCTGCTGCACCATTCAATGAGATCACTGCTCATTCTAAGACCTCATTTCACCTTCCTGCCCCAGCTCCATATTTTGTGGTTCCTTTAGCATCAAATCAAAATCTTCCTTGAATGTACCCAATGACTGAGTATCCACAGCTCTCTGGGGTGAAGAATTTGAGGAAGGATGTGGTGGGATTGGAGGCGGTTCAGAGGAGGTTCACCAGTTTGATTCCGGGGATGAAAGGGTTGACGTACGAGGGGAGATTAAACAGTTTGGGGCTTGTACTTGCTGGGGTTTAGGAGGGCCAGAGAGGGTCTGATCGAAGTATATAAGATATTAAAAGGGATTGATAAAATAAACATAGACCAAATGTCTCCTCTCATGGGGCAATCTCAAACATGCGGTCACAGGTATAGGTTGAAAGGCGATAGATTTAAAACTGAGATGAGGAGGAACTACTTCTCACAGCGGACGTGAATTTGTGGAACTCGCTTCCCCATAGCACGGCGGAGTCTGAATCATTGAATGGTTACAAGGAGGAGATAGATTTCTAATAAAAAAGGGATAAGGGGATATGGGGAACAGGTGGGGAGATGGATCTGAGACTAGGGAGAGATCAGCCATGATCTGATTGAAGGGTGCAACAGGCTGGAAGGGCCTGGAAATTGTCTACTTCTGCTCCTAATTCCTATGAATCGCAAAGGTTCACGGCCCTCTCAGTCAGTGGAGAAATTTGGAACCTCAATCCTTAAATGTCTGACAACTAATCCTGAGACTTTGACCCCTGGTTCCAGCCTCTGCAGCCTGCAGGAAACAGTATCCCTGCCGCTGCGCTCTCTCGGCTGGGTGTTACATGCTGCACTCAATGACTGGAAGGGCCTTGGAAAGGACTTGCATGAAGACCAAGAGCTGAGGTTCACCTACACAGATCTGTGACAGTCGCAGGACAAGCAGATGAAGTTGTGAAAAGAAACTTTTCTGGGTCTAACAGAGAGATTTCTTTTTATTCATTCATGGGTCATGGGTGTCGCTGGCTGGGCCAGCATTTATTGTCCATCCCCTAGTCGCTCTTGAACTAAGTGGCTCCTAGGCCACTTCAGAGGAAAGTTGAGGATAAACCACATTGTCCATTCCTTGTTTCAGGCAGTGCATTGTGGTCAAAAAGTCATGCTGGCCTTTAATTGGTCAGCAGCTGGTTGGGGGGGGTGGTTGGTGTTGAGTGGGATTTCCACCTCCGGAATCTTGTATCTGGAGGGGGGATGCCTGCCATTGGTCAACAAAGTGGCACTTAAATTGGTTGGTCCTCCTCCCATGGAAGTGATGGGGGGTGTTTCCACTGGCTTTCTGACCAATAGGTGAGACCCATGGCGGGAGCATTGAATCCAGTCTGAAAGTATGGCAGGGTGACGCATGGTTAGCACCACTGCCTCAGAGTGCCAGGGACCTGGGTTCAATTCCGGCCTTGGGCAACTGTCTCTGTGGAGTGTGCATCTTCTCATGGGGAAGCAATGGCCTAGTGGTATTATTGCTAGACTATTAATACAAAAAACTTGTTCTGGGGACTGGGGTTCGAATCCCGCCTCGGCAGAAAGTGGAATTTGAATTCAATAAAACATATCTGGAATTAAGAATCTACCGATGACCGTGAAACCATTGTCGGAAAAATGCATCTGGTTCACTAATGTCCCTTTAGGGAAGGAAATCTGCCGTCCTTACCCGGTCTGGCCTACATGTGACTCCAGAGCCACGGCAATGTGGCTGACTCTCAACTGCCCTCCAAGGGCAACCAGGGATGGCAATAAATGCTGGCCAGCCAGCGATGCCCATGTCCCACAAAAAAAAGTTTACATTTTAAAAAAATTCCAACTAAGGTCTGAATATTTAACCTTACCGGGTAATCCTTTATCATAACTAGGAATCGACAGTAATCGTCCAGGACTGAGAGAGTTGAAGAGTGTTCTTTTCCCATTGCTGCCTGGTAACATTCCAGACTCTGTTTGTAGTGTTCCTCTGCTGTATCTAAAACAAGGTGGGAAAGACTTTCACAATCCAAGTAGAGTTAACAAAGCATGAATAAATGTCAAAGTGTTGTCAAATATAAAGGCGCCAAAAATATTATTTTACTTTTGTGAACACTTTTGGTTTGATTTATTATTGTCACTTGTATGGGATTCAGGAAAAGTATTGTTTCTTGCGCGCTATACAGACAAAGCATACTGTTCACAGAGAAGGAAAGGAGAGAGTGCAGAATGTAGTGTTACGGTCATAGCTCGGATGTAGAGAAAGATTAACTTAGTGCGAGGTAGGTCCATTCAAAAGTCTGACAGCAGCAGGGAAGAAGCTGTTCTTAAGTTGGATAGTACGTGACCTCAGACTTTTGTATGTTTTTCCCAAAGGAAGAAGGGAGAAGAGAGAATGACCAGGGTGCATGGGGTCCTTAATTATGCTGGCTGCTTTCCTGAGGCAGTGGGAAATGTAGACGGACGGGGTCAATGGATTGGAGGCTGGTTTGCGTGATGGACTGGGCTTCGTTCACAACCCTTTGTAGTTTCTTGGTCTTGATCAGAGGAGGATCCCATACCAAGCTGAGATACATTCGGAGGGGATGCTTTCTACGGTACATACGTAAAAAACTTGGTGAGAGTTGTAGTGGACAAGTGGAGGAAGGTGATGGCCTCGTGGTATTATCGCTAGTCTATTAATCTGGAAACTCAGCTAATATTCTGGGACCTGGGTTCAAATCCCACCATGACGGATGGTGGAATTTGAAAGCAATGAAAGATATCTGGAATTAAGAATCTACTGATGACTATGAGGGGTGATCTTATAGGTGTCTATAAAATAATGAGGGACATAGATCAGTTAGATAGTCAATATCTTTTCCCAAAGATAGGGGAGTCTAAAACTAGAGGGCATAAGTTTAAATGTGAGGGGAGAGATACAAAAGAATCCAGAGGGGAAATATTTTTCACACAGAGGGTCTGGAACGAGCTGCCAGAGGTTGTAGTAGAGGTGGGTACAATTTTATCTTTTAAAAAGCATTTAGACAGTTACATGGGTAAGATGGGTATAGAGGGATATGGGCCAAATGTGGGCAATTGGGACTAGCTTCGGGGTTTAAAAAAAAGGGTGGCATGGACAAGTTGGGCCGAAGGGCCTGTTTCCATGCTGTAAACCTCTATGACACTATGAAACCATTGCTGATTGTTGGAAAAACCCATCTGGTTCCTCTGGTCCTTTAGGGAAGGAAATTTGCCACTCTTACCCGGTCTGGCCTACAAGTGACTCCAGAGCCACGGCAATGTGGTTGACTCTCAATTGCCCTCCAAGGGTGACTAGGGATCGGGAATAATTGCTGGCCAGCCACTACGTCTCACAAATGAACAAAAAAAGCAAATCTCCTTAGGCTCCTGAGAAAGTGGAGACGTTAGTGGGCTTTCTTAACTATAGCACAGTTTTCGGGTCTGCAAACTCTCGCAGGCTGGCTTGGAATTGCTTTCAGGAGACTTACGATGATGCTCAGCATTGCCTGTTGAAGTGTAGGCTTCTGCTACAGCCAGATTTATTTGCCCCTCCTCCTCTCCCGAGACAGCGTTAGTCAGCATGATGGAATGAGCCTGTAATACACCAAGAGATCCAAGTTTATATCACAGGGTTGGAGCTGCCAGTTTCTTAATGTGGCACCGCAGAGCTAGCAAACCGAAACAGATCACAATAGAACACGGGAAAAATCCTACCCCATATGGCCACATAAGCTGCTAAGTGTTTACCTGCAGCAGCAACGCTCCAGGTAGCATTTAGCGTGTTTTGTAAATGGAAGTAAAATGGCACTCAATCTCAAAATATTACATACCGTCACTGAGAACGTTTGCCTTTTTTCTTACAATGGAAAGGGGGAGCAGGAAGCATGGTATTAAATACAGCTGCCCAAGTTTGTTTTCACAAGGTCTTTGAAAAGGGCGTTCAGTGTTAAGATGCAGCATTCCTGCTCAACTCTCTCTGCCTCTCACAAAGGTGCTAACTCACTCAGGAGAACAGATTTACTGCAAATCCTAGTAGCCAAGTGCTCTGGGAACATTGCTGTTTAGGTAGAGAGAGAGGCCGGGGGGGGGGGGGGCGCGATGACAAAGTGGTACTGTCACTGGACTAACAACCAGAAATCCAGGGTAATGCTGTGGGCCCAGGTTTGAATCCCACCATAGGATCCTACAGTGCAGAAGGAGGCCATTCAGCCCATTGCACTGACCACAATCCCACCCTCTCCCCAAACCGCATGCATTTACCCTACCCAATTCCCCCTGACACTAAGGGGCAATTAAGCATGGCTAATCCACCTATTCCGCACATTTTTTGGACTGCGGGAGGAAACTAGAGCACCTGGAAGAAACCCACTCAGACACGGGGAGAACATGCAGACTCCACACAGGCAGTCACCCAAACTGGGAATCGAACCCGGGTCCCTGGTGCTGTAAAGAAGCAGTGCTAACCACTGTGCCCCCGCGCTGTCCCTTGGCAGATGGTGAAAGTGGAATTCAATAAAACATCTGGAATTAAATGATGACCATGAAACCATTGTCAATGGTCGTTAAAAACCCATCTGGTTCACTAATATCCCTTTAGGGAAGGAAATCTGCCATCCTTACCCGGTCTGGCCTACATGTGACTCCAGAGCCACAGCAATGTGGCTGAATCTCAAATGCCCTGTGAAATGGAGGACAGTTAAGGATGGGCAATAAATGCTGGCCTAGCCAGAGACTCCCATGTCCTGTAAAAATGAACTTTAAAAAAGATGCCAGTCAAGAGTTAGTTCCAGCATACTATTATGCTGCAGGGGGCATCACAGCCAAGTCCCATCTGCCTTTGCACCTTCCAACAAATGTAAAAGTGAATGTGTGTGTGTGTGTGTGTGTGTGTGTGTGTGCGCACGCGCGCGTGATGTGCCCACAGGGATTGGCAACTGAAACCTCATCCAGCGGTAACATAGGGTGGCTTTGTGATAAATCCCAATGAGAGGTCACCTGGAGACACGAAGGGATGCTGGAAACCAAATAAGGAAGTCACAACACATGGGACACATTTATTATAACTATCAATGCAGCATCTAGATGTTCGACACAATTTTCCTTTCCCCTCCCTTCTCCGAAGGCACTGTGACTCAGTGGGTACAATTCCAAGGACTCTCCAAAAGGCTTTCCTTCCCATGTGAGGGTTTCATAGCCAAGCTGATTCCACAGCTCACACTCCAACCCCATATTGGAATCATAGAATCCCTACAGAGCAGAGGGAGGCCATTTGGCCCATCGAGTCTGTACCAACCACAATCCCACCCAGGCTCTGTTCCCATAACCCCACATATTTATCCTACTAGTCCCCTTGACATTCGGGTTGAATTAGCATGGTCAATCCACTTAACCAGCACATCTTTGGGGTGTGGGAGGAAACCCACGCAGACACGGGGAGAAAGTGCAAACTCCACACAGACAGTGACCCAAGCTGGGAATCGAACCTGGTGCTGTGAAGCAGCAGTGCTAACCACTGTGCCACCGTGCCAGCCTTATAAAAGCCAGACCAGGTAAGACAGTAGATTTCCTTCCTTAGGAAGGAACTTAGGAAACCAGTGGAATTTTATTACAATTGATGAATGTTCCACAATCATCAGACAAGTTTCCAATTACAGACGTTATTGAATTTAAATTACATCAACCATCACAATGGGATTTGAACTTATATCCCCAGAATATTAACCTGGGTCTCCGTATTACTCATCCAGTGAAATTACCACTATGCCACCATCACCCCCTGCATTGATGGATATTGATTGGAATAAGGAACCAGGATTCATTTCCCCCTCTTGTCCATGGGAGACGAGTCCTCCCCAGCTTCTCTGGGTCAACTAACTCTGCACGGTCCAAGGAGTGGGTCCGAGACTTTTGAATGGCCAATTCATCTGAGCCAAATCATTAGCCGATGTGGATAACTAATTGCCACCCATCCCACCAAAATTCTGAGCAAGTGACATTTTGAAATCGGGACAATAAACTGTTTCCATTGGTTGAAGGCTCTGGAACCAGCAGCCATGGTCTAAAACCTAAAAATTAGGGCTAAGAGGCTCAGAAAAGATGTTGGAAAACACTTCCACACGCTGAGAATTCTCTTCCTCAAACGGTGACGGATGCTGGTTCAAGTCCAAGATGGACACATTTTCATTGAGCAGGGGTGTCAAGGGATATGGACCTCAAGGGATATGGACCTCAAGGGATATGGATCTCAGGGGCAATGGGCCTCAGGGATATGGACCTAGGGCAGCTACATGGAGTTAGACCACAGATCAGCCATAATCTGATTGAATGGCGGAGCGTGCTCAAGGGGCTGAATGGCCTACTCCGGCTCCAATGTGCCTATGATATCCTCTGCTTTGGAGACGAGAACAAGTGCATTATGTGTGGCACGGCGGCAGAGTGGTTAGCACTGCTGCCTCACAGCGCCAGGGTCCCGGGTTCAATTCCTGGCCTTGGGTCACTGTCTGTGGGGAGTTTGCACCTTCTTCCCGTGTCTGCGTGGGTTTCCTCTGGGTGTTCCGGTTTCCCCCCACAGTCCGAAAGGCATGCGGGTTATGTGGATTGGCCATGCTAAATTACCCCTGGGTGTTAGAGGGATTAGCAGGGTGAATAGGTGGGGTTATGGAAATAGAGCTTGGGTGGGATTGTTGTCAGCGCAGACTCGATGGTCCGAATGGCCTCCTTCTGCACTGTAGGGATTCTATGATTCTGTACTCTTGGCGTGGCTGAATGAAGTTACTTAGGGCACCAATTTGAAGGTAAAGATTCCGATCTCCGGATACGTTTAGTGCAGAGCTCCATATAATTGTATTCAATCAGATCTGGGAATGCATTCAGATGAAAGACGTTTAAAATGTTCAGTTTTCAAATAGAAGTGAGTGGGTGGATTCAGTGAATAGAATGGATATATTTATTGTGATCTATTACAAGCCAAGCATTCAGGAGTAATATGGAAATAGATGACTGATCAAGGTGTGTGGGCAGAACTGTATTCACCACTCTGGAAGACAGATGGAACATTAAACGTTCCTACACATTCCCTCGGGCAATTTGCTAATTCTACAGAGGGTGTGCCAAATGTTAATTTCCTAGAGCTGATTTTTATTCTGACCATATAAACCCATTTCTAAGAGCCGGCAGTGGTTTTTCAGTTTGTTTATTAAAGAGAGTGGCCAGTGGTTTTGCCTTGTCCATTTAAGGAAGGATACTGGGAATTAGTGATGATAAAACTTAAAGATAGATATCAGAAACTGAAAACAGCTCTTTGCTTTTTTTTCACAAAAATTAGAATGATCCCAAGTGGAGAGCACTGCTGCCTCACAGCGCCAGGGACCTGGGTTCAATACCAGCCTTGGGTCATTGTCCTGGGGAGAACCTGGAGACTGCAGAGTCTACAGGTTCTCCCCAGTGTCTGCGTGGGTTTCCCCACAGTGCAAAGATGTGCAGGTTAGGAGAATTGGCCATGCTAAAATTCCCATTAGTGTCCAAAGATGTGTGGGTTGGGTGGATTGGCTATGCTAAATTGCTCCTTAGTGGTCAAAGATGCGTAGGTTAGGTGGATTGGCCATGCTAAATTGCTCCTTAGTGTTCAAAGATGTGTAGGTTAGGTGGATTGGCCATGCTAAATTGCTCCTTAGTGTCCAAAGATGTGTAGGTTGGGTGGATTGGCCATGCTAAATTGCTCCTTAGTGTCCAAAGATGTGTAGGTTAGGTGGATTGGCCATGCTAAGTTGCCCCTTAGTGTTGCAAGCTATGTAGATTAGGGGGATTAGTGGGGAAAATATGTGAGGTTACAAGAGGCAGGTCTGGGTGGGATGCTCTGTCAAACAGTCTGTGCAGGCTTGATGGGCTGAGTGGCCTCTTTGTGCACTGTGGGGATTCTATGATTGTATGACTGTGGGTCCCCTATGCCACTGATCAGGGAAAGTCATCACAAGTTGACGTTTAGCTCAGAAGGTTGTTTGGGATTGGGGCGGGGGTGGTGCGTTGGTTCAAATCCCACTCCAGGAACACGAGCACAAAGATCTAGACTGACACATCAACGCACTACAGAGAGTGTGCTGCAATGTCAGAGGACAAAGAACAAAGAAAATCACAGCACAGGAACAGGCCCTTCAGCCTTCCAAGCCTGCACTGACCATGCTGCCCGACTGAACTAAAACCCCCTACCCTTCTGGGGACCAGATCCTTCTATTCCCATCCTATTCATGTATTTGTCAAGGCGCCCCTTAAAAGTCACTATTGTATCTGCTTCCACTACCTCCCCCAGCAGCGAGTTCCAGGCACCCACCACCCTCTGCGTAAAAAAACTTGCCTCGAACGCCTCCTTTAAACCTTAGCCCTCGCACCTTAAACTTATGCCTCTTAGTAATTGACTCTTCCACCCTGGGAAAAAGCTTCTGACTATCCAATCTGTCCATGCGTCTCACAATCTTGTAGACTTCGCCCCTCAACCTCCGTCGTTTCAGTGAGAACAAACCAAGTTACTCCAATCTCTCCTCATGACTAATGCCCTCCATACCAGGCAACATCCTGGTAAATCTTTTCTGTACCCTTTCCAAAGCCTCCACATTCTCCTGGTAGTGCGGCGACCAAAATTGAACACTATATTCAGAGGTATTGTCTATTGGATGAGTCATCAAACTGAAGCTCCTGTTACTCTCTCAGGTGGTTGTAAAAGATCCCATTGCACTATTCAGGATAAGAGCAGGGTGGCACGGTAGCACAGTGGTTAGCACTGCTGCTTCACAGCTCCAGGGACCTGGGTTTGATTCCCGGCTCGGGTCACTGTCTGTGTGGAGTTTGCACATTCTCCTCGTGTCTATGTGGGTTTCCTCCAGGTGCTCCGGTTTCCTCCCACAGTCCAAAGATGTGTGGGTTAGGTTGATTGGCCATGCTAAAATTGCCCCTTAGTGTCCTGGGTTGTGTAGGTTAGAGGGATTAGCAGGTAAATGTGTAGGGATATGGGGGGATAGGGCCTGGGTGGGACTGTGGTTGGTGCAGACTCGATGGGCCGAATGGCCTGTTTCTGCACTGTAGGGTTCTATGTTCTACGTTATCCCAAGTGTTCTGGCCAACATTCATCCCTCAATCCACATCACCAAAGCGGGTTCGCTAGTTACAATGGTATTGCTGTTTGAAAGAGCTTGCTGTGTGCAAACTGGAGCCTTGTTCCTGCAATACAACAGTGACTCCCCTTCGAAAAGGACTTATTAGTTGTGAATACTGCTAAAGGGCGTTAGTGAACCAGATTATTTTTATAATGACAATCTACAATGGTCACCATTAGACTTTTAATTCCACATTTTTATTGAATTCAAATTTCACCATCTGCCTTGGTGGGATTTGAATCCAGATCCCTGGATCTTGTCCTGGGCCTCTGGATTGAGGGTCCAGTGAAAAATACCACGATGCCACAGCCTCCTCTTAAACCTTCTGCCAGAAAGTACTACCCTACGCATTGGGACACAACTCATCCCATTGCAGCTAAACCGGATCGATTTTCACCCCTGGGCCCCATGTGCAGAAGCTAGCCAGAGCCAAAGGATAGCAATCAACTGGGTGGGGATTTTCTTTCATTTATTAGTCGGCTTACATTAACACTGCAATGAAGTTACTGTGAAAATCCCCTAGTCGCCACACTCCGGCGCCTGTTCGGGTACATCGAGGGGGAATTTAGCACGGCCAATGGACCCTAACCAGCACGTCTTTCAAACTGTGGGAGGAAACCAGGGCACCTGGAGGAAACCCACACGGACACGGGGAGAATGTGCAAACTTCACACAGACTGACCCAAGGCCGGAATTGAACCCGGGTCCCTGGTGCTGTGTTGGTGCCGTGCTAAACACCGTGCCGCCCCTATTGACCCCTTATCCCGCTCTTCCTCGGTGGTGTGGAGTCCAATGGTCCCATATTACCACCTCAACCCTTACCTGTAAGAGGTGCTGCAAGCTCGCGTCGTGGTCACCTCGGGCTTGCTCCACTGCTGCCAACTCTCGATAAATTGAGGCGCATTCCGCACTGTTCTCACCCTTGTCGAGCTTGACCTGATGGAGCGCTTTCTCGTAACGTGTCGCGGCCTCTTCTGACCTGCTCTGCTTCGTGTACAACCTGGAGAATTACAGCAAAATCCATTCGGTTGTTGCAGTGACTTCAATCAGGCCATTGAGGTGGCAGGCCTGTGAGAATATGAACTCCCTGATTAAGGGCGTCCCTAAGTTAAGTCGATTTCATTTATTGGGTTGGACAATGAAAGATGTCCCTCATTAAGGGCCAAATTGATGGGCCAGTCAGGGAGCCTGGTGCTCTATATTTAACCAGGTATGTCAGTTCCTCTGGCACTCCTAGTGTAGCCTGCTAACTGAAAGCACTTGGTATGCTGTTGTCAGACTTGTATATAAAGGGATTTTGATGAAGGGGCTTCTGCCTATAAGGACTTATTACAGTTGCAAAAATCATTTCAGATCAGTCCCGACCTGATGCGGTTTTGAGTCATTTTTCATTTATTCGTGGGACATGGGTGTCGCTGGCTGGGCCAGCATTTATTGCCCATCCCTAGTTGCCCTTGGAGGGCAGTTAAGATTCAACCACATTGCTGTGGCTCTGGAGTCACGTGTAGGCCAGGCCGGGTAAGGACGGCAGATTTCCTTCCTGGCTCTCTGACGGAACTGCACATTGGGACAGCTGACTGCCACTTTGCTAGTATCCATGACACACGGTGGCACAGTGGTTCTCATGCTGCCTCACAGCGCCAGGGACCTGGGTTCGATTCCCGGCTCGGGTCACTGTCTGTTCGGAGTCTGCACATTCTCCCCGTGTCTGCGTGGGTTTCCTCCGAGTGCTCCGGTTTCCTCACACTGTCGGAAAGACGTGCAGGTTAGGGTGCATTGACCATGCTAAATTCTCCCTCAGTGTACCCGAACAGGTGCAGGAGTGTGGCAACTAGGGGGTTTTCACAGTAACTTCACTGCAGTGTTAATGTAAACTTATTTGTGACTAATAATTAATAAAATAAAATAATCTTGTCTAAAATTGAAATCTCTAATACAAACTGAGTGGAGACATTAGCTAGTCTGTCACACTATTACATACACAGTGATGCCCACTGCAGAGTAAAAATTATTTTGGCTAAGCATGCACAATTTGTATTACATATTTTTAAAGGTTTATTTATTAGTGTCACAAGTAGGCTTACATTAACACGGCAATGAAGTTGAGAGTCAACCACATTGCTGTGGCTCTGCAGCCACATGTAGGCCAGACCAGGTAAAGGCAGCAGATTGCCTTCCCTTAAGGGACCAGATGGATTTTCTGACAATTAACAATGGGTCTTTGGTAGATTCTTAACTCCAGATATTTTTTATTGAATTCAAATTCCACCACGTGCCATAGTGGGATTTGAACCCGGTTCCCCTGGAACAAAAGCTGAGTTTCTGGATTGATAGTCTAGTGATAACACCACTAGGCTGTGGCCTCCCCTTGAATTTCAGTGGGTGAAATTTTATTTAGTGACAAGTTCTGCTGTTGTGGTGCTCGTAAGGGTTAAAGTGAATCAGGATTCGTCCTGCCAAGATGTAATTAAGTGTGTCTCAAACTCATACAATTACACTCCAGCACTGGGGCACGGATCCAATTCCAACAGCTGCAATTGTTTAATTCAATTGGTTGCAAATATCCGTACCATTCCAAAATAGTCTCCAGTAAAGAGTAGCTTTGAACTTCTCTTCCGAACATTCACAGACGACTATGTATAAAAATAACTGGGGAGAAATTGTATGCAAAGTTACGATTTACTCATTGCTGTTGCACAGTGGGGGGTTAAGATTAAGGGTAGTCTACAGGTGAAGGGTAGGGAGTTTTGGCAGTCATCAGTGCTGACCAGCTGGGGTAGATAGTTTCTAAGCTGCAAATTCTATATAAGGCAGGATTAGAGGATGAGGGAGTATGAGCTCAGAACATGTAGGAACAAAACATGCTGCAATACAATTAGAGAATAAAGGCACCATTCAACAAAGGAGGTTGAGAAATAGACAAGGCAGCTCAATCCCCTACTTTATAAAATTCACAAATATTACGCACGATTGAAAATTTACCAAACTCAACTTGGCAACCTTTGATCTATAGACTTTTGATACAAAATGTAGAAAGCAGTAGACCTTTCATTTTTATTCTGTATATCTCTACATTGAAATGTTCACAACTGTGAAACTTTTATTACTTTATACTTTATATTTGGTGATTATCTATAACTAGGTCATTGTCATCACAATTTGACACATCCTGCCGTGGTGATTTTTCAGAAACCAATGATTTATTTCTCTCTCTATCTATCTCTATCTCTTACTGCTATCTATCTCCCTACCTCTCTATATTTCCTTCTCTATCTCCCTAGCTATTTATCTCCTTACTTCTCTAACTAACTTTATTTCTCACCTCTATCCACCTCCCTACATCTCTACCTCTATCTACCTATTTCCCTACCTCCATCTCTCTCCCTACATCTCTCTATCTCCCTACCTTGCCCTACATAAGAACATAAGAAATAGGAGCAGGAGTCGGCCATCTAGCCCCTCGAGCCTGCCCCGCCATTCAATAAGATGATGGCTGATCTGTCGTGGCTCAGTTCCACATTCCCGCCCTCTCCCCATAACCCTTAATCCCCTTGCCTATCAAAAACCTATCAACCTGCGTCTTAAAAATATTGAGCGAGGCAGCCTCCACCACTTCAACGGGCAGAGAATTCCAGAGATTCACCACCCTTCGAGTGAAGAAGTTCCTCCTCAACTCCGTTCTAAACCGCCCCCCCTTTATCTTGAGGTTGTGCCCTCTAGTCCTACTGTCCTTTCTGAGTGGGAAGAGCCTCTCCACCTCTATCCTATCCATCCCATTCATCATCTTATACGTCTCAATGAGATCTCCCCTCATTCTTCTAAACTCTAACGAGTACAAGCCTAGTTTATTCAGCCTCTCCTCATAGTTCAACCCCCTCAACTCCGGAATCAGCCTAGTAAACCTCCTCCGCACTCCTTCCAAGGCCAAAATATCCTTGCGTTAAGTGCGGCGACCAAAACTGCACACAGTACTCCAGCTGCGGCCTCACCAGTGCCCTATACAGCTGCAGCAAGACCTCCCTACTTTTATATTCAATCCCCCTCGCTATGAAGGCCAGCATCCCATTCGCCTTCCTTACCACCTGCTGCACCTGCAGGCTGGGTTTTTGCGACTCATGCACAAGGACCCCGAGGTCCCTCTGCACCGTCGCATGCTGCAGTTTTTCGCCACGTAAGTAATAGTCCTTCCTACCATTATTCCTACCAAAGTGGACAACCTCACATTTGCCAACATTAAATTCCATTTGCCAGTTCCTGGCCCATTCGCCCAGCCTATCTAGATCCTTCTGCAGACTCTCCACACCCTCCTCACAATTTGCTGTTCCACCAATCTTGGTGTCATCAGCAAATTTCGACACCATACACTCGGTTCCCTCCTCCAGATCATCTATATAAATGGTCTCTATCTCCCTACGTCTCTCTATCACTCTCCATCTATCTTCCTACATCTATTTCCCTACCACTATCTATCTCTCTATATCTATCTCCCTACATCTATCTATAACCCCATCTCTCTATCTAACTCTCTTCATTTCCCTATCTCCCTCTATCTATCTCCCTATACCTTCCTTTCTATCTCCCTGCCACTCTATTTATCTCTCTCATTCTACTTTCCTACCTCTCTAAATCTCCTTACTTCTATCTTTCTCCCTACCTGTCTCTATCTATCTCTGTCTACCTATCTATCTATTTTTCATTTCAAATCAGAGATGATGGGCATGGGAGGATTTTCCATCCCTGTTTTTTTGGCAGGCGGGAAAGCCACTGGGAGTGGAGAATCCGACGGGAGTCACAGTGTTTACACTGGCCGGATTTCCCATTGACAATGTCCCCGGGCCCTGCCTATGGGGAGTTGGGGTTCCTGCTACAGAAGTTCGGGAACCCCATTACCAAACAGTTAAATATCACAAGTGGGGTTTCCCGCTCTGTTATTCTCCGCCCCCCCCACCAAATGGGGAATCTTCTCCCACCTGCTACTGTGGCGTCACGTCACAGGTTTTACAACAGGCCTGGACCAATAGGAATCAGGAGAACTGCAGTATGTAGATAAATACAGCCCATCTGTGGGGTTCGGGATGGGGACGGGGACGACGGGGGGTGTCTGTGAGGGGGACCCTTCAGTTGGGGCAGTGTTGGCAAAGGGCGGATTTCCCTGGTGAGGGTTCCATTTCCACGAAGGGGATCTGTTTATTTTCTAAAGGTATCCCTGTCTGTCTGGGACCAAGGGTGCTGGTTGAAGGGGGTAGGGCTTTGTCAGTATGATATTGGGGGTTCACCCTCCCCCCCACTTTACTTTTCCCCCCCCAAAGTACTTCAAAATTTGGTGGGAAAAGCTGGCAAGACAGTTGGTGAGCTGTCCACCCACTTAACTGCCCAAAGTTTTTCAAGTTTTTAGGTGTTCAGGTCACCAACAACCTGTCCAGGTAACCTCCCCGCCCACATGCCGACACTATACTTAAGAAAGCCCATCAATGTCTCTATTTTCTCAGAAGACTAAGGAAATTTGAGTTGCGAATCTCACCAACTTTTACAGGTGCACCACAGAAAGCATTCTTTCTGGTTGTATCACAGCTTGGTAGGGCTCCTGCTCTGCCCAAGACTGCAAGAAACTACAAAAGGTTGTGAATGTAGCCCAATCCATCACACAAACCAGCCTCCCATCCATTGGCTCTGTCTACACTTCCCACTGCCTCAGCAAATCAGCCAGTATAATTAAGGGCCTCACGCACCCCAGACATTCTCTCTTTCATCTTCCGTCAGGAAAAAGATACAAAAGTCTGAGGTCACGTACCAACCAACTCAAGAACAGCTTCTTCCCTGCTGCTGTCAGAATTTTGAATGGACCTACCTCGCAGTAAGTTGATCTTTCTCTACACCCTAGCTGTAACACTACATTCTGCACTCTCTCCTTTCCTTCTCTATGAACAGTATGTTTTGTCTGTATAGTGCGCAGGAAACAATACTTTTCACTGTATGTTAATACATGTGACAATAACAAATCAAGTCAAAAGCTTTGGAACAGAAACATAAAATCCCACCTGCCGTGTTTATTTTTATAACGCTTGTTAAATTCCTGTCAAACTTTTTCCGTGACAAAGCAGATAAAGGAATGTGTGTTTCCCCTGTCCCAATGTCTTCCTGCTCATTTCTAAAGGCCAATGTAATCTTTCCTTCAGTTTGGACAGAAAGCTGACATGCGATCCTCTCTCTGTCCTCTCCACAGATGCTGACAAACTGACGAATTCTGCATTTTCCGGGTTCAAATTTCCAACTGCCCCGCTTGTCCTCGTGCCTGCAAGTTTAGCGTTATAAAAATATACAGAAAGTATACTCCTGGCAGCGCGAGGAGGAAACAGGAAAAGGAAGACCAAAACTGCTCATCCTGTTACAGGGGCATGATTGTGTTGGAAATAGAATTCGCCGTTTCCATCAGAAGTAGAATTAGGGAGGTTTTGAAGTCTCAACTTGCAGTCCCCTTGTACAGACACACTAAAATGGAATCTGGGATCAAACGCAATCCCGACTATTGAGAGGTCTCGTCTGTCACCTGGCCATAGAAGAGTCCAGTGCAAACTGAATCCCAGGCTGCCTCAAACCTAGTTCCAATGGACATAGTTTGAGTCTGTTTCTAACTTGCATAAACTGGTGATCCCACTTAGAGAGATGTATGTTGCTTGGTATACATAGTGTGGAAATGTTACACCTTGACTAGATTTCAATGGTAAATGGGCAGCATGGTGGCACAGTGGTTAGCACTGTGTCACGGACCCAGGTTCGATTCCCGGCTTGGGTCACTGTTTGTGAGTCTGCACATTCTCCCTGTGTGTGCGTGGGTTTCCTCCGTGTGCTCCGGATTCTTCTCACAGTCCTGAAAGACGTGCTGGTTAGGTGCATTTACTGTGCTAAATTCTCCCTCAGTGTACCCAAACAGGGACCAGAGTGTGGCGACCAGAGGATTTTCACAGTAACTTTATTGCGGTGTTAATGTAAGCCTACTTGTGGCACTAAAAAAATAAACTTTAAACTTTAATTCATTGATTATAAAGCATTTTGGCATATCCTAAAGTCATGATAAATGCTATATAAATGGAACCTCGTTCCTTTCTTTTTATTCATTCACGGGACATGGGTGTTGCTAGCTGGCCAGCATTTATTGCCCATCCCTAGTTGTCCTTGGAGGGCAGTTGAGAGTCAACCATATTGCTGTGGCTCTGGAGTCACATGTAGGCCAGATCAGGCAAGTACGGCAGATTTCCTTCCCTAAAAGGACATTAGTGAACCAGATGGATTTTTCTGACATCACGGTCATCAGTAGATTCTTAATTCCAGATTTTTTTTTATTGAATTCAAATTCCACCATCTGCCGTGGCGGGATTCGAACCCGGGTCCCCCAGAACATTAGTTGAGTTTCTGGATTAATAGTCTAGTGACAATACCACTAGGCCGTCGCCTCCTTTTCTCCACTGATGATCTGCTCCTTGATGCCATCATCCAAAAGCAGGTCAGTTTCCACATGCGCGTCAATGACAGAGCGGCAACATTCTCCATTTTCTCATCCAATTGTGTGAAAACTGACCCCAGACTCCTCCTAGATTAATGGGGGGTGGAATTGGGGAGTTGGACGAGTCACCCGCTCTCAAGACGTGGGTCATTAATGGGAATATTTCAGTGAGACGGCAGGCTTCAGAGTTTAGCAGCCACTTGGATTTAACAGCAGTGGGCGAGGTTTCCCAGGTCTCAGGAAATTCAAGAGTTGGATTCAGCAGCTACATGCTTTTCCAGCACAGCTTGTGGGCAAGGAGTTCATTACTCACTTGCCAGCCCCTTGGGGGTAAACCTGCCATGAGCCTCACCCTTGGAACCACAGAATCCCTACAGTACAGAAGGAGGTAATTCAACTCACTGAGTATCTACTGATTCTCCAAGATGTGGAGATGTCGGCGTTGGACTGGGGTGAGCACAGTAAGAAGCCTTACAACATCAGGTTAAAGTCCAGCCGGTTTATTTGGAATCACGAGCTTTTGGAGCGCTGCTCCTTCATCAGGTGAGTGAAGCAGCATTCTGAAAGCTCATGAATCCAAATAAATCTGTTGGACTTTAACCTGGTGCTGTGAGAGTTCTCACTGGACTTGGCAAAAGAGCATCTTACCTGGACTCACCCCATCTTATCCCCACAACCCCGTGCATTTATCATGCCTAATCCCCTTAACCCTATAATCTTTGGAGTGTGGGGGGGAAACCGGAGCACCCAGAGGAAACCCAAGCAGACATGGGGATGATGTGCAAACTCCACACAGACAGTCACCTAAGGTCGGTATTGAACCCAGGTCCCTGCGAGACAGCAGTGCTAACTGTGTCACCGTACCACCCCAGCAACATCAGAGAATGTTGTCTGATTGCGCGTGGATATCCCTTGAGGGAAGGAAATCTGCTGTCCTCACCTGGTCTGGCTTACATGTGACTTCGGTCCACAGCAATACCTGGGCTCTCTCTCCTGCCCTATCCTCGTAACCCCACACAATTACCACGGCTAATCCATTTAACCTACACATCTTGGGATGCTAAGGGGCAATTTAGCATGGTCAATCCACCTAACTCACACATGTTTAGAATGTGGGAGGAAACCGGAGCACCCGGAGGAAACCCATGCAGACACAGGGAGAATGTGCAAACTCCGCACAGACAGTGATCCAAGGCCGGAATTGAACTCAGGTCCCTGTGAGGCAGCAGTGCTAACCACTGTGTCACCAAGCCGTCCCAGAGACATCAGAGAATCACAGCAACAGCTCCAGCCAAGGTTGTCAAAGTCTTGACAAAGAGTCGTCCGCACTCGAAATGGCAGCTCTTTTCTCTCCTTACAGATGCTGCCAGACCTGCTGAGATTTTCCAGCGTTTTCTCTTTTGGTTTCAGATTCCAGCATCCGCAGTAATTTGCTTTTATCCAAAGATGTGGGGGTTAGGTGGATTGGCCGTGCTAACTGGCCCCTTAGCGCCAGGGATACTAGCTAGGGTAAATGTATGGGGTTATGGGGATGGGGCCTGGGTGGGATTGTGGTCAGTGCAAACTCGATGGGCCGAATGGTCTCCTTCTGCACTGTGGGATTCTATGATTCTAATATCAGCACCCCGCCCCACCCCAAAAACCCTCTCTCCCTGCTCCCACCGTCTTTCCTCATGCTATCATCTCTCCCTCCCTTCTCTCCAGTCTCCAAATGTTGCTGTCCTTCCCAACAGCTGGCCAGGCTCTCAGTCAGGCCAGGGTAAAGACTGGCAGATTCCCTTTCCTAAAAAGGGCACTAAAATGAGTCACTTGGGCTTTTCCCAACAATCTGACAGATTCACACTCACTCAAAAAGACGCAATGAAAGGATTAGGCCGCATTGCAGGGAATATAAGAAACCACTTGTTCAGCAAGAGAGCTATTTGCACTTTCTTTCCCTCCTCCACCCACTCGTCAACTTTCCCTTTCAAAAAAATAATTTAATCTCCAGCAAGTGGAACTGGGGAAACAAAATGCAACCTCAGGAATGGTAGTGTTCTCCTGTGGGGAAACTCAATAAACTCAGCGGAAAAATGCAGTGAATAAATCTTTTGTTTCTCTAACTTGAGTTAAAGTCACTGGTTAACAAGCAGTGTGACACTGAATGACCTCATCTTTTCCCGAAATGTGTAACTTGAAAAAATATATTTCCAATTTACAATCCCTTTTCGAAAAGCGTGCTACAAATCTACTCAAATTAACCCTTCGGAGACCAGTTAGCCTGACATATCACAGCTTGGTATGGGCTCCAGCTCCAACCAAGACTGTAGGAAACTACAAAGGGTTGTGAGCTTGGCCCAGGCCATCGTGCAATCCAGCCTCCCATCCATTGATTCCGTCTACACTTCCCGCTGATCGGCAAAGCAGCCAGCATAATCATGGACCCCATGCACCCCGGATATTCTCTCTTCCACCTTCTTCCATTGGGAAAAACATACAAAAGTCTGAGGTCACGCACCAACCGACTCAAGAACCGTTTTCTTCCTACTGCTGTCAGACTTTTGAATGGACCTACCGTATATTAAGTTGATCTTTCTCTAAAACCTAGCCATGACTGTAATACTACACTCTGAACCCTCTCCTTTCCTTCTCCCCTGTGTACTCTATGAATGGTATATTTTGTCTGTACAGCATGCAAGAAACAATACTTTTCACTGTATACCAACACATGTGGCACAGTGGCAATATAATGGCACAGTAGTTAGCACTGCTGCCTCACGGCATCAGGGTTTGATACCTGGCTTGGGTCACTGTCTGTGTGCAGTTTGCACGGTCTCCCCGTGTCTGTGTGGGTTTCCTCTGAGCGCTCTGGTTTCCTCTCACGCTCTAAACATGTGTGGGTTAGGTGGATTGGCCATGCTAAATTGACCCATGGTGTCAGGGGGATTAGCAGGGTAAATATGTGGGGTTACGGGAATAGGGCCTGGGTGGGATTGTTGTCAGTGCAAAATGGGCCGAATGGCCTCGTTCTGCACTGTTGGGATTCTATGATGTGACGCTAATAAATCAAATCATTTCCTAAATTTACAAAGAAAAACCTCGACAAGGGCAATCGTTGGAGGGACATGATTGGCACTCTGTGCCTGGAGATGGAAAGGGAGAGAAATCAGAAGTAAATTGGCCAATAATCCTATTGCCACATTGCTATCTATGGGATCTTGCTGTGTAGACCAAAAGGACTTCAAATGCTCTCGAGAGCTTTGCGATGATGAAAGGTGGTTACACAAATGGTTCCTTCTCTCTGTTCGAAGTACAGAAAGTTGCCCAAAGAATGTCACGGTCAACGTGAAATTGTACCGGGAACACGGCAGGTGATTGATTCAGGTGGATTTTCTTTTTCACAAATTTTCCGTTCTCACTGGCAGCAATGGAAGGTATCGAAGAGTCCCGCTCAAGGTAACTAAAGCATTCCCCCCACAACCCGCACTCAAGTTGTTCACTGAGTCAAAGAGGTTTACAGCATGGAAACAGGCCCTTCAGCCCAACTTGTCCATGTGCCCAGTTTTTACCACTGAGCTGGTTCCAATTGCCCACACTTGGCCCATATCCCTCTATACCTATATAACTGTATAATACTTTCCAAAAGACAAAATTGTACCCGCCTCTACTACTACCTCAGGTAACTTGTTTCAGAGGGTGGTAAGTGTCTGGGACGAGCTTTAACTGGAGGACAGTTGTAGTTCTAAGTTTTAAAGTTTATTTATTAGTAACAAGTAGGCTTACATTAACACTAAAATGAAGTTACTGTGAAAATCCCACACAGAGAGTTGCCACACTCTGGTGCCCGTTTGGGTACACTGAGGGAGAATCTAGCATGGCCAATGTACCTAACCAACACGTCTTTCAGACTGTGGGAGGAAACCGGAGCACCCGGAGGAAACCCACGCAGACACGGGGGAGAATGTGCAGACTCTGCACAGACAGTGACCCGAGGCTGGAATTGAACCTGGGTCCCTGGCACTGTGAGGCAGCAGGGCTAACCACTGTGCCACCAAATTGAGAGAACATGGACAATAGCACGGGGGGGGGGGAACAGCTAAAAATATCACTAACAGCTTCACAATGCACGCTCTCCTTCAAAAAGTCATGCAGCAAGGAATAGGTTAAGACAAACAAACATTCCAGCTATCACAGCGTGACAGCCTTATTACACAGACCACCAAACAATCTCACTATCACTTATGTTCCATTTTATCAACTTTTCCCTATTCCTTTGGCAGACTCCATTTCCACTAACACATTCGAAAGGAATTTACCGTCAGCCACTTCTTCAAGTGGAGGTCAGAACTTGCTGAACAAATGCTAACATTCTCACATCACTGCATACAACTTGTACTTGAACTCACAAACAGCAAACTCCACACAGACAGTGACCCAAGCTGGGAATTGAACCCGGGTCCCTTGAGATTGTCCCTCATCTTTCTAAATCCCATTGAGTACAGACCCAGAGTCTTCAGACACTCATATATCAAGCTTTTAATTCTGGGATCATTTGATTTGATTTATTATCATCACATGTATTAACATGCAGTGAAAACTATTGTTTCTTGCGCGCTCTACAGACAAAGCATACCATTCATAGGGAAGGAAAGGAGAGAGTGCAGAATGTAGTGTTACAGTCATAGCTAGGGTGTAGAGTAAGATCACCTTAATGCGAGATAGGTCCATTTAAAAGTCCGACAGCAGCAGGGAAGAAGCTGTTCTTGATTGGGTTGGTACGTGACCTCAGACTTTTGTATCTTTTTCCTGACAGAAGAAGGTGGAAGAGAGAATGTCCGGGGTGCGTGGGGTCCTTAATTATTCTGGCTGCTTTGTGGAAGCAGCGGGAAGTGTAGACAGAGTCAATGGATGGGAAGCAAAAGAAAAAATGCTGGAAAATCTCAGCAGGTCTGGAAGCATCTGTAAGGAGAGAAAAGAGCTGATGTTTCGATACCAGACGACACTTTGTCAACGGACGGGAGGCTGGTTTGCGTGATGGACTGGGCTACGTTCACGACTTTTCGTAATTCCTTGCGGCCATGGGCAGAGCAGGAGCCCATACCAAGCTGTGATACAAGCAGAAAGAATGTTTTCTATGGTGCATCTGTAAAAGTGTATGGAGCTGGAGGAAAGACATACTTCAGCCAACGTTTCAGATTGAAAGCATTCGAACTATTGTTGGTGAAACGTTAGGGGGAAATATTAACGGCTGTTTCCCACCAGCCCTCTAACATTACACTTTGTAGTAAATGTAATTTCCACATGTATAAATGTTTGCTTCCCTTGTTGCTAGGAAACCAAACATGACATTTTATTGCCTTATCTTCCAACGGGCCAGAGTGTGGGAGTTGGACACAGCTCCCTCTGGCTGCTGGCTAAGAGAAAATAAACCATTTTTACATTGTCTGAAATCTCTGAGGTGAGCTGTTCTGGCTTAAACAATACAGAACACTGGAGCACTAAGATTGGGACAAATCTCCAGAGGTAGGACACAGGGCTGTAGATATGTTCGATTGGACTAAAGGCATGTTTACTGAGGTCGGAACAATTTTATTCAGGTAAAGAATGGTCAACAACTGGAATGACTTCTGATGAATCAGTCAAGACTAATTCACAGGATATGGTGTTTTATGAGAATAGGAATTCTATGGCATTTAATGGACAATGAACTATTTGTTATCAAGCATATTCCAATATGAGTGAATGAGAGAAAATGCATTTCTTTTTCCCTTGCTTTTTGGAATTCTTGATAGTATTTTCCACAAGTTCCACAAGTTTTCTACGAGAACTATACGAAGCGTAGTGGAGAACATGCCCCTGTCTATCTCAATGGTGATAAAGTGGAAATGGAACTTCAAGTTTCTAGGTTTCCAGATCACCAACAACCTGTCCTGGGCGGCACGGTGGCACAGTGCTTAGCACTGCTGCCTCACAGCACCAGGGACCCAGGTTCGATTCCCAGCTTGGGTCACAGTCTGTATGGAGTTTGCACTTTCTCCCCGTGTCTGCGTGGGGTTTCCTCCGGGTGCTCCGGTTTCCTTCCGCAGTCTGAAAGACGTGTTGGTTAGGGTACATTGACCTGAACAGGTGCCAGAATGTGGCTACTAGGGAATTTTACAGTGACTTCATTGCTTTGTTAATGTAAACCTTACTTATGACTAATAAATTAACTTTAACTTTTCCTGGTTCCTCCAAGCCATGCTTTAGTTAAGAAAGCCCACCGATACCTTTACTTTCTCAGAAGACTAAGGAAATTTGGCATGGCAGTTATGATTCTCATCAACTTTTACAGATGCACCATAGAAAGCATTCTTTCTGGTTGTATCACAGATTGGTATGGGCTCCTGCTCTGCCCAAGACCACAAGAAACTACAAAAGGTCGTGAATGTAGCCCAATCCATCACATAAACCAGCCTCCCGTCCACTGACTTGGTCTACACTTCCCCCTGCCTTGGTAAAGCAGCCAGCATAATTAAGGACTCCACGCACCCTGGACTTTCTCTCTTCCCACTATCTTCCTTTGGGAAAAAGATACAAAAGTCTGAGGTCACATACCAACCAACTCAAGAACAGCTTCTTCACTGCTACCATCAGGCTTTTGAATGGACCTACCTTATATTAAGTTGATCTTACCCGAGCTATTACCGTAACACTACATTCTGCACCCTCTCCTTCCTTCTCCCCTGTGTACTCTATGAATGGTATGTTTTGGCTATATAGCGCGCAAGAAACAATACTTTTCACCGGATTCCTATACATGTGACAATAATAAATCAAATCAAATTAAATAAAAACAATAGAGTTTGATTATATCACACATCCTTTTACCTACAAGTTATTGTATATGATCTACTGAATGGCCTGCCAAGCTAATTTATGTCCCAGTGGTTTTATGTATACCAGGCACACTCAGGGACCATGCCTGAAGAGCCAAGCATCACATCCTGACACAGACAGCAGATATTGGCAGAGGTATTCGACTACAGGTGGCATCACAGATGCACTGAATCCTGTGTCAACCATGCACACTGCAACAAGATTAATCAAATAATTACTTGGAATGGGAAATCTGGTGGGGGGTGGTTATCCCTTCATTGTCTCGGGATTTGGAGTTCAAATTTAGCACTTGCTGCTTCCAGCCACCACTCGCCATCTTTGGGAAGAACAGTCCATTTAGCCCCACTCTCCTCACTCAATCCCCACTGCTCTGCAAACGTGTCTGTCACAAGATTTTTAAATTAATTTATGGGATGTGGGTGTCGCTGGCTAGGCCAGTATTTATTGCCCATCCCTAGTTGCCCCTACAGAAGGTGCTGGTGATCTGCCTTCTTGAACTGCTGCAGTCCCATGTGGTGTAGTACACACACGGTGCTGTGAGGGAGGGTAGCCAGGATTTTGACCCAGCAACAGGGAGAAAAGAACGGTGATATATTTCCAAGTCAGGATGGTGAGTAACTTGGAGGGGAATTTGCAGGCTAGTGACTTATGGGTGGCACAATGGCACAGTGGTTAGCACTGCTGCCTCACAGTGCCAGGGTCCCAGGTTCAATTCTGGCCTTAGGTCACTGTCAATACGGAGTTTCCATGTTCTCATCCACACCACACCAGCTCAGTTCAGAAAGCCCACCAGCGCTTCTACTTGGGGTGTCACAGTGGTTAGCACTGCTGCCTCACTGTGTCAGAGATCTGGGTTCGATTCCCGGCTTGGGTCACTGTCTATGTGGAGTCTGCACATTCTCCCCCTGTCTGCGTGGGTTTTCTCCAGGTGCTCTGGTTTCCTCCCACAGTCCAAAGATGTGTGAGTTAGGTTGATTGTCCATGCTAAATTGACTCTAGTGTCAGGGGAATTAGTGTGGAGCTGCCAATCAAGTGGGACTGCTTTGTCCTGGATGGTGTTGAGCTTCTTCAGTGTCTTTAGAATCACTGAATCCCTACCGTGCAGAAGGAGACCATTCGGCCCATCAAGTCTGCACCGACCACTACCCCACCCAGGCCCTATCCCCATAACCTCACACATTTACCCTGCTAATCCCCTGTCTCTAAGGTCAACTTAGCATGGCCAAGCCACCTAACCCACACATCTTTGGACTGTGGGAGGAAACCGGAGCATCTGGAGGAAACCCACGCAGACACGGGGAGAATGTGCAGACTCCACACAGACAGTGACCCGAGGCTGGAATCGAACCCAGGTCCCTGGCGCGGTGAGGCAGCAGCGCTAACCCACTGCGCCGCCCAAATCTCCAATTTCCTTGGGAAAGCGGCATTTGATTTGCTTCTCCTGACAGAACATTACAGCTCGCAACTCACTACATAAATAAAAATCTCCTCATCCGCCCTCTCAGCTTGTCATCAGTTATTTTTAAAACTGGGTCCTCCGGTTCTCACCCAGGTAGTGAAAACAATCTTTCTCTGTCAACTCCATTCATAATTTTGAACTTTTTTTTCGAGTAATCTCCACTTAAACTTCTCCCGAAAGTGTTTTAAGATGAAACTATACACAACACGTAAGTGCGATCCTTCTCCCGCCTCGGACGGCAACTTTAAAAATAACTTTTATTTTTGTAACATTCACTAAGTGCAGAAGGCAGGACTAAAATTAAAGCAAAGTTTTTGGCACGTAGGTAACCAATTTGGGCCTGGGTGTATGCCAATCTATCACTATGTCTTATGTTTATGGTGATATCTGTTACAATATCCAATATCCTAACACTCACTCCAAAAGGTCACTGACTAGTTGTTCTCAAATCCAACAAAACAAAAGTTGCTGGGTCAGGAACGCCAGTTTGTTCCGCTTGTAGAGGCTTCAGGGCAAGATTTTAAAAGCAGAAAAGTATCTTTAAAATAAGTAATGTCCTCCAATTTCTCTCTACCTCTCCTGTTGGCGCTGACGTTGTTTGGTTCAGAGTCCCCAAGCGTGGAACAGGCTCAGCCCCTGTCAGGGAACCATAGCCAGCAAGGGGCTATTTGACTATGGAGGGAATCGCAGCTGAGGCTTGTGCTGGAATCTTACTGCCCGAGGCTTGTAAGACTCCGCCTGAGGCTGACAGGGAAAGCCGTTCTGCGTAGGCGTGTTGGTAAAATTCCAGCATTTGTCTTTATGTTCATTTATGGGATGCAGGCATCGCTGGACAGGCCAGCACTTATTGGCCCATCTCTAACAGCCCTTGTTCAGGGGGCATTTAGGAGTCAACCACATTGCTGTGGGTCTGGAGTCACATGTAGGCCAGACCGGGTAAAGACAGCAGATTTCCTTCCCTAAAGGAATGTCCACACGCAATCAGACAGTCTCGGCCATGGCTGCTGCTGTGAGTCTCAGCCAGGATCAAAATAAATGACAGAACAGACTCAAAGGGCTGAATGGCCTAGCCCTGCTTCTAGCTTCTATTTTTCCTAAGACAAAGTTTAAGCTTATTGATTAGTCACAAGTAGGCTTACATTAACACTGCAATGAAGTCACTGTGAAAATCCCCTAGTCACCACACTCCTGCCCCTGTTTGGGTACATTGAGGGAGAATTTAGCACGGCCAATGCACCCTAACCCGCACGTCTTTTGGACTGTGGGAGGAAACCGGGGCACCCGGAGGAACCCATGCAGACACGGGGAGAATGTACAAACTCTGCACAGACAGTGACCCAAGCCGGGAATCGAACCGGGGTCCCTGGTGCTGTGAGGCAGCAGTGTGAACCACTGTGCCACCATGTTTCTAGTCTCGCTGACAGAGCATCCCACTTCCTGTCCTAACCCCATAACCCCATGCATTAACCCTTCCAACCTACACATCCTTGGACACTAATGAGCAATTTAGCTTGGCCAATCCACCTACCCAGCATGTCTTTTGGATTGTGGAAGGAAACCGGAGGACCCGGAGAAACCCATGCAGACATGGGGAGAACATACACAATCCGCACAGACAATGACCCGAGGCCAGAATTGAACCCGGGTCCCTGACACTGTGAAGCAACAGCGCTAGTCCACTGTGCCACCATGCTGTCCTAATACCTTCAATGACTAATGCACATATACACCCAGGTCCTGGGTTTCCTCCGGGTGCTCCGGTTTCCTCCCACTGTCTGAAAGACGTGCTGGTTAGGGTTCATTGACCCAAACAGGTGCCTCAGTGTGGGGAATTTCACAGTAACTTCATTGCAGTGTTAATGTAAGCCTTTCTTGTGACTAATAAATAAACTTTAACTTTAAACCCTTTAGAGTAGCACCTTTTATTTCATATAGTGAAATGCTTTGAGAAATCTCGGGGTCCGTAAAAGGCCGTGTATAAATTCAGGCATTTCTTCTATATTCTAAAGCTTATCGGCAGAGCTCCTTAACACTCAAGTTATGCCTTCACTGCGACTTGGGCTTCAAAGTCCTTTCGGAACGCTATTATTGGAGAATTGAATAGACTCAACAAAAACATCGGCACGGAGACACATCAGGAAAAAGAATTTCCAAAGCTCAGCGCTTACCTTCCCAAGGATAAGTGAATTTTGGTGTTTACTCGTCCAAGCTTTTCCAGTGGTGCCTCCTTGAATTGTCGAAGTTCTTCGGCAACTTTCTCCGACTTGAGCAGGTTTTGTTCAGCCTCTTTCAGCGTGAGAAGAGTTAAGGGAAAGCGGGCCGGGCGTGCGGGTACATCATTGCTCAAGAACGTGAGGAGTAGGGGGAAGAGTAGACCCACACAGCCCCTCAGCCCTGCCCTGCCGTTCAGTAAGACTATGGCTAGTTTTGGATGCCATATCAAAGGAAGGATGTGCTGGCCTTGGAAAGGGTCCAGAGGGGGTTTCACAAGAATGATCCCTGGAATGAAGAGCTTGTCGTATGAGGAACGGTTGAGGGTGCTAGTCCGTATTAATTGGAGTTTAGAAGGATGAGCGGGACGTCTTATTGAAACTTACAGATACTGCGAGGCCTGGATTGAGCGGATATAGGAAAAACTGCAACCAGAGGGCACAACCTCAGGCTAAAGGGATGACGCTTTAAAACAGAGATGAGGAGGAATTTCTTCAGCCAGAGAGTGGTGAATCTGTGGAACTCTTTGTTGCAGAAGGCTGTGGAGACCGGGTCATTGAGTGTCTTTAAGACAGAGATAGATAGGTTCTTAATTAATAAGGGGATCAGGGGTTATGGGGAAAAGGCAAGAGAATGGGGATGAGAAAAATATCAGCCATGATTGAATGGCGGAGCGGACTCGATGGGCCGAGTGGCCTAATTCTGCTCCTATGTCTTATGGACGGTCATCTCAGTCAAGGCCATTTCCTTGGCCTATTTCTGCAGAGTAAAAAGTCTGACAACACCAGGTTTTAGTCCAACCGATTTATTTGATAGTAAACGCACAAGCTTTCGAGGTTTCCCTCTTCGAAAGCTTGTGTGTTTACTATCAAATAAATCGGTTGGACTAAAACCTGGTGTTGTCAGACTTTTTACTGTGTTTACCCCAGTCCAACGCCGGCACATCCACATCATGACTATTTCTGCAGAACCAAACTTTGGACAAATCTACACTTCTGCAGTAACAGTCCAGAGAGTAGGTGAGCCTGACACGAGTGCAGAATCCAGTCAATCGTCAGAGGTCAGGTTAATCCAGTGAAGCTTTAAGGGTTGTGTCAATGGTTAATGTTACTATTGTGACCAGGGTTAGGATTTGAAGCTGGGTCCATTCAGTTGAACATCTGCCTGATGAGGGGGGTGCACCATTACTTGCAGGAGTAGAATCCCTGCAGTGCAGAAGGAGGCCATTCGGCCCATCGAGCCTGCACCAACCACAATCCCAACTAGGTCCTATCCCCATGCACGTACCCTAGCTAGTCCCTTCTGACACTAAGGGGCAATTTAGCACAGCCAATCCACCTAACCCGCACATCTTTGGACTATGGGAGGAAACTGGAGCACCCGGAGGAAACCCATGCAGTCATGGGGAGAACGTGCAGACTCTGCACAGGCAGTGACCCGAGGCGGGAATCGAACCCGGGTCCCTGGCACTGTGAGGCAACACTGCAAACCACTGTGCCACCCACAAAATTTGTCTTCTAACAAAAATGAAATTAATGCCTCTTTTCCTGCGGGGCAAACAAAATTACGGGCACACGGGATGGAATGGCAGTTAATACTGTTGCCTCACAGCACCAGTCTCCCGGGTTCGATTCCCCACTTGGGTCACTGTCTGTGCGGAGTCTGCACATTCTCCCTGTATCTGTGTGGGTTTCCTCCCAGTCCAAAAGACATGCTGGTTAGGTGCATTAGGTGCTAAATTCTTCCTCAGTGTACCCAAACAGACATTGGAATGCGGCGACTAGGGGATTTTCACAGTAACTTCATTGCAGTGTTAATGTAAGCCTATTTGTGACACTAATGAATAAACAAAACCAAATGTGATCTCACCAATTCTCTGTCTTAATGAAGCATAACCTCACTACTTTACATTCAATTTCCCCCTCACAATAAACAATAACATTCTATTAACTTTCCTAATTACTTGTTGTATCTGCACACCAGCCTTTCGTGATTCATGCACTCAGACACCCAGATCCCTCTGCAGTTCAGAGCTCTGCAATCGCTCACTATTTAGACAGGATGTTTCTTCTTTATTCTTCCTGCCACAATTGACAATTTCAAACTTTCCCACATCATGCCCTGATTTTACTGGCTCGGCTGCCTGCTCAGGACAACGGGGAATGCTGTTCTGTGAGCCTCCCCTGCCCCATGCCGGTAAAATCAGGGCCCACGGGTGGGATTTAATGGCTTCACTCATCCCCAAACCGTAAATTCCCACCTGGGGTCAACAGAACCCTCCATGGTCCGTCCCTCGCCCGCTCCAATTCCCGTGATGTGCGGGATGGTAAAATTTCGGCCCATATTCCCAGGTCTTTATCCACTTGTCTCCCTGGGTTCTAATCCCACTGCAGGGACCAGAGCGTTAAATCTGGACTCATAATTGCTGGAGCCCAGGCAACATTCGAATAAAGAACAAAGAAAATTACAGCACAGGAACAGGCCCTTCAGCCCTCCAAGCCTGCACCGACCATGCTGCCCGATTGAACTAAAACCTCCCCACCCTTCCGGGGACCATATCCCTCTCTTCCCATCTTATTCATGTACTTGTCAAGACGCCCCTTAAAGTCACTATTGTATCCGCTTCCGCTACTTCCCCCGGCAATGAGTTCCAGGCACCCACTACTCTCTGTGTAAAAAACTTGCCTCATACATCTCCTTTAAACCTTGCCCCTCGCACCTTAAACCTGTGCCCCCCTAGTAACTGCCTCTTCCACCCTGGGAAAAAGCTTCTGACTATCCACTCTGTCCATGCCTCTCATAATCTTGTAGACTTCTATCAGGTCGCCCCTCAACCTCTGTCGCTCCAGTGAGAACAAGCCAAGTTTCTCCAACCTCTCGTCATTACTAATGCCCTCCATACCAGGGCAACATCCTGGTAAATCTTTTCTGTACCCTCTCCAAAGCCTCCACATCCTTCTGGCAGTGTGGCAACCAGAATTGAACACTATATTCCAACTGCGGCTGAACTAAGGTTCTACAAATTTCTAGTTGTTTTGAAGGAACTGTCAAGCAGTCAACACTGGGAAAAATGTGAGGCCTCAGTTCCAAATATAGAACCATCAAGTCATAGTGTGGCACTGGCTAGCTTTTTGCAGACTGAAGCTTCATCTCTCAAATGCTGCTGGTCAGTAAGGTACAATCAGCGCTGGAAAAGGATATTGCTGAAGTGCCGTCAGTGCTTTTCCCAGCGTGAGGAACATATTTATCAAACATCCAAGGATATCTTTCCTCTCCTCCTCGGAAACGGGATGCTGAGTATTGGCGTACATGATCTCTTTGGCCTTTTCGCAGTGTTGTTTCGCTTGCAGAGCCTGTCCTGTGGGAGCAGTCCGGCATGTGAGAGAACGGTTGTGCAACTTTTGCCCGCTGCTGCAGTTTACTATCAGCGCATGTTACCTTCTACTGCTTTCTGGATGATCCATAACAACTAAAAAGATCGTCAGCTTGCACCATTTTCCACTCAGCTACCTCCCAGTTCCCAATGTTCTCACTTCCGCCTCTCTTTCCGGGATATGTCAGCAGTCACCCAATAGCTTTCGTATATTTTCATTCATCGTGCGTACATGCCTATCTGTGCGCGTGTCTGTGTGCGCGCGTGTGTCTGTGTGCACGTGTCTGCGTGTGTAGTGTGTGTGTGTGAGCAGTGAGTACGAGTGTGTGCAGTGAGTGTGAATGCGTATGCATGCGCAGTGTGAGTGTGTGCATGCGCAGTGTGTGTGCACATGCTCAGTGTAAGTACACAGTGTGAGTGCATGTGCATGTGCAGTCTGAGTGTGTACATGCGCATTGTGTGTGTGTGTGTGTGTGTGTGTGTGTGTGTGCGTGCGGTGAGACAGTGAGTGCCTAGCAGGCTGTATGTGTGCAGTGTGTGTGTGTCTGCATGTCTGCACATGCAGTGTGAGTGCGCACAGTGTCAGTGAGTGTGCACACGTGCAGTGTATGTATGCATGTGCAGCGTGTGCGCGTGCCTGCATTTGTAGTATGAGTGTGCATGTGTATGAGCAGTGAGTGTGAATGTGTGCAGTTTCAGTGTGAGTCCAATGTGTGTGTGTGTGTGTGTGTGTGCACACGTGCAGTTTGAGTGTGCAATGTAAATGAGTGTGTGTGTATGTGGTGAGACACTGAATGTCTAGCAGGCTGTGAGTGTGAGTGTGTGCACCAACATGAGTGGATGCACAGATGTGTGTGCATGTATGTATGTGTGAGCGGTGAGACAGTGAGTGCCTAGCAGGCTGTTCAACTCTGCTGAGCATCACAACAGACCACATGCAAGCATCCTCTGGGGAAAGCATGAGGCTGGTTTACCTGATTCCTTCAGCTGACCTATCCTGAACCACCTGAGACCATCGAACAATGCACAGGCCTGGAACTGAACTGGGAACCTCGTTTCCTGTTCAATTACAAACCAAGCTAAGATTGGTCCTGAGTGTGATTGAGATCGATGGCTTAAAGCAGGATGGGCCACGTGCAGTGTGGACTTGTGCACAGAGTGCCCCAGCTGGATTTATTTTTCAATCCAATGCAAAGGTTTCTGTGAGTGCAGTGGGTTCATCCTTCAGACCCACCCACGACTTCCCCCAAGAACAGTTCTCTGTGTGGCAGGTCCCCAGTGCAGAGCGATCGTATAGATAAACAGCTGCCAGTCTGTGCTGGATAAAGTTTGGCTCTGCTCCCCCCTCTGCTGTCTGTTAGAAAACCAGCAGCAGCCCACACTGCTCCAAAACATTATCACCATCATGTTTTACAGTGAGATGGTGGATTGTTTGTTGTTAGGACAAAGAAGCAATGATTTATTTCAGGAAACTAACAGAAGGCAGGAATGAAGATATAGGAACATCACGCTTATTAGAAGAGCTTTTATCTTCCAGACAGAACGGTTATTATTAAGCATGTTTTGGTATCATTACACAGGTGTCATCTACATGTGAGGTTTAAATGTCATAGTGGACTATTCAGCTGTGGGAGGGTAACATTACTTGCGCGCGCGCGCGCGCACACACACACACACACACACATACACACATGTTCACCTCTGGATTTGGGTGACTGTGCGGAGTCTGCATGTACTCTCCGTGTCTGCGTGGGTTTCCTCCCATAATCCAAAGATGTGTGGGTTAGGTGGATTGACCATGCTAATTTGCCCCTCAGTGTCAGGGGGATTAGCAGGGTAAATACATGGGGTTGTGGGATAGGGCCTGAATGGGATTGTAGACTAGATGGGCTGAATGGCCTCCTTCTACACTGTAGGATTCTATGACTATGACACTATGTGGTCTCACCAACACCCTGTACAATTGCAGTAACACTTCTCTACTTTTATACTCCAGCCCCTTTGCAATAAATCCCACCATCCCTGCTGTACCTGCATACTGACTTTGTGTTCATGAACAAAGGCACCCAGATCCCTCTGCACAGTCACAATTTGAATCTGCTGCAGATTTACATGCTGCACCTGCGTACCGACTTTCTACAGTTTGCATTTATACAGTGCCTTTTACAACTCTACAGAAGCGCGACTCTTGGACGTGTTGTGAAAGCAAAAAATCTTCCTTTCTTTCTAGACAAACGGCTACAGAGTTGCAGAGGATTTTCCGAGACATCTCTAGCCCTGCACCTACCTTTGATTTCCAGATAGCCTTCCGCTAAGTTGACATGTGCCCGTGCCATCTTCCAGTGCAGGTCCCCAAAGCTGATCCTGGCCAGCGCCACGCAGCGTATCAGCTCTTGGAGTGCAGGAACACCCTACAGCAAAAGAAACACCACAAACTCAAGGGGCGAACAGGTGGAAAATGCTCAAGGTACATTCGCCTGATGAAGGGGCAGCGCTCCGAAAGCTCGTGCTACCAAATAAACCTGTTGGTTGAGATTACTTACCGTGCCCACCCCGGTCCAACGTTGGCAACTCCACATCAAAATACTCAACATCCCCATCAGGATCTGAAATGATGCGAGATCAGTCCAACGTCTCAGTTGGGAGAACATGGCTGCAGCTTTGCTGGAATTCATTCCCACAGGAAGCAGTTGATGCTAAAACATTGAATGTATTCAAGAGGCAGCTGGACTTGGGGTGAATGGGATCAACGGTTATGGGGAAAGCAGGGTTAGACTATTGAGTTGGACAATGAGTTGGCCATGATCGTGATGAATGGCGGAGCAGGCTCAAAGGGCCAAATGGGGGGAGATTTGATAGAGGTGTATAAGGTTTTGATGGGTACAGATAGAGTGAATGCAAGCAGGCTTTTTCCACTGAAGCTAGGGGAGAAAAAAACCAGAGGGCAAGAGTTAAAGGTGAAAGGAGAAAAGTTTAAAGGGAATATTGCGGGGGGGGCTTCTTCACGCAGAGAGTGGTGGGAGTGTGGAATGAGCTGCAGGATAAAGTGGTAAATTCGGGGTCACTTTTTAACATTTAAGAAAAACTTGGATGGGTTCATGGATGACAGGGGTGTGGAGGGATATGGTCCAAGTGCAGGTCAGTGGGACTAGGCAAAAAATGGTTCGGCACAGACAAGGGCCAAAAGGCTTGTTTCTTAGCTGTAATTTTCTGTGGTTCTATGGCCTCCTCCTGCTCCTATCTTCTATGTTTCTATGTTACGAGTGCAGTCAGCAAGATGGACAATTGGTTTATTAAAAAATCATCTTGGTGGCAGATTGTGAAAGTGTGATGATGATTTACATAAAACAAGTGATTAAAGAGTGCGGAAATGATTTGCTAGGATGCTACAGGGACTTGATGGTTTGAGTTATAAGGACAAGCTGGATAGACAAGGACTTTTAAACTAAAGTAAAGTTTATTTATTAGTCTCAAGTAGGCTTACATTAACACTGCAATGAAGTTACTGTGAAATTCCCCTCAGTGCCATAATCTGACGCATGTTCGGGTCAATACACCTAACCAGCACGTCTTTCACAATGTGGGAGGAAATTGGAGCACCCGGAGGAAACCCACGCAGACACGGGGAGAATGTGCAAACTCCACACAGACAGTGACCCAAGTCCGGGAATCGAACATAGGTCCTTGGCGCTGTGAAGCAGCAGTGCTAACCACTGTGCTACTGTGGAGCCCATATTCTCCCCTGGAGTGTAGGAGATTTAGGGGTCATCTTGTAGAGGTCTATAACAAAAAAGTGAGGGGCACAGAAGGTAGATAGTCAACATCTTTTCCCAAAGGTAGGGGAGTCTAAAACTAGAGGGCATTGGTTTAAGCTGAGAGGGGAGAAATACAAAAGGGTCCATTGGGGCAATTTTTTCACACAGAGGGTGGGGTGAGTGTCTGGAACGAGCTGCCAGAGGCAGTAGTAGAGGTGGGTACAATTTTGTCTTTTAAAAAGCATTTAGACAGTAACGTGGGTGAGATGGGTGTAGAGGGATATGGTCCAAATGTGGGCAATTGGGACTAGCTTAGGGGTAAAAACTGGGCAGCATGGACAAGTTGGGCTGAAGAGCCTGTTTCCATGACTCTATGATTATAATGTAGTTATAGAAAATCATTAAAATAAATCTGAAGTGTAAAATAATAAAAAGATTGCACAATTCTCAATAATTAAGTACACAAATACTACACGGTAGCACAGTGGGTTAGCACTGCCGCCTCACAGTGCTCAGGACCCGGGTTCGATTCCTGGCTTGGGTCACTGTCTGTGCAGAGTCTGCACATTCTCCTTGTGTCTGCATGGATTTCCTCCAGGTGCTCCGGTTTCCTCCCACAGTCAGAAAGATGTGCAGGTTAGGGTGCACTGGCCGTGCTAAATTCTCCCTCTGTGTACCCAAACAGAGTGTGGCGGCTAGGGGATTTTAACAGTAACTTCACTGCAGTGTTAACGTAAGCCGACTTGTGACACTAATAAATAAATAAACTTAACTAAAATAAACTTATCCTTGTTTGGGCAGCCCTTCTGTAGCTGTGGGAACTTCACAGAAACAACTTCACAGCAGATTTCCGGGGAACTTTGCCCTTCTCAATTCACTGGGGAATTCTGCATCACACAGTGATTTTTAACCCTTCCATACACGGTTTATTCCCCTTTGGCAAACAGTGAGGAAGTCATGGAATTCTGCAGTGCAGGAGGAGGCCATTCGGCCCACCTAGTCTACACCAACCACAATCCCACCCAGGGCCTATCCCCATAACCCCATGCATTTACCCTACATAGTCCCCCTGTGTCACACTAAGGAGCAATTTAGCATGGCCAATCCACCTAACCTGTACACCTTCGGAGTGTGGGAGGCAACCGGAGCAACCGGAGGAAACCCACGCAGACATGGAGAGAATGTGTAATTCTGCACAGACAATGACCCAAGCCTGGAATCGACCCCGGGTCCCTGGTGCTGTGAGGCAGCAGTGCTAACCACTGTGCCACCGTGTCACTCGCCATCTGGAGGTGTGTGTGTGTTGGGGTCCTTGATTACGTTGCTTGCTTTGATTACACTGATCTAACCCCTAGCCTCCAAACAGATAAGGATTAATTGCAATTGTTACAGTGCAGGACGAGGCCATTGGGCCCATCGTGTCTGCACCATCTCTCTAAATGAGTGATTCACCTAGAGCCGTTCCTTTGCCTTCTTGCTGTAACCCTACCTCTTGGCTAGCAGCGTACATCCTTGCCCTCTGTTCCGCTTGTGCCAGCTTCTCCTCGGGCAACGCCATAATCGCCGCTTCCTTCGTGTCGTTCCTGTGCTTCCGCCGGCTTCGCGCACTCCCGTTCAGGGTGCTGGGGGTCCCAGCTCCCCCTGAACTCCTGCTGGTGTCGCACAATCTGGACCTGAGGGACGAAAATTGGAATTACGATGCTGCATGTTCCCACCTTCAGGGCAACGACACTCATGTGAAATCGCGGTTTAACTTGACTTAGGCCCTTGTCATCACTGGCTTTCCTCTCTCAGCAGAAGAGAAAGGCTGGCATCTACGGACTGTCACAACCTCAATCAGGCAATTGAGGTGGGCCTCTGAGAGTATGAACTCCCTCACTGAGGGCCAAATTGATGGGAGCTTCTTACCCTGTATTTAACCAGGCGTGTCAGTTCCTCTGGCACTCCTAGTGTAGACTGTGAGCTGAAAGCACTCGGTATGCTGGTGTCAGACTTGTAAATGAAGGGATTTTGGTGAAGGGACTTCTGCCTCTGAGAACTTATTACAGTACAAAAAGCAGAAAACGCTGGAAAATCTCAAGCATGTCTGACAGCATCTGTATGGAGAGAGAGAGAGAGAACAGAGCCATCGTTTCGGGTCTGGGTTATCCAGATTCATGGAATCCCGACAGTCCAGAAGGAGGCCATTTGGCCCATCGAGCATGCACCTACAACAGTGCCACCCAGGCCCCTTCCCCGTAACCCCAGGTATTTACCCTAGCTAATCCCTCCCCTCCCCCCCCCACAACACCTATCCTGCACATCTTTTGCCTGTGGCAGAAAACCTATACAGATACGGGGGAGGACACGCAAACTCCACGCAGACAGACACCCAAGCCGGGAATCGAACCCCAGTCCCTGGCGCTGTGAGGCAGCAGTGCTAATCACTGTGCTGTCATGTTGTCCCAAATAATCGGATTATCTGGCAATGGTGTTATAAAGTTAGATAAACAGCGTGGATGCAAAGTGATAGAGGATTACAGCATGAAAATAGGCCCTTTGGCCCAACTTGTCCATGCCAACCCCTTTTTTTTTAACCACTAAGCCAGTCCCGATTGCCCACATTTGGCCCATATCCCTCAATACCCATCTTACCCATGTTGACTGTCTAAACGCTTTTTTAAAAGACAAGATTTTACCTGCCTCTACTACTGCCTCTGGGCAGCTCATTCCAGACACTCACCACCATCTGTGTTAAAAAATTGCCCCTCTGGACCCTTTTGTATCTCTCCCCTCTCACCTTAAACCTATGCCCTCTAACTTTAGCCTCATCTACCTTTGGGGAAAAGATATTGACTATCTAGCTGAACTGTGTCCCTCATTATTTTATATACCTCAATAAAATCACCCCTAAACCTCCTACACTCCAGAGGAAAAAGTCCCAGTCTATCCAGCCTCTCCTTATAACTCAAACCATCAAGTCCCGGTAGCATCCTAGTAAATCTTTCCTTCACTCTTTCTAACGAACTGTGTAGATTGTGCATGAAGTGACTAAGTGCAGAAATTTCTTGAACTCAAGCCAGCAAGGTCAACATTGGCCAAGAACTCGTCAAAACTTTAGCTACCCTGGCCCATATCCCTCTGTACCCATCTTACTCATGTAACTGTCTAAACATTTTTTAAAAGACAAAACTGTACCTGCCTCTAAATTAAACTCCATCTGCCCACTGGCCTGACTGATCAAGATCCCGTTGCAATCCTAGATAATCTTCTTCACTGTCCACTACGCCACCAATCTTTGTGTCATCTGTAAACTTGCTAACCATGCCTCCTGAATTCTCATCCAAATCATTAATATAAATAAATGACAAATAATATAAACAGACATAAAATGTTAAAGTGGAAACAAACAGTTTTGCGGAGGGGAATGTGGCAACCAGCATCTGACCTGAAGCTATTTTGTTAAAACACATTTCTGCAAAATTCAAAAGCAAAACATCGAATAAAATGACTGTTAAAGAAGGAAATGAACTTTGACTTTGAAGAGGTAAACAGCTCCAAACAGGATTTTAAAAATATTTTTGGCACAAACTCACTGTGTTTCCTCTTCTGCTGAAAATATCCTTGAAGATGCTTCACTCTCTAAATCCTCCTCCATGGCTGAACTGTAAATAAAGAGAAAATCACTAGTCCCACACTCCTGAAATGATTTTAAAGGTGATATTTATGCACAGTGCACAAGATTGGCTTCACATTCACTGTCTGGGTGAGCTGAGGACAAGTTTTACTTGCAGAAAAGCCCATTAACAGCACAGCAACAGCAACAACAACTCCCAGGCAGGCTTCACTTTGCCCATAGCAACGCACTAGGCCCCAGATTGCTGTCAGTCAAGCCGAGGCCCGGCCAATCACAGCAAAGGAGGGCGGTGCCGGCCCGTAGAATGGACCAATGGCTGCAGGGAGGGGGCGGGGTCTACCTGTCCCAGGTAAACCCCCAGTGCAGACTCAGGTGGCTGTCAGGGGGATGTGAAGGAAGAGGTGAATGGGACCCAGAGCTTGTAAAGTATAGGAAAGGGGGACATTATATTTCAAAAGCCTTATATAAAATAGATATATAAACGCTCACAGGCCTCAGCGCCACAATTCTTTGATTTGGAATCATAGAAACCCCGCAGTGCAGAAAGAGGCCATTCGGCCCATCGAGTCTGCACTGACCACAATCCCACCTAGGCCCTACCCCCATATCCCCATGTATTTTACCCGCTAATCCCTCTAACCCACACATCTCAGGACACTAAGGGGCAATTTTAGCACAGTTTGCTACCAAATAAACCTGTTGGGCTTTAACCTGGTGGTGTGAGACTTCTCATTGTGTCCAATACTTGTTCCTGTGAAAAGCCAGCAATTCATGTGCAGTGTCCAGCTATGGCCACTTGGGGGTAGCATTGTTACACAAATGGAGAGTAAGTGAGCGCAGTTTCAGAGATTTAGAAGCATAAAATAAACTTTTTGTTAGAAGATTAATCTCCACGCAAACAATAACGTCACAAATGGAGTGCGTGCTTGAATTGCAATTAAAAGCAACTGAGACTAATTGGGGAGAGGTTCGGGCACAGATTTAAGACCTAGTTTACAATCATGTTACAAAGGTTTGTCAAACCAGGCTGTGTTGAAGACGGGCTGATTCCAACCTCCCCCTTTGTCAGGACGGATATTCAGAGAATGAACAACAAACGCCACCAGGGTTCACCAGGCAGACTTTGGGAGGAACAGTGATTGGATGGCATGGTGGCACAGTGGTTAGCACTGCTGCCTCACAGCGCCAGGGACCTGGGTTCAATTCCCGGCTTGGGTCACTGTCTGTGTGGAGTTTGCACGTTCTCCCCGTGTCTGCGTGGGTTTCCTCCCACACTCCAAAGATGTGCAGGTTAGGGTGGATCAGCAATGCTAAGTTGCCCCTTGGTGTCAGGGGGACAAGCTGGGCAGCACAGTGGTCAGCACTGCTGCCTCACAGTGCCAGGGACCTGATTTCGATTCCCGGCTTCGGGTTACTGTCCGTGTGGAGTCTGCACGTTCTCCCCGTGTCTGTGTGGGTTTCTTCCAGCTGCTCCAGTTTCCTCCCACAGTCTGAAAGACGTGCTGGTTAGGCTGCATTGGCCGTGCTAAATTCTCCCTCAGTGTACCCAAACAGGTGCCGGAGCATGGCGACTAGGGGAGTTTCACAGTAACTTCATTGCCTACTTGAGACACTAGTAAATAAACTTTAACTTTAGCTAGGGTAAATGTGTGGGGTAATGGGGATAGGGCCTGGGTGGGATTGTGGTTGGTGGAGACGCAATGGGCTGAATGGCCTCCTTCTGCTCTGTAGGATTCTATGATATTTTCCCCATCCCAATCCGAGAGGTGCCCCGGTCAGTTTGTACTAAACTGGCAGAAGTTTCGGTCCATCTGGTCTTTTGGAGTCTGGATGTTTTGAGTTCAAGCCGAGCTTTCGGTATCTAATTGGGCTAAATCTACCCCAGGTAGATTACACGGAGATCTCTTTTGTTTGGCAGTTTTGCTTCATATAAGGTAGGTCCATTCAAAAGTCTGATGGCAGCAGGGAAGAAGCTGTTCTGGAGTCTGTTGATACACGATCACAGATCTTTGTATCTTTTTCCCTACAGAAGAAGGTGAAAGAGAGAATGTCCGGGGTGTGTGGGGTCCTTAATTATGCTGGCTGCTTTGCTGAGACACCGGGAAGTATAGACTGAGTCAATGGGTGGGAGGCTGGTTTATGTGATGGATTGGGCTACATTCACAACCCTTTGTAGTTCCTTGCGGTCTTGGGCAGAGCAGGAGCCCAGACCAAGCTGTGAAACAACCAGAAAGAATGCTTTCTATGGTGCATGTGTGAAAATTGCTGAGAGTCGTAGCTGACATGCCAAATTTCCTTAGTCTCCTAGGCTCGGGCGGGCTCGTTGGGCCGAAGGGCCTGTTTCCCGGGCTGTTTTTGTTCTTTGTTCTTTGAGAAAGTCGAGACGTTGGTGGGCTTTCTTAATACTAACAACCAGTTTAAGCTGATCGGTCGAGCTTGCAGTGTGGCTCACTTGTGTGTGCTAGAAGCTTCATACGTTCACACACAGGACCCTGCCCCTCGAACACAAAAAGATCGCATCTATGCATTGCAATTCTTTCAACTAAACAAAGCTCGTTACACAGCCTGGTTCATTCCTCATAGCAATGTCTTGACCAATCAGAATCAACCTCCCTGATTTGAATTTAATTGAAAGTTGACGTTCCCTGGTACATTCTCGACGTACGGCGCCTCCCGCTAATCAGAGTCTATTTGACTGCAGTGTAAATTGTTGTTCCCTTTCTGCTTTGATAATATTGCCTCTGCCCTGCTGAGTACAAGAAGGGAAACTTTGACAGCATGTCTCTTTTGCAACACCATTGGTTTAAGGGCAGTTGAAGTGTTATTAAGGGGCTGGTTGGTTTAGAATGTGAGCTTGTGGTCCAGATTAATGGCAAGAGTGTGGGTTCAATTCCCCATCAGGGCTGAGGTAGACTAAAGTTAAAGTTTATTAATTAGTCACAAGTAAGGCTTACGTTAACACTGCAATGAAGTCACTGTGAAATTCCCCTAGTTGCCACAGTCCAGTGTCTGTTCGGGTCAGTGCCCCGGGCAGTGGGAGGAAACCAGAGCATCTGGAGGAAACCCAAGTAGACACAGGGAGAATGTGCCAACTCCACACAGACAGTGACCCAAGCCGGGAATCGAACCCACATCCCTGGAGCTCTGAAGCAGCAGTGCTAACCGCTGTGCTACCATGACTCGGTACTCCACCCTCCTCTCCCCCGCTGCTGTGGGTGGCAAGCGAGGCAAGGTGGCTCAGAGCCCCAGGGACCCCGGTTCAAACCTGGCCTCGGGTCACTGTCTGTGTGGAGTTTGCACGTTCTCCCCATGTCTGCGTGGGTTTCCTCTGGGTGCTCCAGTTTCCTCTCACAATCCAAAGATGTGCAGGTTAGGTGAATTGGCCATGCTAAATAGCCCCTTAATGTCAGGTCTATTAGAAGGTAAAAACATGGAGTTATAGAACAGGGCCTGGGTGGGATAGTTGTTGGTGCAGACTTGATGGGCTGAATGGCCTCCTTCTGCACTGTGGGATTCTAAAAGACGCCAAAAAGGAAATTAGTCGCAGTGAGCCAAGGATCAGCCTTCAGGCACTGCACAAACATATTATGAACCAGACACTGTTATTAGAATCATCAGTGTTCCTATTAGGATTTGAAGAGGATTTAAATTATATCAGCATCCGCAGATTAGTCTGTCTGGAATCGCTGAATAGTTATGCTCCTTTCCAATGTTGTGTGTCTGAAATATGTCCCTGGGTAACGGGGAAACATGGAATATATTTGACAAGGGTCTGACTTTCCAACCTGAGTCACAGACTCAGTGAAGCAGGTTACGGATAACGACGCTGTAACTCTGGATGGTATTTCTGCTGGAAAATTATCCCTTTCGATTGTGTTTATAATTGCACAGAAATAACAAGGTTTGCGAGTGATTTTAATGCATTGCTGCGATGCCGCCATGGCAACTGTTTCGGTGCTGGGGTCGCAACCCTGATGGTCACAGAAGCGATTCCTGCTCCATAAATTTTCCTGCTCCCAGGCGATGTTTTTACTTTTATTTTGCTCCGGGCTCACCAATATCGTCATAGAATCCCTTACAGCGCAGAAGGAGGCCATTCAGCCCATCGAGTCTGCACCGACAACAATCCTAACCAGGCCCTATCCCCAGAACTTCATGCATTTACCCTGGCTAATCCACCTGACACTAAGGGGCAATTTAGCACGGCCAATCCACCCAACCCGCACATCTTTGGACTGAGATAGGAAACCGGAGCACCTGGAGGAAACCCACGCAGACACGGGGGGAATGTGCAAACCCCACACAGACAGTGACCCGAGGCTGAAATGGAACTTGGGTCCCTGGCTCTGTGAGGCAGCAGTGCTAACCACTGTGCCACCGTGCTGCCCTCGATATGAGGGATCAGGATGCTGCAGGCTGCAACCCCTCCCCTTTCAGGTAATCAGAGTAATCCCAGGTCAGTTTTGGCCCAGTCGGGTGTAGAGGAAAGCTCCCTCTGTGTTCTCCAGGAATGTGTTCCAGGTACCAAGCACAACTGGGTCACCTCTGCTGTGACATAAAACCGTACAACTGTGCTGGTCAGAGAAACATAGACACAGAAACATAGAAAATAGGGGTAGGAGGAGGCCATTCAGCCCTTCGAGCCCACTCTGCCATTCATTATGATCATGGCTGATCATCCAACTCAATAGCCTAATCCCACCTTCCCCCCATAGCCTTTGATCCCCTTCACCTCAAGTGCTACATCGAACCGCTTTTCAAAAACATTAGGCTGGATTTTCCAGCCACATTCACCCCAAAGACCAGAAAATCCCACCCCGAGGTCAATGGACCTTTCCATGTACCACCCCCTTCCTGCCCACAGCACCACCCCCCCCAATCCCCGGCCACCAGGATTCTCCTGGTAGGCAGGATGGGAAAGTTCAGCCCAGTGAGTCAGTTAATTAGTCCCCACTTGCAGAATAGTATCATAGAATCACTACAATGCAGGAGGAGGCCATTCGGCCCATTGAGTCTGCACTGACAACAATCCCACCCAGGCCCTACGCCCCCCAACCCCATGTATTTGCCCTGCTCATCCCTCTGACAGTATGGGGCAATTTAGCATGGCCAATCAACCTAACCTGCACTTCCTTGGGACTGTGGGAGGAAACCCACGCAGACACAGGGAGAATGTGTAAGCTCCTCACAGACAGTGACCCAAGTCAGGAATTGAACCCGGATCCCTGGTGCTGTGAGGCAGCAGTGCTAACCACTGTGCCACCATGCTGCCCCGTGATAGAATTATAGAACGGTTACAGCGCAGAAGAATGCCATTCAGCCCATCATGATTGTTCCAGCTCTCTGCAAGAGCATCTCAGCCAAACCCATTCTCCCCAGAGCCTTGTAAAGTCTGTATGAAACTTTAGGTTGGCCACATTTGAATTGTGTGCAGTTCTGATCAGCACACTGCCAGAAAGATGTAGATGTTTTGGAGGGAGTGCGTGGGTTTCCTCTGGGTGCTCCAGTTTCCTTCCACAGGTTAACAATGTACAGGTTGGGTGGATTGGCCATGCTAAATTGACCCTTAGTGTCCAAAGATTTGTAGGTTAGGGGGAGTAGCGGGGGTAAGTGTACTGAGTTATGGGGAAAGACCTGGATAAGATGCTCTGTCGGTGCAGACTGATGGGCTGAATGGCCTCCTTCTGCACTGTAGGGATTGCCTCTATGAGATCAAACTATACGCTGCTTTACAATACATTTTTCACACAGAGGGTGGTGAATGTCTGGAACGAGCTGCCAGAGGTAGTAGTAGAGGCAAGTACAACTTTGTCTCTTGAAAAGCATTTGGACAGTTACATGGGTAAGATTGGTATAGAGGGATATGGGCCAAATGGGGGCAACTGGGACTGACTCAGTGGTAAAAACTGGGTGGCACGGAGAAGCTGGGCCGAAGGGCCTGTTTCCATGCTGCAAACCTCTATGGCATAATGTCCTTTGTAATTATATAACAGAAAGTTTCAAATTGCAGTGCGTAGTGTTCTTACCTCAGAGCCAGGGCTCTGGGTCCAAGTCCCACATTAGGACTTGATGGGTGTGGAAGGTGTGTTCGTGAAACAGCCAAACAGATTGATTATCAACCTATAAATCTGTCACTCCGAAATGTCTATGGCAGGGGGAGAGTCTCTTGGTCAAGTTGATGCAGAGCGACACCCCTCAAGCTACAGAATAGTGACCTGCGGAGAAGACTAGACATGCAACCAAACACAAGCGTGTGACTGGCCTGCCTCACATGTCGTGAGACATGGAGGTGGCAGCTCCCAATTAATCTAGAACGTCAACAAATGTCCTGGAATGATTTCTGGGAGGAAGGTGTTCCAATAAACATTTCCGTTACTGAACAGTAATTGGGTTGGGTCATCCAGAACATGAAGGTCTTTTTAAACGATGACGCAAAGGCACTTGTAGATTTGAGGAATAATTGAACTTTTCGAAGACGGGAATAACATATCTGGTAGTTAATTTGCTTGAATGTGTTGATGCCTTATTAACACACTCTCCAGTTGTCTAGAAATTCCAATTGTTAATAATGTTAGCGGAAGCACCTGCTACACTAATGATGCCTACACTTAAAACTATCTTCTCATTCTCCAAATTTCTGTAAGCGATCACATTGTTGAATAATTGATTCACTGAGGGCAGCTGGATCAACACCCTGTTTCTTGCATGTCGCCCTTAGTGAAAAACCCTCGGATGTTTTCTTCATTCTCTTTCACCATCCTTTGGCTTAATGATTGAGCTTATTAAAGCAGAGAGACGAATGATACCTCGAACGTTCGAATAAATTAAATTGAGTGTTTGCTGCCTCGGGTTCTGCTGGTTTTTCGTTACACCGTTTGTCATTTTGCAAGCGAGTGCTGGTGGGGGTGGGATGAGGGCAGGAATTTCAGAGAGGTGGTGGATACAGCACAGAGCAGGAGCAGAGGCTAGGAATACGAGGCACAGTGGTTAGCACTGCTGCCTCACAGCTGTGAGGGATCCGGGTTCGATTCCCGGCTCGGGTCACTGTCTGTGTGGAGTTTGCATGTTCTTCCTGTGTCTGTGTGGGTTTCCTCCGGGTGTTCCACAATCCAAAAGACATGCTGGTTAGGGTGCATTGGCCATGCTAAGTTCCCCCTCAGTGTACCTGAACAGGTGCCGGAGCGTGGTGACTAGGGGATTTTCGCAATAATTTCATTGCAGTGTTAATGTAAGTGTACTTGTGACACTAATAAATAAACTTTACTTTTTACTTTACTTCACTATGGCGAGTACCTCACCTCCTGACTCCCCACAGCCTGTCCACCATCTACAAGGCACAAGTCCGGAGTGTGATGGAATACTCCCCACTTCGATGGGTGCAGCTCCAACAAGATTCAAGAAACTCGCCACCATCCAGGACAAAGCAGCCCTGCTTGATTGGCACCACACCCACAAACACTCACTCCCTCCACCACCGGCGCTCAGTAGCAGCCGTGTGTACCGTCTACAAGATGCACTGCAGCAATTCACCAAAGATCCTTAGGCAGCACCTTCCAAACCCACGACCACTTCCATCCAGAAGGACACGGGCAGCAGATACATGGGAACACCACCACGTGCAAGTTCCCCTCCAAGCCACTCGCCACCCGGACTTGGAAGCATATCGCCGTTCCTGTGCAGTCGCTGGGTCAAAATCCTGGAGTTCCCTCCCTAACGGCATTGTGGGTCAACCCACAGAACATGGACTGCAGCGATTCAAGAAGGCAGCTCACCACCACCTTCTCAAGGGGCAATGAGAGATGGGCAATCAATACTGGCCAGCCAGTGACGCCGATGTCCCACAAATGAATAAGAAGATGGAGGTCATTTGGCCTGCCTTATCCATGCTAGCTCTCTACAAGAGCACTCTGCCAAGTCCCATACTCCTGCTCTGTTCCCTGTGTGCTGTGAATTTATTTCTGTTCTATTGCTTATCTCACTCCCTGTCAAAGGCCTCAATTCAGTTTGCCCCACCACTCTCTCAGGAGGTCCATTCCACTTCCTAACCATTCTCTGTATAAGGGTGTTTTTCCCTGTTTGGACCTGGTGGATTGAATAGTCTGTTTCCTTGCTTGTGTATGGGTGGGTGCCCACTTTGTTTAGCTTTATCCCAGTTTATCCCAGCCAATTTAATGTTAATGGGTCTGTTTTCCTTTTCCTAGCTTTGAGTTCATGGCAATTTTCTAACTGGAGAAGTCCCTCACCACTTCCCAATCACCTTAAATCTATACCTCTGGTTCTTGACCCTTCCACCAATAGGAACAGTTTCTCTCTTCTGTCCAGACCTCTCACGCCTCCATCAAACCTCCATTTAACCTCTTATCACCAGCAACCTATTCTGGTCCCTCCATGCTAATGTAATAGTTAAGAAAGCCCACCAATGCCTCTACTTTCTCGGAAGACTATGGAAATTTGGCATGTCTGCTATGACTCCCACCAACTTTTACAGATGCCCCATAGAAAGCATCCTTTCTGGTTGTATCACAGTTTGGTATGGGCTCCTGCTCTGCCCAAGACCGCAAGGAACTGCAAAAGGTCATGAATGTTACCCAGTCCCATCACGCAAACCAGCCTCCCATCCATTGATTCTGTCTACACTTGCCTCGGAAAAGCAGCCAGCATAATCAAAGACAACCCAGACGTTCTCTCTTCCATCCTCTTTCTTCGGCAAAAAGATACAAAAGTCTGAAGTCACATTCAACCGAATCAAGAACTGCATCTTCCCTGCTGCCATCAGACTTTTGAATGGACCTACCTTATATTAAGTTGATCTTTCTCTACACCCTAGCAATGACTGTGTGGACGGGGTTGGGGGGGGTTGCCTCTCAAGGCATTGTATTTTGCTCAAACTTAAACTAATACAAAAGATTCAAAATGCAGTGTACAACGTGTCTGTTTTTCTGTTCCTCGTTTTGGGGTCATCACAGTTCATTGACAGGAGAAATCTCTCATTCCATTTTGCAGTCCGTTTAAATCAAGGCAGAACTTAGTCTGCATGTCTTCAATCATTTCCGATTACACAAAGGACAAATTTACCTGCAAACGAACCCATTCTGGCAAGTCTACCATGAAATATGACCCGAAACTGCTAAAATCTAATTAAGATCATTAAGGATAGAACATTCAATATATTAACTATCATCTCTGTGCTCCTTAATCTAGTCAAAAACCAGACGACTGAGGATATAAAGTCCAGTAAGCATATCGAAAAGCACAACAAGGAACTTCCAATGAAGAATAAAAATGTGTACAGTTTATTCCAGGGGCAGGTGGTGGCCCAGTGGTATTATCGCTAGGCTATTAATCTAGAGACTCAGCTAATGATCTGGGGACCCGGGTTTGAATCCCGCCACGGCAGATGGTGGAATTTGAATTCAGTAAAAAAATATCTGGAATTAAGAATCTACAGATGGCCCATTGTCGGAAAAACTCATCTGGTTCCCTTTAGGAAAGGAAATCTGCCGTCCTTACCTGGTCTGGCCTACACGTGACTCCTGAGCCACAGCAATGTGGTTGACTCTCAACTGCCCTCCAAGGGCGACTAGGGATGGGCAATAAATGCTGGCCCAGCCAGCGATACCCATGTCCCATCAATGAGTTAAAAAAAATCTCACTCTATTATTGTCAAATGACCAAGTGCTTCATATGAGAGTAATGTTCTATAGGAAACCATTCTCCGCCACTGATACCCAATAACTATGAATTAAAAACTGCTTACCTGGTGTTATTTGAGTAAAATCCCAATGAGAGCAAAAGGATTCCGAGTTCTGTTGCAAAGCCAAAAGTGGCAATAAGCAAACGTATTTTTTTATTCATGGGACATGGGTGTTGGTGGCAGGGTCTGCATCTATTGCCCATCTCTAGTTGCCCTTGAATTGAGTGTCTCGCTCAGCCATTTCAGAGTCAACAACATTGCTGTGGGTCAGAAGTCACATACAGGCCAGACCAGGTAAGGATGGCAGATTTCCTTCCTTAAAGGACATTAAAGTTTATTTATTTGTGTCACAAGTAGGCTTACATTAACACTGCAGTGAAGCTACTGTGAAAATCCCCTCATCATCACACTTTGGCACCTGTTTGGCTACACTGAGGGAGAATTTAGCATGGCCAATGCACCCAACCAACGCGTCTTTCGGACGCGAGCCACGTTAGTTATCTGTTTTATGTATAGAAACATATAAGATTATGAAAGGAATAGATAAAATAGAAGCAGGGAAGTTGTTTCCACTGGTGGGTGAAACTAGGACGTGGGGGCATGGCCTCAAAATAAGGGGGAGCAGATTTAGTTCTGAGTTGAGGAGGAACTTCTTCACCCAAAGGGTTGTGAATCTGTGGAATTCCCTGCCCAGTGAAGCAGTTGAGGCTCCCTCATTGAATGTTTTTAAGGAAAGGATAGATAGATTTTTCAACAGTAAAGGAATTAAGGGTTATGGTGAGTGGGCGGGTAAGTGGAGCTGAGTCCACAGAAAGATCAGCCATGATCTTATTGAATGGTGGAGCAGGCACGAGGGGCCAGATGGCCCATTCCTGCTCCTAGTTCTTATGTTCTAGTGAGCCAGGTGGGTTTTTACAACAATCAATTCATATTTCCAGGTTTATATTGAATTTAATTTCATCACCTACCACAGTGGGATTCGAACACCTATCTATCAGAACATTACTCTAGCTCTTGAGATTGCTAGTCCAGTGATAATTCCACTACCCCACCACTATTCCCCCATAGCACACTAATTCATAGCACTAATATGTCAGCACACAATAAAAAATATCTTAGTATTTTGAATAATCCGTATTGCCATGAGAAATTCTTTAATCTCTCTTAAACCCTAACTTTGCATTCTGAAACAATGCCACAATAATTGTTAATTTGGCACAAGTGCATACATCCATGCATCTGCACACCTGCACACGTACTTATCTGCACATGCATGGGTGCATGTACGTGTGCACGTATGCACATGTGTCAAATTAACAATTATTGAAGCATTGTTTCAACGCAAAGTTAGGGTTTAAGAAGATTAAAGAGTTCCCTCATGGCAACAGTGAGAACTAATTATGTGTGGACGCATGCACATCTGCACACCTGTGTGTGCACACATGTGTCTGAACATCTGTGAGTCTGAAACAAATTTCCTAGTGCAAGATAAATGTCAGAATAACTAACAGCAGCAAGCAAACTTTGGGTAACCTCAGTTACTCGTAGTGTAACCACTTGACTAAGCTTTCTCTGTCCTCCCAGTTTTCACCCAGCCTGCTGAAATTGTCCTCAGGACCACAGTGGACTGGAAAAGACCATCTTCATCCATTGGGCAGGGTCCCAAAGGTCATGGATGTGCTTCCTCTCTCAAAGCCTTCACTAACCCCACCCGCCAAGACCTAATCAGCCTCTAGAAACTTTTAAGTGAACACTTGATGATCCACATGGGTTGGTGTGATACATCTGACCACGAGTTAGGGAACAGCAAAGAACAATTTTAGGGAATTGTTAGGGATTCAATGCTCCGGACTTCTCTTCACTCTCCAGGAACCACTGCTAGAGTGAATGTGTGCATGTGTGCCTGGTGCTTGTGTTCATGCGTGCACATCTGCATGTGGGTGGGCACATGTATGTGTGCATGTCTTCACACATGTGGGTGCATGCTCATCTTCACATCAATGTGTGCACACATATGCACATGTGTCTGCACATGTGCAGGTGCATGCACATGTGCGTGTCTGCCCATGTGTGGTTGCATGCATGTTTTTGTTTGTATGCCTGCACATGTGTAGGTGCATGCATGTATGTGTGTCTGCACATATGTGGCTGCATGTACATGTGCTTGTCTGCACATGTGTGGTACATGCATGTATGCACATGTGCACATGCACGGCTGCATGCGTGTGTGTCAAATTAAGAATTATTGAAGCATTGTTTAGGAATGCAAAGTTAGGGTTTATGAGAGATTAAAGAGTTCCTCCATGGAAACAGTGAGTACACTTCTGTAAAGCATGTTGGGAAGTCTTGAGGTTGTGAAAGGTGCCATATGAATGCAGGGTTTTGCACAGGTTTGAGGTTCTGTGAAAGAATGAATCAGAGAAGGTAAGCAAGCTGGGTTTAATGCATTGTACGGCAAGCTGAGTCTGTAGGGCTCACTGGATGGAATTTTACCATCTCATCCGCCATGAGGTTTGGAGCAGGCAAAGGGGCGGGCAACGGAAAGGTCCATGACCTCAGGCGGGGATTTTATGGTTTCGGGATGAGTGAGGCTGTAAAATCCCACCCACTGTCTGAAATAAAGTTCAGAACACAATTTGCAGTTAAAACTGCTGAGGCTTAGAGTAGAAAAGTAAGGGAATTGGGGCCAGGTGTGTACACAGTTCAGATAGAAAAAATACCATTAGTTTAGACAAATACGCCAAGAACTGGGCAGAGGTGTGGGAGGGGTCAGAGGTCAGCTCCATGGAGGGGTTCAAAAGATAAACATGTGAATCATTCTAAAACTCAAAATTCTTGGATAAACTCAGCATCTTTGGAGTGAGAACCTGAGTTAATGTTTCGAATCCGTATGACTCCTCTTAAGAAATTATTAAGCTTAGTATCGAAATTTATTAAGTAGTGATGTTAGTTAGAATCATAGAATCCCTACAGTGCAGAAGGGGGCCGTTCGGCCCATTGAATCTGCACTGACCACAATCTCACCCAGGCCCTATTCTCGTAACCCCACATATTTACCCTGCTAATCCCCTGACACTAGGGTCAATTTATCATGGCCAATCAACCTAACCCGCACATCTTTGGAGTGAAGACAAGCTCAGCAAATTTGAAATGTAGCTCATGAGTATAAGATGGTGGGTTACAGATCACTCAGGGAGTTGCTGTGGTATCATGTATTTTTACTTGCATGTTGCAGTGTGGAGCAACAGATGGTAATAGTTTTTACTTCCTCTTTATCCCACTGACCAGGAGCCTCTCTCACTCATACAGCCTGCCGTTGACATGTGTTGGAAAGATTTTGTAATAACTTGGAAGGCAATTTGTTGCAATTTCAAGTTAAGAAGGGTTTCTAACCAACAATAATCGTATCTATGTACAAGCGATGGTCAGAGTTCAAGTTTATGTATTAGCGTCATAAGTAGGCTTACGTTAACACTGCAATGAAGTTACTGTGAAAATCACCAATCTGGTGCCTGTTTGGGTACACTCAGGGAGAATTTAGCAGGGCCAGTGCACCTAACCAGCATGTCTTTCGGAGGAAGCCCACGCAGACATGGTGAGAATATGCAGACTTCACACAGACAATGACCCAAGCCAGGAATGGAACCCGGGTCCCTAGTGCTATGAGGCAGCAATGCTAACCACTCTGCCACCATGCCGTCCCAAACTGCTCCAATGCATGGGTGTGTGAATGGTGGGTTCTGAGAGAACCTTGGCTCAAATGTCAATGGTTGTGGACTGTGTGTCCAGACCCAAACAGGAAGAGTGAGGTGCGGAAGAGCATGCTGGACTGGCCTCCCATGGCCCTCTTCTGTGAATCTCTGAGGGTTGTCAGAGCAGAAGACAGAAAGCCGGAAGAAATAAAATCAAAGGCCCCCAGCCCCATTTCTTGCTCCCTCAGCTTAAAGAAACACAGCTCCTTGAAGATGGTGGGGTGCACGAGAGATTTCCTTCAGAAAGTATTCCAAATAAGTTGGGGAAAGGGAGGGAGAGAATAATTGCAAATGGATATTTCAAGTTTTCCCTTTCAGTTGCAGCTGGGAGCAATCAAGCAAAGATTCTTGAGTTTAGGGAAAAATAGAGATCCCCAAAGATCTTATTACTGCCAAAACCAGCTATCATCAAAGCCTGATCTGTTGCATTAACTGCTGAACGTTGTTGCGGCAGCTTCTTGTACCCTGGCATCACAACACTGAGGTTAAGACTGTGGCAATTAGCTTTATTGAGCATCCCATGTCAAATTAACCAGTCGGAGGCAAAGAAAGAAAAGAAGTCGGAGAGATGAAGGAGCCAGACCACTGTTTTACAAATCCCACTGCATGAATTAACAACCCCACTGATCGGCAAGTGAACTGATTATAATTGCTGGTCTTTACAAGTTTTGCTCTGTGCAGCTGCCACTGAATGGAGGGGGAATTATTATTTCATTGCTGTCTTTCATTCTCCGTGCCACTGGAAGCATCACTTTCCGGGCAATAAATGTAATTCTCCAATTGTCACTCTAAGGATTGCAGTTCCTCGCTCAACTGATTGCTATCAACTCTTAAGTGCGATTTAAGGTTATGCTGTAACGGCAATGCATGGTTTGGGGCATAGATGTTTCAGACTCAAGAATAAATATCTCTCTCAAAGGGTTTGAGAGAAGTGTTCAGAATGTTAGGGGATCTCTGCGTTCCTGTTTGCGCATTTTAAACAGGGCTAATGGATGCTGTTCAACTTTTCTGGGGTTGGTGATGCTTGGAATAAAGCTGAGCATTGCAGATTGTCTTCCCTCAGTGCTATCATAGGAGCTGGCTCCGATTGTGAGCTCACACTGATGCTTAAGTTTTAAAGTTTATTTGTTAGTGTCACAAGGCAGTTTACATTAACACTGCAATTAAGCTACTGTGAAGACCCCCTGGTCGCCACACTCCAGTGCCTGTTTGGGTACATTGAGAGAGAATTTAGCACGGTCAATGCACCCTAACCAGCACGTTTTTCGGACTGTGGGAGGAAACCGGAGCACCTGGAGGAAACCCACACAGACACAGGGAGAACATGCAGACTCCGCACAGACAGTGATCCAAGGCTGGGAATCGAACCTGGATCCCTGGTGCTGTGAAGCAGCAGTGCTAACCACTATGATGCTTAAGTTTTAAAGATTATTTATTAGTGTCACAAGTAGGCTCACATTAGCACTGCAATGATACCTGTTTGGGTACACTGAGTGAGAATTTAGCATGACTAGTGCACCTAAGCAGCACATCTTCCAGACTGTGGGGGGAAACCGGAGCACCCAGTGGAAACCCACGCAGACACAGGGAGAATGTGCAGACTCCACACAAACAGTGACCCAAGCCAGGAATCAAACCCGAGTCCCCTGGCACTGTGAGGCAGCAGTGCTAACCATTGTGCTGCTGTTCAGCTTAATACACTCATAAACATCTCCAATTACCATCTCACTGCATTAGGGTGACTGAAATACTGAATTACCTGAAATTATTTTCTGTTCATAAATCAAACTGAATGACTTTCCTGTCACCAAATAATCACCAGTAACATTGCAACTTTTTCCAATTTTTATGAAGCTCATTTGGGAAGTTTTACAGTTAATTGTATTCATAAAAATAAACATTTTTAATTTTGTTTTTGGTAAAGATGTATATTTTCTCACTCAAATGTTTTTGCTTTACAAAGAAACATAGAAACTAGAAGCAGGAGGAGGCCATTCAGCCCTTCCGCCTGCTCCGCCATTCATTTTCCTCATGGCTGATCATCAAATTCAATATCCTGATTCTTCCCTTCCTCTCATGTTCCTTGATCTCTTTAGTCCCCAGAGCGATATCGAATTTCTCCCAGGGCAGCAACAATGCCAGATTTCTGATCTTTGACCTTTGGGGCACTCTTCAAGTTGAGCTTAAAGATTTCATTCATAGAATCATAGGATCCCTCCAGTGCAGAAGGAGGCCATACAGCCCATTGAGCCTGCACCGACAACAATCCAGGCCCTACTCCTGCAACCCCACACATTTACCCTTTTAATCCCCCGACACAAAGCAAGGCCAACCAACCTAACCCGCACATGTTTGGACTGTGGTAGGAAACTGGAGCACCTGGAAGGAACCCATGCAGATATAGGGAGGATGTGCAGACCCCACACAGTCACCCAAGGCCGCAATTGAACCTAGGCCCCCGGTGCTGTGAGGCAGCAGTGCTAACCATTATGCCACCGTGCCGCCCTCAGCATTCAACAAAAGAAATATTGACACCATCATTGTGGGAAACACAGCCCTAAGTTGGCAGCATCGTTTGGGGAGAGTTAAGGATTGTTGGGCTAAGGAATGATGCAACTTTGGTGCTGCGGGATGCAGTGAAGCTGGTATCATTGGAGATGCCCTCTCACACCTAATTGACCTGGAACTGATGGGTGCTGACACTGGGTGGATATATTTCCATTGATAGTGTCAAATAGAAAAAGGCCTTTTAACTTATCCAATTCATCCTGCAGGCAAGTTCTGTGCATTTTTCTTAATTCATTTTACTGGACATGGGTATCACTGGCAGAGTCAGCATTTATTGGCCATCCCTAACTCTGCTTTCCATTGCTGTGGATCTGGAGTAACATGCAGGCCAGCCCTGGTAAGGATCATAGCTGATTGTCCAACTCAACAGCCTAATCCTACTTTCTCCCCATAACCTTTGATCCCATTTGGCCCAAGCGCTATATCTAGCTGCCTTTTGAATACAAGATAGGGAGGTTAATGAGATAAGTCTCTTCCTTATATGTCCCTTGTTCTGATGGCCATGAAGGATCATCCATGGGTTTCAGAGAGTATGAGCCTGCATATTGAACAAGGGGAGGCTCACCCAATGAGAAGCAGGTTTTTAAACCTGTTAGTCAACCCAGATCTGGGTTATAGGTGCCAAGATGAAGACTGCTTAGCTGTAAGCTACATTGGCAATAAGAGTGGAATCCCGCATCAGTAACCCTGCAATGCTCCCTATGGAAACAAAGTCCCATGTTTGGTTGACACTGCCTGACCCAAGCACCGACTTCAACAGACCTCCAACTATCCACTAAGCAACAGAAAGGACCTTCTCTCAGTGGGTATGCTGGGAGAGATAGGGACCTAAAGGGGGAGGGATGTTATGATGACCACAAAGGCCCTGGGGGATCATTGCTAGAACTTCCCATTGGCGTCATGGAGTGCGAGCTTCCTTACTGAGCAAGTGGAGAGTCGCCAAATGAGAAGTGGTCGGCGGAGTGTTTTTAAACCTGTTACTCTATCCGGATCAGTGTTGCAGGTCCCGAGGTATCGACTGTCTGGCAGCAAGCCACAGGTATGGTCTTTCCCTTTGGTGCACAATAAAGGGTGTTGGTGATGGGAAATTGGCTGAATTGTTGCATTCCCAATGAGAGGAGGATGGAAAGAAACATAAATGGAGAGAATAAAGGAGAACAGAGCAAAGGATGACTTAGGAAGGAATGAGTTGACAAAGGAATGACATGACAGGTGGTGATTTAATAAAAACGTATATAAACGTCCGCTTTGTTTTAAGTTCTTTCTGTTAACTGAGAAATTCTCCATGGCCATGCTATGATTGTCTTCACCCTCTCCATCATAATGGCCCAACAATATTCGTCTCAGTGACTAAAGGATAAACTCAGTCCGCCAGTGACTTTCTGACTTGAGGAGGTTAGAACTTACTGGCTGAAACCCTTCCCTGGACACCTTTTAATTGCAAAATGCATCAGGAAAATAGAAAGGGCAATATGTTTCACAAGGTACAGACAGAATACCCTTCAAATTAAAATGGTTCTTTTGAATAAACAAAAGTTTATTTATGTATTAGTGTCACAAGTAGGCTTACATTAACACTGCAATGAAGTTACTGTGAAAATCCCCTAGTCGTCACACTCCGGCGCCTTTTTGGGTACACTGAAGGAGAATTTAGCACGGCCAATGCAACTAAGCAGCATGTCTTTTGGACTGTGGGAGGAAACCAGCGCACCGGAGGAAGGCAATTTGACTTGGCCAATCCACCTGACACATCTTTGGATTGTGGGAGGAATGATGTGGGTATGCCGGCGTTGGACTGGCGTAAACACAGTAAAAAGTCTGACAACACCAGGTTTTAGTCCAACCTATTTATTTGATAATATACTCACAAGCTTTCAGGTTAGCCCCTTCGTCAGGTGAATGGAGAGTTCTGGCCTCAGACAGAGCATATAAAGCACAGACAGTTTAGAGATTACTGATTAGAATGCGAATCCTTACACCTAACCTGCTGTTCAAGACCTGAAGTGGCTGATAATGTGAGTGGAAGGAGCACTGATCACAGTTTAAAGAGATGTGTATTGTCTCCAGACAGTACAGTAAGTGAGGTTTTGCAAACCCAGGCAAGTCACGGGGGTTACAGATAGTGCGACATGAACCCAAGATCCCTGTTGAGACCGTCCTCATGTGTGCGGAACTTGGCTATCAGTCTCTGTTCAGCGACTCTGCGCTGTCGTGTGTCGTGAAGGCCGCCTTGGAGAATGCTTACCCGAAGGTCAGAGGCTGAATGCCCGTGACCACTGAAGTGTTCGCCAACAGGAAGGGAACAGTCTTGCCTGGTGACTGTCGAGCGATGTTCATTCATCCGTTGTCGTAGCGTCTGCATGGTCTCCCCAATGTACCATGCTTCGGGACATCCTTTCTTGCAACGTATCAGGTAGACAATGTTGGCCGAGTTGCAAGAGTATTTACCATGTACCTGGTGGATGGTATTCTCACGTGTGATGATGGTATCCATGTCGATGATCCGGCATGTCTTGCAGAGGTTGCTGTGGCAGGGTTGTGTGGTGTTGTGGTCACTGTTCTCCTGAAGGCTGGGTAGTTTGCTGCGAACAATGGTCTGTTTGAGGTTGTGTGGTTGTCTGAAAGCAAGAAGTGGGGGTGTGGGGATAGCCCTGGCGAGATGTTCGTCTTCATCAATGATATGTTGAAGACTCCGGAGAAGATGTCGTAGCTTCTCCGCTCCGGGGAAGTACTGGACGACGAAGGGTACTCTGTCCACTGTGTCCTGTGTTTGCCTTCTGAGGAGATCGGTGCGGTTTTTCGCTGTGGCGCATCGGAACTGCCGATCTATGAGTCGAGCACCATATCCTGTTCTTATGAGGGCATCTTTCAGGGTCTGGAGGTGTCTGTCACGATCCTCCTCATCTGAGCAAATCCTGTGTATACGGAGGGCTTGTCCATAGGGAATGGCTTCTTTAACATGTTTAGGGTGGAAACTGGAGAAGTGAAGCATTGTGAGATTGTCTGTGGGCTTGCGGTACAGTGAGGTGTTGAGGTGACCGTCCTTAATGGAGATGCGTGTGTCCAAGAATGCAACTGATTCTGGGGAGTCGTCCATGGTGAGTCTGATGGTGGGGTGGAATTTGTTGATATCATCATATAGTTGTTTCAGTGATTGTTCACCATGAGGCCAAAGGAAGAAAATGTCATCGATGTATCTAGTGTACAGCATCGGTTGAAGATTCTGTGCAGTGAAGAAGTCTTGTTCGAACCTGTGCATGAAGATGTTGGCATATTGAGGTGCAAATTTGGTCCCCATGGCTGTTCCATGTGTCTGGATGAAAAACTGGTTGTTGAAGGTGAAGACATTGTGGTCCAGGATAAAGCGGATGAGTTGTAAAATTGCATCTGGAAACTGGCAGTTGTCAGCATTGAGTACTGAGGCAGTCGCAGCAATGCCATTGTTGTGGGGGATGTTGGTGTAGAACGCTGAGACATCCATTGTGACGAGGAGTGTCCCTGGTTCAACTGCTCCATGTGTGCTGAGTTTCAGTAGGAAGTCCGTAGTGTCGCGACAAAAGCTGGGGGTTCTTTGTACAATGGGTTTCAGGATGCCCTCGAAAGAAGTGTACCGACAACTAAACAATGAGGAACACTACAGACAATTACCCACAGATCCGACCAAAGAACACACTCGTCAACTCAACAATCTGATCAAGACCTTTGATCCGGACCTTCAGAGCACCCTCCGTGCTCTCATTCCACGTACTCCCCGCATTGGAGATCTCTACTGCCTCCCAAAGATACACAAGGCAAACACACCTGGCCGTCCCATCGTATTGGGCAGTGGAACTCTGTGTGAGAACCTCTCCGGCTACGTCGAGGGCATCCTGAAACCCATTGTACAAAGAACCCCCAGCTTTTGTCGCGACACTACGGACTTCCTACTGAAACTCAGCACACATGGAGCAGTTGAACCAGGGACACTCCTCGTCACAATGGATGTCTCAGCGTTCTACACCAACATCCCCCACAACGATGGCATTGCTGCGACTGCCTCAGTACTCAATGCTGACAACTGCCAGTTTCCAGATGCAATTTTACAACTCATCCGCTTTATCCTGGACCACAATGTCTTCACCTTCAACAACCAGTTTTTCATCCAGACACATGGAACAGCCATGGGGACCAAATTTGCACCTCAATATGCCAACATCTTCATGCACAGGTTCGAACAAGACTTCTTCACTGCACAGAATCTTCAACCGATGCTGTACACTAGATACATCGATGACATTTTCTTCCTTTGGCCTCATGGTGAACAATCACTGAAACAACTATATGATGATATCAACAAATTCCACCCCACCATCAGACTCACCATGGACGACTCCCCAGAATCAGTTGCATTCTTGGACACACGCATCTCCATTAAGGACGGTCACCTCAACACCTCACTGTACCGCAAGCCCACAGACAATCTCACAATGCTCCACTTCTCCAGTTTCCACCCTAAACATGTTAAAGAAGCCATTCCCTATGGACAAGCCCTCCGTATACACAGGATTTGCTCAGATGAGGAGGATCGTGACAGACACCTCCAGACCCTGAAAGATGCCCTCATAAGAACAGGATATGGTGCTCGACTCATAGATCGGCAGTTCCGATGCGCCACAGCGAAAAACCGCACCGATCTCCTCAGAAGGCAAACACAGGACACAGTGGACAGAGTACCCTTCGTCGTCCAGTACTTCCCCGGAGCGGAGAAGCTACGACATCTTCTCCGGAGTCTTCAACATATCATTGATGAAGACGAACATCTCGCCAGGGCTATCCCCACACCCCCACTTCTTGCTTTCAGACAACCACACAACCTCAAACAGACCATTGTTCGCAGCAAACTACCCAGCCTTCAGGAGAACAGTGACCACAACACCACACAACCCTGCCACAGCAACCTCTGCAAGACATGCCGGATCATCGACATGGATACCATCATCACACGTGAGAATACCATCCACCAGGTACATGGTAAATACTCTTGCAACTCGGCCAACATTGTCTACCTGATACGTTGCAAGAAAGGATGTCCCGAAGCATGGTACATTGGGGAGACCATGCAGACGCTACGACAACGGATGAATGAACATCGCTCGACAGTCACCAGGCAAGACTGTTCCCTTCCTGTTGGCGAACACTTCAGTGGTCACGGGCATTCAGCCTCTGACCTTCGGGTAAGCATTCTCCAAGGCGGCCTTCACGACACACGACAGCGCAGAGTCGCTGAACAGAGACTGATAGCCAAGTTCCGCACACATGAGGACGGTCTCAACAGGGATCTTGGGTTCATGTCGCACTATCTGTAACCCCCGTGACTTGCCTGGGTTTGCAAAACCTCACTTACTGTACTGTCTGGAGACAATACACATCTCTTTAAACTGTGATCAGTGCTCCTTCCACTCACATGATCAGCCACTTCAGGTCTTGAACAGCAGGTTAGGTGTGAGGATTCGCATTCTAATCAGTAATCTCTAAACTGTCTGTGCTTTATATGCTCTGTCTGAGGCCAGAACTCTCCATTCACCTGACGAAGGGACTAACCCCGAAAGCTTGTGAGTATATTATCAAATAAATAGGTTGGACTAAAACCTGGTGTTGTCAGACTTTTTATTGTGGGAGGAAACCAGAGCACCCGGAGGAAAATCCTGCAGACACGAGGAGAATGTGTAGATGCTGCATAGACAGTGACCCAAACTGGGAATCCAACCCATGTTCCTGTGACTGTGAGGCAGCGTTGCCACCCTAACTGACTTTTAATAAAAAGGTGAAGTTACATAGCTATTTTTCCAATTTTGATACAAACAATAGCAGCTCAGAATGAAGGACATGTCCCACACTCAATGAGGGTGGCACGGTGGCACAGTGATTAGCACTGCTGTCTCACAGCACCAGGGACCCAGCTTTGATTCTGGACTCGGGTCTCGTTTGTGTGGAGTTTGCACGTTCTCCCGCGTGTCTGCATGGGTTTCCTCCGGGTGCTCCGGTTTCCTCCCACAGTCCAAAGACGTGTAGGTCAGGTGGATTGGCCATGGTAAATTGTCCCTTAGTATCAGGGGGACCAGCTAGGGTAAATACATGGGGTTACAGGAATAGGGCCTGGGCGGGATTGTGATCGGGCCAGCCTCAATGGGCTGAATGGCCTCCCTTTGTGCTATAGGGATTCAACACCATCATTTTGCTCAAATGATTACAGTATTTAAATCTAAGAGATTGATTTGGCTAATAACATTGTCTGGGATTGGATTCAATTGCGATTAATCTCACCACGGTTGGCTTAATAAATAAAGCAGAAACTGAAGGAGTCCTATTTATTTCCATAACGCCTACTGAGTTACTTTAATTGTCAAATGCATGAGTTGAAAGTTACATGTGAAAGCACCACCCACATTTGGAGGAAAGTCGAGATGTTGGCACCAAAGGGTGGATCACGCCGCCCTCCTACTCATTAGCAAGGCGTGGGGGCAAGTTGGTGACTATAAAAGGTGGAGGAAGCGATGTCTCTATCCGGAGAAGTTCTGTGCCTGTGTGTGTGAGTGAGAGAGGGAGAGACAGGCGACCCAGAGGCCGGGAGTGGAAGTACAGCGGCCGCTTCAGCACCATGGAGAGTTCCGGCATCTTCCTGCTTCTTGTATGCGCTGTTCTCCCACTCCTGCACTGCCAGGGACAGTCCAGAGAGGTGACAGAAGACTATCCAAATACAAAACACAGCGACTCCGCCGAGAGAGAACTGGTCAGTTACCTTTATATCCATCCCCGTACAAACTGCATTAAGTTAACTATCCTCCAGCTTTCTCCCTAACCCCATCATCCCGTTTTAACCCCACCCTGCCTCACCCCTTTTGCTGCACCTTCATTCTCCCCAATGCTGCAGTTATTTAGCAGCCCTGCTGCTTTGCAAACCAACTTAGACAATTTCCCAACCCAGCTGCACTTTCCTCTCCCTTTCCTTCTTCCCCCCCATTGGGTTAAGTGTTCATTTCATTTCCCCCATCCAATCCCATTCACACCCCACTTCTTTCTCTCTCTCTCCAGTTCCCTATCTGTCTGGATGCCCCAGCCTCTGCCTGGGTTCTGAGTTTTTCTTTTACTCAGTCAAATGGAAGAGGAATAACTCAGTGATTTCACAGGACCTTTACAGTGCAGAAGGAGGACTTTCGGTCAATTGGGTCTGCACTGGATGGCTGAAAGAACATATTCTACCCAATCCCACTCCTGACCCTATCCCTATAACCGTGCACATTCTTTCCTTTCAGATTCCCTATCAAATACCTCAATCAAACCTGCCTCCACTACTCTCTTGGGTAGTTCATTCTGACCACCCACTGGGTGAAAAAGAAATTCTCTCATTAATTTTAACCCAGGGTGGTATGGTGGCACAGTGGTTATCACTGCTGCCTCACAGCACCAGAGACCCCTGGGTTCGATTCCCAGCTTTGGTCACTGTCTGTGTGGAGTCTGTACATTCTCCCCATGTCTCTTTCGGCTTCCTCCAGGTGCTCCGGTTCCTTCCCACAGTCTGAAAGACATGCTGGTTAGGGGCATTGGCCAAGCTAAATTCTCCGTCAGGTGCCAGAATGTGGCAAGTAGGGGAATTTCGCAGTAACTTCATTGCAATGTTAGTGTAAGCCTACTTGTGACTAATAAAGTAAACTTACTCCCTTATTTTGAATGCATGCCCTCTAGTTCTTGATGTACTCCTGAGAGGGTTACAGCTTCTCACTATGGACCCTCAGGATGTACTTCTTGAGATGAGTTTTGGATTTCTCTGCCAGTAAGTTACAAAAGCATTGACAGTTTTATTGATTGGAATAAGGACACAGAGTCCAAAAATTCATTGGAAGAGTTGTGTTGAACTTTAACTTGTGGGGCAAAGCTCTTTGGTTTTCAAGAATATGTTTTCACGGAATGAAGATTTAATTAAAGTTGTTGTGTGACAGAAGTGCATTAGCCATGCTAAATTCTCCCTCAGTGTACCCAAAGAGGCACCAGAGTGTGGAGACAAGGGAATTTGCACAATAACTTCATTGCCGTGTTAATGTAAGCCTACTTGTGACACTAAATAAACTTTAAAATTTCAATTATTCCAAGATGCTATCCAAGGGACATTTTCTTTGTCTCCTGACAAAGATTCCTGAGTTGCGGAGATGCCGATGTTGGACTGGGGAGGGCCACCTGAGATGACCACTAAAAACATGAGTACCTGATTATTTTGTCTGTTGGATCTTGCTATGCGCAAAACAACTTCCAGGTGACTTTGTGTGATTGCCCTGTGTAACTCAGTAACTAACGATATGACTCAATCGATGCGAGTGTTTAGGGGGGTCTATTACGAAAGATAACAAGCCATCACAAGCTCTTTACTTCCAAAAAAATTGTCAAGTTGTAAGAGAATTTTTTAAAACTTTTTTTACAGTTTGAAGCCATGGAAGATATACTAGGAAAAATCCAGAACACCAGGTTCTCATCCTATGAAAAGAAAGCTGGACAAATCCCTCTGGTGAGTTTCGGACCAAACCATTTTATTGGTTTTCAGTGACAGAGACGTGACAACTCAAAACATTGACATGAGAAATGGCCACACAGACTAAAATGCCCATTCCTTCTACAGTTCATATCTCAATCATGGACTATGTTGCTAAAATTTCTCCTAACTCCATGCTAATTGGATCCAAAGATGTAGGGATTAGGTGGATTGGTCATGTTAAATTACCCCTTAGCATCCCAAGATGTGTAGGTTGGGTGGCTTTTCCAAGCTACATTACCCTTTAAGGTCCCAAATGTGTAAGTTAGGTGAATTGGCCATGCTAAATTATCCCTTAGTGTCCCGAGATGATTAGGTGGATTGGCCATGCTAAATTGCCCCTTAATGTCCCAAGATATGTAGGTTAGGTGGATTGGCTGTGCTAAATTACCAAAAGAGAAAATGCTGGAAAATCTCAGCAGGTCTGGTAGCATCTGTAAGGAGAGAAAAGAACTGACATTTCAAGTCCAGATGACCGTTTGTCAATTTAGCTTTGGACTTGAAACGTCAACTCTTTTCTCTCCTTACAGATGCTGACAGACCTGCTGAGATTTTCCAGCATTTTCTCTTTTGCTTTTATCCCATGCTAAATTACCCCTTAGCATCCCAAGATGTGTAGGTTAGATGGATTTTCCATGCTACATTACCCTTTAGCGAACCAAGATGTGTAGGTTAGGAGGATAGGCCATGCTTATTTGCCCTTTAGTGTCCCAAGATGTGTAGGCTAGGTGGATTGGCCATGCTAAGTTGCCCCTTAGTTTCCCAGGATTTGCAGGTTAAGGGGAGTAGTGCAACAAATATGTGGGGGTCATGAGTATAGGGCCTGCTCTGTCAGAGGGTCTGTGCGAACATGATGGGCTGAATGGCCTCCTTATGCACTATAGGGATTCTATGAATAATATATCCCTCCCCATTGTGAACAGATTAAATATAACCCTTTTTCAAAGTCATAGTCATTATTTAACTTTAAAGTAGACACTTCATAATGCAACATTAATGAGTGAAATTATTTCCGGGGAAAGTTAAGTGTTCAGTTTTACCATTTGTCTTCTCCCCGTGTCTGCGTGGGTTTCCTCTGGGTGCCCCGGTTTCCTCCCACAGTCTAAAGGATGTACTGGTTAGGTGCACTGACTGTGCTAAATTCTCCCTCAGTGTACCTGAACAGGAGCTGGAGTGTGGCAACTCGCGGATTTTCTCAGTAACTTTATTGCAGTGTTAATGTAAGCCTACTTGTGACACTGATAAATAAACTAAACTAAAACCATTATTAAACATTTACTATCTAATATAGGGGTAGGGTTCCATCGAGGTGCCTTTCTCCAGACGTGAGTTTGGAAAATGAATCCCAGCGGAGTATTCCATTCCGGGGATATTGCAGCCAAACACAATATCACGGGCGGCATGGTGACACGGCGGTTAGCACTGCTGTCGCACAGCTCCAGGGACCAGGGTTCTACTCTGGCCTTTGGTAGCTGTCTGTGTGGGGTTTGCACGTTCTCCCTATGTCTGCGTGGGTTTCCTCCAGGTGCTCCGATTTCCTCCCACACTCCAAAGATATGTAAGTTAGGCAGATTTTCCATGCTAAATTGATCCCTAATGTCCAACAATGTGTAGGTTAGGTGGATTGGCCATGCTAAATTGTCTATTAGTGCCCCATTAGCCATGAGAAATGTGTAGGTTATGGGAATAGGGAGGGGGAGAGAGTCTTGGTAAGATACTCTGTTAGAGTCAGTGTGGACTCAATGGGCCAAATGGCCTCTTCTGCACTGTAGGTATTCTATAATCCTAATACAAACATACAACCTAAGGGCCAGGTGGTCAATTGAACAGTCAACAGTCATCTCAACTTCAGCATAAAGTCTTCTACCCAATAACACACCCAAAAGCAATCTCCTTGAAGAGGTTAAAAAAAATCTAATTTAGGTAACCATAAGTTGCCGCAATGTAGTAAAGGCTTACTTGTGTATATCCACTCATTTATTCTTCTATTGTTGTTTGCTAGTCTGAACTGAGACCTCCTCTGGACCCACTCCAAGGCCAGTACACCCTTCCTTAGGTATGGGCCCAAAACTGTTCACAATATTCCAAATGGGGTCTGACCAAAGCCTTATAGAACCTCAGCAGTGCATCCCTGCTCTTGCCCTTTAGAAATGAATCCTAACATTGAATTTGCCTCCCTGGGTCCCTGGATTACTAGTCCAATGATAACACCACTCCCTTACTGCCTCCCCTGAAAAGGCAGTCAAAGGCGGTTGCTAATTTAAGTGGGGTTCAGGTATTTGAGTGTTGGAAAGCCAACTGATGATTGCTTCTGTTTCTGTTCCGCAGTGTGACATTGGCGATAGGTGTGCAATCAAGCAAGGCCCCAGGATCGGTAAGCTGTGCGACTGCGCCAGGGGCGCCATCTGTAACTCCTTCCTCCTCAAGTGCATCTGACGCAGAGTGTGGAAAGAAGAAGGCCAACACATGTGGAGAAGACCTTGGCGAGGGAAATGTAACCAGCCCAGGGGCCATCCCTGAGCACAAGGCAGGAGGATTGGTGCTGGAGCTTCAGCTGATGTTTTTGCTAACTTGTGATCCATTAATTTCAAAAAAAGAGAATTGTAACTTTAATTGAAATAGATTATTGTGCTGGTTGTTCACAATGTTCTCCCACTGAAGATGGCTGGCTGACACCATGTTAAATGTGAAATATGTTACTCGTCTCATTGAGGGAAGCCCTTTTGCCGATTGTTATCCAAATAAATTTCACCTGCAGTCACCTTCCATGATGTGACCTGTTTATTGCCCAGTGATCGGTTGCAGATTATTACAACACCAGCTTCTGGCATCTCCATAAGAACCAACAGTTAGTAATCAGGAATTGTTCAAAGTTCGAGAACAAAGAACAGTACAGCACAGGTACAGGCCATTCGGCCCTCCAAGCTTGCACCAATTCCTAATCCTTATTTAGACCCACTACTTACTTCCCATATGCAGTCTCTATCCCTCTGTTCGCCTCCTCTTCATTTGTCTATCAAGATAGGTCTTGTAGTAAAGTTTATTTGCTAGTCAAAAGTAAAGCTTACATTAACACTGCAATGAAGCTATTGTGGAATTTCCCCTAGTCGTCACACTCCAGCACCTGTTCGGGTCAATGCACCGTAACCAGCACATCTTTCAGACTGTTAGAGGAAACCGGAGCACCTGGAGGAAACCCACACAGACACGGGGAGAATGTGCAAACTCCACACAGGCAGTGACCCAAGCGGGGAATCGAACCCGAGTCCCTGGCGCTGTGAGGCAGCAGTGCTAACCCACTGTGCCACCATGCTGCCTTGAAAATTGCTGTAAGAAGTCTCACAACACCCAGATTAAAGTCCAACAGGTTTATTTGGCAGCACAAGGTTTCAGAGTCTCACTCCTTCTTCAGGTGAGTGAGGAGTTGTGTTCACAAACAGGGCATATATAGACACAAACTCAATTTACAAAATAATGATTGGAATGCGAGTCTTTACAGATAATCAAGTTTTAACCGTACAGACAATGTGAGTGGAGAGAGGGCCAAGCACAAATTAACAGTGCTAACATGCCTGCTGTCACCAAGAGAATCATTAACTGATAATGAATTAGAACTGGATAACATCTTGGTCAGATCTCACCTTGGAGATTGGGTTAAGTAAGGGAAATGTTCAGGCTTTGGAGACTGTGTGAATTATTGCTCAGTATAAATCCAGGATCAGTGGACGGCGTCCTCGTGAACTGCGCTTCCCAATTTCTTCTGTGAAGGGAAGTTTTTGCTCTTAGACAACTAGATAGCATTGAACTCAGGTCACAGGGAAGCTGAGCCAGTTTTCTGATGCATAGCAACAACTGGATGCATCAGAGAATGGTCAGCCCCCTAACTGACTGTGGATGGAAACCAGAGGAAACCCACACAGACACAGGGAGAATGTGCAAACCATACTGTCTGGGGTCAAAGAATTTTGGAGTGGAAAGAACCATTGTATTACAGAGAAGGAGGAGTACATGGCCTCGTTCCTGTTAAAAAGAGTAGAACTTCATTTCTTCCTGTTACTGCTGATCCAAGGTCTTTCATTGCCGAAGCATCCTCACTGCAAATCCTGCTGAAGTTCAAAGGCAAAAGCAGCCACCACCCTCCACGCAAAACAGTCACATTTAATCACAACTTCTCGGTAAGGAGTGAACAACAACTTGTTAACCTCTGAACAAAATCGTTAATGAAGAATGCAATGGATTCTGATTTAAGAATTAAACTTCACTCTCTCAAAATTCTCTCCCAAGCCTTTCTCTTGTCATTGCCCTCATGGGGCGACACAGTGGTTAGCACTGCTGCCTCACAACACCACAGACCCAGGTTCGATTCCAGCCTTGGGTTACTGTCTGTGTGGGGTTTGCATGTTCTTCCCCATGCCTGCGTGGGTTTCCTCCCTGTGTTCACATGGGTTTCCTCCCACAGTCCAAAGATGTGTGTGTTAGATGGATTGGCCGTGCTAAATTGTTCGACAGTGTCCCAAGGTGCGTGGGTTAGGGGGATTAGCAGGGTAAATATGTGGGATTATCGGGGTAGGATGCTCTATTGATGGGTCAACGCAGACTTCATGGGCCAAATGTTCTGCTTCTGGACTGTTGGGATTCAATGAACTATGGACCAGAAATTGGTGCTCATACATCCTCAGGTACTCATCGCTTTCTAAATGCTCACTGAAACAGAAACTCACACAGCTCTCCTAATAGAAGCAACACGGTATCTGTTAGTGTCTAAACATAGGCAATAGATGTCTGTTAGAAAAGGTGTCTGTTATGTATTATTTAGTTGAGGGAACAATTTAAGTTGATTAACATTTTCATGAAAGATGGATTGGAAGCAAAACAAATTTATCAAGTGTAAGGTGAACTTCTTCCCTTGAATTTCTTTGTCACAATCTTTATTATCTTTTCTATTTCATTGACCTTAGAATTAGCACTGCTCCCCAATAGTCTCTCTCTTGTTCCTTCTATGCTCCAAATGCTCATTTCCATCCTTTCGCTATGTTGAATCAAAGATTTATTGAGCTGCTTTTTACTCCATCTCACTCTTTCCACAAAACTGAAAATCCTCACCCTGTCAGTCTGTAGAATCATAGAAACCCTACAGTGCAGAGAGAGGCCATTTGGCCTATCACGTCTGCACCAACAACAACCCCACCCAGGGCTATCCCTCCACCCTATCCTCATAAATCCCGGGCATTTTCTATGGCCAATCCACCTAACCTGCACACCTTTGGACACTAAGGGGCAATTTAGCATGGCCAATCGACATAACCTACACATCTTTGTACACTAAGGGGCAATTTAGCATGGCCAATCCACCCTAACCTACACATCTTTGTACACTAAGGGGCAATTTAGCATGGCCAATCCACCTAACCTACACATCTTTGTACACTAAGGGGCAATTTAGCATGGCCAATCGACATAACCTACACATCTTTGTACACTAAGGGGCAATTTAGCATGGTCAATCCACCTAACCTGTACATGTTTGGACACTAAGGGATAATTTAGCATGGCCAAACCCCCCTAACCTGTACATGTTTGGACACTAAGGGGCAATTTAGCATGACCATCCTTTACTCAACAATAACCAGGCTTTTTTTATTAATGGGCAAATCACAGTTTGGACAAGTAGATTGTTCATCAACTTTGTACCTGTAGCTGTTCCATTTATAAAGAAGTTAATTGCTTGACAAGTACTTGAATTAGACCTGTGGCTGAAGAAGATGATAAAACATCAACCAAATTTCCTATTCCAGATGGTTATCTGCTTGTCTTAATGAAAAGGATTGCTTGTTGATTTGATTTGATTTGATTTATTATTGTCACATGTATTGGAATACAGTGAAAATTTTTGTTTCTTGTGTGCTATACAGAAAAAAGAATACTATTCATAGAGTACATAGCGGAGAAGGAAAGGACAGTGTGCAGAATATAAGGTTACAGTCATAGTTTGGGTGTAGAGAAAGATCAACTTAAGATGAGGTAGATCCATTCAGAAGTCTGATATTAGCTTGGAAGAAGCTGAGACTTGAGTCCGGTTGGTATGTGACTCTGATGGAGGAAGGCGGAAGAGAGACTGTCCAGGGTGCGTGGGGTCCTTGATTATGCAGATTCCTTTTCTGAGGCAGCGGGGAACGTAGATGGAATCAATGGATGGAGATGGGTTTGCATGATGGATTGGGCTTCATTCAGGACCTTTTGTAGTTTCTTGCGGTCTTGGGCAGAGCAGGAGCTCACACCAAGCTGTGACACAACCAGAAAGAATGCTTTCTATGGTGCATCTGTCTAAGTTGATGAGTGTCGTAGCTGACGTGCCAAATTTCCTGGTGAAGCCGGGGTCAGGCTGAAGTATAACGTTTTCTGTGATGAAATAGTCTGTCGTCAGTCAGTGTGGGCTAACATAGACAAGACAGGAAATTTAAGAAGCATCCATTTAATTGAAAGCTTAAGTTGGTTGAGGTTCCAAACCATCTCCCCCATCTGTCAGTGTTCCTTAAGGTTTAGATTCGAGCCTGCCTTCTCAAAGTGAAACCTGTGAACCCTTCAAATCCACCCCCCCGCTGTAAAACATGATGCAAGTTCATGTACTCAATGAACTGATGTTAAAATAAATGACAAAATGCCGCAGAGGGAAATACCGGGACCATGGTTTTGAGATAAAGAGCCGCAGAACTCAACACCAATCCTGCAGCCATGTCTCACTCCAAGATTCAACTTTCTCTCATGATTATAAGAAACCTTCCAATAAAAAAGCGATCATTAGGGCGAGCGTAGGATTTATTTGTGCCATTAATATCCACTGACACTTCTCTGAGAATGAAGCAACAGAATCAATGTACTGTGCAATGTCTGTGAGAAATCAAACTGTATCCTTGGCTCATTACCTCTGCCTGTTTTTCATAAATATTCCGAGGATTCTGGGTGTAATTAATCCCCAAATTTGGATGCTAAAGAAACTTCTAAGACTTCTGTGATTTTACAATAACACACCAAAGAACAAAGTCAAAGAATAATCAACAAAAGTCAGCACTGGAACAGGCTCTTCGCCCCTCCCAGCCAGTGCTGATCATGATGCCTGGCTTAACAGATGCTCTGACGGAATCCACATCCTTCCATTCCTATCCTATTTATATATTTGTCTAGATGCCCCTTAAATGCTGCTATTGTACCTGCTCCCACCACCTCTCCGTTCCAGACATTCATAGAATCATAGAATCCCTACAGTGCAGAAGTAGGCCATTCGGTCCATCGAGTCTGCACCGTTAACAATCCCACCCCAGGCACTAACCTCATATTTACCCCGCTAATCCCTCTAACCTACACATCCCAGGACACTAAGGGACAATTTAGCACGGCCAATCAACCTAACCCGCACCTCTTTGGACTGTGGGAGGAAACTGGAGCACCCGGAGGAAACCCACGCAGATATGGGGAGAATATACAAACATGACAAAGCGCCACCCTCTGTGTAAAAACCTTGCCTCACGCATCTCCTCTAAACTTTTTCCCACGCGCCTTAAACCTACATCCTCGAGTGCTTGACTTTTCTACCCTAGGAAAGAGCATCTGACTATCCAGTGGATGGGGATCTGCCCGTGGAAGATTCTAGAATTGCAATCCACAGATCGAAACACACAAAAGGCTGGATAATACGGATCTGCTCCACACCCTGCTGACATCTTTTTTAATCACTTCATGAATCTGCCAGTTAATGCACAGCAAGATCACAGATGAGTTGAATCACCAGGCAATCTGTTTTATTTATTTCTTAGTGCCACAAGTAGGCTTACATCAACACTGCAATGAAGTTACCGTGAAAAATCCCCTAAATTTCTTCAGCCAGAGAGTGGTGAATCTATGGAACTCTTTGCCGCAGAAGGCTGTGGAGGCCGGGTCACTGAGTGTCTTTAAGACAGAGATAGATAGGTTCTTGATTAATAAGGGGATCAGGGGTTATGGGGAAAAGGCAGGAAAATGGGGATGATGAAACTATCAGCCATGATTGAATGGCGGAGCAGACTCGATGGGCCGAGTGGCCTAATTCTGCTCCTTTGTCTTATGGTCATATGGTCTTTGAACACTAGGGGGAAATTTAGCATGGCCAATCCATCTAATCTGCACATCTTTGGACACTAAGTGGAGATTTAGCATTGCCAATCCGCTTAACCCGAACATCTTTGGATTGTGGGAGGAAACCGGAGCACCCAGAGGAAACCCTCGCAGACATGGGGAGAATGTGCAAACTCTGCACAATCACCCAAGGCTGCAATTGAACCAGGGTCCCTGGTGCTGTGAGGCAGCAGTGCTAACCACTGTGCCACTGTGAATCTGTACCTTTCCTGACCTAGATTGTTATCCTCTGATCCATGCTTCTCTGCGTTGTGTTTTGCTGCTTTAAGCCCCCGTGGGGTTGTTTTCATTACTCTGGAGTTTTGATGAGTTACCTGCCTGATCTCTAAAGTGGTTTGAAAATCAATGCACCATTTAATTATAAAACAGCTTGAAAACTTTCTCTATCTGATTTACAACTGGCTGGTCTCATTACAAGTCACTATTTACATGATTCTGGTACAGTCAATGGACTATATAATTGGTTATAGAATTGCAAGTGGAGAGACCATTTTTTATACTTTTGTGACATATCCATCAGAGTTCTGGTGTGCAGGAATATTCTAATGCACTAACTTGGCTCAGTCTCACTCAGTGGGTTGCGAGTTTGGTAGCCTCCAGGAATCTAAAGGCTGACTCCCGGCAGCGGAGGACGAGAAAGAGCCCTGACAAAAGATCAAGGCAAAATAGTGCGGATGCTGGAATCTGAAACAAAAACAGAGAATGCTGGAAAATCTCAGCAGGTCTGACAGCCTCTGTGGAGAAAGAATAGAGCCAATGTTTCAGGTTTGGATGACCCTTCGCCAGAGCTGAAGACAAGGAAAATCGGACAAGATTTGTACTGTGCGGGTGAGTGGAGGGTTGAAATGGATTGGAATGTCATAGACAAAAAGACAAGGGGAATGTAAATGGTGACGATAAAGGCTGGGAATGGGGCTAATAGCATCCATTAAGAGATCAGAATGCGTAAATAGTGGAACAAAGGCATGGGGTGGAATTTTACCCTCTTACACGCCACGGAAGTTGTAGTGGGCAGGACATGGAGTCATTGAGGTTTAAGCATGGAAACAGGCCCTTCGGCCCAACTTGTCCATGCTGCCCTTTTTTTTAAACTCGTAAGTTAGCCCCAATTGTCCGCATTTGGTCCGTACCCCTATCTTACACATGTAACTGTCTAAACATTTTTTAAAAGACAAAATTGTACCTGCCTCTACTACTACCTCCAGCAGCTCATTCCAGACACTCACCACCCTCTGTGTGAAATAATTGCCCCTTCTGGACACTTTTGTATCTCTCCCCTCTCACCTTAAACCTATGCATTCTAGTTTTGGAATCCCCTACCTTTGGAAAAAGACATGGACCATGCCAATGTCTGTTGATCTTGGGTGGGATTTTCTGGTCTTGGTGCGGACACAGCCGGATAATCTCACCCGCAGAGTGTCAAAGGACCACTTGAGGACTGTGGCTGTATGGGCCAAGATTGTCAACCTGGAATGGGTCACTGGGAAACTTGTTGAGGATTCTAGAGTCTTGCCTGCCAGCTGGAGAGCTGGAAAAATACTGGTGCTCCTGCCCCTTTCAAGGAAGACCCGCCAACTCATGAGCGAATCAGGCAGTGGCGAGGCCGCCAATGGGACTTCTTGTGGAATCAAGACCCTACCAGGAGTTGGTGGCCAAACAGAGGTTAGCCTCCAATAACCTTTCTTTAAGATAGGTAGAAACAGTGGTTGTAGACATCTTTTAGAAATAAACCACAAGATTCCACAGGTTTGAACAAACAGAAACAAACTTAACTATACAAGATTTGAGGAATAAAATTTACAATTTAAAAAATGGACCTCATATTCTAACATTCAGAGTAAGTGTGAGGTACATGTGAATTAAGAGACAAACTAGGTGAACATGCCACAGCACAGAGTAAATGACAGATGCAACCAAAATAGATACCACGGATTTATCACTAAATCACCTAGACGTTAGCCCCAACTGTGAGCCAACCAATTTCATTAGAACTTTGTATTTCTCACAAGAGTTTCCAATATTCGCCTTGAAGATCTCTCCTTGGCATTTTCTCCAAACATCACTCCCACTTGGATGACTTCGACAATGGTCCACCTCGCAGGGTTTCAATGTCACCTTCTGAGATTCCTTTCCAGATCTGGTGACCTATCAAAACACTCCCAGAGTGTTGTTACTAGGCAGGGACCAATTTAATAAGCATTGGAGTGTCCTGTCCCTTCAACATTACAATCTCCACAGATTGCTAAATTATCACCCAGGGGTACAAAAATATCAGTGGGCTTAATGGCACTACCACAATGGTCACAAACTGGAAAATATTGTTTCTGATCCTGCCGCAAGTTTGCTTTATTCATTTATGGGATGTGGGTGTTGCTTGCTGGCCAATATTTATTGATGTGGAGATGCCGGCGTTGGACTCGGGTAAACACAGTAAGAAGTCTTACAACACCAGGTTAAAGTCCAACAAGTTTATTTGGTAGCAAAAGCCACTAGCTTTTGAAGCACTGCTCCTTCGTCAGGTGAGTGGATTTCAATTCACAAACAGGGCATATAACAGTGTTTATTGCCCACCCATAGTTGTCCACGGTCAGTTAAGAGTCAACCGCGTTGCTGTGGCTCTGGAGTCACATGGAGACCAGTCCAGGTAGGGACGGCAGATTTCCTTCCCTAAAGGGACATTAGTGAACCAGACGGGTTTTTCAGACAATCAACAATGGTTTCACGTCATCAGTAGATTCTCAATTCCAGATAATTTTCATTGAATTCAAATTCCACCATCTGCTGTGGCGGGATTCGAACCCGGGTCCCCAGAACATTAGCAGAGCTTCTGGATTACTAGTCTCGTGAGGATACCACTAGACCATCACCTCCTCTGGAGATTCTGAGTCCACAGTGTAATCTAGCTGTCCTCCAGTGGCTTCCCCAGGTACGGCTGTCTCTTTTTATTATTTATAAAGAATATGCAGGTGGAAGTTCCTATTTGTAAGACTGTGGTGGGATGTTTTGGTGGTGCTCACTCTGCTAGCTGGAATGTTGGGAACTCATACCCAATTCTGTGCTTGCAAGCTCATTAATTATGCAGAGGCATAATTGACCGAATCGCCTGGTGGGTTGGAAGCTGATTCGTCAGCTCTCTGCCATCAGCTGGGCACCACAAATGATACTCGCTCACGATACTCCAGATGTGGTTTGACCAGAACCTTATACAGCCTCAGCAGCACTTTCTGGCTTTTATATTCTATCCCTCTCAAAATGAATCGAACATTGCATTTGCCTCCCTAACTACCAACTCAACCTGCAAGTTAGCCTTAAGACAATCCTGAACTAGGACCCCCAAGTCCCTTTGCACTTCTGATTTCTGAATTCTCTCCCCACTTAGAAAATGGTCTTCACCTCTATTCTTCTGACCAAAGCGTGTGGAGATGCCAGTGTTGGATTGGGGTGGGCGCAGTAAGAAGTCTCGCAACACCAAGTTAAAGCCCAACAGGTTTATTTGGAATCACGAGCTTTCGGAGCACTGCTCCTTCATCAGGTGAGTGGAGAGAACAAAGAACAAAGAAAATTCCAGCACAGGAACAGGCCCTTTGCCCCTCCAAGCCTGCACCGACCATGCTGCCCGACTGAACTAAAACCCCCTACCCTTCCGGGGACCAGATCCCTCTATTCCCATCCTTTTCATGTATTTGTCAAGATGCCCCTTAAAAGTTGCTATCATACCCGCTTCCACTGCCTCCCCTGGCAGCGAGTTCCAGGCACCCACTACTGTCTGTGTAAAAAAAATCTTGCCTCGTTAGAGTTTAGAAGAATGAGGGGAGATCTCATTGAGATGTATAAGATGATGAATGGGAAGGATAGGATAGAGGTGGAGAGACTCTTCCCGCTCAGAAAGGACAGTAGGACTAGAGGGCACAGCCTCAAGATAAAGGGGGTGCGGTTTAGAACGGAGTTGAGGAGGAACTTCTTCACTCAAAGGGTGGTGAATCTCTGGAATTCTCTGCCCGTTGAAGTGGTGGAGGCTGCCTCGCTAAATATTTTTAAGACGTGGGTTGATGGGTTTTTGATAAGCGAGGGGATTGAGGGTAATGGGGAGAGGGCGGGAATGTGTAACTGAGACACGACAGATCAGCCATGATCTTATTGAATGGCGGGGCAGGCTCGAAGGGCCAGATGGCCTACTCCTGCTCCTATTTCTTATGTCCTTATTATGTTCTTATGTACATCCCCTTTAAACCTTGCCCCTCGCACCTTAAACCTGTGCCCCCCCTAGTAACTGACTCCTTCATCCTGGGAAAAAGCTTCTGACTAAACACTCTGTCCATGCCTCTCATAATCTTGTAGACTTCTATCAGGTCATCCCTCAACCTCTGTCGCTCAAGTGAGAACAAACCAAGTTTCTCCAACCTCTCCTCAGAGCTAATGCCCTCCATACCAGGCAACATCCTGGTAGATCTTTTCTATATCCTCTCCAAAGCCTCCACATCCTTCTGATAGTGCGGCGACCAGAATTGAACACTATATTCCAAGTGCGGCCTAGCTAAGAGAGGTAAGTTTCACAAACATGGCATATTTGGACAAAGACACAATTGCAAGCTAATGGTTGAAATGTGAGTCTTTACAAGTAATCAAGTCTTTACTGGTACAAACAATGTGAGTGGAGAGGGGGATAATGAAGGTTAAAGAGATGTGAATTGCCTCAAGCCAGGACAGTTAGTAGGATTTTGCAAGCCCAGGCCAAATGGTGGAGGTTACATGTAGTGTGACATGAACCCCCAAGGTTGAGGCCGTACTCACTTGTGTGGAACTTGGCTATCAGTTTGTGCCTGGCGATTCTGCGTTGCGTGTCGTGAAGGCCGCCTCGGAGAACGCTTACCTGAAGATCGGAGACTGGATGCCCGTGACTGCTGAAGTGTTCCCCGACTGGAAGGGAACACTCCTGCCAAAGTGCTCAGGTTCCCGTCTCAAGGTGCTGAGAGGTGAGACTCGAAACTGTGCGTGTCGTGCCCTTGAGGCAGGCATGCTCCTCCGCCCCCCCCACTGCTCCAAGCTGACACTTGATGTCATGACATACAATATCTCTTCCTTCACAAACGATCAGTAATTGTGTGTTGCTGTGAAGGATTTTAGAAAAAAGAGAAAATGATTCATGTAACAACATTAAAAAAAGAACAAATCTTCCCAGATGCTTCGAGTTTGTTTTATCTCTTTGAAGGAAGTCCTTTCATCTTCTGCCCTTTGATTTAGCTGTTTTTTTTCGATCAGATACTTACGTCAATCTTTTCAAACAGATTTTTAATTTCTTTCTGTGGCTTCCTAACAAGAGGAATATTTTTTCCAATCAGACTAGAATGCCAAAAAAAAATTATCGCTACTTCAAGAGAGACCGTTGAAACTTCTGCCTTCCTACTGTCTCACAGCCAGTCTTCCCTCTGGTTTAGTGACATTTCTGTAGTTTCTGCTCCTCCAAGCTTGCCTCTCTTGTTCTCTCGACACATCATCCTCCTGTCTGCCATCATCTCCTCTGCACCCACTCCAGTGCCAGTATATCCTTCCTCAAGTTAGGAGACTAAAACTGTGCACAGTAAACAGTAACAGTACACTGGGAAGACAGTGTGTGCACTGTTACTGTTAACTGTGCACAGATTTGGTTTCCTAACTTGAGGAAGGATAAATTGGCACTGGAGGGGTGCAGAGGAGATTCACTAGGTTGATTCTGGAGTTGAGAGGGTTGGCTTGTGAGGAGAGACTGAGTAGACTGGGGCTATACTCATTGGAATTCAGAAAAATGAGGGGGGATCTTATAGAAACATATCAGATTATGAAGGGAATGGATAAGATAGAAGCAGGGAAGTTGTTTCCACTGGCGGGTGAAACTAGAACTAGGGGGCATGGCCTCAAAATAAGGAGGAGCAGATTTAGGACTGAGTTGAGGAGGAACTTCTTCCCACAAAGGATTGTGAATCTGTGGAATTCCCTGCCCAGTGAAGCAGTCGAGGCTCCCTCATTGAATGTTTTTTAAGGCAAGGATAGATTGAACAGTAAAAGGATTAAGCGTTATGGTGAGCGGGCGGGTAAGTGGAGCTGAGTCCATGTAAAGATCAACCATGATCTTATTGAATGGTGGAGCAGGCTCGGGGGGCCGGGTGGCCGACTCCTGCTCCGAATTCTTATGTACTTTAAGACCTCCTGAACACAGGCCATTCAGGCGGTGGCGAGGCTACCAAAAGCTGCCAGCCAATCAAGGGCTGGCAACTCTTATACTCAGCAGCGCCACTGTGTGCTTGTGGCTGCCAGAGGGAAAGGTAACAGTGAATCACCAGGCCACAGACAGGTAATTGGGACTGGCATGGTTTTCGCAGGGTGGGAGGTTGCAGGAAGAAGGGTGCAGGGGTGTTGGCAGCAATGGGCAGTGAGGTGGTTCCCCGCCCCCACCTTCTCCCACCGTCCAGAATCTATTCAGTGTCGTTGGTTGAGGGATCTTCTCTCCTTCTCCTGGAGGTGACAATCTGACCTCGTGGTTTATCTCACAAATGGTGAAAGGCTTCCTACGACTGGGTTAACACTAGCACTGCATTGATGATGGTGTAAAGTGTTCATTAATTGGCAACGTAAGGGCCTCAGATAGAGTGGACGTGGAGAGGATGTTTCCACTAGTAGGAAAAACTCGAACCAGAGGGCACAACCTCCGGCTAAAGGGACGATCCTTTAAAACAGAGATGAGGAGGAATTTCTTCAGCCAGAGAGTGGGGAATCTGTGGAACTCTTTGCCGCAGAAGGCTGTGGAGGCCAGGTCATTGAGTGTCTTTAAGACAGAGATAGATAAGTTCTTGATTAATAAGGGGATCGGGGTTATGGGGAAAAGGCAGGAGAATGGGGATGAGAAAAATATCAGCCATGATTGAATGGGGGAGCAGACTTGATGGGCCAAGTGGCCTAATTCTGCTCCTATGTCTTATGGCCTTGTGGGAAGGGTGACTATGGGCTTCCTTGCCCAGAACTTAATTCGGGCGGAGGTGAGAAGGTAGTGGGGATCTGGTATGTCACTATGCTGCCTGCCACAATCCTGTCTGCCCCCATCCCAAATAAATACAAACCCTTCCCCACCGGTGAACACAGAAGGACAGCACGGTGGTACAGTGCTGCCTCACAGCACCAGGGACCTGGGTTCGATTCTAGCCTTGGATGATGTGGAGTTTGCAAATTGTCCCCGTGTCTGCGTGGGTTTCCTCCGGGTGCTCCGGTTTTCTCTCACAGTCCAAGGGTGTGTAGGTTAGGTGGATTGGCCATGATAAATTTCAGGTTATATTGGGATAAATGCATTGGGTTATGGAAAAGGGCCTGATGGGATGCCCCGTCAGAGAGTCGGTGCAGACTCAATGGGCTGAATGGCCTCCTCCTGCACTACAGGGATTCTATAACTCTGCCCAGACTTTCTGCTCAGTGACCTTTCACCAGAGTGGAAAATGTTGGAGGCAAAGAGGTGGGAAAGAAACACAGACATCTTCCCTTTCGCTCTGTCCTCTCCTTCCTCCTTTCCTTGCCTCTGCACTTCCCAAACCACTAACCCCACGGCAAGATTGGGATTTATTCTGTCTCTCGTGTACCAGGACGGCTTCCAGGTAAGTCAAGCAAGTGAGTCCAGGGTATAACTATCACTCTGTACATTATCTCTTGACAAATACACGAATAGGATATGGTCCCCAGAAGGGTAAGGGGTTTTAGTTCATAGTTCACGCAGATAAATGTGTAGTCGTCCATTTTGGCAGAACCAACGGGATGAACGAGTACACTATCAAGGGCAGAAGTCTGAGTAGTGTTGAAGAGCAGAAGGATCTTGGGGTCCGGGTCCACAGGACTCTTAAATCGGCCTCGCAGGTGGAGGAGGTGGTCAAGAAGGCGTATGGTGTACTGGCCTTCATTCATCGAGGGATTGAGTTTAGGAGTCGGGAGGTAATGCTGCAACTTTATAAGACCCTTGTCAGGCCTCATTTAGAGTATTGTGCGCAGTTCTGGTCGCCTCACTATAGGAAAGATGTAGAAGCTATTGAGAGGGTACAGAGAAGATTTACAAGGATGTTGCCTGGACTGGGAGGCATGCCTTATGAAGTTAGGTTGAGGGAGCTGGGACTCTTTTCCCTGGAGAGACGAAGGTTGAGAGGCGACCTGATAGAAGTTTACAAAATGTTGAGAGGAATAGATAGGGTGGACTCTCAGAGGCTATTTCCCCGGGTTGAAATGGTTGCTACGAGAGGACACAGATTTAAGGTGCGGGGAGGGAGGTTCAGAAGTGATGTTAGGGGTAAGTTTTTCACTCAGAGGGTGGTGAGTGAATGGAATCGGCTGCCGTCAGTGGTGGTGGAGGCGAACTCGCTGGGGTCTTTTAAAAGACTTCTGGATGAGTATATGGGGTTTAATGAGATTGAGGGTTATAGATAGGTCTGTAGGTTGGTAGGTGTTGATGTGATCGGCACAACTCGTGGGCCGAAGGGCCTGTTTGTGCTGTAGTGTTCTATGTTCTATGTTCTATGTTCTATTTGGGCAGCGAGGTCAGAGCAGGATTGGAGGGGCCGAAGGGCCTGATTCTGTGCTGTTATTTTCTTTGTTCATGTGCTGTCTGTGGAATGAAGTTCGGAAGGATTCACATCTGGCTCCTGTTCCAACCAAAGTGCCTTCACTGATGCCTGCAGAAAGGTTACATATCTGTCTGAGGTCACAAGGTGGCAGTATTGTTACACTGCTGGCTGTGGTCAGATATTAATCAGTCCCAGGAACATTCCTTACCAAAGGGTATGGAGATCACTTACTTTCAGGAGCAAGTGTCACCATTCAGTTCCAAAGAGTTTCCAAAAACAGACGGTAAGTTTTGCAATGTTTCCCCGATCTTCATTCCCTTCCACGCTTAAAACCCCACCTCGCAGCACCAGGGACCCGGGCTCAATTCAAGCCTCGGGTACTGTCTGTATGGAGTTTGCACATTCTCCCCATGTCTGCATGGGTTTCCTCCGGGTGTTCCAGTTTCCTCCCACGTTCCAAAGATGTGTAGGTTACGGTGGATTGGCCATGCTAAATTGCCCCTTAGTGTCCAAAGATGTGCAGGTTAGGTGGATTGGCTATGCTAAATTGCCCCTTAGTGTCCAGAGATGTGCAGGTTAGGTGGATTGACCATGATAAGTTGCTCCTTAATGTCAGGGGGACTAGCTAGGGTAAGTAAATGAGTTGTGGCGATAGGGCCTGGATGGGATTGGAGGTGGTGCAAGCTCAATGGGCCAAATGGCCTCCTTCCTGAGATGAGGAAGATCTTCTTCACTCAGAGAGTTGTGAACCTGTGGAATTCTCTACCACGGAAAGCTGTTGGGGCCAGTTTGTTTGAGATGTTCCAGAAGGAGCTGGACACAGCCCTTGTGGCTAAAAGGATCAAGGTGGGAAAGCTGGAGTTGGACACTGAAAGAGCGTGACCAACCACAATCATATTGAATGGTGGTGCAGGCTCGAAGGGCCAAATGGCCTACTCCTGCCCCCATCCTCTTAGTTTCTGCACTGCAGTGATTCTATGGATCTGTGAATCCTTAACCAATCTCACCTTCACTGCTACTTTATTCAACCTCAGTCACGTTCCTGCTCCATTTTTTCACTCGGTAATAATCTCTAAAGCGACACAGGGTTTGCCCCTGGAGTTACCTCTCGGAGGTGGAGCTCTGAGTCCAGCAACAGGAAATGGTTAGAATTGTCTCTTGCTCCGATTCCCATGGCGGGCGGGAGAATGGTAAAATTCCGGCCAATGTCTTTATTTGTTGATAGACGTTAAAACACTCACCCAACGAATGGGCAAACCCTGAAAGCTTGTGGGTTTACTATCAAATAAACTGATTGGACTTTAACCTGGTGTTGTGAGACTTCTTACAGAGGTTAAAACACACAGGCTTGGACAACATGGTGCCAGATGTGGGTCAGAGGATAGTGTTGTCAGTTCTGAGGTAGAGTATCTACAGGCTCAATTCCATTCTACAGGTTTGAGAGTATAATGTGACATTTCAATACAGTTCTGACAGCATTGTTGGAAAATTTCATTTTTAATTTTTCACTTCATTTGATTTATTATTGTCATGTGTATTAACATGCAATGAAAAGTATTGTTTCTTGCGCACTATACAGACAAAACATGGAGAAGGAAAGGAGAGAGCACATAATGTAGTGTTACAGTCATAGCTAGGGTGTGGAGAGAGATCAACTTATTGCAAGGTAGGTTCATTCAAAAGTCTGACAGCAGCAGGGAAGAAGCTGTTCTTGAGTCAGTCCGTATGTGATATGGGTATGTACCTTTTTCCCAGTGGAAGAAGGTGGAAGAGAGAATGTCCAGCTATGTGGAATCCTTGATTATGCCGGCTGCTTTACTGAGGGAGCGGGAAGTGTAGACAGAGTCAACGGGTGGGAGGCTGGTTTGCGTGATGGATTGGGCTACATTCACGACCTTTTGTAGTTCCTTGTGGTTTTGGGCAGAGAAGGAGCCCATACCAAGCTGTGATACAACCAGAAAGAGTGTTTTCTCTGGGTCATCTGTAAAAGTTGGTGAGAGTCGTAGCTGACATGTCAAATTTCCTTAGTCTTCTGAGAAAGTAGAGGTGTTGGTGGGGCTTTCTTAACTATAGTGTCAGCAATGGGGGAGAAGTCACGCTTTTGACAAGACACTAAAGCTGTTTGTCATTGGATAAGATGCTATAGCTTTGCAGAAGAGAAGGTCAATTTTCCCAGTGGCCTGGCTAGCATTGAACCCTCAACTGACATCACTAAAGCAGACCGTGTACAGCTTCCGTCTCTGTATTTGAAAAAAATAGACATAATTGTGTTAGAAGCAGTTTTGGAGTGTGGGAGGAAACCGGAGCACCTGTAGGAAACCCACACAGACATGGGGAGAACATGCAAATTCTGCACAGTGACCCAAGGTTGGAATTGAACCTGGGTCCCTGGCACTGTGAGGCAGCAGTGCAAACCACTGCACCACCTCACTGAGGTGAGGAGAAATTTCTTCACCCAGAGGGTGGTGATTATGTAGAATTCACTCCCACAGAAAGTAGTTGAGGCCAAAACATTGTGCGATTTTAAGAAGAAATTAGATATAGCTCTTGGGGCTAAAGGGATCGAGAGATTTGGAGGGAAAGGGGGGATCAGAATATTGAATTTGATGCAGGGAGGATGTAGAGAGGATGTTTCCAGTAGTTGGAAAAATTAGAACCAGAGGGCACAACCTCAGGCTAAAGGGACGGTCCTTTGAAACAGAGATGAGGAGGAATTTCTTCAGCCAGAGAGTGGGGAATCTGTGGATCTCTTTGCCACAGAAGGCTGTGGAGGCCGGGTCACTGAGTGTCTTTAAGACAGAGATAGATAGGTTTCTGATTAATAAAGGGATCAGGGGTTATGGGGAAAAGGCAGGAGAATGGGGATGAGAAAAATACCAGCCATGATTGAATGGGGGAACAGACTTGATGGGCCGAGTGGCCTAATTCTGCTCCTATGTCTTATGATCAACTATGATCAAAATGAATGGCGGAGCAGGCTCAAAGGACCTACTCCTTCTTCTATGTTTCCTCATTGCCTTTTGTGGCACTTTGCAGCCACACTTCCTTCACTCCGCAGCTCAAGGACCTCACTGGCTGTCCTGAGGATGTGAAAGTCGGTATAAATGCAAGTAGTTTCTAAGCTAAGAAAATGAGGTTGTCCACGTTTAAGTGGTGATATTCACTGACGCAGTTCATGCTTGATATCTGAAAATCTGTTCTGAGACAGAAGAACAAAGTCACTTCTGATCATTTCCAGGCCACTGCATTCTTGCGTGAGCTGATAAAGTTATTTACAAATAAACCATTCCTCGAGCAACTTCACCAAGGAATCTGATTAAAGCCTTTTCTTCTTTAGGGGAAGCTTGTTCTTTGCCCGCTGCACATGTCTCATGGCATAAACCTAAATCCGGAAGAATTTGTTGTGTTTAAAATAGGCAACGAGTGGATTAAGCAGTGTTCACTGTCAAAACCACACAGGGCCGTCTGGCTATAGGGGTGATTTTAACCCAACTCGTTGGGCAGGCAACCCACAGGAATGGGCGGAATACAAAATTTACTTCCTGCCTAATATTGGGCCTCAACTGACCTCCACTGACCATCTTTCACATCCTTCTGTCCATCATGAGCTCCAAAGTGGAGATGTTCGCTGATGATTGCACAATGTTCAGCACCACTGGGGGGCTTGGGGAGGGGGGAATTCTCCTGTCCTGCAGGCAGAGGGTGGACCATAAAAAAGGATCGCCTCGACAAAAGGATTCGAAACGTCAGCTCTTTTCCCTCCTTACAGATGCTGCCAGACCCGCTGAGATTTTCCAGGGTTTCCTCTTTTGGCACACAAATATCCGTTGGCCTCAGATGGGATTTTCCGGTTTTGGGGCCAGGACGGCTGGAAAATCCCACCCTGCAGCAGTCCCTGACCAGACACAGAAAGTCCTGAACAATGAGGACGAGCGAGGCCAGAAAATCCCGCCCTCAGTGTCCATGTTATACTTTCTGAATTCTTTTAAAATTCATTTGTGGGACATGGGCGTCGCTGGCTGGGCCAGCATTTATTGCCCATCCTTAGTTGGCTCAGGCTAGTTAAGAGTCAACCACATTGCTGTGGCTCTGGGGTCACAGGTAGGCCAGGCCGGGTAAGGACGGCAGATTTCCTTCCCTAAAGGACATTAGTGACCCAGATGGGTTTTTCCAACAATTGACAATGGTTTCATGGTCATCAGTAGAGTAGATTCCAGATATTTTGATTTGATTTGATTTATTATTGTCACATGTATTAACATACAGTGAAAAGTACTGTTTGTTGCGCACTGTACAGACAAAGCATACCGTTCATAGAGAAGGAAACGAGAGAGTGCAGAATGCAATGTTACAGTCATAGCTAGGGTGTAGAGAAAGATCAACTTAATGCGAGGTAGGACCATTCAAAAGTCTGACAGCAGCAGGGAAGAAGCTGCTCTTGAGTCGGTTGGTACGTGACCTCAGACTTTTGTATCATTTTCCCAGCGGAAGAAATATTTTTTATTAGATTCACCTTCCTCCATCTGTCGTGGTGGGATTCGAAGCCGGGTCCCCCAGAACGTTAGCTGGGTTTCTGGATTAATAATCTAGCGATAATTCCACGGCCTTTCCGATGAGAGGCAAACTTTGAGCTTGCACGGGGACAGTGCACGGCAGTGACTGTTGGGGCAGTGGATGTACTGTCTCTCTCTCTCTGTCTGTCTTGCCTCATCAGTACTTTGGCTTGTGTGATGTGAATGATCATCAAACTGCCAAGAGCAGAGCTGTCAGAATTTCTAATCACATCCAGGCCCAAGGGCTCCTTTCATTCTCATGCATAATTTGGATGGAATTTTTTTGCATTCAGAAGCTGGTAGCAACACAGACACATTTATTCCAGTCCCTCTCACTGCCTCACTAATAGATCGTGTATCTTCACATTATACGCTGTCAGCACAAACATGTACCTTCTTAAAAGGATAGTTTATTAGGAATGACGAGATTGTTTGGGGGCTTGTCAAAATCTCAAGATCTTACAGCTGTGTGTAAGATACTTAACAAGCTGGAGAAAATAAACTGTGGGCAATAGTGTTCTATCCAGAGTTAAAGGATGCGATTGGAGCCAATGTTTCATAGAGTACAATCCCTATGGCGCAGAAGGAGGCCATTTGGCCCATTAAGGCTGTACCAACCCCAATCCCACCCAGGCACCGTAACCCCACATGTTTACCCTACTAATCTCCCTGATAGTAGGGTTAATTTAGCACGGCCAATCAACCTAATCTGCACATCTTTGGAGTGTGGGAGGAAACCAGAGCACCCAGAAGAAACCCATGCAGACACAGGAAGAATGTGCAAACTCCACACAGGTCGAAATTGGACCCAGGTCCCTGGTGCTGTGAGGCAGCAATGCTAACCATTCTGCCACCCACACATGTAAACATGTTTCAAAGCTTTATTTACAGAGATACACATTACAAGAGTGCGCCTTCAACCCAACCATCCACATGTTCAGTTCGTGCCTATGGGTGGCATTTTATGGCCTTGCTGGCACAGTGGTTAGCACTGCTGCCTCACAGCGCCAGGGTCCTGGGTTCGATTCCTGGCTCGGGTTGCTGTCTGTGTGGAGCTTGCACATTCTCCCCGTGTCTGCGTGGGCTTAGCTTCGGGTGCTCCAGTTTTCTCCCACACTCCAAAGATGTGTGGGTTAGGTGGATTGGCCATGCTAACTGCTCCCTTAGTGTCAGGGGGACTAGCTACGGTAAATGAGGTTATAGGGACAGAGCCTGAGTGGGACTGTGGTCAGTGCAGGCTCAATGGGCTGAATGGCCTCCTTCTGCACTGTAGGGATTCTAAGATTCTTCTTCAAAACTGTAAGATCCTGCCCGAGGTCAATGGACCTCTCCACTGTCCACCCTTCGCCTGTTCCATGGCAGGCGCACAGTAAAATTCCGGCATATTCCTTGGAGTTCAAGTGAATCTTCAGTTAATGCCCAGCACCTGCAGCAATTAAACACAACTAATCTATACTTAGTAAATGCATTCAGATATTGTGGCTGGTACAGGCTCGATGGGCCGAATGGCCTCTAACTGCACTGTAGGGATTCTATGATGATAAAAGCAGATTACTGCAGAGGCTGGAATCCAAAACCAAAACAGAAAATGCTGGAAAATCTCAGCAGGTCTGACAGCATCTGTGGAGAGAGAATAGAGCCAACGTTTCGAATCTGGATGACCCTTTGTCAGAGCCTCATCAGAGTCTTCCAGACTCTGAACATTAGCTCTGTCCTCTCTCCACTGAAGCTGCTGTCAGGTAGATTATTATTTTTCCCCATCTTGGCCTTGGGGTTTTCTCTCTGTTTTGTTGCCCTGAGTGTATGTGGCTGTGGGAAAGGGGTGTGACGAGTCTCGATGATATACTTTGGGCAAGAGTTTCCACCCCCCACCCCGCCACCACCCTTCACCAACGCCCCCCCCCCAACTCTGCCCACCCATGGCATGTCTTCCAGCAGTGGAGGCATCTTGCTATTGGCTGGCTGGGGTTTTCCAGTCCCGCCAACATCTATGACATTTTGAGTGGTTTGGGGGAACCCGCCATTGGAGCTCGCAAATTGGCGGGACTGGAAAATTCCGCTGGCAGGAAAGGCTGGAAAATCCTGCCCTTTGTTGTACAAGGCCCTCACGAATGTCTCGGGACAGCTGATTGCTTGAATGGCGATGTGTAGAGACATCGATGGTGAAAGCTGTGTTTACTTCTTCAGAATAAACCTGAGTACGAATGCTCCAAGTAAATACTCCTTTAGTTGAATAAGCATTTTATGGAAAGCAAAATAAGGATTATTTAAGAGAGATAGAGAGAGAAGGAGAGAGGGGGACAGAGAGCACAACCAAAAGCCAGTGCTGGATTGAACAATTCAACCATAGTCTGGATCGAACCAACTAAACATTGACCTGTGTCCACAATATAATTGAATGCTTAGTTATTACGATGAAGGGTACAAACAGTCTCCAGCTGAATCAACTTGCAACTGTGGCCCTGAACGCTTCTATTTACATTATTCTGGTGACTTCGTTCAGGCAAATGAGATTAGCCTGCTGGGGTATGAACTCCCTGATTGAGTCTGGACTACAGCTAAACTAGTCTGAAAACTCCCAATCTCGTCTGATCTCGGAAGCTAAGCAGCGCCAGAGGTGATGGTATCTCGGAACTCTCACTGGATTAATGTAATGTTCTGAGCGAGTAATGTTCCGGAGACCTGTGTTCAAACCTTGTCACGGCTGATAGCGCAACAATAGATGTCCCTGATTGAGTTCCAATCTGCCCCTGGGCCTGGCAAACCGTGCCATCTACAGGCCCAGGCAGCGGGCAATTGAGGGGGTTGTCCAACCCAACTGTCTGCCTCCCTGGTGTCCCTGGAAAGGGAGTACGCGGTGTCCAAACGCACAGTTGGTGCCTTCCGTGCCCGCTGAGCACTGCAGAGAATGGTGTGTATTATTGAACCCCTTGATCACATTTTAATTTGATGTTTTAAGTTTCCTTTCTGTTTTGTCTTTTGTTTTGGGTGGTTCCCCCTCCTTTTAGGGAGCTGCCCCTTTTGAGTTGTCCCTGAGTTAATTTGACTTTGTCTATTTGCTTGGAAGCTAAAAGATGCCCCCTGACTGAATCCTAATTAAGGGCCCAATCAGGGAGCCTATTTAAAGCAGGTGTGTCAGTCTCTCTGCCTGCTGAAGCAGAGAGCACTCTGATGGGTAGTATGTTTTGTAAATAAAGGAACTTTCGGTGAAGGGACATTCACCTCTGTGGATTTATTACACTTATGAACAAGTTTCTGTTTAGTTCACATCGTACTTTCAGAGAATGCAGCTGAATGCCTAGGCTGGACCCAGAATTCCAAGCTGAAGCAGCCAAATTAGCTTGAAGCAGAGCACAGTTAGTTACATTAGGCAGAAATACCTTCAACTGAAGCTTTTTAACTGGGCAAACCATGCAAAGGATCTAAGAACTAACATGGCGGCAAGCAGAAACAGAGAGGCGATTACTCTGCAGACATTTTAAATCCTCGCCCACCGCATTTTCTGATTGGTTACTGAGCGACAGGCGTGGATTAAATCCTGAAATTCAATTCCTGATATGGATAAGTCAAATCGCTGGCCACCACTGCCAGTAATCATTCAGCCATGATCTTTCCATCTCCAGCTGAAAGATTTACTTCACCGCTATTACGCTCAGCCCTGTTTATGATCAATTTCACATTAATTTGGACAGATACCAAGTAAACGTAAAGGCGGACTGAATCATTTTGTCAGATAAAGGTGAAGCAGCCTGCGCGAAATCGATTTCAGTGGAGCCAAGGGGATTCTGATGATGCCCATTCAATAAATTAAACTCTTACCGTCTTTCAGAGCTCAGAAAGTGCAAAGCTCAGAAACAAATTTCCTACGCTTCCGAATACTGTGCTTCTCCGCAAAGCTCCAGGAGGAGGTGCCCATATATTGGGTGGCTGCTGCCTCACGGTGTCAGAGAGCCGGAGTTCGATCCTGACCTCAGGTCACTGTCTGTATGGAGTCTACATGTTCTCCCCATGTCTGCGAGGGTTTCCTCTGAGTACTCCGGTCTCTTCCCACAGTCCAAAGATGTGTGGATTAGGTGGATTTTATTTTTATAGAATGCCTCTATGAGCAGAAGGAGGCCATTCAGCCCATTGCCTCTGTAGCGACTCTTTGATGGAACATCTTACCCAAGCTCTATCCCCTGCAACAACACGTATTTACCTTGCTCATCCCCCTAACTTGCGCACCTTTGGACACTAAGGGGCAATTTAGCGTGGCCAGTTCACCTAACCTACACATCTTTGGATACTAAAGGACAATTTAGCATACCCAATCCACCTAACCTACACATCTTTGGACACTAAGGGGCAATTTAGCACGGCCAATTCACCTAACCTACACATCTTTGGACATTAAGAGGCAATTTAGCGTAGCCAATTCCCCTAACCTACACATCTTTGGACACTAAGGGGCAATTTAATATGGGCAATCCACCTGACTATCTTTGGAGTGTGGGAGGAAACCGGAGCACCCAGAGGAAACCCAGGCAGACATGGGGAGAATGTTGAAACTCCACACAGACAGTGACCCAAGGTTGGAAATGGCCATGCTTAATTACCCCTTAGTATCCATGATACATAGTTAGTTGGACTGGCCATGCTAAATGCCCTTTAGTGTCCAAAGATGTGCAGGTTAGGTGGATCGGCCATGCTAAATTGCCCTTATGCGTCCATGATACATAGGTTAGGTGGATTGGCACGATTAGTGTGCGGAGTTGCGGGGTTAGGGTGTGTGATTGGGCTTGGGTAGGGTGCTGTGTCAAAGGATCGGTGCAGACCCGGTGGGCCGAATGGCCTCTCCTTCACTGTAGGAATTCTACGAGTCTGTGATCATCCCACCGCCTGTGACTCAGTGTTAACAGCGATTGTCTGTACGTGCTGTAAAGCAGAAATCACAACAGCTTGGTTCAGTGGGAAGCAGCTGAAAGGTTAAAGAGCGCATCCTAGCTCACAATAACTCACGCAGGCAAACAATATCCCCCACTCACCCCCCCCATTACCCCCCCCTCCACCTCCCCCGCCCGTTCAGAGGTATTCCAGCAAGACAATGTCTCCGTGTTTAACATTCACAACATTTTCCAGCGAGTTGGTGTGTCTGAGAGTCAGGCTCCTGCTAAATGAGTTTGGAAAGCAAGACCAATTTGTTCCGAAAGGTCACCCTTATTGTACGGGGAATTACACGGCACCCACGTCTCATCCTGAGGGCCCATTTTAAATTAAAAATGGGCCAGATTTATTAATGCAATAAGCGTGCCATTTATTGGGCATGGAAACATGAAGAGATTGGACAGTGACCTGGGGTGGGGGGGGCGGTGGTGATAGATATAATTAACATCTTGTTACAGAAGGTTGCTGCCAAATTGGATGTGATGGAACCCACATCGACACAAATCAGCGCCCTGTGGCATCTCAGAGTCACATTGCTAATTACAGAGTCGTAGAATGCCTGCAGTGCAGAAGGAGGCTATTTGGCCCATTGGGTCTGCACTGACAGTCCCACCCAGGCCCTATCCCTATCAGCCCAATCATTTACCCTAGCCAGTCTCCCTGACACTAAGGGGAAATTTAACTTGGCCAATTCACATAACCTACATTGTCTGGACTGTGGGAGGAAACTGAAGCACCTGGAGGAAACCCACACAGACATGGGGAGAACATGCAAACTGCACACAGATAGTGTCCCAAGCCAGGAATTGAACCCGGATCCCTGGCACTGTGAGGCAGCAGTGCCAGTTGTGGTGGTACATGTGGGTGCCAGCGACGTAGGCAAAGTGCGGACTGAGGATCTGGGGAGGGAGTATGAGAAGCTGGGAATGGAATTAAAAAGTAGAACCGACAAGGTGGTCTTCTCTGGGCTACTGCCTGAACCGAGTGCAGACGGGCGTAGGGTTGACAGGATAAAGGAAGTGAATGGGTGGCTCAGAGATTGGTGTGGGAGGAATGGGTTCGAATTTATGGGGCATTGGCACCAGTATTGGGGTAGGTGGGACTTGTTCGGGCGGGATGGGGTTGGTCTGAATCGTGCTGGGACCAGAGTGCTGGCGAATCGAGTAAAGAGGACTGTAGACAGGGCTTTAAACTAATTAGGGGGGGGGAGGGTGCGAGGGTAGGTGATGTTAGGAGGTCTACAGTTAAGGATAGGGTACAGGTAAGGGAAGAGGCTGAGGATGTCCCAAGTGGTGGCGTTACGGCAAATAGGGTCCAGAAGAAGGCTGGGATGAAAGCGCTTTATCTGAATGCACGAAGCATTCGGAATAAAGTGGATGAGCTGGTGGCGCAGATCGACACAAATGGATACGATCTGGTGGCCATTACAGAGACGTGGCTGCAAGGTGACAGGGACTGGGAGATGAATGTACAGGGCTATCAAGTGTTTAGGAAGGATAGGCAGGAGGAAAGAGGGGGTGGCGTAGCTCTGCTGATTAAGGACAGCATCAAGGTGGTAGCAAGGGATGATATCGGAGCCAAAGAGCAGAAAGTGGAATTGTTGTGGGTGGAGATTAGGAACAGCAAAGGGAGGAAGACGCTGGTGGGTGTCGTCTATAGGCCCCCGAATAATGATCTGGAGGTGGGGCGGGCTGTTAACGCGCAAATAAGTGCGGCATGCAGGAATGGGACGGCAGTAGTTATGGGGGATTTCAATCTGCATATTGATTGGTCGACCCATGTTGGACGAGGTGGGCTCGAGGAGGAGTTCTTGGAATGCTGCCGGGATAGTTTCCTGGAACAGTGTGTGTTGGAGCCGACGAGGGAGCGAGCTATCTTGGATCTGGTGCTATGTAATGAGGCGGGTAGAATTAGGGACCTTGAGGTGAAGGATCCTCTTGGAGAGAGTGATCATTGTATGGTGGAGTTTCTGTTGCAGATGGAGGAGGAGAAAGTGGGTTCCCGGACACGTGTCCTTTGTTTGAATAGAGGGGAGTATGGTAGGATGAGAGAAGAATTGGCGAATGTGGACTGGGGGAGCGCGTTGGAAGGTAGGTCTGCTGAGGAGCAGTGGAGGATCTTTAAGGAGATCTTTCTTGGTGCTCAGCAGAAATTTATTCCGATGGTTAAAAAGGACAGTAGGAAGAGAGGTAATAAGCCGTGGATAACGAAGGAGGTGAAGGAAAGTGTTAAATTAAAAGCGGAGGAATTTAGAGTAGCTAAGAGTAGTGGGCGAGAAGAGGATTGGGAGAGGTTTAAATGTCAACAAAGATTGACAAAAAAGTTGATAAAGGAGGGTAGGAGAAGCTATGAAGCTGGGCTAGCGCTTAATATAAAAAAGGATAGCAAGAGTTTTTATAAATATATAAAAAGGAAGAGGCTGGCTAGGGTGAACGTTGGTCCCTTAGCGGATGAGAAAGGGGACCTAGTGGTAGGGGATGGGGATATGGCGAAGGTCTTGAATAACTTTTTTGTTTCTGTCTTCACGGAGGAGGACGTGAATAATTTGCCGGGTGTTAGCGATGGAAAGGTGGTAGGACTGGAGGGTCTTAATGACATTACTGTTACTAGAGAGGTGGTGCGCAACAGACTGGAGGGGCTGATTGTGGACAAGTCCCCAGGACCGGATGGAATGCATCCGAGGGTTCTGAAAGAAATGGCGGAGGTGATAGTGGATGCCTTGGTGGTTATTTTCCAGACGTCGCTGGATTCCGGGGAAGTGCCAGAGGATTGGAAAACGGCTAATGTTACGCCGTTGTTTAAGAAGGGTGCCAGGCAAAAGGCGGGGAATTACAGGCCGGTTAGTTTAACGTCTGTGGTAGGTAAAATGTTAGAATCCGTCATTAAGGAGGAAATTGCGAGGCATCTTGAAGGGAATTGCTTGATAGGGCAGACGCAACACGGTTTCATTAAAGGGAAGTCGTGTCTGACAAATTTACTGGAGTTCTATGAGGATGTGTCTAGGGCGGTGGATAGAGGAGAGCCGGTGGATGTGGTCTTTCTGGATTTTCAGAAGGCGTTTGATAAGGTACCTCACAAGAGGTTACTGCAGAAGGTCAGAGGACATGGAGTTGGGGGTAGGGTGTTAGCGTGGATAGAGGATTGGTTGTCAAATAGGAGGCAGAGAGTGGGGGTCAATGGGTGCTATTCGGATTGGCGGTTGGTGACTAGTGGGGTGCCCCAGGGGTCGGTGCTGGGGCCTCAGCTATTTACCATTTATATAGATGATCTGGAGGAGGGAACCGAGTGTAGGGTGTCGAAATTTGCTGATGACACCAAGATTGGGGGAAAGGCAAATTGTGCGGAGGGTGTGGAGAGTCTGCAGAAGGATCTAGATAGGCTGGGCGAATGGGCCAGGAAATGGCAAATGGAATTTAATGTTGGCAAGTGTGAGGTGGTCCACTTTGGTAGGAAGAATGGTAGGAAGGACTATTACTTACGTGGCGAAAAACTGCAGCAGGCGACGGTGCAGAGGGACCTCGGGGTCCTTGTGCATGAGTCGCAAAAACCCAGCCTGCAGGTGCAGCAGGTGGTCAGGAAGGCGAATGGGATGCTGGCCTTCATAGCGAGGGGGATTGAATATAAAAGTAGGGAGGTCTTGCTGCAGCTGTATAGGGCATTGGTGAGGCCGCAGCTGGAGTACTGTGTGCAGTTTTGGGCGCCGCACCTGCGCAAGGATATTTTGGCCTTGGAGGGAGTGCAGAGGAGGTTTACTAGGCTGATACCGGAGTTGAGGGGGTTGAGCTATGAGGAGAGGCTGAATAAACTAGGCTTGTACTCGTTAGAGTTTAGAAGAATGAGGGGAGATCTCATTGAGACGTATAAGATGATGAATGGGATGGATAGGATAGAGGTGGAAAGACTCTTCCCGCTCAAAAAAGACAGTAGGACTAGGGGGCACAGCCTCAAGATAAAGGGGGGGCGGTTCAGAACGGAGTTGAGGAGGAACTTCTTCACTCAAAGGGTGGTGAATCTCTGGAATTCTCTGCCCGTTGAAGTGGTGGAGGCTGCCTCGCTAAATATTTTTAAGAAGCGGGTTGATGGGTTTTTGATAAGAGAAGGGATTAAGGGTTATGGGGAGAGGGCGGGAAAGTGGAACTGAGCCACGACAGATCAGCCATGATCTTATTGAATGGCGGGGCAGGCTCGAAGGGCCAGATGGCCTACTTCTGCTCCCATTTCTTATGTTCTTATGTTCTTATGTAACCATTGTGCCACCGTGATGTTCCAAAAGCTGGATGTGTAGTTGGCAGGACCCTAAACATTACATTATAGATTTTGACATGAGGGTGAGTATAAGGTGTTTCACTCCAGGTATGATTCAAGTGACCCACTAGGGAGCCTTTATTAAACAAAGTTTATTTAAGAACACAGTTACAATAAAATAAAAATAATTAGCTTTTACCAATTACAAGGTTTAAACATGACACAGTATAATTCTTAATAGCTAGCTATCTCTATTGTTCCAATTTAAAGCAATACCCCACAGACATACACTGTTCATCAGAATTAGTTAGCACAAGAACAAGGTGATGCTGGATTTTCAGCTTTTTAACACTTCTGGACAAATGTCCAGGCAGCAATTTTCAGAGAAGGATATATCCTCCAAATAGCAAAACCACAGAGAAGCAAATGTAACAAATCCGGCAGCGCTCAGTCTCCAACTTTAGATTCAGAAAGGCATCGTTCCCTCTCTCTACAGCAACTCTCAGAGAAAGATCCAGTCTCAAACAGCAGAATCCCCAAGAATGAAACTTATCTCCTGGCAGATTCTAGTCTCGAACTTCAGAGCGGGGAAAAGGGAGATGCTGTTCTCTTTTAGAACGAAAACAGCATCTAAGCTTAATATCCCGTGTAAAGGCCAGCTTCCTCTGTCACATGATCATAACCTGCCAAGCCTCCCAATGAGGCCCCACTCTGCAAAATCCCGGGGGAAAACAACAGAACAGCATTAGATCAGTTAAAAACCAACCTTCAAGGCATTAGAAGCAATTATCCTGCTGCAGTAACAAAATAGGATGCTGGTAGATACTACGGCTCCATGTACATAGAAAAAGTGCTATAACAGATTCTGCTCAGGAACATGGCTCAGACCATACCAGAGAACATTTTAGATTTTCACATTTTAATGACCGCTCATTGAAGAAACCATTCATGTTGGGGCTGATGTATGAGGAGACTTTGACTAGGTTACGATTGCGTTCGCTGGAGTTCAGGTGAATGATAGGAGCATCTCACAGAGACTATTAAAATTCTAACAGGACGAGACAAGGTAGATGCAGGAAGAATATTCCTGATGGTGGGGGGAATCCAGAACCACGGATCACAATCTTATAATTCGGGGTAGATCAATTAGGACAGATATGAGGAGACATTTCTTTATCCAAAGAGCAGTGATTCTTTGGCCAGAGGAAGTAGTCGATGCCAAAACATTGAATGTGTTTAAGAGGTGGCTGGATATCACACTTGGGGCGAATGGGATCAAAGGTTATGGGGAGAAAGCAGGACTAGGCTATTGAGATGGATGATCAGCCATGATCGTGATGATGGAGCAGGCTCGAAGGGCTGAATGGCCTCCTCCTACTCCTATCTTCTATGTTTCTATGTCTTCTTCCAAGTAATTGCATTTGATTTGTTCAACTTGCAGAAAAAAACATGACCTTTCCTGGTCCTTGGAGGCACAATAACAGTGTCATTTTCAAGTTTCTGATGTTTGAGAATGTCTTAACTAACTCAGCGCTAAGCTAAGCTAACCCTCCATCGCTGGTGTGTGTAATAATGCTTGTCCTCGCAAGCGGAAGAGCAACTCCACGCTATCAGAGATGGTTAATTGCACCAGCATCTCGAGAATTGCCTCTTAACTTTCTCCTCGGCAAGTCACTCACCTGGACCAAATGTCTGCAATACAGCGGTTCAAGAAGGTGGCCCAGTTCCTTCTCAAGGGTGTTTAGTGATGGGCAATGAATGATGGCATCGCCTGCCTCCCAAGAGTGGATAATTCAACTGCAAAGTAGGTTTGATTGCAGACCATTTTACATGCTGGGGTGGCACAGTGGTTAGTGCAGCTGCCTCACAGTGCAAGGGACTCGGGTTCGATTCCTGGATTTGGGTCACTGTCTGTGCAGGGTCTGCACGTTCTCCCTGTGTATGCGTGGGATTCCTCCGCGTGCTCCGGTTTCCCCCCACACTCCAAAGACGCCCAGGTTAATTGGCTATGGCAAGGACCTGGGTTCAAATCTAGCCTCAGTTGACTGTCTGTGCGGTGTCTGTACGTTCTCACCGTGTCTGTGTGGGTTTCCTCCGGGTGCTCCAGTTTCCTCCCGCACTCCAAAGATGTGAGGGTTTGGTGGATTGGCCATGCTCAATTGACCCTTGGTGTCAGGGGGATTAGCAGGGTAAATGAGGGTAGCGGCTATAGGGGCCTAGGTGGGATTGTAGCCAGTGCAGATCGGATGGGCTGAATGGCCTCCTCCTGTACTGTAGGGATTCTGTGAACTGCAAAGTAGGTTTGACGCAGAGGAAAATGATTTGGGAGAATCATATCCCAGCAAGAGTCAACACCTTCTGGAGAGAGAGAGAGGTAGAAATGTGGAGATTAAAATGCAATGATATATTTACTTGCTGTAATGACCGAGTTCAGGGTACTTCAGTCAATATACTCCACTTCTCTTATTGATGATATGCAAAATATGAGTTCTCAATCAGTGTCAATAGACACAGGGCTGTGACGTTCTTGTACCAAGTAATTACATTACACGTCGATAAAAGATGGAGAGGTGTTTGCTTTCCCGATTAGTGTTTGATTATTGAAGTAGAAAAGGAATTATCTGGAGACCCTTAAGCCATGAATTCCATTGAGTAGGCATTCAACTGCTGTTTATTGTCAGAAAACAGAGTAATGAAGTCTCTCAGCAGTTCACCGCAATAAATTCCACACTTTAGTGTTCAGTGCTGATGTTTGCCTGGTAGGGGCACCTGTACAAGGGCCTGGCGTTTTTGGGTTCTTTCAAGGCAATGATACCGAATACTAACAGCGGGACTGGAAAATCCCACTGGCGGGCTAAATCCGGCAGAGATAAACAATGCTGTGGTGGGTGCTGGAAAATCCTTGCCAGAGATGACGGGCCAGGATCGCCCACAGCTGGGATTCTCTGACCTCATCCGGGGCTGGGATTCTCCAATCTTGTCCACAACCAGGATTATTCAGCCTGGCCCGCAACACGGATTTTTAAAAAATTTGTTTGTGGGACATGGGCGCTGCTGGCTGGGCCAGCATTTATTGCCCATCCCTGGTTGCCCGAGGGCAGTTGAGAGTCAACCAAATTGCTGTGGCTTTGGAGTCACATGTAGACCAGACCGGGTAAGGACAGCAGATTTCCTTCCCTAAAGGGGACATTAGTGAACCAGATGGGTTTTTCCGACAATTGACAATGGTCATGAGTAGATTCTTAATTCCAGATATTTTTTATTGAGTTTAAACTCCACCGTCTATCTGCCATGGTGGGATTCGAACCTGTGTCCTCACAACATTAGCGAAGTTTCTGCATTAATGATCTAATGATAATACCACTCAGCCATTGCCTCCCTCGTGCTCCTACTTCTCCCACAGATGGGATTCTCCGATCTCACCCACAGCTGGGATTCTCCAACATCTCCCACAGCTGGGATTCTCCAGCCCCGCTGCAGTGAATGAAGATTTGGCTGAGCGCCAAACTCTCTGTTCTGGCTGGCAGCAGTGGTGGGACGTGAACAGCCAGAGAATTCCGGCCAATGTTCCCACTTATATATGACACCATTCGGCCTATCATGACTGTGCTAGCACTTCCGTGGGGCTACCCAACTAGGCCCAATCACCCCTGCTTCAGTCAAAATGGCCTCCCTCACATTCTCAGGCACTACATTCCAGACCCTAACCATTCGCTGCGTAAATAAGATCTCTCCTCATTTCTTGTTGCGTTAATTACACCGAATCTGTGACCTCAGGCTTTTGATGCTTCCCTGAGTGGGAACAATTCCTCACCATCCTGTCCAGAGCTGTCCAGATTCTGAAACATTTCAGGAAGAGTTCAGTGCGGAGAAGTGTGAATGGAGGAACTTTGGGTGGACGAGTATATTACAGATAGTACAGTTCCAAAAAAATGTAGATCAGCAGAGACACTTAGGTGGTCATATTCATAGACCTCAAAGTAACAAGTTGATAAGCATCTAGTGGGCAGCATGGTGGCACAGTGGTTAACACTGTGGGACCTAGTGGGACCCTGGTTTGATTCTGGCCTCTGATCACTGTCTGTGCGGAGTCTGCACGTTCTCCCCGTGTCTGCGTGGGTTTCCTCCGGGTGCTCTGGTTTCCTTCCACACTCCAAAGATGTGCAGTTTAGGTTGATTGGCCATGCTAAATTGCCCCCTTACCATCAAGGGGATTAGCAGGGTAAATATGTGGGGCTACCTGGTTAGGGCCTGTGTGGGATTATTGTTGGTGTAGACTCGATAGGCAGAATGGCCTCCTTTTGCACTGGAGGGATTCAATGGATTCTAGTTTTTTTGAGTTTCTAAATTCATAGGAGCACAGAATTCCTACAAGCAGAAGGAGGCCATTCAGCCCATTGAACCTACACCGACAACAATCCCAACCAGGGATCTCTGACCTCACCCAGAGGTGATCCTATCCCCGTAATGTATTTACCCTGATAATCCCCCTGACACTGAAGGACAATTTAGCATGGACAATTCACCTAAGCTGCACGTCTTTGGACTGTGGGAGGAAACCGGAGCATCCGGAGGAAACCCACACGGACACGGGAAGAAGGTGCAGAGTCCGCACAGATAGTGACCCAAGCCGGGAATCGAACCAGGGTCCCTGGCACTGTGAGGCAGCGGCACTAACCACTGTGCCCATCGTGCCACCCTGAATAATGAACTGAAGTTGATGTGATCTGGTGGATTGTTGATCTCACCAATGTGAGATCCATGTTCTAGTCTGCTATTTCTAATTCTACTCTAACTGTAGCAATGATGCCAGAGGTGCAGTTATAAATATTGATTTAAACATAGTGAGATCCAGACACAACAATCTTTCAGAGTTCCTTTTTCAAAAGTGCCTTGGAATGTACGATGGAGCATTCTGAAATCTTTCTACTCAAATTCACCACTTTCTAGGTTTTCCCCAACTTTTGTTGGGTTTTTATTTGTCTTTGACCAGCGCAGATGTGATGGGCCGAAGGGTCTCATTCAGTGCTGTAGACCCCTATGGCTCTATGACCATAGACCTCCCCAGACAGGCCCCTCTTGGCCTTGTCCCTGGCACAGGAGGAAGCAACAGGATGTCACTGGAGTGGGAGTGAAAAGCAAAGGTCCACATTCCCACTGGTGACTCTGAACCTCTTACTCGGGAGGTCTGGGGCTTCCTCACTTGCGTTACATTCATCCAGTCAACAGAGCAGTTTAGAAAGATCGTTCTTTGTCCACAATAAAGACCCAGTAGTTTTATCAAAACAGAACCTCTCCCCACGTGGAGTTTCAGATGGGGGGTCTGACCTGAAAGCATCCCTTGTGCAGATGACCAAGAAAAGACTCACATTTCAGACCCCCGTAAGGTGGCTTGGTGGCACAGTGGTTAGCTTTGCTGCCTTACAGCACCACGGTCCCAGGTCAAATTCTGCTCTCGGGTGATTGTGTCTGTGTGCAATCTGCACGTTCTCCCTGTGTCTGCGTGGGTTTCCTTTGGGTGCACCAGTTTCCTCCCACAGTCCCAAGACGTGCAGATTAGGTGGATTGGCCATGCTAAATTACCCCTTAGAGTCCAACGATGTGCAGGTTCGGTGGATTAGCCATGTTAAATTGCTCCTTCTTGTTAAAGATGTGCAGGTTAGATGGATTGCTGTAATGTTCTATGTTCTATGATTGGCCAAATTGGCTAAATTGTCCCTTAGTGTCCAAAGATGCGCCAATTAGGTTGATTGGCCATGCTAAATTGCCACTTAGTGTTCCAAGATGTGCAAGTTAGGTGAATTGGCAATGCTAAATTACCTTTTGTGTCCAAGGTGTACAGGTTAGGTGGATTGACCATAATAAATTGCATCTTAGCGTCTGTAAATTGGTTGGATTAGCCATGGTAAATGTGTGGGGTTACAGGAATAGGGCGTGGGTAAGAAAGACACTGTCAGAGAGTCAGTGCAGGCTCGGTGGGCCGAATGGCCTCCTTCTGCACTGTAGGCATTTTATAATGCTGTATAATTAAGAACATTGTCAGGTCACTCAGCCCATCGAGCTCAACCTGTCACACCATGGCTGGAGAGCAAGGGTTAAGTTACTGAAAGAGATAATCCAAGCTGGTGTTGCACTTCCTGGAATTTCAAAGGTTAGGAGATGATCTGGCTGAAAGTTTTAGGAGGGAACAGATGGGGTGGATGTGAAAGTGGTTGTGGTGCTGGATCAGGTGTGAGATGGTTTATGCCTGGGAACTGCAGTTACTCCACATCCTAATCTTGGCTTACGCGTAGAATTGCTTCTTATTGCGTTCCGAGTCCCAAGCTGACTCACATAATGAATCTGCCATTGAGCCAGCTCATTCAAGCAGCAACAGCTGGTGGTGGAGGAGGGGGGAGGGGGAGGGAGGTGCTATAATTAGCCTCAGGACCCCCTGGGTCGAGCGGAGAATGATTAGTTGGAGCTACACCTCCAGCTTGCTCGCCTGTGACTGCTGTGTTTACGTGGGTTGCCAAGTAGCTGTGATGCACCTCATGGCGCAATATCCTGCTGACATTCCCAGCCCTGCTCTTGATAAAGGTAAAAGTATTATTTTTTTTTAAAATGTGTAATTGAGATTGTTTTTCTGACCTCTATCTTTAGATCTAAACAGATGCCCCACTGGTAAGCTGTTCCTACAAAGCAGCATTACGAAAGCTACAATGCCATGATGGTGACTAAAGGTACTGAACTGTGTCATGTCAACACTGTAACACTGTTCTGATCTGATTTATTATTGTCACGTGTATACAGTGGAACTTCAAAGGTCAGGAGATGTCCTGACTGAAAGGTTTACGAGGGAACAGGTGGGATAGATGTGAAAGTTCCCTGCGCACTACACAGACAAAGCATACTGTTGATAGAAAAGGAAAGGAGAGGGTGCAGAATGTAATGTTACAGTCATAGCTAGAGTGTAGAGAAAGATCAACTTAATGCGAGGTCGGTCCATTCAAAAGTCTGATGGCAGCAGGGAAGAAGCTGTTCTTCATTCGATTGGTATGTGACCAAGACTTTTGTATCTTTTTCCTGACGGAAGAAGGCGGAAGAAAGTACGTCCAGGGTGCGTGGGTCCTTAATTATGCTGGCTGCTTTGCCAAGGCAGCGGGAAGTGTAGACGGAGTCAAGGGATGGGAGGTTGGTTTGTGTGATGGATTGGGCTACATTCACGACCCTTTGTAGTTTCTTGCGGCCTTGGGCAGAGCAGGAGCCCAGACCGAGCTGTGATACAACCAGAAAGAATGCTTTCTATGGTAGATAGAACCATAGAACCATTGAACATTACAGCACAGAAACAGGCCTTTTGGCCTTTCTTGGCTGTGCCGAACCATTTCTCTGCCTAGTCTCACTAACCTGAACCTGGACCATATCCCTCCACACCCTCTCATACAGGTACCTGTCCAAGTTTTTCTTAAGTGTTAAAAGTGAGCCCACATTTACCACTTCATCTGGCAGCTCATTCCACACTCTCACCACTCTGTGTGAAGAAGCCCCCCCGAATATTCCCTTTAAACTTTTACCCCCTTCACCCTTAACCCATGTCTTGTAGTTTTTTTCCCTCCCTAACCTCAGTGGGAAAAGCCTGCTTGCATTCACTGTATCTATACCCTTCATAATTTTATACACCTCTATCAAATCTCCCCTCATTCTTCTACACTGCAGGGAATAAAGTCCGAACCTATTCAATCTTTCTCTGTAACTCAGTTTCTCAAGTCCCGGCAACATCCTTGTAAACCTTCTCTGCACTCTTTCAATCTCATTAATATCCTTCCTGTAATTAGGTGACCAAAACTGCACACACTACACTAAATTTGGCCTCACCAATGTCTTATACAACCTCATCATAACATTCCAACTCTCATACTCAAAACTTTGATTTATGAAGGCCATGTTCCAAAAGCACTCTTTATGACCCTTTCTACCTGTGACGCAATTTTTAGGGAATTATGTATCTGTATTCCCAGATCCCTCTGTTCTACCAGACTCTTCAGTGTCCTACCATTTTCCTTGTAAAAGCAAAAGTTTTGTAAAAGTTGGTGACAGTCGTAGCTGGCAAGCCAAATTTCCTTCTGAGAAAGTAGAGGCATTGGTGGGCTTTCTTAAGTGAAAAGAAAAGGGAGAAACACCTTGTGAAATTATCTTTGTTTGTGGAGATGGAGTGTGAATCTTGAGCAAGGAAATGACATTATTTGTTGGGAAGATGGGATTTTCCAGCTGAGCTTGCCCTGAGACTGGAAATCCCTGTCCGAGGTCAATGGACGTCTTCATGGTCCAGCCCCTGCCTGCTACGATTCCCGTTGTGGGTGTATTTAAATGTAACCAATGATAACATTGGATCTGTTGTAGTATGACCAATGATAACAAGCTCTTAGGGTCAGCTGACCTAGTAAACCATGTAACCAATGACAAAATGATGTGGTGGTCAACTGACCAGCTGACTCAGTATTAATAAGAATCTATTGGGAATTTGGGGGGAGTTTGGAGTCGCTCAGGGTGAGGCCTCAAGTGTTGGAGTAATGAAGTTTCTTTATTAAACCTTTTCCTTTGATTTATGAGTCTGTGCAGAGTCTGCATGTTCTCCCCATGTCTGCGTGGGTTTCCTCCGGGTGCTCCGGTTTCTTCCCACAGTCTGAAAGACATGCTGGTTAGGTGCATTGGCTGTGGTAAATTCTCCCTCAGTGTACCCAAACCGGCGCTGGAGTGTGGCAACAAGGGGATTTTCACAGTAACTTCATTGCAGTGTTATTGTAAACCTTCTGGTTGTACATTGGTGCACATCTGTGTAAACGCATTGTTGTGGGAGTTGAGGACCACTTTCTTTTCGTGAGATGGTTTGCAAATTTGCTTCCATCTGTTATTCCATTTGCTTGAATTATAGAATCCCTACAGTGTTGAAGAAGGCCATTTGGCCCATTGATTCTGCAGTGACCACAATCTCACCTATCCCCACAACCCCATGCACACATCCCAACTAGTCCCCCTGACACTAAGGAGCAATTTAGCATGGCCAATCCACCTAACCTGCACATCTTTGGAGTGTGGGAGGAAACTGGAGCACCCGGAAGAAACCCATGCAGACACAGGGGGAGAATGTGTAAACTCCACACAGACCCAAGCCAGGAATCGAACCTGGGTCCCTGGCACTGTGAGGCAGCAGTGCTAACCACTGTGCCACCCATGCTACCCTTAGTGTATGGGAAAAGCTGCTTCAATTACAAGAGATTTGCAGTAGATTGCTGGCAACCCTCCCTGTTATTACACAATTATTTCAGACAATCGAAGGCTTGATCAAAGGTAGTTATTAGGAAGAGAGAGAGAGAGGCGGAGAGGTTTAGGGTGGGAATTCCAAAACATCGGTCCCTGACAGCTGAAAGCATGGCCACTAAAAGAAGTGGAAGAGGGCAGAATTGGAGACACGGAGATCTCAGATGGTTGTAGGATTGGAGGGAATTATTGAGGTAGAGGGGAGGGGAGGGTGAAGCTTGGACAGAGTGGATCAATGGTGAGAAATTTAAGTTTGAGGTGCAGCTGGACTGGTAGGCATTGATTTGATTTGATTTATTATTGTCACATGTATTACACATACAGCGAAAAGTATTGTTTCTTAGGCGCTATACAGACAAAGCTCTCCAGACAGAGAAGGAAAGCAAAGAGTGCAAAATGTAGTGTTACAGTCATAGCTAAGGTGGAGAGAAAGATCAACTTAATGTGAGGTAGGTCCATTCAAAAGTCTGACAGCAGCAGGGAAGAAGCTGTTCTTGAGTCAGTTGGTACGTGACCTCAGACTTTTGTACCTTTTTCCAGATGGGAGAAGGTGGAAGAGAGAATATCCGGAGTGCGTGGGATCCTTGATTATGCTGGCTGCTTTGCCGAGGCAGCAGGAAGTGTAAATAGAGTCAATGGATGGGAGGCTGGTTTGTGTGATGGATTGGGCTACATTCACAACCTTTTGTAGTTCCTTGTGGTCAGTGTGAGGTCAGTGAGCACTGGGGCAATGCCCCAGTTCTGGAGTCTACATTATAGGAGGGATGTGATCATACTGGAAAGGGTGCAGAGGAGATTTACCACTAGGTTGCCTGGGCTGGAGGGTTTTAGTTAAAAGTTTATTTATTATTTATTAGTCACAAGTAGGCTTACATTCACAGTGTAATGAATTTACTGTGAAAACCCCCTAGTCACCACACTCCTGCGCCTGTTCGGGTACACTGACGGTGAATCTTTTGACGTGGCCAATATACCTGACCAGCACATTTTTGGACTGTGGGGGGAAATCAGAGCTGTGAAGAGAGATTGTATAGACTGAGGCTGTTTTCCTCGGAGCAGAGGAGACTGAGGGAGGGGGGATGTAGATTTCATTCATTCCTCAGAATAGACGGAGACAGCGCTGATACATTGGATTTATTTCATTAAGCGTAATTTAAAATGAGCACATTATGGATTGCAAAAGAAGGATTACTTGAGAGAGAGAGAGAGAGAAAGAAAGACAGAGAGGGAGATAGAGCAAAAGCTAGCTTTATACTTGTCAAAGAACTCAAAGAACAGTCTCAAAAACAGACTGCGGACAGTTCCAACGTATATCCATCCTTATCTCACACCTCGGCAGATGTTGTTTATGAAAATCTTCGTTTTGGCTTATGGAAAAGTCTATTTCTGCTAACATTGCACTTTAAAAAGATGCAATCAATTTTTCTAGCTAATCCCAGCATGCCTGCTGAGTTTAAAATGTGGTCAAGTTAACCTTGAAGGATTAGCATTTAAATGTAATCACATAAACAGAAATATCTTAAAAGGAAGTCTTTGCAAAAATGAAGCAATCCATACACAGGATCGCTCAGCAAAGGACATAACTGAGATGTATAAAATTATGAGGGGCATAGATAGACAGGAAGACATCTTTCCCCTTGGTAGAGAGATCAATGAATAGAGGGGCATAGATTTAAGATAAGGGGTTTACAGGTGATGTGAAGAGAAACCTTTTTACCCAAAAGGTGTTGGGAGTCTGGAACTCACTGCCTGAAAGCGTGGTGGAGACAGAGACCCTCATAACCTTTAATAAATATTTAGATATGCACTTGTGATGCCAAGACTATGGGCCAATTGCTGGAAAATGTGATTAGAATATTTAGGAGTTATGGGTCCAGCCACAGCACATGGACTGCAGTGATTTAAGAAGGCAGCTCACCACCACCCTCTCAAGGGGCAACCAGGGATGGGCAATAAATGCTGGTCTAGCCAGCAACACCCGTGTCCCACGAATGAATGAAAAAAAAGTTGCTTTGCCTTTGTTTTGTTGTTATACACCTCTATGACTGTGTGCATGGGCGACACAGAGGTTAGCACTGCTGCCTCACAGCGCCAGGGACTTGGGCTCGATTCCCAGCACTATCTATGTAGAATCTGCATATTCTCCCCGTGTCTGCGTGGGTTTTCTCTGGGTGCTCCACTTTCCTCCCACAGCCCAAAGATGTGCAGGTTAGGTGGATTGGCAGTGCTAAATTGCCCCTTAGTGTCATGGGAAGTAACTAGGGTAAATGCATGGGGTTGTGGGGATTAGGGTGGGATTGTGGTGGGTGCAGACTCGATGGGCCGGATGGCCTCTTCCTGTGCACTGTCGGGTTTCTATGATGATGGATTCTATGGTGATATGACTGATACGTGAATGAGGCTTGGTAGCAGTCAGGAGACAGTAATCTGTTACACTAAATGAGCTATGTCCCTTCACACCCAGTTCAATGGAGTTCTCAGATCACAGGCTACCTCACTCTCAGATCCAAAACTTCAGTCATTAGCTCACAGCCTTTGATTAGACCCGAGTGTGTCACTGTCACCATCACTCACTGCTGCTTTGACTAATTTAACAGGGGGAAAGTTAGTTCCTGGTGGCATTTTAATAAGAAAGGAACAAATTATTAATGCACATTTCTGAAATTCAATCTGTGCAGTTAGCTGGCTCCACAGGCAAATCTAATTACATTCTCCAGACGCAGTATCTCAACTTAACACAGAATCTTATCTCGCTGTGCTTTAGTTTAAAGATGGAACATGTTGATTAAGACATAAGTCATCGCAAAGCAGACTTTTCATTACACTGTCCAACTTTGCGTTTGTCTTCTCTTTGGCTGAAGATGATTATTATAGAATGTGGGTGGTTCTGGAAAGGCCATCATTCATTGTCCATCCGGAACGTAATGAGCAGACTGTCTGTTGATCTGAAAATCTTTCCCAATTATTTCTTCCCACGATGGCAAAGTCTGCAAAACATAACAGGCTACAGGATGAAGGTGTGTAAAATCGCCGGCTCCAACGCACCCCTCCCTGATGAGCTCAATGCATTCTAAGCCCGTTTTGAGCAAGAGGTCAGCGAGAGCACACCCTCCACCCAGGAACCTCGGACAAACCCATATCCAAGGTCACCATTGCAGATGTCAGAGCAGCCTTCTCAAAGGTCAACCCACGGAAAGCGACTGGCCCAGATGGGATATCCGGACGAGCACTCAGATCCTGCATGGATCAGCTGGCAGGAGTATCTTAAACCTCTCTTTACAACAATCTGGGGTCCCTATCTGCTTCAAGAAAATGACCATGATCCCCATGCCTAAGAGAAGCCAAGCATGGTGCCTTAATGACTGTCAGCCGATGGCTCTGACATCCATCATTGTGAAGTGCCTCGAAAGGCTAGTCATGGCATGAATCAATTCCGGCCTCCCAGATTCCTGAATCCACTACAGTTTGCCTCCCGACACAACAGGTTCACAGCAGATACCATCTCCCTGAAGCTACACTCAACCCTGGAACATCTAGCTAACAAAGACTCTTTTGTCAGAGTCCTATTTACTGATTACAGCTCAGCCCTCAACACCATTATTCCTACAAATCCCATCCCCAAACTCCATGGCCTGGGCCTCGGCTCCTCCCTCTGATACTGGATCCTAGATTTCCTAACCCAAAGACCACAATCAGTAAGGATAAGCAGTCATACCGCCTCCACAATCATCCTCACCACCGGCGCCCCACAAGGCTGCGTTCTCAGCCCCCTACAATACTGCTTATACACCTATGATTGTGTGACCAAATTCCTCTCCAACTCAATTTTCAAGTTTGCTGATGACCCCACTGTAGTGGGTCGGATCTCAAACAATGACGAGACAGAGTACAGGAATGAGATAGAGAATCTGGTGAACTGGTGCGATGACAATAATCTCTCCCTAATGTCAACAAAACAAAGGAGATTGTCATCGACTTCAGTGCTGATGACTGAACCACCATACTGCCTGCTATTTGGAGATGGAAAGGGGGGACAGGAAGGGAGGCCTTCGTTACGGGCTTATAGGAGGTCTTGTGACTCAGTGAGTAGCGTCCTTACCTCTGGACTAGAAGTTCTGACTTCAAGACTTAACGCCTCAGAAGGAGCATTCATAATGTGGTTCAATGATCTTAAAGTCAGTTTGGGGAATCCACCCCTCACTGTTCCCCAAAAGGGAAAGAAAAGTGTGAAGATATGCTTTTGCAAAAAAACTTGCACGACTAAAATTCATGAGGAGGGAGAATTGGATGAAAGAAAAGAGTTATACAGAATGGAGTAAAAATTTGTAGACTCTTGCAGTGCAGAAGGCAGTGGCATAGTGGTATTATCGCTAGACTATTAATCCAGAAACTCAACTAATGTTCTGGGGACCCGGGTTCGAATCCCACCATGGCAGATGGTGGAATTTGAATTCAATAAAAAATATCTGGAATTAAGACTCTACTGATGACCATGGAACCATTGTCGATTGTCAGAAAAACTTACCTGGTTCACTAATGCCCTTTAGGGAAGGAAATCTGCCGTCCTTACCCGGTCTGGCCTACCTGTGACTCCAGAGCCACAGCAATGTGGCTGACTCTCAACTGCTCTCCAAGGGCAACTAGGGATGGGTAATAACTGGTGGCCCAGCCAGTGACACCCATGTCCCACTAATTAAAAAAAGAAGGCCATTCAGCCCATTTCTCTGTAGTTGAAGTTAATGCAATGTGTTCTCGGAAATACAGGTGGAGTCTGTAGAAGCAGAACTCTACATTAACGATCAGTACAAGTCAATCCACACATTAAAATGCAAAATGGTAATTATACCAAGAATGAGATGTATTTCACAATGCAGCGCTGTACAGCCGACTCTGAGGGTTGCCGTGGCAACAGAGCGATATCTGCATCAAATGTTGTGTTCCTGGTTCTGCACAGCTTATCGAGGCTTGCTGCTGATTGGAGAGATGTTTTCTGGCCGGGATTGACGCAAGACCGGCTCAGATCCTTCTCGTTATTCTTCAGCCTTAGAGATCTTCACACTTCATACCTGGGAAAGGTGCAGTGGGATCAAAGTGTTCGAAGTGAAGCCTGGGGGAGGGGCGGTGACTGGGAGCAGTGAGGGGGGAGGAGGTGGGGACAGTGGTCAGTGAGGCTGGTGTACGGGTGGGTGCAAGTGAATTGTAGGGATGTGCTAAATTGCCCCTTAATGTCCAAAGGTATGTAGATTAGGTGTATTGGCCATGCTAAATTGCCCCTGAGTGTCCAAAAGATGTGCAGGTTAGATGGATTGGCCATACCTAAATTGCCACTTAGTGCCCAAAGATGTGTAGGTTAGGTGAATTGGCCATGCTAAATTGCCCCTTAATGTCCAAAGGTGTGCAAATTAGGAAGATTGGCCATGCTAAATTGCCCCTTGGTGTTGGGGAGGTTAGAAAGTGCCAGATCTCTTTAAAGAACTTACTTGTGTGGGTAAGGTTTACTCATGTGTACCAGGGGGAGTTGATGAAGAAGTTAAAATTTTAAGAGGTACAAGAACTCATCAATATTTAATGGTGAGAGATGAGGAATTGTGTAGTTTTGGATGAATATTGCCAGAAAAGGTGATAATATGTGGAATTCAGGGTGAGAAGTGTCGTGTTCCATTTTTCAATGTGAAGTGGTAATAGGCATGATAGAGAAATTATCTTGTCCAGGAATACAGTTTATCTTCGGTAATGATATAGCTGGATCGCACGTGGGAGTGATGCTTACTGTGATTGAAAAGCCAGTTGAATATCAAACAACTGAATTGTTACAGGAAACATATCCAGGGAACTTTCCTGATTATGTAGTAACAAAGTCACAAAGCCATCGGTTAAGACAAGAGGAGAAGTCAAAGTGTGAAGATAAGAAAGTTGAAGTTCATTAGCAGAAACAATTTTTGATCAGATGGTTGAGAAAGAACAAGAGCTGTTGGAGGGTGAGGTGGATATTTTTAGTTCAGGAAAGTTACAACAGATGGATCTAGAAATGAAACAGTTGTATCAGAAAGCATACACGGAAGAGGAATCTGAGTGTATACCAGAATGTCAGAAATGATGTCTTAATGAGGAAATGGAAATCCTTACATATTCAGGCAGACGAAAAATAGGAGGAGTTCATCAAGTGCTATTGCTGGTAGGGTTTAGAAAGGAGGATAGCACATGACGTACCAATGGGAGGTCATTTGGGAGTAAGGAAAACTCAGGCTAAAATTGGCCTGGACTGCATTAAGATGACATTAAATTTGGCTGGACATGTCACACATGTCAGTAATAGGGAAATCTCAAATGGCGAGAAAATCAGCATCCTTAATACCCATACCAGCGTTTGAGGAACCATTCACAAGGGTGTTAATCGATTGCATAGAATCCTCCAGAACAAAAAGTGGGAATTAATACTATTGACAATAATGGATGCGTCTACCAGATTTCCAGAGGCCATTCCATTGTGCATTGTAGAGGTGTTATTTGCATGTTCTATCTGATACAGGCTAGACACAGAAATACAATCACATCAAGGGTCAAATTTTACATCAATGAGAAATTGGTGAGTCCGCGTTCTGAGACTACATTATTGGACTATGTGTCAGGTTTTGGGGGGAGATTAACTAGAGGGAATGAGTTGGCTAGACAGCATTTAAAAGTAGCACAGCATGTAACGAAACGGGGAAGGGGATAAAAAAATCAAAAATAGTAGTATTACTACCAGTGGTAGGTAAACCTTTAAAAGCAACATTTAGTGAGCCTTATCAAATTGAAAGGAAATGGAGTGAGGTGATTTATTTGATACGAACGCAAGATAGAAAGCTAACATGTAGAGTGCGTCATGTGAATAGGCTGAAAAGGTATTTTGTTAGGGAAGGAAAGCAGAGGAAGGATGTGTTAGTGGTTACAATTCAGAGTGAAATCCAGATGATCCAAATGAGGAACTTATCAGCATAAATTATAGAGCTAGCTTCCTGAAAGAGTTATTACAATCAGATGGAGGGACACATGGGAAAATGCTGGGAAAATAATTGCGCATGAGGTAGTTGTGGGAAACGCTGTTCCAAAGTGAGCGATATTTAATCCTCTCAGGGTGGCACAGTTTCAGAAGGAGAAGCTGATGTTTACTCAGTTCCAGCTGCAGCAGCAGGAAGTCTCGATCAGACGTGTAAAACTGATGAAGGCAGAGAAGGGGAACCAGTTACTAGACAATGGTGTGAGTAAGGAAAGTGAGCAGGTGCGGGAGACAGACACAAGACATGTAGACTGACCTGAAACCCCTGCCTGAGTTGTTGAAATTACTTGAAAATAAATTGCAGGATTGTCATAAGTTCATGAGATATAAGAGCAGAACTAGGCCATTCGGCCTAACGAGTCTACTCTGCCATTCGATCATGGCTGACATGCTCCTCATCCCAATTTTCCTGCCTTCTCCCCATAACCCTTCAACCCCAATACCAATTAAAAATCTGTCTAACTCCTCCTTAAATGTACTCACTGTTCCAGCATCCACCGCATTGAGGCAGCGAATTCCACAACCCTTTGGGAGAAGTAGTTTCTTCTCAACTCTATTTTAAATTTGCTGCCCCTTATCCTCAGACTGTGATCTCTCGTCCTAGAATGTCCCACAAGAGGAAGTACCCGCTCCACACCTACTTTATCCAAACCTTTTATCATCTTGTAGACCTCAGTTTGATCCCCCCTCATTCTTCTCAATCCCAGACAGTATTGGCCTAAACTGTCCAATCTCTCTCCATACGACAAACCCCTCATCTCTGGAATCAATCGAATGAACCTCCTCTGAACTGCCTCCAATGCCACTACATCTTCCCTCAAATAAGGGAATCAAAACTGTGCACAGTACTCCAGGCGTGGCCCACCAATGCCTTGTATAGCTGACACAAACAACTCACCATCTGTGCAAAGGAAAATGTAGATGAATCAACAGTTGTGGGTGATTTCAAAAAGGAGACTGGGGAGTAGAAGTATTGACTGATTGATTTATTATTGTTTTATGTGTCAGTATACAGTGAAAAGTATTGTTTCTTGTGCCCTTTACGGACAAAGCATACCGTCCACACAGAAGGAAAGGAGAGGGTGCAGAATGTAGTGTTGCAGCCATAGCTAGGGTCCAGAGCAAGATCAACTTAATGCAGACTAGGTCCATTCAAAAGTCTGATGGCAACAGGAAAGAAACTGTTCTTGAGACAATCGGTACATGACCTCAGGCTGGAGAGTCAGCCCTGCACTGGGGTAAGTAGTGTCAAAAGAACAGTGTGGTTCTAGCCTGTGAGTTAGTGTATCTTTAAGAGATTTTTTTTAATATCATGCTCTCTGCAGCTCACAGCCTTAGATGACGTCATTGTTGCTGAGCTATTAGGAAGACTCCTTCTATTGACCCCTAAGTGGCTTAAAGAGGGGCAGTTTATTTTTATTTTGGGAATTAGTTTTATGACCCTGCATTGTCAGGAGGAAGTACGTTTACAGGTCAGATGACACGAGCGCTTTAATTTTCAGTTCTGAGCTGCAGGTTTTAGTTTTAGAAGGGACATCAAGCTGGAAAGAAGTGTCTCTCTCTCTTTCTCCCTGGTTTTAGAAGTTCTGCTGGTTAGCTGAAAGCAAGGCTTCTTGTCTTCCTGCAATAGAACATTTTCTGTTGTGGCTTGACCAGAGTGCCTCCCTGGTCTGGGAAGCTGTTCTGACTTCAAACTGTTCCTGAGTGTATCAAGAGAACTGCAGCATTCATCCAAAGGACACAGTTCCAGTATCACGTGAGCATTAGTCTTTGCCATGTTAACCCTGTGGAAGGGTTTTTGTTTATGGGATTGGTTTGATTAGAACATCTTAGATATCTTTGTTAAGGATTATACATGGTTGTTTTGTTTTTGTTTGTAATTGATAGAAGTTATTGCCAATTATCTTTCCATACATGTTAACTATATTCTTAAATAAACTTTGTTTGACAAAAACTCCCTAGTGGGACAGTACGGTGGCACAGTGGGTTAGCACTGCTGCCTCACAGTGCCAAGGACCCAGGTTCAATTCCTGGCTTAGGTCACTGTCTATGCGGAGTCTGCACATTCTCCCCGTGTCTGTGTGGGATTCCTCCGGCGGCTCTGGTTTCCTACCCCGTTCTGAAAGGCATGCTGGTTAGGTGCATTGACCCAAACAGGCACTGGAGTGTGGCAACTAGGAGAATTGCACAATAATTTCATTGCAGTGTTAATGTAAGCCTTACTTGTGACTAATAAATAATCTCTTTAACTCTCTTATAATGCTGCAATCTGAAACCAAAAGAGAAAATGCTGGAAAATCTCAGCAAGTCTGAGATTCTTTGTCAAAGCTGACAAAGGGTCGTCTGGACTCGAGACGCCACCTCCTTTCTGTCCTTGTAGATGTGCCAGACCTGCTGAGATTTTCCAGCATTTTCTCTTTCAGTCTTTAAACCTTCTTTATTTCAATCATATCTGAAACCTAAAGTAAAGTAAAACTGACTTATTGGTGTCACAAGTAAGGCTTACATTAACACTGCAATGAAGTTACTGTGAAATTCCTCTAGTCGCCACACTCCGGTGCCTGTTTGGAGTCAATGCACCCGAACCAGCATGGTCTTTCAGACTGTGGGAGGAAACCCATGCAGACACGGGGAGAACGTGCAAACTCCACACAGACAGTGACCCAAGCCAGGATTCAAACCCGGGTCCCTAGAGCTGTGAAGCAGCAGCGCTAACCACTGTGCTGCCCTATCATGCTTACCCTAGCCAAATTCAAAACTTATGATCCAGGTGGTCTCCATAAAACACTGCGGAGTTTCTGACCTGAACCATAACAAGCCGAGCTTGGCTTTGGATTATTGATGAGTTATGAAATCATTTTAAATTGAATTAAACCTTCATCAAAGTAAGTCAAACTCTATCCTCGGCACATTAGCTCAAAGGAGTTCCTTCTGACGCACACAGCGCCCACTCGTTCTACCCCGGAACCGCAGGGTGGGTTATTTCAGACCTCCCCCCACAAGCTTTCCAGAGAATTACTGTGTCTGTCAGAGCTGCCTCCTGCGTCTGCATTAAGCCCAGTGCTCCTCAGCTCCGTGTCACTTGCTTTTTTTAAACCAAATGATTTTACTGCAGGCTAAAATTTGATTCCATCCAAACGTACAGCTTGGGAATGAAGGATTGCGAGACCGAGACTCTTTCGAAGGTGTTTGATTATTTTGTAATGGGAAGGGAGATAATTGCTACAGTTCAGCAACTCTCCAACCACAGCACCTCCCAAACCCACAGCCTGGAGGACGGGGGCAGCAGACACGTGGAAACACCATCATCCCCACCCTGACCTGGAATTAGATCACTGTCCCTTCATTCTCACTGGGACAAAAACCTGGAACCGCCTCCCAGTCCCAGCTGGGACAGCAACGATTCCAGGAAGGCCAAACTCACCAACACTTTCTCAAGGGCAATTAGGGATGGGCAATGAATGCTGGGCTTAGCCAGCTCCTCTCCCTCACCCCCCTCCTCCCACTCCCCCTTCTCCCCCTCCTTCCCTCCTCCCACTCTTCCCTTCTTCCCGCCCTCCCTCCACTCTCCCCTTCTCTCCCCCATTCCTCCCCTTCTCCCCCTCCCCCTCCTCCCCTCCTACCCCTCTCCTCTTCTCCCCTCCACTTCTCCCCTTCCCCCTCATTCCCTTCCCACTCCCCTCTTCCCCCTCTTCCTCCTCCCCTTCCCCCTCATACTCCCTCCCTTTTGTCCCATCTTCCTCCTCCCCTTGCCCCTTCTCCCCCTCTCCCCTCCTCCTCCCCCCCACCCCTCTTCCTCCCCCCCACCCCTTCTTCCTCCCCCCCACCCCTCTTCCTCCCCCCCCACCCCTCTTCCTCCCCCCCCTTCCCACCCCTTTCCTCCCCCCCCTTCCCACCCCTTTCCTCCCCCCCCTTCCCACCCCTTTCCTCCCCCCCCCCCTTCCCACCCCTTTCCTCCCCCCCCTTCCCACTGAACTGGAGTTGACCCTATGCGCTGTTTTAAAGCTTCAGGCTCTGTGGGTGAAATTTTGTCGTTGGGAATCTTGGCAGACGGGACCAAGTTTCACCCTCTGCCACGGTGGGATACGATCCTGTGTCCCCAGATCTTGCCCTGGGTCTCTGGATTACCAGCCCAGTGACCATACCATTAAAGGAATACCACCTTTTGAACATAGGGATTGGCCAGAGATGGCCACCACATGTAGGCCAGAGTGAGGACAGACAACACGACAGCTCAGTGACTATCACTGATTGCTGTGCAGACACATGGATTTGGGCCGGTGTCTGTAGGAGTTTGCGCATTCTCCCCGTGCTTGCGAGGATTTTCTCCGGGTGCTCCGGTTTCCTCCCACACCCCAAAGGTGTGCTATTAGGCTGATTGGTATAACAAATTGTCTCTAAATTAGTTTTCCCTCGATGTGGAATGCCATAAGCATAGACAAGGGTCATGGGTGGAGGGGGGACTCTAATGTTAAAATGGTGGTGTGGGCCCGTTGGGCTGAAGGGCCTGTTTCCCGGGCTTCTTTGTTCTTTATTTCCTTCTCTAAAGGACATTAGTGAACCAGATGGGTTTTTCCGACAATCGGCAATGGGTTCATGGTCATCATTAGATCTTTTTTAATTCCAGGATTTTATTGAGTTCAAATTTCACCCTCTGCCGTGATGGGATTCGAACCTGTGTCCCCAGATCTTACCTGGGATCTCTGATTACTAGCCAGTGACAATACCATCAAAAGAGTGCCATTTTTTGAACTTAGGGACTGGCCAGAGATGACCACCATGCGCCAGTCATGACTTATGGGGCAGCACATCCCCCTCTGAGCTTGAAGGCTGAGCGGTCAAATCCCACTCCAGAAACTTAAGCACAGCAATTTATACTAACACTCGAGCAAGAGCCCTGAGTCTCTGAGTTCGGGGCTACAGTGCTATGATTAAGACGGGTGAAATGTGACACCTCTGACAGTGCAGCACTCCCTCAGTACTTACTGCATTGGGGCATTGAATTACAACACTTCATTAGCTGTAAAATAATTTTATGATGAAAATGTCCTTTATTAATGCACATCTTCTAATTCTGCCTCCACTATTATCATGTCCCAGTCCCTAACTCCAGCATGATTCATCTATTTTTTTTAAAGCAGTATGAGATTAATTAAATGTTTTGGATTCAATATTCAGAGTTGACACCTGGAATAAATAGTAATTCTGCTCCATGGCTAATCCATTAACATGTAACTAGAAGTAGACCTGACTACGCAATTTATAATCACGTAGCTAATGTTATTATAAGCTGTTCCCAGTTTACGGAGCTACAAAAACCCCAACAATGACACTATTCACTGGCATGTAAAAGTAGGGACACAGGAGCAGGCCATTCAGCCCCTCAAACCTGCCCTACCATTCAATAGTGTGATGATACTGTGCCCTTGAGAAATGCATTTGGGTCATGTTTCTTGTGCAGGCCTTGTTTGTTTTATTATCGGTGCACTTTTGTCTGTAGCTGGCATTCCCTGTTGTTACTGCAGCAGCATAATTGATCTCAACTGCTAAAATGTTTGTTTTAATCTGAACCAATGCAAGTTTGTTATTTTAGTGGTTTCCCTTGGGGCTTGATATGGGAAAAGTTGTGTAACTGAGCAGGACTAGGCTCATGGAGACAGCCCCAGCTCAGTTGCTGTTTGGAGTTGTAGACAGAAGAAATAGCTCTGAGTCTCTGGATTTGGAAACTGGGACCTGCCAGAAAATAAGCCTCTTTATCTGAAGTTCTGCTGCTTAAAGGTAGATCTTTCTCTGGAGACTGCTATATGGGAGTCTGAAAGCAGGTGTCTTTCTGTATCAATCCAGAGACTGGAAATGTAGCATCCTCATGAACAGATCTGTTAATGTTGTTATTTGGTTCTGAAAGAGGATTTATACCTTTGGGGATATTGCTTAAATTGGAACTATAGGGATAGATAGCTGTTAAGAATTATACTTTGTCATGTTTAAGTATTTTAACTGGTAAATATTTTGTTAATAATTTTTGTTATATTCTAATTGTATTCATAAATAAAGTTTGTTTTAGTAAAAACTATCTTGTGGGTCAATACACTAGAGGGAGTACAGCAAAGGTTTACCAGGTTGATTGCTGGGATGGCAGGTCTGAGGAGAGACTAAGTCGGTTAGGATTATATTCACTGGAGTTTAGAAGAAAGGGAGGGGATATCACAGAAACTTATAAAATTCTAACAGGGTTGGACCAGGTAGATTCAGAAAGAATGTTCCCGATGGTGGGGGAATCCAGGACTAGGGGGTGATAGTTTGAGGATAAGGGGTAAACCTTTTAGAACTGAGGTGAGGAGAAATGTCTTCACCCAGAGGGTGGTGAATGTGTGGAATTCACTCCCACAGAAAGTAATTGTGGCCAAAACATTGTGTGATTTCAAGAAGAAATTAGATACTGGGGCTAAAGGTATCGAAGGATATGGTGAGAACGGGGGGGGTGGAATCAGGATATTGGATTTGATGATCAGCCATGATTATAATGAATGACGGGGCAGGCTCAAAGGGCCAAATGGCCTCCTCAAATTTCTATGTTTCCCGTGTTAACTGCTGCTGTAGACTTTCCTTATTTATCTCTCATTAGTTGTACACTCAGCATCCTTCGTGTTCTTGTCTTGAATCCTTGCTGTTGAGAATTGATTCTATGATTAATTTCCCGCATTTGGCCCATATCCCTCTACCCATCTTAGCCATGTAACTGTCTAAATGCTTTTTAAAAGATAAAATAGCACCCGCCTCTGCTACTACCTCTGGCAGCTTGTTCCAGACACTCACCACCTTCTGTGTGAAAAAATTGCTCCCCTTAACCCTTTTGTATCTCTCCCCTCTCACCTTAAACCTATGCCCTCTAATTTTAGACTCCCCTACCTGATTTACGCCCCTCATTATTTTGTAGACCTCTATAAGATCACCTGTAAGCCCCCAACGCTCCAGAGAACAAAGTCCCAGTTGATCCAGTGTCTCCTTATAACTCAAACCAAGAAGTCCCAATAGCATCCTAGTAAATCTTTTCAGAACTCTTTCTAGTTTAATAATATCCTTTCTATAATAGGGTGACCAGAACTGCACACAATATTCCAAGTGTGGCCTTGCCAATGTCTTGTACAACTTCAACAAGACGTCCCAACTCCTGTATTCAATGTTCTGACCAATGAAACCAAGCATGCCGAATGCCTTCTTCACCACTCTGTCCACTTGTGGCTACACTTTCAAGGAGCGATGAACACGTACCCCTAGATCTCTTTGTTCTGTAACTATCCCCAGTGCCCTACCATTAACTGAGTAAGTCCTGCCCTGGTTCAATCGACCAAAATCATCACCTCACATTTATCTAAATTAAACTCCATCTGCCATTTGTCAGCCCACTGGCCCAATTGATGAAGATTTGGCTGCTGCTTACACCCTCCCTTGTCACAAATCATCAGTGGGGGGGTCACCGTCGGGGCGACTGGAAAATCCCACTGGTGGGAACAGCCGGAAAAATTTGGTCAATGTTTGAGGTTCCTTACCTTTGATCAGACCCAGTATTACACTCCTAGCCCAGAGGGTCAGAGACTGCAGTGTTACTCACATCAGCTGAAGCCTTGGGGTCTTGTGGAATGACTCAACTTGGAAACAGGCAGAAACATATTGTACAGAAACACAGGAAGAACTTGCAGGAATATTAATGAGTGACACTGGCAGGACGTTATTAGAGAAATAGTTCTATTATTCATTCATATTAAAATGTTTCTCGATAGAAGCAGGCTGCATCCTAGTAGGGCAGGACATATAAACTTGTCTTAGAAGAGGTCGCGAAAGTCTCTATCAGATGAGACAGTTTTTACATTACTGAGATCATTAAAAATCACAGTTTGATGTATCCAATTCATTTTACAAAAGTTTCTCCCTCCATCAGTCTTCCAACAAGTCCAATTTTGTTAGTGTTCCTCACAGTCCTCATGGGGTGGCACAGTGGTTAGCACTGCTGCTTCACAGCACCAGGGACCCCGGTTCCACTCCCAACTTGGGTCACTGTCTGTGCAGAGTTTGCACATTCTCCTCATGTCTGTGTGGGTTTCCTCCAGGTGCACCGGTTTCCTCCCACTGTCCGAAAGATGTGCTGGTTAGATGTATTGGTCATGCTAAGTTCTCCCTTGGTGCCCAAAGATGTGTGTGTTAGGTGGATTGGCCATGCTAAATTACCCCTTGATTTGATTTATTATTGTCGCATGTATTAGTATACAGTGAAAAGTATTGTTTCTTGCGCACTATACAGACAAAGCATACTGTTCATAGAGAAGGAAACAGAGTGCAGAACGTAGTGTTACAGTCATAGCTAGGGTGTAGTGAAAGATCAACTTAATGCGAGGTAGGTCCATTCAAAAGTCTGACAGCAGCGGGGAAGAAGCTGTTCTTGAGTCGACTGGTATGTGACCTCAGACTTTGTATCTTTTTCTCGAGGGACGGAGGTGAAAGAGAGAATGTCCAGCGTGCGTGGGGTCCTTAATTACACTGGCTGATTTGCCGAGGCAGCGGGAAGTGTAGACAGAGTCAGTGGATGGGAGGCTGGTTTGTGTGATGGATTGGTTAAGGAATAATGGATTGTGTGATGGATTGGTTAGGGGGATTAGCTAGGGTAAATACATGGGGTTATGGGGATAGGGCCCATGTGGGACTGTGGTCAGTGCAGACTCGATGGGTCAAATGGTCTCCTTCTGCACTGTAGGGTTCTATGGTTCTATGGTCTGGGTGATATTCCCCTTTGCCTTTTTCAACATTTGGGTTTAATTAATCAGAAAGCTACTGTTCAGAAATGTAAGATAGTCACTTGTAAACCCAATCAGGAAATTCAGGCAGAACCGTTGAACCCAAAGAGTGGTGAGGAAACTCTTATTACTGGGTGCAGTTGAAACAAATAGAATGTACTTCCCTGGCAGGAGAGAGTCAATGATCAGACAGGGGCGAGACTAGCCCATTGCACTGGGGCTGTGCTGACGACACAACCGTGATTTGCTTAAATTAGGGTAGAGTAAGGGATCAGGGTGGCCAATGAGATAACACCGAGGTTTTACCTGGTGCAATTTTTTTAAGCCATGTTGGCCTTTTAGCACTCATTGAATTGTAGAACCCTACAGTGCAGAAGGAGGCCATTCGGCCCATCAAATCTGTACCAGCCACAATCCCATCCATGCCCTATCCCCATAATCCCATGCATTTACCCTTGCTAGTCCCCCTGACACTAAGGGGCAATTTAGTATGGCCAATCCACCAAACCTGCACATCTTCTGGACTGTGGGAGGAAACCCACGCAGACACAGGGAGAACGTGCAGACTCCACACAGACAGTGACCCAAGCTGGGATTCGAACCCAACTTCTTGGCGCTGTGAGGCATCAGTGCTAAAACTGTGCCCCCCACTCCCCTTTTGAATAAGATGAAGCATTAGATCCAGCCCGGGAGGGAATGCAATGTCTCATCCTATCAGCTTAGATCTTGATCGAGCCAAGGATGTCTTGTCTTGGCAGCTTGGATCTGGTGTGTTCCTCATGGGGGAACTATGATCGAATTCAAACTGGCTTTTTGATTGGAAAATAAATACTCAAAGGTATCAATATAAAAAAGGATAGACACATTTAAGGTGGTAAATTCAGGAGGGAGAAAGGAACAGAAAGATTTGCTGATAGGGTGGATTGAGGTAGGATAGAAGGAGACCCGAGAGAATCCTAAAAACCGGAATGGACCAGTTGAACTGAGTGATCTATCGTGTGATGTGAATTCTTTATAATTACTTTTTTTGTGATAAATGATGACTATTTGGAGTCATAAAAATCTACGTCATTAACTCCATCAACAAGGTTTGAGCCTGGACTGTGAGAGTTACGAGGCCATTCCACCACACGATGTTTCACAGCTGAGGCAGGTCCATAAACCGCATTCTCCAAGTTAGAATATTTTTGCCACCCAGGACAGCGATCTGCAGCAGGTCGAATGTGGCACAGATTAATCCATTGAATTTCTGAGTGAGTTGAAGCAATTGGATTTCTGTGTAAATATTATTGATGTCCTTATTGAGCAGGGAGCTGCAATTGCGTCGCAGTGATGTGAGTCAGAGACGATGAGACGCTACAGAGTAGACTTCGAACCTTCCACTTTCACCCACTTGTGTTAAGCAAACCAATCAGATCTCAAGTTCACCTGACATGAATCCTGGAATTTTCCCTCTCTCTTTTCCTGAATCAAGCCGGATCCCTCTTCAACCAGAGCCGAATACCAATGGGCACCTTCCACTCTGTGGAGGTAGAGACTGGCTATTTGACTATGAAGAGCCTCACACAAAGAAACCTGATGTTGTCCTCATTCAACGTCCGACCTCAGCGTCTCACAACGCTCAGCTCAAATCACATTCCCCACCCCCATCACTCCCCCACCCCCATCGCACCCCCCCCCACCAAGACATCCCCACCCCATTGCCCCCTACTCCCTCCCTTCCACCCACCACCACCAACCCCCCCACTACCATTGCCAAAACCCTCACCCTCATCATACCCGCCCCCCCCCCCCACCTCCCTCCCCCCTCACCCCACTCCCTCTCAAGGCCTCTGGTTCTGCCTGTCTGTCTGCTTAACTTATGACCAGCTAAGTCAAGGCCTTGTACGAACCAAAAATGCAATCTTTTCACGTTGGCACAGTGGTCAGCACTGCTGCCTCACAGCGCCAGGGACCCAGGTTCGATTCCTAGCTTGGATCACTGTCTGTGCGGAGTCTGCACATTCTCCCCGTGTCTGCGTGCGTTTCCTCCGGGTGCTCCGGTTTCTTTCCACAGTCCGAAAGACGTGCAGGTTAGGGTGGATTGGCCGTGCTAAATTCTCCCTCAGTGTACCCGAACAGTGCCAGAGTGTGGCGACTAGGGGATTTTCACAGTAACTTCATTGCAGTGTTAATGTAAGTCCTTACTTGTGACACTAATAAATAAATAATAATTTTGCTATCTCAGCTTCACATTGAGTTTTTACCAGTTGACTGTGTGAGGTATATTTTCCACATGTTCCGTCACCACGTTCCTACACACTCCATTCTGTCTTCACCCTGCTCCAGGACCTTTCCCCTCTGCCCGGTCTCTCTTTCCGGTCAATGGCAGCGGGACAGAGTTCAGGGAGAAAGGGGCAGAGTGTAGCAATGAAGAACCAGGTCAATGGGCTCGGTAGAAGATCAGAAGGCAGTCAGTGTTCTTCCTGACACTCTACCCCCTCATTCCGGCACTTTATCCCACTACCCTGACCTTCTGCCCTCTCACCCCAGCACTTTACCTCTCTACACTGACTCTCTGCCCTCTGTCCTGCACTGACTCTCCCGTCGTGCCTGTAGACCCTGGGCAGAATTTTCCAGCCGTGTTTGCCAAAACTGGAAAATTGCACCCGAGGTCAACAAACCATTGAATGGTCCAAGTCTCGCTGGCTAAGATTCCCGCTGAAGACAGGACAGTTCTGTTACAATATCTCCCCAGTACACCCTGCCCCCCTTCCCATACTTTACCCCGATTCTCCACCCTGCCTCCTCCTCTGACTTTCCACCAAGCCCATTGACCCAGTCCTTCATCGCTACACTCTGCCCCTTCCTCCCTGAACTCTGTCCCTCTGCCCCCTGCAAACTGACCATGCACCCTCCCCCTCCTCCACGCCCCCGTCTCTGTCTCTTGCACGGGATACCAGTGGCTCTCCCTAAGCCTTTCTACCCTCCCCCCCATTCACCCTCAAAGGTCACCTTTGCTAACTCTCCTATCAGCTGTCTCTCCCAGCTTGTCTCCCTACTTTAGGCTGAGTACAGTGTGACTCCACATCCTTCCCCTGTTCCTCACAGCGCCTTCAGATGTTTTGTTATGTATGACGCGCCTTATACATTTCAGTCGATGTCAATTTTATAACAAAAATAAACCATTTCATCCTCTTTAATTGGTATTTGCGCCGAGGTGTGTATGACGCTATTTATTGCCTTCTTGAGAAATTCAAATTAACCGAATGTCAGATTTTTACTGAATAAACCTCATTATTTTTCTGTCACACATCGCATTATCACCGATGCATGCGTCTTCCGTCTGGCTGAGATCTGCGGTACCAAAAAGCAAATAAAGCTTGTTGTTTACATACTTTGCTCAGATTGTCATAATCCTTAGCATCGGATTCCTGCCTCGGGAATCTCTGCTCTTATTCGCACTGTCGTATAAAAGATTCCGAGGCCAGAGAACGGAAAATTTTAAAGTTTATTTATTAGTCACAATTGAGGCTTACATTAACACTGCAATGAAGTTACTGCGAAATTCCCCTAGTCGCCACACTGTGGTGCCTGTTTGGGTCAATGCACCCTAACCAGCGTGTCTTTTGGACTGTGGGAGGAAACTGGAGCACCCGGAGGAAACACATGCAGACACGGGGAGAACGTGCACAAAGACAGTGACCCAAGCCAGGAATCGAACCCGGGCGCTGTGAGGCAGCAGTGTTAATTACTGTGGCACTGTGCCACCCCAACGGGCATTGTTCAGTAAAACGCTGTGTCAATTTCATTGCAACGGAGGTGTCCAATTCCCTTGGTTGCAGATGAACTGGTCTGATGGTAGCACAGTGGTTAGCACTGCTGCCTCACAGCGCCAGGGACCAGAGTTCGATTCCAGGCTTGGGTCACTGTCTGTGTGGAGTTTGCACATTCTCCCTGTGTCTGCGTGGGTTTCCTGCGGGTGCTCTGGTTTCCTCCCACACTCCAAAGATGTGTGGATTGGTTAGATTGGACATGCTAAATTGCCCCTTAGTGTCAGAGAGATCGGCGGAGTAGATATGTTGAGCTGCAGGGATAGGGCCTGGGTGGGATTGTGGTAGGTGCAAGCTCGATGGGCCGAATGGCCTCCTTCTGCACTGTAGGGATTCAATCCTATGAGGAGGAACTCTCCAAGGCAACTATCTGTGATAATGATTGGAACAGACTCAATGGGCTACATGGCCTCCTTCTGTGCCCTCATACTTCGCTGACCCTCTGATAACCTTGTTTTGACCTGCTTCGGGGAGGAGGGGCCTGTCTTATCAGCAATTATATGAGGAAGTCACATGAATGTTCATTTAAGTGGCTGCTCATTTTAATGGCTTATTGGACCAGACCACCCATCCTCTCACCCTCCACCAACTAGAAGGACAAGGGCAGCAGGCACAGGGGAATATCACCCAGGTTCAAGATCTCCCTCCAAGCCACACGCGCAAACATCATCCTGACTTGGAATGACTTTGGTCTTTCCTTTATCATCGCTGGTTCATAATCCTGGAACTCCCTTCCTAACGCCACACGGACTGCAACAGTTCAAGAAGGCGGCTCACCACCATCTTCTCAAGGGCTATTAGAGGCGGGCAATAAATGCTGGCCTCACCTGTCTTGTCCACATCCAGGAAATGAATAAATAGTGTGTTATTATTGCTGTACTGGACTATACAGCCCAGAGGCCCTTAGAGTTATAGGGTGGGATTTCAGGGTCACCCCAAGTCCAGAAAATGCTACAAGCACTCAACACATGCTGGCCCAGTGGTTAGCACTGCTGCCTGTCAGCACCGGGGACCCGGGTTCGATTCACGCCTTGGGTCACTGTCTGTGGGGCGTCTGCATGTTCTCCCCGTGTCTGTGTGAGTTTCCTCCGGGTGCTCTGATTTTCCCCCCCCGACAATCCGAAAGACATGCTGGTTAGGGTGCATTGGCCGTGCTAAATTCTCCCTCAGTGTACCCAAACAGGCGCCAGAGTGTAGCGACTTGGGGATATTCATAGTAACTTCATTGCAGTGTTAATGTAAGCCTTACTTTTGACACTGATAAATAAGCCTTGAAACACCTGTGGAGAGAAACAGAGTTCATGTTTAGATGAGGTTTTTGAGAAGAAAAGTGAGAGGTTTTATTGAGGTTGGGGGAGAGGAGATTGTGATAAACCCCAGGATTTGCCTGGGGAATTCCTGATCGACCCCCCCAGTGGGACTCGTAGAATCCCGTTGGTGGTAGGTAATGACCTAAAAAGGTGGAACTCGTATCCTGAGCCCTTTATAAAGCGGGTCCATTATTCCATCGTCCCGGATGGGGCCTGAATACATTCACCACAGGCTTGGAGTTTCCCTTTTACTTTGTGAAATAAACCCTTTACAGCTAGCTCCTGAGTTATTACATCTGAGATAGGGTACAGGGAACAGGAGGGGTTAAAAGAGCTAAAGGGTTTGGTATCTCGCATAGAAAAGGGACAAAAGGTCATGTCCAGATGAGGTGTGAATGGCTACATCCCAACCATGTGAATACAACACAAGGAGGGTGCAGAAAGGAGAAAGAGCAGCTCGATCCTGTCAATTAATTGCTATGTAATCTAAAAGCTTTCCATCTGCACCATCTGTGTTGGTACCTGGACTTTCATCTTGAAGAGCACAGCGGGTTAGAGACACGCATCCTCCCCTGGTGTAATTTATACAGAGCTTTAACCTTTACAGACTGTTATTAGGACTGACAGTCAGAGAATGCCAGGGGTAACTTTGCTTACAAGGTGCTTTTGACAATCGTGAAGTAATCCTCTTTAGAAACCGTGACGTAATGTTATTACTCCTGTCAGGGTGTGCTGAGAGCATGGTAAACAGATATTGTACCAGGGACACAGAGTGAGTTTCGTGGGAAGATGGAGGTGGGTTGTGGGAGTGGCCTTTGACTCGTGTCCTGAGTTTTAACGGAAGCTAGAAAAATGTATGTTCTTCCTTGCTCCAATTCATAGAATCTCTACGGTGCAGAGGGAAGCTATTCAGCCCATGAGCCTGCACCAACAGCAATCCCGCTCAGGTCCTGTAACCCCACGTAATTACCCTGCTAATCTCCGTGACACTAAGGGGCAATTTAGCCAATCCACATAACCTGCATATCTTTGGATACTAAGGGGCAATTTAGCATGGCCAATCCAGCTAACTTGAATACTAAGGGGAAATTTAGCATGGCCAATCCACCTAACCTGCACATCTTTGGAGCTTGGGAGGAAAAGGGAGCACCTGGAGGAAACCCACGCAGGCATGGGGAGAACATGCAGTCTCTGCACAGACAGTGACCCAAGCTGGGAATCGAACCTGGATCCCGGCGCTGAGAGGCAGCAGCACGAACCACTGTGCCACTGTGCCGGATTGCAAATGCATTTTTATTTGGTTAAAAGGCATCACAGCAGTTGCAGACTGGACACTTACTGACCAACTTAGTGATCATTAAAAACAAAAGCAAACATGTTACTGGTGTGACTTTATTGTTCCAGTCTGGGAATTAATTCATTTACTCGGACTCTAATCTGATTTCACATTGACTGAAACAAACTGTCATTTTCCATTTAAGGAGCATGCAAACAAATCAATTGAACATTCAAAGGTGATTAGAACATCTTGTCCATGTGCCAATTACAGTGAAGTTGCTACAGTCCCAGATGACCATTGGCTGCTCTCTCCTTTGAGGGGGAAAACTGACTGGTGGTGATTTAACCTGAGGGTCGTCACACCTCAGGTGAAGTTGAGAAGGTGGGGGTTTGATAAGTAACCTCAGCTCGTACAGGAATTGAACCCACGCTGATGGCATCGCTCTGCATTACTGACCAGCCTTCCAGCCCCCTGAGCTAACCGACTCCTTGTGCCAGTACAGTGTTGGTGGGAAATGTGGCAAATTGGCAAAGAGATTCTCAGAATAGTCGCAATCTGAGTTAACTCCTCATAGGCCAGTGTCATTACACCAGATTCCCTTTATTTACAAACTCAATTTCACTCCTAAGACTGCTTCCCATGCAAAGTCAGAATCCGGAGGGTAAATAAACCCAACACTCCCATACTTATATACAGGTGAGGCTCCCTGATTGGGTCAGCTAGTACAACCTCAGTTAGGGAGCTCATACTCCAAGAGTTGTCCCTCATTGAAATCATTGCATTCCTACCCCTCTAATACTGGGGATGAACCTTGGCGTGCCTCATGGGTCTCTTGCGATGTTTCAGCACTGGGTCCAGATCCTCCAACTCGGGGTACGATGTGGGGTGGGGGTGTATCGAACAAGCGAGGGCCAGAGTTGTGGTTTGCTCCCTTCCTCGGGTGGCAGGGGAATAACCGTGGCTTTGTCTCTGCTGCCCATTCCGAGTTCCCAACTGTGACTGATGGAGAGGTGGCACTGTCTGGCCTGGGTGTCCAAAGATCTGCTAGGTTAGGTGGATTGGCCATGGTAAATTACCCCTTAATGTCCAAGGATGTGCAAATTAGGTGGATTGGCCATGCCCTTTAGTGCCCAAAGATGTTTAGGTTAGGTGGACTGGCCATGATAAATTGCCCCTTAGTGTCAAGAGATGTGTAGGTTAGATGGATTAGCCATGGTGAAATGTGCAGGATTATGTGGATTGGGCGGGGGAGAGGTAAGAGAGTTGGTGCAGACACAATGGGCTGAATGGCCTCCTTCTACACTCTAGGGATTGAATGGTTTAATGAACACAGAACAAGTCACTCAGTATCTGCTCAGTTCCAGCAAGTGGCATTCTGCTGAAAGAGTCATACCCGAAACATTAACCTCTTTCTCTGTGTCAAACGCTGCTTGACCCCCTGTTCACTTCCACTATTTCCTACTTATTTTTAAAAAGAGATGCCCACACGTAGTAATTATTTTGCTCCAACCCACTTGTAGTTAATTTCAGTTAAAAAGTGTATTTTTTTAAATGTGGCTTTTTTAGTGGGTGCAGTGACACTTATGGATCACAACTAAACCACAGGCGTTTGAATTTCTCTCTTTACTTGAGTATACACTACAAATAACAGAAAAACACCTACACTGTGTATCTTAATTAGTCAAAATATGTTTTTTCTTCAGGACTAATTGCAGTTTTAAACCCTGGATGTCCATGTACGTTGGCAGTTTGCCATCATGTTTACATAGAATTACACCCAATCTGTAGCTCAGAAGGCTCTCAAATGCTCTACATCTCCCCTAATGTTCTGGGAACCCAGTTTCGAATCCCGCCGCGACAGAATTCAATTAAAAAATTGGTGGAATTAATAGCGTACTGATGACCATGAAACCATCACTTAGGATTGTATTCATTGGAGTTTAGAAGGATGAGGGGGGATCTTATTAAAACTTACAGGATAATGTGAGGCCTGGATAGAGTGGACGTGGAGAGGAAGTTTCCACCAGTAGGAAAAACTAGAACCAGAGGGCACAACCTCAGGCTAAAGGGACGATCCTTTAAAACAGAGATGAGGAGGAATTTCTTCAGCCAGAGAGTGGGGAACCTGTGGAACTCTTTGCTGCAGAAGGCTGTGGAGGCCAGGTCATTGAGTGTATTTAAGACAGAGATAGATAGGTTCTTGATTAGTAAGTACATGATCGTATTCATTGGAGTTTAGAAGAGTGAGAGGGGACCTCATAGAAACATGTGGGCTGGGATTTTACCATCACGTTGTGCCAGTTGTTACGTTGGGTATAAAGTGTGATTGGCTCCTGTTTTCGTGACCAGTGCCATTTTACAAGCTCTGGCTTTCTGACGCAGTCAGCCTGTCGCTGGAAATGAGTGAGAGGCAGGTTGATTTATTGAAACTTATTTAAATAAGCATTTACATGTCATTAGTGAGCCTGGCTGCCTTTAGCACCTCGATAGTAGTCGCGATGTGGAGATGACGGCGTTGGACTGGGGTAAACACAGTAAGAAGTCTGGCAACACCAGGTTAAAGTCCAACCGGTTTATTTGATAGTAAACTCACAAGCTTCGTCACCTGACGAACGGGGAAATCTCGAAAGCTTGTGAGTTTGCTATCAAATAAATCGGTTGGACTTTAACCTGGTGTTGTCAGACTTTTTACTGTGGTTATCACCTCGTCCAGAGGACAAAACATTGTGTGATTTCAAGAAGAAATTAGATATACCTCTTGGGGCTAAAAGGATGAAGTGATATTGGGGGGAATGGGAGGGGGAATCAGGATATTGAATTTGATGATCAGCCATGATGATAATGAATGTTGGAGCAGGCTCGAAGGGCTGAATGGCCTCCTCCTGCTTTTAGTTTCTATGTTTCTATTGTCAATTGTTGGAAAAACCCATCTGGTTCACTAATGTCCCTTTAGGGAAGGAAATCTGCCATCCTTACCCAGTCTGGCCTACATGTGACTCCAGAGCCACAGCAATGTGGTTGACTCTCAACTGCCCTCAGGCAACTAGGGATGGGCAATAAATGCTGGCCCAGCCAGCGATACCCGTATCCCAAGAATGAATTTAAAAAAAAAAAAAATTCCATACAAACTTTTCACCCCAACACCTCTTCACACTGATTTGAACTCGGGAATCGGAAGTATGATTTCAGAATTTGTGTAAGACTCCAAATGGAGGAAAATCAAAATAGAAAATGCTCGAAAAATTCAGCAGGTCTGGCAGCAAAGATCAACTTAATATAAGGTAGGTCCATTCAAGGGTTTGATAGCAGCAGGGAAGAAGCTGTCCTTGAGTCGGTTGGTGCGTGACCTCAGACTTTTTATCCTTTTCCTGACTGAAGAAGGTGGAAGGGAGAATGTCCGGGGTGCGTGGGGTCCTTGATTATGCTGATTGCTTCCCTGAGGCAGCGGGAAGTGTAGATGGAATCAATGGATGGGAGGCTGGTTTGTGTGATGGATTGGGCTGCATTCACAACCTTTTGTAGTTTCTTGCAGTCTTGTTCAGAGCAGGGGCCCATACCAAGCTGTGATACATCTGGAAAGGATGCATTCTGTGATGCACCTGTAAAAAAATTAATAGCGGAATAAAGGTCAGCACTGTCTGAAAGCAAAGTAGCGGAATGTGTTATTAGCAGTAAAAGAGTCGGCGCTCTCTTAGCTTTTATCTAAAATAGGGATGTAGTTAACACAGAAGAGGAATGCAAAAAAAAAAGAAAGCGGCAATATGCTTGCTGAATTGCTGAGGAATTGGTAGATGAAGGTCAATGTGGAGAGGTGTGAAGTGGTACATTTTTATAGAAGAAAAAGGAGGTCATAGTCACCTTGGAAAATAATAATTTAGACAGGATAAAGGAAGAGGGATCTGTGACAAAAATATCATATTTGTCAATATTTTCACAATATCTCTGTAGCTATGTGTAAAACAGACTTGTGTGTGTGTTTATACTGGTGTGGCTAATTTAATTAGACTGAAGGCTATTAGAATACAAAGACTGAAAATATCAAAAGGGATGAGGTGTGAAGCTAATATTTTGTAGTGGAGTTGAGTTGGGTTAAGATGCGACAAAGGAGTGCATGGATGGAAATTTGCATTAGGAAAATAAGGAGGGATTGAAAATTAACTATCATATATCGAAAGGAAAATGTACAATTCGTGAAGGTCATAAATGAATAAGACACGGTATTAAGTTTTTTGTACCCAAAGGTAGTAATCATAATATAACATAAAATATCTTTATATTCTGGAAAGGGAAGTTTAAGTTAATTTAATAGTATGGAGATGCCGGCGTTGGACTGGGCACAGTTAGAAGTCTCACAACATCAGTTTAAAGTTCTACAAGTTTATTTGGTATCACGAGCTTTCAGAGCACTGCTCCAACATTGCAATGAAGTTATCGTGAAAATCCCCGAGTTGCCACAGTCCGGTGTCTGTTCGGGTACACTGAGGGAGGATTTAGCATGGCCAATACGCCCAAACCCACATGTCAGCAGTTGTGGATGTTTGTGATAATCTTACTGGGACTTCTATAGCGAAAAACTATGAGGACTGTTTTCTCTGAGCGGAAATCTTCTGGGAAAAGTTTGTAAAACTACTATTAACTTTGTAGGTGTAATCTGCTGTGTTCAAGTTTTCTTTTCTGGAAGGAAAAAAAAGTATGTTTAAATTTAATATTTATAATCTCCAGGAATGGTTTGAGATTATTGCTCCTGATTCCAGTGCAGGTAACTTTTCATTATAAGCTACAAAACACTAATCATTGTAGTGGCTTGTCTTGAGTTTCCCTTTGGGACTTGGGCAGCCCAGCAATTATCGCCCACCATATTATTACAAGGTACACAAATCATTGAAAGTAACAAGGCAGGTTAATAAGGATGTTGAAAGAAAGCAAAGCAATTATTACCATTTCTTTCTTGAGCAACTGAATCGAAAAGCAGAGAAATTGTGTTACGTTTATATCAAACACTGGTTACAGCACACTTGGGAGTACCACACGCTGTTCTGTTCAAGGAGAATTCATCAGGCTAATACCAGAGTGAGGGATTGTAACTGTATGCAGGAAGGTGATGGCCCAGTGGTATTATTGACAGCTTATTAATCCAGAAAGCCAGCTAACGTTCTGGGGACCCGGGTTCGAATCCCGCCACGGCAGATGGTGGAAATTGAACTCAATAAAAAAAATCTGGAATTAAGAATCTGCTGATGGCCTTGAAGCCATTGTCAACTGTCAGAAAAACCCAACTGGTTCACTAATATCCTTTAGGAAAGGAAATCTGCTGTCCTTCCCCAGTCTGGCCTACAGTGACTCCAGAGCCACAGCAATGTGGTTGACTCTCTATTGCCCTCCAAGGGCAATTAAGGATGGACAATAAATTATAGAATCCCTACAGTGCAGAAGGAGGCCATTCAGCCCATTGAGTCTGCACTGACCACAACCTCACCCAGGCCCTATTCCCATAACCCCATGCATTTTACCCTAGCTAATCCCCCCTAACACTAAGGGGCAATTTAGCATGGCCAATCCATCTAACCTACACATCTTTGGACACTAAGGAGAAATTTAGAATGGCCAATCACCTAACCTGCACATCTTTGGACTGTGGGAGACCATAAGACATAGGAAATTGCTCCTATAGATTTAGGAAAAAAGCACAAAGACATTCAAGGGAAAGCTAGAGAATGATATGGAGGAGTGGGGAGAAGGAATAGAAGGATATGCTGATAAAGCTGGAGGAAGCGGGTGGAACAAGGTTTATGTCATGTAAGTATACCTGAATGGATTTGATGGACTGAATGGCCTGCTTCCATCCTGCAAATAGAAAGTAGTCCCTCCCCATTGGTGAAATTATCTTCTCATAAACATGTCTAACCTCCCATTAGATATATTTAGGATCTGGATAGTGAAACAAGGCTACGATATGTTCAACCGCTTGGTCTTTTGCATTGAGACAATTACTATTAGCTTACTGAGGGGGCCTAGTGCCTGTTTTAGGTATCTACCGCAGATGCCTGTACATTCCTCAGGAGCCAGACATGCCCTGTGCTAATGGGTGTGTTCAGTTCTCTAAGTGCGACCCTTTTCTGCACCCCTTTCATCCCAGTACGAGAGAAAGATGAGAGGCAGCAACGACTCTTCCCAAGATTCAAACCCTTTAGATAATATTCAACCGACTGAGGTACTTGTTCTCATAATGAAGAAGAGCAAAACTGTGACAGATGTGGAATGAAGCTAACATCTGTCACGGATATTTCTCCCAAAGCTAGCTAAATCCACATTTCTACATCTGGTCATATACAGGCACAAAATGTTTTTGCCAATACAGAATTGTTACTGCGCAGAAAGAGGCTATTTGGCTCCTTTTAATTTGATTTGATTTATTATTGTCCCATGTATTAGCATACAGTGAAAAGTATTGTCTTTTTAGCTCGTAAGAAACAAAGCATACTGTTCATAGAGAAGAAAAAGAGGGACTGCAGAATGTAGTGTTACAGTCATAGCTAGTATTCCTGGTGGCACAGTGGTTAGCACTGCTGTCTCATAGTGCTAGGGACCTGGGTTTGATTCCTGGCTTGGGTCACTGTCTGTGTGGAGTCTGTATGTTCTCTCTCTGTGTCTGGGTTCCCTCCCACAGTCCGAAAGACATGCTGGTTAGATGCATTGACCTTGCTGAATTCTCTCTCAGTGTACCCGAACAGGTGCCAGAGTGTGGCGACTGGGGGATTTTCACAGTAACTTCATTGCAGTGTTAATGTAAGGCAACTTGTGACTAATAAATAAACTTTACTTTTAGTTATAGCCATAGCTAGTATACATGCCTCGTATTTTGCACCAGGTATAGCGCCTGCCTTTCCCCTGTCTCCCTGAACATTCAAATAATGATCTAATGCTCTCCTGAATGCCTCAATCGAACCTGCCTCCAGCACACTTGCCATGCTGGGATCCAAACCTGGAGAATTACCCTGGCTCTCTGAATTACTAGTCCAGCGACAGAGTGATTCCATCCTCTGACCACACACACACACACACACACACACACACACACCAGCAGCAGAAGCAAGTCCCTCCCGCACTTGAAACAATTTAGTGAGTCAGCTTTGAATGCACAAGGTGCAGCCTTTTGAACTGGTCCACCGTTCTCTGGGTACAGAACCATACCTAGTATTTAATCTATTCATAACTCATGATTTTGTAGCCTTGGCCTGAGTGTGCCTTTTGGCAAACAACACTTAATTATTAAAAATGCAGTCAGATCTGCAAAACCAAAGACAAAGCTGAATTTACATTTCTGTCAGATAATTAGGGACCAACATGAAAATCAGTCAACTTAGACTTTATTGTTTTGTACAAGCTTAGAATTGTGTTGATCAATTATACCGCGACATTGGCATTGCACAAGAACTAGGAAAGGACCGTCTCCAACTGGAGAGAACCTAACCACCTCCCCTTTCAATGGCTTTGCCATTGCCAAATTCTGCACCATAAACATCCTAGGGGTTTCCACTTGCCAGAAACTGGACTGGCCACTGGCGGCACAGTGGCACAGTGGCACAGTGGTTAGTGCTGCTGCCTCACAGCATCAGGGACCCGGGTTCAATTCCTGGCTTGGTTACTGTCTGTGCGGAGTCTGTACATTCTCCCCGTGTCTGCATGGGTTTCCTCCGGGTGCTCCAGTTTCCTCCCACAGTCTGAAAGACATGCTGGTTAGGGTGCATTGGCCTTGCTAAATTCTCCTTCAGTGTACCCGAACAGACGCCGGAGTGTGGAGACTAGGGGGTCTTCACAGTAACTTCATTGCAGTGTTAATGTAAGCCTACTTGTGACACTAATAAATAAACTTTTAATTTAAATTGTGAGTGTACCTACACCACATGCAGCCAGTCAGCTCACTTTTGACTGTGACGCCTCCCACGGTCAACCAGCCCGCCAAACCATTATGAGTTCCACATGAAAGGTAGAAAAGGAAGCCATTCAGCCCCGGCACTTCTGCTAGCCCTTTGAAAGAGCTATCAAATTAAACACACAAGTCCACCGACCTCCCTTCCTATATTAACCTGCAGATTTTATTGCCTTTTAAAGTATTATTTCAATGGTGATGTGAAAGTTAGAGGGCATTTACTCCCACCATCAAGGCTTGGAGAATATTTTCTGATGATGCTGTGTTGGGCCTTGTGTAGGAGGTCTATAAAGATCTTCATCCTACTTTTTAGATTAAAAAGCAGATTGTATTGGCTCACGCAAATAAGGAGAAAAGTATTGAACCTGAGAGCAAAATGTCAAGTTAATTATTTTCCTTTTCACGTGTTAATGTGTTGAAATAAGCAAGTGATATTGACAGAGCAAATAATGGAAGAACCATCTATGCCAAAGAACTTTATGTAGATAACCAACTTCTGAAATTAATATCCACTCATTTGTGTAGGAAGCATTGAACTTCTGTGAATTAATGATCTAATTCACAATCTGAATTATTCATCTATGCAATATTTAAATAAATTTGTGGCACGTCTATCAAGATCTCCGAATGTAATGATTTTCTCAGACAACTAAGAAGGATTGAAATTAAACTGCAGGACAAGGGGATGGGCCAATGTTCCAAAGGAATAAATGGAAAGTTGTGAGCCTATGGTTTCCCCATTGTCCGGAGTCCAAGTGGTAAAGGTCAATGTGGGTGGGAACAGGTTTGGAGAATTGACCCTGAGAGCTCCAGACTGAGGCAGGGCCTGATCAGACTCAAAAATGGGAGGCTATCTCATTCCACCTGGGTGTTTCGCCACCCAGAGTATAACTCCAGGATGGCAGACTCATAGAATCAATAGAATCATCACAGTGCAGAAGGAGGCCATTCAGCCCATCAAGCTTGCACTGACCACAGTCCCACCCAGGCCCTATCTCCGTAACCCCATGTATTTCCCCTGCAAATCCCCCGACACACTAAGGAGAAATTTAGCACGGCCAGTTGATCTTTCATACCCTCAGGATATTCCAGAGGAATTCGCAGCCAAAGAATGATTTTGGAAGTGTGAATCCTTACAGTGCAGGAGGCCATTTGGCCCATCCAATCTGCACTGACAACAATCCCACCCAGTCTCTATCCACTTTACCCCACTTATTTACCATGGCAAATCTATCTGGAAAGGCATGCCACTTTAGTTAAGCCACATTTGGAATATTGCGTGCAGTTCTGGCAGAAGGAATTGGAGGCTTTGGAGAGAGTACAGAAAAGGTTTACTAGGATGTTGCCTGGTTTAGAGGGTATTAACCATGAAGAGAGAAAATCTTTGAGAGATGTGATGAGCAAATCTTTGGACTGTGTGAGGAAACTGGGGCACCCGGAGGAAACCCACACAGACATGGGGGAGAATGTGCAAACTCCACACAGACAGTGACCCAAGCCAGAAATTGAGCCTGGTTCCCTGGCGCTGTGAGACAGCAATAATAACCACTGTGCCACCCATCAAGATGAAAGTGCTGAAAGGATTTGTTGGAGGAATTAATCTTAAAAATATATTTTAAGAGCTGAAACCTGTACTCAAGACATTAAAAAATGACCAGGGGAGAGGAAAACTGGATTTATAGAGTCATAGAGTCATGGAGGTTTACAGCATTTGAAAAGTCCATTCGGCTCAACTTGTCCATGTTGCCTTTTCTTTTTTTAAACCCGAAGCTAATCCCAATTGCCCGCATTTGGGCCACATCCCTCTACACCCATCGTACCCGTGTAACTATCTAAATGCTTTTTAAAAGACAAAATTGTACCCACCTCTATTACTTCCTCTGGCAACTTGTTCCAGACACTCACCACCCACTGTGTGAAACAATTGCCTCACTGGACACTTTTGTATCTCTCCCCTCTCACCTTAAACCTATGCCCTCTTGTTTTAGACTCCCCTACCTTTGGGAAAAGATATTGACTGTCTAACTGATCTGTACCCCTCATTATTTTATAGACCTCTATAAGATCGCCCCTCAGCCTTCTACGCTCCAGAGAAAAAGGACCCAGTCTATCCAGCCTCTCCTCATAACTCAAACCATCAAGTTCTGGTAGCATCCTAGTAAATCTTTCCTGCCGTCTTTCAAGTTTAATAATATCCTTTCTATAATAAGGTGGCCAGAATTGCACACAGTATTCCATGTGTGGCCTTACCAATGTCTTGTACAACTTCAACAAGACGTCCCAACTCCTGTATTCAATGTTCTGACCAATGAAACCAAGCATGCCGAATGCCTTCTTCACCACCCTGTCCACCTGTGAGTTCACTTTCAAGGAGCTATGAAGATGTACTCCTAGATCTCCCCAACGCTCTACCACTAACTGAGCAAGTCCTGCCCTGGTTCAATCTAGCAAAATGCATCACCTCACACTTGTCTAAATTAAACTCCATCTGCATCTGTAAGCTTCTGTCATAGTTCTAGATAACAGCAATGTCTACACTTCCAAAAATACTTCATTGGTTGTAAAATGTTTTAAGACATCCAATGGCCATGAAAACCATGACATAAGTGCAAGTTTTTATTTCTTTTCTTGTCTGGAATGTGCAGCCTGCAGTATAACTCCAGCACTGCCAGCTGAAGGTCTATCTACAAGGCACAATCAGCATCTTAAGAGCACTAAGCAACAATCTCTGATGGACAGTGCCCTGGTACCAACACTTCTGCGTCTACATTAGCAACAAGCCCACTGTATCATTGTGGACGTTTATTTATGCCAATGATATTGGTTTGCCAACTCTTGCAGAATCGTTCCAACATACAGAAGGCACGCTAAACTCTGACCTGTCAAAAATTTTGATTTGTTTTGATTTGTACGTGTGTACAGTGAAATGCTGTATACAGTGAAACGTATTGTTTCTTGCGCACTATGCAGACAAAGCATACCGTTCATTGAGAAGGAAAGGACAGCGTGCAGAATGTGGTTTTACAGTCATAGCTAAGGTGTAGAGAAAGATCAACTTAATGCGAGGTAGGTCCATTCAAAAGTCTGATGGTAGCAGGGAAGAAGCTGTTCTTGAGTCAGTTGGTACGTGATCTCAGAGTTTTGTATCTTTTTCCTGATGGAAGAAGGTGGAAGAGAGAATGTCCGGGGTGCGTGGTGTCCTTAATTATGCTGACTGAATTTCTGAGGCAGCGGGAAGTGTAGACAGAGTCAATGGTTGGGAGGCTGGTTTGCCTGTTGGATTGGGCTTCATTCACAGCCCTTTGTAGCTCCTTGTGGTCTTGGGCAGAGCAGGAGCCATGGTTGAATATTTCTAAAGTGAAGACTGCAGCTAAACCCAACCAAGCCTGTTGTCTGTACAACCCACCTTGAAAATCGCAAGGCACACTATGTCACCTTGTGTGAAGGAGAAGTGTGAGCCAATTTCTACCCTTTCGGACTGATCCTTATCTCCTCCGCAAATCATCACCTCCAACAAACTGCTGAAAAACCAACCAAGTGAACACCCTCCGCAAGCTTGCCAGGAAGCCACAGGCAATTTGCCCAGTGACAGATCACTGAATGAATGTTTAGTGCTGAATTCCCCTTTTCTGCTGGTGTGTACACTGTGTGATACAGAGCACACTGAATTCCAGTTTCCTGTCTGGATTGCACTCTGTCAGCAGAGCTCAGAATGTGAAACTCTCAGGCATCTGTGCTTTGCACAAAAGTCCTTACATCCAGGGGCTGAAAGGCAGCCAGTGTTCCTCAAGCTAGTCACCACTGAATGATCCCCACTGCAACTGTGTGTATTAAATGCCAATGTGTTTGCATGCTTACATGTGTCTATGTGTGTCCTGTGTTTACGTGTATCTATGTGTGTGCTGGTGTATGTATGTATGTGTGTGTGTGTTTGTATCTGTGTGTGCATGTTTCTGTGCATGTTTGTATGACTATGTGTGTTTACCTGTGTGCCAATGTATGTATCCATGTGCATGCTGATGTATTTGTGAGTGTGTGTGTTTGTATGTGTTTCCATGTATGTTTATTTGTCTTTGTGTGTTTGTATGTGTGCTGGTATATGTGTGTGTGTGTGTGTGCATGTTTCTGTTTGTCTGTATTTGTATGGCTATGTGTGTTATGTGTGTGCTGGTGCACGTATGTGTATATGTGTGTATGTCTGTCTGTGTGCATGTTTCTGTGTGTGTGTACTTGTATGACTATGTGTGCCTGTGTGTGTGCCAATGTATGTATCTATGTGCATGCTGGCGTATGTGTGAATGTGTGTGTGTGTTTCTATGTTTGTTTATTGTCTATGTGTGTTTGTGTGCGTGCTGGTATATGTTTGAGTGTGTACTGGTGTGTGTGATTTGATGTGTGTATGTGCATGTGTGTGGATGTATAGAGCAAGATCAGAATTGGCTGATTCCTGCTCACAGCTGGAGCTCTCATTTCCAGCCCAGTGCATGAGAATCAGCTGTTTAAAAAGCTGTTTGTTTCAAAAAGTGTGTCTGATTATGAACCATGACTTTCAGGAGAAAGTAACAGCAAGTCTCAGTAAAGCATTTACAATTCAAGACAGTCATTACTTATTCACTTCTTGGTACTGAACTAAACTTTTATATCATTTCACGACAAAATATTTTACTTTTGAACTGCAATGTTCCATAAAACGCAACTAACACAAACCACAGAGCAGTGACGAACGTCAGTCTCCAAACCTTCATCAATACTCAGGAGAAAACCTCCCTTCACTTGCACTTATCAAAGATGTATAACATGAATGTTCTGCAGTTTATCTATATTTAACAATCTTGCTGTATGAGCCAACATAATATATAATGCAGCGACAGATCTGAGCTGCTACAAGCTACTGCTTCTAAATCATTGGTTTAAGCATCAATCCAGGGACTTGATACAAAGTGAAGGCAAATTCTTCAGTGCAGGGCTGAGAGAGTTGGAGACGTCCTACTGGAGGTGGGCAATTGTTTAATGATATGGTGGCACAGTGGTTAGCACTGCTGCCTCACAGCGCCAGGGACCCGAGTTCAGTTCCCAGCTTGGGTCACTATCTGTGTGGAATCTGTGCATTCTTCCCGTGTCTGTGTGGGTTTCTTCTGGGTGCTCCGGTTTCCTCCACAGGTGTGCAGGCTAGGTGGATTGACAATGCTAAATTGCCCTATAGTGTCTCAAGATGTGTAGGATATTTCTTTTTTTTATTAATTCATGGGACATGGGTGTTGCTGGCTGGCCAGCATTTATTGCCCATCCCTAATTGCCCTTGGAGGGCAGTTCAGAATCAACCACACCGCTGTGGCGCTGGAGTCACATGTAGACCAAACCAGGTAAGAATGGCAGATTTCCTTCCCTAAAGGACATTAGTGAACCAGATGGGTTTCATGGTCATCAGTAGATCCTTAATTCCAGATATTTTTTATTGAATGCAAATTCCATCATCTGCCGTGGCAGGATTTGAACCCAGGTCCCCAGAACATTATCTGAGTTTCTGGATAAATAGTCTAGTGATAATACCACTAGACCATCACCTTCCCCTCCCTTGCCAGATAGATTTGCCATGGTAAACAGGTGGGGTTAAGCCTGGGTGGAATTGTTGTCAGTACAGGATTAATGGGCAGAATGGCCCCCCTTCTGCACTGTAGGAATTCTATGATTCACACTTCCAAAATCATTCATTGGCTGTGAATCCCTCTGGAATATCCCAAGAATATTAAAGATGCTTTAAAAATGCAGTTTCTTTCTTTAACAAAGAACATTTTGTAAAGCCTTGCTCTCATTGGAGTGGGGAATGGCTGTGAAGAACAAGATATTGTCCATCCTGGGAGCCAGCCCCATTCAAAAAGAATGAATGGTTTAGATCCAAACCGATTACCATAGCAGCTGATTTTAAAGTGTTACATGGAACTCTGATGGTGTCTCGTCATCACTATCAGATCCACACTGCTGTCTGGGGCTGTGTAATAAATATCAGATACACAATTCCACTGCTTAATAGCAGAATGGCTTTTAATTTTTTTTAAAAAATTAGTGCTATTATATTATTGTCTGCTTTTCTGGCCATTTACGAACCCTTGTATAAATATATGTATGTATATATACATATAGAGAGAGAGAAAGATTTCAAGTTTACAAGGCTAGTTATTTTCTACTCTGGATCATGCTGCTTTCTGTAGTGTAGAGATATCACTCTCGATCAGTGTGATATCTGTCTGAATATCTTATAGATGTTGTTCTGAGTGGTGCCAAAGACGGAGCAGTGTGGCTAGTGCTGAGAGAGTGAATGCCTTTTTTGATGTACTTTAAATTAGACTGCAATGTACCAATCGCCAGGGCTCTTTAGCTGGGAGGAGCTAGTCAATGTTTACACATCAGTAACTCTCTCCTATAAAAGCATGGGCTCCTGACCGGAACAGCTAAACCGCTGTAAGATTCCCCAGTCTGCTTGAGTGTGACTTTCAGTGGGATTCAGCACCATGGAGAGCGACCGACTACTCGCCGCTGTCTGTCTCTCTATCCTCCTGTCTCTGGCCAGTGGCACCGAGAGCTCGGATCTGGAGACCAGAGCCCTGAGAGATTTCTACCCAAAGGATCTTTATCCTTCCAGCGAAAAGGAACTGGTCAGTTTTTTAAAAATCTTCTTGTTGTATTATTATTCTGTTTTTCTGAGCGAGATTTATAGAAGGGATTGATTGAGCGACGGTTTGAGATCGGAATTAAAAGTAGACAGTGCTGGGATGTCTCAGCAGGTCTGGCAGTTCATGTTTTCAGATCTGTGGCCCTTCCGCACATAGGCGTTTATTGGGCACTCCCCAAAGTTTGTGTAAGTTCTTATCGTAGAATCCGTAACAGTGCATTCGGCCCATCGAGTCTGCACCGACAAAGTATCTTATCCAGGCCCTATTCCTGTAACCCCAGGTATTTACCCCACTAATCCCCCTAATCTGCACACCTTGGGGCACAAGGGGCAATTTAACATGGCCAATTCCATTAACCTACACACCTTGGGACACTAAGGGGCAATTTAGCATGGCCAATTCCCCCCAACTCACACATCTTTAGACGGTGGGAGGAAACCAGAGCACCTGGAGGAAACCCAGGCAGACATGGGAGAACGTGCAAACTCCACACAGACAGTGACCCAAGTCATGGTGGCACAGCAGTTAGCACGGCTGCCTCACAGTGCCAGTGATCTGGGTTTGATTCCTGGCTTGGGTCACTGTCTGCACGTTCTTCCTGTCTCTGAGTGGGTTTCCTCCAGATGCTCTGGTTTCCTCCTAAAGATGTGTGGGTTAGGTGGATTGGCTGTGCCAAAATTGCCCCTTAGTGTCAGGGGGACTAGCTAGGGTAAATGCATGGGGTTATGGGAATAGGGCCTGGGTGGGATTGTGATCAGACCACAACTTGATGGGCTGAATGGCCTCCTTCAGAACTGTAGGATTCTATATCCAAAGTTGGGAATTGAACCTGGGTCCCTGGCACTGAGGCAGCAGTGCTAACCACTGTGCTGCCTACTGTTGATATGATTGTTCCTTTCTTTATATAAACATCTACAAATTAAAGCAAAGGAACTATTAAATGTGAATAAACAGGTGCCGAATTAAAAGGTTTAAGAATGAAACTATGATACTCCCAACATGTCAGATGAGGGGCAGTTTTGATGGAGCAACAAAGAGATGGTCCATTTCGGATAGAACGGAGGAGAAACTTCTTCACTCAGAGGATGGTAAATGTGTGAAATTCTTTACCACAGAGGACTGTAGACACTGGATCGTTAAGTATATCCAAGGCTGTGAGAGGTTTTTAGTCAGTAAGGGAATTGAGGGTTAATGGTGATAAGGCAGGAAAGTGGAGTTGAGGATTATCATATCAGGTCAGTCATAGTCTCACTGAATGGAGAAGCAGACTTAATGGGCTGAATGGTCTCCTTCTGCTTGTATGTCTTATTAAATGGAACAATATGCTTCATGCTAAGAGAGAGAGCACACTCTCAAGGCTCAAGGAGCTAAACCTAACTCCCACCCCCATTCTTATAATGAATTCTGGTCTGAGTGGCACAGTGGTTGGCACTGCTGCCTCACAGTGCCAGGGACCTGGGTTCAATTCCCAGCTTGGGTGACTGTGGAGTTTGCACATTCTTCCTCATGACTGCATTGGTTTCCTCTGGGTGCTCCAGTTTCCTCATGCAGTCCAAAGATGTGTGAGTTAGGTGGATTGCCCATGCTAAATTGCCCCTTAGTTTCAAAGATGTGTAGGTTAGGTGGATTGCCCATGCTAAATTGCCCCTTAGTGTCCAAAGATGTGCTGGTTAGGTGGATTGCCCATGCTAAATTGCCCCTTAGTATCCAAAGATGTGTATAGGGGGATTAGAAGAATAACTACGTGGTGTTATGGAGATAGGGCCAGGGTAAGACGCTCTGTCAGACTCGATGAGCCGAATGGCTTCCTTCTGCACTGTAGGGATTCTATTCTATATAAGCAACTTTGGGGGCAGATTGGGATGGTGAATGGGGAGTGGGCGGGGTAAGAGGTTCCAGTGACTATCCCCTTTGGGTCAATGGTTTGATTACAACCCCGCATTCCAAATGATTCTGGGACGATTTATTCCATTTCCTGATCCCAATTATTTCAATTTAAATGTTTTACCTGTTTGCAAGGAGTGTGTGTCTGGGTGTGTGTGTGTGTGTGTGTCTGTGTCTGGGTGTGCCTGTGTGTTTATGTTCCTGGCAAACTCTTTCTGATCCAGAACTGTTCTAACCCACAGCTCGGAGCACTGCAAGAAGTCTTGGAGAAACTGCAGAGTAAGCGACTTCCAGCCTGGGAAAAGAAGTTTGGTCAGGTCCCTCTGGTAAAGGCACCTTTGTATCTGATCCGTGTAGCTATCTCAGTGCCAGTTTCTCCCTATTGCTGTTTTCAACTGACCCTCAAGGGCAACTTGGGATGGGCAATAAATGCTGACCAACCAGCAAAGCCCATGGCCAATGAATGAATAAAAAAAAATGATCTGTCTGAGTTTCCAACCATTGAATAATATTTTTCCAGTAATCACCCTCCTTATGGAACATATTACTTCACATTTTTAGGGAAACATTGGATGGTTTCTGTTATCTGGAGTGTTACATTTAACCCCTGTGTTGCTAAAGGAAATGTAGTCAGTGTTCCTGCTCCAAATCCACTGAGATGGAGTTTGGATGAGGGCAGGGCCCATCTCTGTTGAGGTTCCTTCTAAGACTCAGGCAGATAATGAACAAGGTCTTCAGAAGAGCACCAAGAAAACTGGTGAAGAGAAAAAACCATCCAGAGAGGAAATTAAAACCTCTGGTGGTTGATTCTTGTAGAATGCCCTCCGCAGAATATTTTCCCCTCAGACTGTTAGAGAGGAGACATACCTTGGACAAAAAGCCTTCTTTTGCATTATCCTTAACACAGGAAATTTCGTAAAGGAATTGGAACTCTTTGTTCTGGTAAAACCATGGTTGATAAAGGGGGCCTTGCATGCAGAAAGCTTTCTCATTTCAACATAACCTGATATTAACACCCTCTCTCCAGGGACTCGGGTTCGATTCCTGGCTTGGGTCACTGTCTGTGCAGAGTCTGTACATTCTCATCGCGCCTGCGTGGGTTTCCACTCACAGTCCAAAGGTTAGGGTGCAATGACCACGCTAAATTCTCCCTCAGTGTACCCGAACAGGCTCTGGACTGTGACGATTGGGGAATTTTCACAGTAACTTCATTGCAGTGTTAATGTAAGCCTACTGGTGACACTAATAAATAAACTTTAAACTTTAGATTTAAGTGCAAGAATTGAATATAAATCCTGCTAGAAGTTTGCTTCAAAAAATGATGGCATGGCTAAATAAAGAACAAACATTAAATAAAACAAAGTACTTGCTTTGCCTCCCAAAAACTCTTCTTTCAAACAAATGAGGCCCTGTTTTAAATTGCTCTCTCTGCATCTATCTTATTATAGGGACATAGCCATACACATAATTGAATAATATTTCATTCTAGCAGACAGAAAGCAGATACCACGTTTGGTACAACTTAATTTATTCTTAAATATTGATTTGCGTTTATTATTATAAAGATCTGAAGAAATTGCTGATGAACTGGTATCAGTCGGTGTTGTTATTCAGTTGAAAGGACTTGTCGTCATTTGTGTCCAAGGTTTGTGGGCAGAACAAACTTAAAAATTAAAATAGAAATTGGCAACAGAACAAATTTGGAGAATTTTACTTTGCTCTCAGTCCTCATGGAGAAAAGTCAGGAGATTTAACTCTCTGATGGATCATACCTGAATCCAAACCTAATCTCCGGCATGTACTGAGATGATTATAAACAAGAGTAGACCCCTCGAGCCTGCTCCGCCATTCAATAAGATCATGGCTGATTGCATTGGGGGTTAATTGTGACCAAATCACTTTTCTGCCCCTCTCCAATCCTGCCAATCCTTGAAACCCTCAATTCCCCACCCCTACCATTCCTTGTAATCCTCCCGACCTTTCCTTCTCTCCTCAGCCCTTGACTTCCTCCCCACCCTGTTTTTCATCATGGAACCAATGATGGGTTGGTTTTGGGACAGCTATTGAGTCTCTGTCATCATCCCACTGAATCCAGACCAGGAATCAAATGTGGGCCCTTCACCCTCCCAAATTGGCAGGCAATAATAGCGTGTGAATTATGTTCATGTGCAAATCACCCAGCAACTGGTGGCCACTGAATTATAGATCCCCACAAATTGCTGGGCCATTTGTGACACTCAGTCCTTAGCCTTGTATTCAACCTCCCTGGGATGAAGGTTAAGCACATGAATTGGCACGGTGGCACGGTGGTTAGCATTGCTGCGTTATAGCACCAGGGACCCAGCTTTGATTCCTGGCTTGGGTCACTGTCTCTCTGGAGTCTGGGCATTCTCCCCGTGTCTGCATGGGTTTCCTTTGGGTGCTCTGGTTCCCTCCCATACTCCAAAAATGTGCGAGTTAGGTGGATTGGCCAGGCTAAGTTACCACTCAGTGTCAGGGGGACTAGCTAGGGTAAATGCATGGGGTTTTGGGGATGGAGCCTGGGTGGGACTTGATGGGCCGAATGGTCTCCTGCTGCACTGTAGGATTGTATGATCTGCGTGGGTCTCCTCCGGGTGCTCCAGTTTCCTCCCACATTCCAAAGATGTGAGTTAGACTGATTGGCTACGCTAAATTGCTGCTTATTTTCAGGGGATTAGCAGGGTAAATACATGGAGTTATGGGGATAGAGTCTGGGTGAGAACAATGAACCAGATTAGTACATGAATAGCCTTAGGCAATGGTTACAGCACAGTATCCTGCCACAGCTTTGAAAAATCCACAGTCCCACGAGCACAGGTATGATTAAATTATCCTGGTTTTTCTTTTAGAAAAGAACTTATAAAATGTCGGTAATATAAAAAAACTGAGCAATGGCCTGATAGTCAGCTAGTGTCCAAAATTATTCAACATTTCGTGTGGATTTAAGCATCAAACTATAGCCCATGGACACTCCAGCATGTACTGAGATGATTATAAACAAGAGTATCTTTTATTCTCACATTGAACATCCCCTCTAAACTTTTCCCCATGCATGTTAAATCTATGTCCTTGAGTACTTGACTTTTCTACCCTAGGAAAGAACACCTGACTATCCACTCTGTCCATGCCACTCATAATCTTGTAAACCTCTATTGGGTCACCCCTCAACCTCTATCGTTCCAGTGAGAACAAACTGAGTTTATCCAATGTCTCCTCAAGGCTAATGCCCTCCAAACCAGGCAATATCCTGGTAAACCTCTTCTGTACCCTCTGAGTTATCATTGAGGAATTTTTGTCCTACAATTTAAAGTTTACTAGCTGAAGAATGGCAGTGTTCTGAACAATTTCACATCCATCTACAGTGTTAAACTTTCCTTGATAAGAATCACTTTGTAAATGTAATTTCTCTCCCGCAATAACATACTTTGTCTCCAGTTTCAGAAGCTCATAAATCCATCTCTCTCTTTTTTAAGATCACTGCTTAAAAAAAAACAACTCTTTGACTATGATCTTGGTGCTAGTATCCTTTTATGGCCAAATCTTGTCAGATATTGCTCCTGTGAAGTGCCTTAGGGCATTAAGGTGCTATATGAATGCAAGTCATCTTGTAAACTTGCAATTATTATTGCCTTGTGACTGTTCAAACATACAGAGCTTCAAACTGGACCTTATTGGAAATGAATTCCAATTTGTTGAAATTAATCTGATTTCTTGAATCATAGAATCCCTGCAGAAGGAGCCATTCGGCCCATTGAGCCTGCACCAACTCACTCTGACAGTGTATCTTACCCTGGCCCTTTCCCCAACCCTATCCCCGTAACCCAGTTAGCATGACCAATCCATGTAACTTACACATCTTTGGACACTAAGGGGCAAGTTAGCATGGCCAATCCGTCTAAATTACATATTTAGATGCAATTTAGCATGGCTAATCCACCTAAACTGTATATCTTTGGACACTAAGGAGCAATTTAGCATGGCTAATTCACCTAACCTGCACATCCTTGGACATTTAGGGGCAGGGCACCTTATCCTGGCCTTTTCCCCAACTTTATCCCTGTAACCCATTTAGCAAGACAAATTCACCTAAACTACGCAGCCTGGACACTAAGAGGCAATTTAGCATGGCCAATCCACCTAACGTACACATCTTTGGACACTAAGGGACAATTTAGCATGGCCAATTCACCTAACCTGCACATCTTTGGACACTGAGGGGCAATTTAGCATGGAGAATTGAGCTGTTGTTGGAATACATGAACAAACATTTTAATGTTGAAACAATAGTATCCTGGAGGGATCAAATGACCATTAATTCTAATTGATCACATCCTATGTGTGTGTGTGTCTAAATAAATGTAGCAGATGACTCCACATTGAAGCCTTTAACCATTAAATGCTTGTCTTTGTCTATTTCCAGTGTGACGTTGGGGAACAATGTGCTGTGAGAAAAGGAGCCAGGATTGGGAAACTCTGTGACTGCCCCAGGAGTTCTGGCTGTAACTTCTTCCTGCTCAAATGCTTGTAGAGAACCCAAGAGATTTAATAAAATCACTTCTATTTACAATAGAAAGAAGGAGAAAATGAAGACATCTGCTGGACATATTTTGCATACAATTGTTAGTGCTTCGCATACTGTCATAGTACATAGAACTGTATGTACATTTGCCTGGTTCTGTCTGTGTTTCAGTGTCCTTTGGAATGACTGAATCTATTATTAAATATGTTATCCTGGTTTTCTTAAAGTAGTCTGCCTGGTCTCTAGATTTCCATGTTTTGGTACAAGAATAACCAGTTTTGGAGGAGTATTACTGGTTGTAGCATTGTCTGCCTCGAAATAAAGTGGTCTTTCTGTTAAATGTCAGGGATGTCTTTTATCCAAACACATCTGCCACATTTTTAAATGTTATCTCAGCTCACAACTAATATAGCAAGAGGGACCATGGTTTTTAAACATATTAAATCTCTAGGGTAGGCACTGCTGGCACCTGTTGCCCACCTTTAGATGCTGTAATTCAATTTGGGCTTGTTAGACCGCTTCACAAGAGAGACAAGAGTCAACCATATTGATCTTGGGATTGGACATAGCTTGGCACAACATTGAGCTGGGAATCGAACTCAATCCCTGGTGCTGTGAGGCAGCAGTGCTAACCACTGTACCATTGTGTTGGCCCTAGCTAGGGTAAATGTATGGGGTTTTGGGAAGAAGGCCTGCTGGGATTGTAGTCGGTGCAGACTCAATGGGCTGAATGGCCTCCTTCTGCACTGTAGGGATTGTATGATTCAATGACCCTTGGTTCCAGCATCTCCAGCTTGCAGCTAACAGTACCTCGCCATCTATTCTGCTAATCGCTCTCAGCCTGGGGATTAAGTATCTGGGAGTGTAGCCCGCTCTGGGGCAATCACTATTTGGCTGGATTCAAGCACTTCCCAAGTGTGTATCTGTGGCATTCCCCATCCCTTGTTGGAGATTTCGGGCCCCTCTTTGGCAACTCCCACAAAAGTTTATCTGAGATTGGGAGGTCAGGGCAGTGAAATCGATATCTTCTTGTATGATGGCGCTGGACATTGGTGTTCCTCCGGGCAACATCTCCGCACTTCTGCGGAGCTAGATTCTAACAAGAAGCTCCCGGTTCAGTGTCATCATTTCCCAGTTAGACACAACCCCACAAGGCCGGGCGTCTTTCCAATCTGAGCTGAGGTAAGCCTGTAATTGTCTACTGAGATAAGGGGGAGGTGATGGCCTAGTGGCATTATCACTAGACTAGTAACTCAGCTAATGTTCTGGGGACCCGGGTTCGAATCCCGCCACGGCAGATGGCGGAATTTGAATTCAATAAAACATATCTGGAATTAAGAACCCACTGATGACCATGAAACAATTGTCAGAAAAATCTGTCTGGTTCATTACTGTCTTTTCGGGAAGGAAATCTGCCGTCCTTATCTGGTCTGGCCTGCTTGCGAATCCAGAGCCACAGCAACGTGGTTGACTCTCAACTTGCCCTCCAAGGACAACTAGAGATGGGCAATAAATGCTGGCCCAGCCAATGACGTCCATGTCTCATGAATACATTAAAAGCTAAAAACAAAATACTGCGGACGCTGGAACTTGAATCAATAACAGAAAATGCTGGAAAATCTCAGCAGGTCTGACAGTCTCTGTGGAGAAAGAATGGAGCCAATGTGTCAAGTCTGCACCCAGACTCAAAACATTAGCTTGGTTTAAAATTTATAGATTAGTGTCACAAGTAGGCCTTCATTAACACTGCAATGAAGTTACTGTGAAAATCCCCTAATCGCCACACTTTGGCACCTGTTTGGGCACAGTGAGGGAGAATTTAGCACGGCCAATGTATCCTAACCAGCATGTCTTTCAGACTGTGGGAGGAAATGAGTGCCCAGAGGAAACTCACACAGGCATGGGGAGAACGTGCAAACTCCACACAGAGACTTAAGCTGGAAATAAAACCCGGGTCCTTGGATTGTGAGGCAGCAGTGCTAACCCATGGTGTCACGGTGCCGCCTATCTACTCTCCCTGTTTGCCAACATTAAGGGCATTTAAATGGTCATTGGATAAACATATGGATGATATTGGAATAGTGTAGATTAGATGGGCTTTAGATTGGTCTCACAGCTCAGTGCAACATCAGGGGCTGAAGGGCCTGTACTGCGCTGTAATGTTCTATGTTCTATAAAGCTACTCAGTAGATGTGTTCATCACAAAACTACATTTTATTCCCCTTCCATCCACAGCACTAACCATTGTGCTAGGTACCTATTGGATCTACTGAGATTTTCCAGCATTTTCTGTTTTTATGCCTGTAAGTAGCTAGGTGGCTTGAGCTGAGTTACATAATGGAAGAGATAGTGAATGATGCTCTTTCATTTCACTAAAGGAGCCTTATTAATAATGCACCAATGCACTGCCATGTCACTTACACCACTCTGCGTATTGAAGATAAAATGATTGGGTCTTCATTTTTAGAGTCTGGAAAAGTTTAATGAAAGTTTGCAATCTGCATTAGACAACGGCATCAGGGTTGAAAAGACTGGGGACAGAGTTGAAAGAAATTCAGAAACAGTAATTAGACAACACTAGGATTGCATTTTAGAAGTTTGTGAGTGGCGAAAGAAAGAAGACCTGAGGGAGATGAGGAGATCCACAGTTTTGAGGTATACACGAGAGTAAATTAGAGTTGGAGATGTACAATCCATCTCAATTTCCAACAGCAAGGAGTCAGGGCAGGAACACGAAGGATGCTAAGTGTACAACTAATGAGGGACAAATAAAGAAAGTTTAGAGTAGCAATTGACATGGGAGACATAGAAACGTGGAAACTAGAAGCAGGAGTAGGCCATTCAGCCCTTTGAGCCTGTTCTGCCATTCATTTTGACCATCAAGTTCAATATCTTGATCCTGCCTTCTCCCCCTCAATCCCTTTAGCCGCCAAGAGCGATATTGAATTTCTTCTTGAAATCAGACAACATTTTGGCCTCAACTACTTTCTGTGGGAGTGAATTCCACACATTCACCACCAACTGGGTGAAGAAATTTCTCCTCACCTCAGTCCTGAAAGGTTTACCTCTTATCCTCAAACTATGACCCCTAGTTCTGGACACCCCCACCATCAGGAATATTCCTTCTGAATCTACCGTTGGAATTTTATAACTTTCTATGAGATCACCTTTCGCTCTTCTAAACTCCAATCAAAGTAATCCTAACCGATTTGGTTTGTCCTGACAGACCTGCCATCCTGGTAAACTTTTGCTGTACTCCCTCTGAGTGGAGATAAAGATATGCAAAGTTGTACTGGAAAGAGAGATTCACCCAAACAAGTTGGAGTAGGGGATAAGTCTTCATTTCAATAAATTGTGTTATTGGTTTTGGATTTTCCTACCTATTTCATCTTTTCATCTATCTATGACATATGCTCCATAAAGAGACTGTTGATTTTTCTAAAACTGATAGATTTGCCTGGAATCCAGCCATGCTCTGTGATATCAAAATAATAAATCCTTCTGTGGCAAAATTCCATTTTAACTCCATGCTGATTAGATTCTTGGTATTAGTGACCAACGAGAAATGTGTTAATGTGGTTTCCGTATCTCCATAGGTTAATAAATGTACAGATGATTGATGGAGTGAAGGCACAAGCTATCAACACAGACTATAGAAGCAACATAAAGATTGGTTATTCATCAACAACCTGCTAAAAATAAAACTGGAGTCAAATGTGATTCCCCTGCTGCCGCACTCGCTAAGATGTGTTGATGTAACACAACGGGGGATTCAGTCTTTAACCTCTCTATTGGGCAGTGTCCTTATCCACTGACATATTCAATCCATTAGCTCCAGCTGAAATCTCCCCATGACCTCTGCTCTCTCCTTCAACTCTACAACCCCTCAAGATCTCCACACTCCTCTAACTCTGGCCTCTTACATCATCCCGATTTTAATTACTCCATCAATAGTGTCCATATCTTCAAGGATCTGGGCCCTAACTCTGGAATTCTCTCTCTAAACATTTTTACCTCTATCCCTCTCCACTAAGATGGTCCTTGTAACCTATTTAAAGGTTTTTTTTATTGAAAGTAACGTTTATTTATTACTCACAAGTAAGATTTACATTAACACTGCAATGAAGTTACTGTGAAATTGCCCTAGGCGCCACACTCCAGCGCCTGGTCAGGTCAATGCGCCTAACCTAACCAGCACGTCTTTCAGACTGTGGGAGGAAACTAGAGAACCTGGACAAAACCCACGCAGACACGGGGAGAACGTGCAAACTCAGCACAGACCCAAGCTGGGAATCAAACCCGGGTCCCTGGCATTGTGAGGCAGCAGTGTTAACAACTGTGCCGCTGTGCCTCACAAGTCACAACTGTCACAAGTTGGCTTACATTAACACTTCAATGAAGTTACTGTGGAAATCCCCTAGTCGCCACACTCCGATGCCTGTTTGGGTTCACTGAGGGAGAATTTAGCAAGGTCAATGCACCTAACTAGCATGTCTCTCAGACTATGGGAGGAAGCCAGAGAACCCAGAGGAAACTCACGCAGGCACAGGGAGAATGCCTCATAGACAGTGACTCAAGCCAGGAATGGAACACAGGTTCCTGAGGCTGTGAGGCAGCAGTTCCTGACGCTGGGAGGCAGCAGTTCTAACCACTGTGCCGCCTGTTTTCTTTTACCAAGCTTGTGGGTAGCTGTTCTAATATCTCCCTGTGCAGCCCAGTGTCAAAAGCTGCTCCTCTGAAGCATCTCAGAACATGTTAAAGGTGCAATGTGAATGCAAGCTGTTGTTGCTGACATCCCCCTGTTTGCTTGTACCCTGCAAGAGATAAAGTAAGGGTGGAATCCAAGCATTATGGAAAGGAAAGTTGTGTGCAGTTCCAAATGGGTTACTGTTGCACCAAAGCCCATTCTGGTAATGGCTAAATGTCAACACTAACCCCCTTTCCCAGGATTCAGTGAAGCTAAGGAGACCCTTCCAGGATTCAGTGAAGCTAAGGAGACCCTTCCACTTAAAACTGCAGGAGTTTAGAATCTAGCTTGTGATGTAATATGTCAGTTTCAGTTATTACCCACAGCCATATTATTTTACTTATCGTCAATGTACTTAAACGTGACCCACCGTGATCGTTCTTTGCCTGGGTGAGTAGCTCTAACAACACTCAAAAGGATTGGCACCATCCAGGCCTGAGAAGTCCACTTGTAGGATTTCCCAAGCCCAGGCCAAATGGTGAGGGTTGCATGTAGTGTGACACGAATCCAAGATCCCGGATGAGGCCGTCCTCACGCGCGCAGAACTTGGCCAACAGTTTCTGCTCGGGGGCTTGCAAAATCCTACTGACTGTCCTGGCTTGAGACAATTCACACCTCTTTAACCTGTGATTCTCCCTCTATCCACTCACACTGACCTGTGGTTATCCCTTGCACTGTCTGTACCTGTAAAGACTTGATTACCTGTTAAGACTCACATTCCAACCATTATCTTGCAGTTGTGTCTTTGCTTACATATGCCCTGTTTGTGAAACCTACTCTCCGCTCACCTGATGAAGGGGTGGTGTTCCAAAAGCTCGTGGTTCCAAATAAACCTGGTGTTGTGAGACTTCCCACTGTGCCCACCCCAGTCCAACACCGGCATCTCCACGTTATATCTTATGAACCCACGCGGACATGGGGAGAATGTGCAAACTCCCCACAGACAGTGACCCGAGGCTGGAATTGAACCCGGGTCCCTGGCGCTGTGAGGTAACAGTGCTAACCACTGTGCCACCAAATATAATATCCACCAAAGGATGTGGAAGCTATTGAGATGGTGCAGAGGAGATTTACAAGGATGTTGCCTGGATTGGGTGGCATGCCTTATGAGGATAGGTTGAGGGAGCTCGGCCTTTTCTCCCTGGAGAGACGAAGGATGAGAGGTGACCTGATAGAGGTTTATAAGATGTTGAGAGGTATAGATAGGGTGGATTCTCGGAGGCTATTTCCCGGAGCTGAAATGGTCGCTACGAGAGGACACAGGTTTAAGGTGCTGGGGAGCAGGTACAGAGGAGATGTCAGGGGTAAGTTTTTCACTCAGAGGGTGGTGAGTGAGTGGAATCGGCTGCCGTCAGTGGTGGTAGAGGCGAACTCGTTGGGGTCTTTTACAAGACTTCTGGATGAGTACATGGGATTTAATGGGATTGAGAGTTATAGATAGGCCTGGGAGGTAGGGATATGATCGGCGCAACTTGTGGGCCGAAGGGCCTGTTTGTGCTGTGGTGTTTCGTGTCCTATGTTGCTTAGAACCAGGATCAGGAGCCAGTGAAAAATGATGGGATTTCTGCAATACCCTGCTGACAACAAACTGCCCATACTGGCATTCCTTTCGAGATAATTCACAGAGCATTGACATCATTCAACTCCCTGAAGATCTTTCTCTTCTGTCGATATGTATATCAAAGTATTATTGGAGGAGGACGTTAGATCGTTGCTGATATTTGTTCAGGTATTAGAAAGTTATTTGGCTCCTTTCCCACACGGTTGATATATATCTTCTGGCTTCTGCACTTCATATTGAGACTATTTCAGGATCCACATACTAATCTGCATCATTTAAATATATATTGAAATTTTTATATCTACGCACACACGCTACTTACAAAGTCTTATTTCCTGTTGTGTGCGTTTCCAATTATAAATTACTCTCTCCACTTAAATTGCTATTCAGTAAACTTTGCTGTAACTTGCTTATGGGCGACACGGCGGCACAGTGCTTAGCACTGTTGCCTCACAGCGCCAGGGAATAGGGTTCAATTCCAACCTCAGGTCACTGTCTGTGTGAGGTTTGCACATTCTCTCCGTGTCTGCTTGGGTTTCCTCCGGACGCGCCAGTTTCCTCTCACGCTCCAAAGATGTGTAGGTTAGGTGGGATTGGCTATGCTAAACTGACCCTTAGCGTCCAAAGATGTGCAGGTTGGGTGAATTGGTCACGGTAAATTGCCTCTTAGTGTCAGAGGATTAACAGGATAAATATGTAGGGTTACGGGGATAGGATTGCTGTCAGTGCAGCTGTAATGGGCTGAATGGCCTCCTTCTTGACTGTAGGGATTCTATGATTCTATGGGCATTGAGAAAAAGTAGGCTCAGTTTTGACTACGATGCCTTTCATGGGCAACCAGCCCGCCAGTTCACTACTGTCACAATAAAAGTGCCTAATGATGAAATGGGGAATTAACCAGCACGTCTTTCGGACTGTGGGAGGAAACCAGAGCACCCGGAGGGAACCCACGCAGACACAGGGAGAACATGCAGACTCCACACAGACAGTGACCCAAGCTGGGAATTGAGCCCGGGTCCCTGGGACTGTGAGGCAGCAGTGCTTCCAGCTCAGCAACAGGGAGCTGACAGAGCCAGACACACAGACACACACACAGACACACACACACAGACACACAGACAGACAGACAGACACACACACACACACACACACACTCACCACATGCTTGAGAAGAGATACAGTTAAAGAGGATAGTGTACTTTTACAAGTTGTAAACAAAAGAATAATTCATAGCCCCCCTTTCCCTGTTTATCTCAATTTTATCTCTCTCCCACCCATCTTCTCCCCGTTCCCCCCACATCTTCATCTGTCACACTTTATCCTCTGATATCAGCTTCTCTGCCGTTTGGCCATTCACACCCTCTACTCTCTCTGTGGGCTGCCATTAGCAATCGTTCCCCTTGTTTCTGTGGATATGGCTCATCTTTCATTCCCTCAGCCCGCAGTACAAATATCTCCCACTTTCTGCGCCTTTCAGCTTTGACAAACAGTCATCTGGACTCGAAACGTCAGCTCTTTTCTCTCCTTAAAGATGCTGCCAGACCTGCTGAGATTTTCCAGTATTTTCTCTTTTGGTTCCATAGTTCACATGTTTGGTTTATTGTAGGAGAATAAACATTGTGGGTCCATTAAACATGCGAAGCCGTTTCCTCTTCCCTATTGTAGTTTAGAAGATTCAAATAGTTGAAGGCAGACATCAGAATTGTTGCTGGATTCCCTCGGAAAGATGAATGCTCAGTAAGTGACAGTACCAGGAGCTCAAATTTCTTTACAGGTATTCTTGGGTTTAAGAATCAGGCTGAGAATGTTGAGGGGAAGGATGATAAGTATGTTTGCCGATGACATGAAGATTGCCAGTGTAGGTAATAGTGAGGAAGAAAGTCTCAGGTTGCAGGAAGATATAGATGGATTAGTCAAATGGGCAGATCAGTGGCACATGGAATTTAACCCTGAAAACCTGTACCCCTGGATCTCTTTGTTCTATAGCTCTCCCCAGTGCCCAACCTACAGTGAGAAGGGCACTGGGGAGAGTTATAGAACAAAGAGATCTAGGTTTGTAGCTCCTTGGAAGTGGAATCCCAGGTGGACAGAATGGTGAAGAAGGCATTTGGCATGCTTGGTTTCAATGGTCAGAACATTGAATACAGGAGCTTTGTTGAAGTTGTACAAGACCTATGTAAGGTCACACTTGGAATACTGTGTGCAGTTCTGGTCACTCTATTATAGAAAGGATATTATTAAACTAGAAAGAGTGCAAAGAAGATTTACTAGGATGCTGCCGGGACTTGATGGTTTGAGTTATAAGGAGAGGCTGGATAGACTGGGACTTTTCTCTCCGGAGTGTAGGAGGCTGATGGGTGATCTATAAAATAATGAGAGGCATAGATCAGTTAGATGGTCAACATTTTTTCCAAAAGGTAGGGGAGTCTAAAACTAGAGGGCAGAGGTTTAAGGTGAGGGGGGGGATACAAAAGGATCCAGAGGGGCATTTTTTTTCACACAGAGGGTGGTGAGTGCCTGGAACAAACTGTCAGAGGTATTAGGAGAGGTGGGTACAATTTTGACTTCTAAAAAACATTGAGACAGTTACACGGTAAGATGGGTATAGAGGGATACGGGCCAAATGGAGGCAACTGGGACTAGCTCAGCCATTTTAAAAGAAGTGCAGCATGGACAAGTTGGGCCGAAGGGCCTGTTTCCATGCTGTAAACCTCTATGACTCTAAGAGCAAGGAGATACACTTTGGATGGCAGGAAACCAGGGAGCTCAGAGCAACAGGGGGATTTTGGGGTACTTGTCCACAAATCCCTGAAGGTGGAAGGACAGGAGAATAGGGTATTTCAGAAGGCATATGGGACACTTTGTTTTTATCAGCAGGTAGATTATGTTGGAGATGTATAAAATGCTCCAGTTAGGCCACAGCTGGAGCACTGTGTGCAGTTCTGGTCACCTCACGATAGAAAGGATGTGATTGCACTGAAGGGGGTGCAGAGGAGATTCACCAGGATTCTGCCTGGGATGGAACATCTGAGCTGTGAAGAGGGGCTGGATAGGCTTGGGTTGTTTTCATTGGAGCAGAGAAGGCTGAGGGGGCGACCTGATTGAGATGTACAAGATTATGAGGGGCACGGACAGGGTGGATAGGAAGCAGCTGTTCCCCTCAGTTGAAGAGTCAATAACGAGGGATTATATTCACTGGAGTTTAGAAGAGTGAGATGGGATCTCATAGAAACTTATAAAATTCTAACAGGGTTAGACAGGCTAGCTTCAGAAGAATGTTCCCGATAGTGAGGGAGTCTAGAACTAGGGGTCATAGTTTGAGGATAAGGGGTAAACCCTTTAGAACTGAGGTGAGGAGAAATTTCTTCACCCAGAGGGTGGTGAATGTGTAGCATTCATTCCCACAGAAAGTAGTTGAGGCCAAAATGTTGTGTGATTTCAAGAAGAAATTAGATATAGGAATTAGATATGTGGGGCGGCATGGTGGCACAGTGGTTAGCACTGCTGCCTTATTGCTCCAGGAGCCTGGGTTCGATTCCCAGCTTGGGTTACTGTCTTTGTGGAGTCTGCACATTCTCCCCGCATCTGCGTGGGTTTCTTCTAGGTGCTCCGGTTTCCTCCCAACTCCAAAAATGTGTTGGGTTAGATCGACTGGTCATGGCCCCTTCGTGTCCCAGGATGTGTAGGTTAGAGGGATTAGTAAGGTAAATGTGTGCAGTGCAGGTTCAATAGGTCGAACAGCCTCCCTCTGTACTGTAGGGTTTCCATAATAGCTCCTGGGGCTAAAGGGATCAAGTGATAAGGGAGGGAGGGCGGGATCAGGATATTGAATTCGATGATCAAAAAGAATAGTGGGGCAGGCTCGAGGGGCTGAATGGCCTCCTCCTGCTTCTAGTTTCTAAGAGGGGAAGTAATTTTATGAGGGCTAGGAGGGGATTTGTTGAAAACATTTTACCCAGAGGATGATGGGAGTCTGTGACTCATTGCCTGGGCGGGTCGGGGTTGGGGGTGGGGTGGGGTGTGGTTTAGGTTGGTGGTGGTGGTTGTGGGGGCAGGGAAATGTACAATCTTTGAAAAAACATGGGGGTGAGCACTTGAAATGTCAAAACAGTCAAGGCTACGGGCCAAGTGCAGGTGAGTGGAGATTTGGTGTAGTTTTGTCAGTGTGCATTCAGTGGGATGATGGGGTGTACTGGATGATTGCATGACTCTAAGGATAAGAGATTTTCAAAGATACAGGAGCCCCCAAGTTTAAAAAGGCTTTAGTGTTACTGTCTTGGTTTGTAGCTGAGATTCTGCAGCATGGTAACTTGCAGACTGCCTGGGTCTTCCTGGCTCTTCACATAAAACTTGTTGGCCGGATTTATCTGGTCATTCACCAAATCACTGGCCCCAGTGGCTAAAATGGACATGGGGTCAACATAGAAAATTCCTGATTCTGTCCACACTTTCCCCGGCCTGCTTCTTGCTAAGACCCCGCAAGCACATACAGCCAAGACCCGCGTTAATGATGCATTTATATAGCACCAGAAGGGGCTCTTAAAATGAAATGTAAATGTCCAACGCTGAAAGTGGCAAGAGCAGAATACCATAGCTAATCGCCTAAAGATGGAGCGCAGTTACTTCCACCCCCTCCGCAGGTAAAAATAAAATAAAAACTGTGTCGCAAACTTTCTTTGTGAAATGGAATCTCCCCTTCCGCCCAGCTCAACTGATTCCTCTCATTGTGTCTTCCTCTGCTGATACAAGCCTCTCTGTCTGTGTGGAGTCCGCACATTCTCCCCGTGTCTGTGTGGGTTTCCTCCGAGTGCTCCGGTTTCCTCCCACAGTCCAAAGATGTGTAGGTCAGGTGCACTGGCCAGGCTAAGTTGCCCCTTTGTTTTCCAGGATGTGTAGGTTAGAGAGGTTAGTGAGGTAAATGTCATGACGTGATGGGCCGAACGGTCTAATTCTGCTCCTCTACATTTTGGTCTGATGATCTACCTACAAGCTGGTTATACTGGGCTTATTTGCCCTGGTAATCTCCCTCTAGAAAAACAAACAGAGGTGCGGTAACCTTAGCAACCTTACCTCACTTCAACTCTATTATCCACCTCAGATTTCAAATTAGATGAATGCCCTGAGACTTCAATACAAACTGCACAAGATTGAGTCTAACGGTAAAAAAGACCTACGTGAGAGACATACATAATGAATAACAGACACACAGAACGGGAAGAAAGGAGAGACAGAGAAAAGAACGGAAGAAATAATCACCGACAGGTAGCAGACCGGACAAGAGAGAGGGTGAGAGATCAAAGACCGTAGAATCATAGAATACTACAGTGCAGAAGGAGAACATTCGGCCCATCGAGTCTGTGCCAACCACAATCCCACCCAGGCCCTATCCCCGTATCCCCATGCATTTACCCTAGCTAGTCCCCCTGACACGGGGAGAACGTGCAGACTCCACATAAACAGTGACCCAAGGCTAGAATCAAACCCGGGAGGCTGGTGCTGTGAGGCAGCAATGCTGACCACTGTGCCACCAGGCTACATGAATCTTGGTTAATCTGACCTCCAGGGAGGAGTTTTTTGGCTCCGTCATGAAAGGAAAATACAGCGAACCATTCAAAGGTCCACTGGCTTCGACAGGAGTGGGGAAATCCCACCAGTGTAAAGTCCCAGCCTCACTTTCCTCCCTGCTCACTTGATTCCCTCAGTGTCCAAGAGTTTGTGTGTCTCACTTTTGAATATAATCATTGGCTGAGAATTGTCTGGGGTAGAAAATGCCAAAGGTTCACAACCCTCTGATTGAAGATGTTTCTCATCCCAGCCTTCAATGTCCAACCCTGAGACTGTGTGCCCTGCTTCATCGTACAGACTCTCCATCCAGGGGAAAATGGCCCAGCATATCCTTTGCTTCCGTTGCCGTCCTATTCTCACTCCCTTCTATACCGTAAAATCTCTTCAGCCCGTCACCCTTTCACAGTCTTTCTCTTCTGTTCCTCTCACCATTCTCTCCCCCCCTCACTGGCTCACATCCAATTCTAGTGTTCAAATGAGATGAGGGGTTTGCTGTATGAAGAAAGATTGAACAGTTTAGCCCTTTAGTGTCTGGAATTTAGAAGAATGAGGAGAGATCAAATTGCGGTCTACAAAAGGTATAGCTAAAGTAAAAAATAAAGTAAAAATACAGTTTATTTATTAGTCATAAGTAAGGCTTACATTAACACTGCAATGAAGTTACTGTGAAAATCCTCTAGTCACCACACTCTGGCGTCTGGTCAGGGGGTCAGTGCACCTATTCAGAGACGTGGAGTGGATGCTTCCTCTTGTGGGACGAGAGGTCACAGTCTTAGGATAAGGTGTAGCAAATTTAAAACAGAGTTGAGGAGAAACTACTTCTGAATCTGTGGAATTCGCTGCCCCAAAGTGCGGTGGATGCCGGGACAGTGAGTAAATTTAAGGAGGAGTTAGACAGATTTTTAATTGGTAATGGGGTTGAAGGGCTATGGGGGGAAGGCAGGAAAATGGGGATAGGGATTATATCAGCCATGATCGAATGGCAGAGCGGACTCAATGGGCTGAATGGCCTAATTCTGCTCCTATATCTTATGAACTTTAAAATGAAAGGACGTAGGCCTGAAACATTAACTCTGTTTCTCTCTGCACAGATGCTGCCAGATCCACTCAGTATTTCCAGTGTTTTCTGTTTTTTTTTAATTTTCTCTCTGCACACAGCCTGTCGAATCCTCAAAGGATTTTATTGTTTTTTTAATGAGATTAATTCTCATTCTTCTAAATGGAAGAGAGGAGGCGATGATGGCCTAGTGGTATTATCGTTAGACTATTAATCCGGAAACTCATCTAATGTTCTGGAGGACCTGGGGTTCGAATCCCGCCACGGCAGATGGTGGAATTTGAATTTGATTTTAAAAAAAATTTGGAATAAAGGATCTACTGACTGTCGATTTTCGGGGAAAACCCATCTGGTTCACTAATGTCCTTTAGGGAAGGAAATCCTTACCCAGTCTGGCCTACATGTGACTCCAGACCCACAGCAATGTGGTTAACTGCCGCTGACATGTTAGAATCATAAAATCCCTACAGTACCATTCCATACCATACCAGGCCATTCAGCCCATTGAGTCTTAACCAACCACAATCCCACCCAGGCCCCATTGCAATAACCGCACACATTTACCCCACTAATCCTCCTGACACTAGCATCAACTTAACATGGCCAATCAACCTAACATACACATCTTTGGATGGTGGGAGGAATTCAGAACGCCCGGAGGAAATCCACGCAGATGCAGGGAGAACATATAGATTCCACACAGACAGTGAGGCCGGAACTGAATCTGGGTCCCTGGTGCTGTGAGGCAGCAGTGCTAACCACCGTGTCACCATGCCGCTCAAATTTGATTAATCATCTACCCAACCTCCAGGGGGGAATTTTTTGGCCTCCTCATGAAGGGAAAATGCAATCCACTTAATGTCCTTGCAGGATATGCCGTTCAAGGCAACTAGGGATAGACCTTGCCTTGCGAAAGGGACATTGTAAGCTGCTAATGAATGTTCCCAGTTCTTTTTCTTTACCATTCTTCAGCAGAGATGGTGAGACTTTCTATTTGTCCTTGGGAATTTATCTGCTGTGTTGGAACCTTGCAGCAACAGCCAATTCCTTACCCCCGGGTTCTCACTGAGTGTAAGTGTTGGACATCTTCCATGTACACAGGAATTAGGAGCAGAAGTAGGCAATTCAGCCCTTCGAGCCTGCTCCGCCACTCAGACAGGGTAGATTCAGAAAGAAGGTTCCCGATGGTGGGGGAGTCCAGAACTAGGGGTCATAGTTTGACGATAAGAGGTAAACCTTTTGGAACTGAGGTGAGAAGAAATTTCTTCACCCAGAGGGTGGTGAATGTGTGGAATTCACCCCCACAGAAAGTAACTGAGGCCAAACATTGTCTGATTTCAAGAAGAAATTAGATCTAGCTCTTGAGGGTAATAGGATCAAGGGATATGGGAGGAAGACGGAATCAGGATATTGAATTCAATGATCATAATGAATGGCCGAACAGGCTTGAAGGGGCCAAATGGCTGATTCCTGCTCTTAGTTTCTATGTTTAAACAAATCATTGCTGATCTCTCCCTCAAATCCACCTCCCCACCTGTTCCCCAAATCCCTTTAACCCATCCCTTTTTTATCAGAAATATATCTATCTCCTTCTTGGAACCATTCAATGATTCAGACTCCACCGCGCTGTGGGGCAGCGAGTTCCACAAATTCACCCCCCTCTGCGAGAAGTAGTCCCTCCTCATCTCAGCTTTAAATCTACCGCCTCTCACCCTATACCTGTGACCTCACGGTCGAGATTGCCCCACAAGGGAAAATGTTTGGTCTACATTTACTTTAAACAATCCCTTTTAGTATTTGATATCCTGAGTATTTTATACACTATACAGGTTAATTAGATGTCAGATGACTGACATACAGCAATGGAGATGGGGTATCTACAGGTAGTTCACTTTAACTGTTGGGCTGAAGAGCCCAATCAGTGAGGGGCAGGTAGATGGTTGTCAGGTCTCATATGAGCTGTTGTTTCAGTGTTGGCGTCCCTTGCCAAACCGTTGTAGCCACTAGGCACCGTGGCAGCCCACAGGCGATTTCACCATTTTCCTCTGTTGAAGCTGGTGCATCCTGGGTTGGAGAATAGATGCTCCAGGACACATTCCAAGCATCTTTGGAGCAGAGCTTTGTCTGTCCTTCTGGTCATCTGGCTCTGGTTCCCTTGTACATAGAAAATCCATCCTCCATCCTGTGAATGTGCCCAGGCCAGTGAAGTCACCTCTGCTTGATTTGTTTTATTATTGTTGCATGTATTGGGATACAATGAAAAGTATTGTTTCTTGTGCGCTATGTAGAAACAAAGCATATTGTTCATAGAGTACATAGGGGAGAAGGAAAGGAGATGTTATAGTCATAGCTAGAGTATAGAGAAAGATCAACTTAATGCGAGGTAGTTCCATTCAAAAGTCTGATGGCAGCAGGGAAGAAACTGTTCTTGAGACGGTTGGCACATGTTCTCAGACTTTGGTATCTTATTCCCGACGGAAGAAGGCGGAAGACAGTATGTCCAAGATGCGTGGAGTCTTTGATTATGCTAGCTGCTTTGCTGAGGCAGCAGGAATGTAGACAGATTCAATGGATGGGAAGCTGGTTTGAGTAATGCACTGGGCTACATTCACAAGCCTTTGTAGCTTCTTGCAGTCTTGATTAGAGCCTGGAACCATACCAAGCTGTGATACATCCAGAAAGAGTGCTTTCTATGGTACCTCTGTAAAAAGTGATATCTCTGCCAACATACTTGGGAGATTTTGCCTTTGAGATTTGCCACATTAGTGACTTTGTTCTTCAATGAGATTCCTAGAATGCATTGCAAAAAGTGAAAGCAAAAATTGTTGAGTTGCCCATCTTGAAAGCTGCGAGATGTTGACGTTCGACGGCAGCCCAACAAGACACAGAATCACAGAATTGTCACAGTGTAGAAGAAGGTCTTTCAGCCCTCCATAAGAGTGTCTCACACCCAATGCCATTCTCTTGCCTTCTCTCCGTGACCCTGCGGAATAATTCTTTTTGAATAATCATTTAATTCCCTCTTGAATGCCTCGGTTGAACCTGCCTCCCCCACAGCCTCGGACAGCGCATTCCAGACCTCAACCACATGAGTATAAGACACCAGCAACTTGGTCCTAAGTTTCTGTTTGAAACACATTCAGTGAACCTGAAAACATTGTGACATGATGGGAAGCCAATGAAATGAACATTACTGCAGAGAAATGGAATGGCCATTCAGGAAGAGAGAAACACCACCACTTCCCCCTTCCAGTGAGAATACAACAGCAGAGATGACAATCCAGACACAGATTATGAATTTACTCAGTCGTCCGCTGTGTCTATCACCAAGATCACAAAAGAACATAAGAACTAGGAGCAGAACGAGGTAATCTGGCCCCTCGAGCCTGCTCCGCCATTCAATAAGATCATGGCAGATCTTGTCATGGACTCAGTTCCACTTACCCGCCCGCTCACCATAACCCTTAATTCCTTTTCTGTTCAAAAATTTATCTATCCTTGCCTTAAAACCATTCAATGAGGTAGCCTCAGCTGCTTCACTGAGCAGGGAATTCCACAGATTCACAACCATTTGGGTGCAGAAGTTCATAGAAGTATAGAAACATAGAAGGTAGGAGCAGGAGGAGGCCATCTGGCCCTTCGAGCCTGCTCCACCATTCATCACAATCATGGCTGATCGTCCAACTCAATAGCCTAATCCTGCTTTCTCCCAGTAACCTTTGATCCCATTCACCCCAAGTGCTATATCCAGCCACCTCTTGAATACATTCAATGTTTTGGCATCAACTACCTCCTGTGGGAATGAATTCCACAGGCTTACCACTCTCTGGGTGAAGAAATGTCTCCTCATCTCCATCCTGAACGGTCAATCCTGAATCCTCAGACTGTGACTCCTGGTTCTGGATCCCCCACCATCGGGAACATCCTCTCTGCATCTATGCTGTCTAATCCTGTTGGAATTGTGTAAGTCTCTATGAGATCCCCCCTCATTTTTATGGATTCCAGTGAAAACAATCTTAACCTAGTCAATCTCTCCTTATACATCAGTCCCGCCATCCCCGGAATCAGCCTGATAAACCTTCACTGCACTCCCTCGAGAGCAAGAACATCCTTCCTCAGAAAAGGAGACCAAAATTGTACACAATACTCTAGGTGTGGCCTCACCAAGGCCCTGGATAATTGCAACAACACATCCCTGCTCCTGTACTCAAAATCTCTCAAGATGAAGGCCAAAATACCATTTGCTGCCTTTACTGCCTTCTACACCTGCACACTTCCTTCAGTGACTGGTACACAAGGACACCCAGGTCCCGCTGCACACTCCCCTCTCCCAATTTATAGCCATTCAGGTAGTAATCTGCCACCTTGTTTTTACTTCCAAAGTGAATAACCTCACATTTACCCACATTATACTGCATCTGCCATTGATTAGCCCACTCACCCAACCTGTCCAGATCATGCTGAAGGATCTCTGCATCCTCGTCACAGGAGGATGACCCTCCCACCCAACTTGGTATCATTTGCAAACTTTAAGATGTTACATTTTATTCCCTCATCCAAATCATTAATATATATTGTGAATAGCTGGGGTCCCAGCACTAGTTACTGCCGGCCAATTTGAAAAGCACCCATTAATTCCTACTCTTTGTTTCCTCTCTGCCAACCAGTTTTCTATCCATCTCAATCCCATGTGCTTTAATCTTGCACGATAATCTCTTGTGCGGGACTTTGTCAAGTGCTTACTGAAAGTCCAAATACATCACATCGACTGGCTTCCCCTTGTCAATCTACTAGTCACATCTTCAAAGAATTCCAACAGATTTGTCAAACATGATTTCCCCTTCATAAATCCATGCTGACTCTGTCTGATCCTGCCACTGCTTTCTAAATGCTCCACGTAAAGTCCTTGATAATGGATTTGAGAATTTTCCCTACTACCGATGTTAAGCTTACTGGTCTATAACTCCCTGTTTTCTCTCTACCTCCATTTTTGAACATTGGCGTGACATTTGCTACCCTCCAATCTGTAGGGATTGTTCTAGAGTCTATAGAATCCTGGGAGGTGACCACCAATGCATCCATTATTTCTAGAGCCACTTCCTTAAGTACTCTGGGATGTAGATTATCAGGGCCTGGGGATTTATCCGCTTTCAATCCCATCAATTTTCTATTTCTCTACTAATATTGATCTCCCTCAGTTCTTCCCTCTCACTAAATCTTGCATTCTCCCTGAATTCCTCTTGCATTCCTCCTCAACTCAGTCCTAAATCTGCTTCCCCTTATATTGAGGTCATTCCCCCTAGTTTTAGTTTCACCTGCCAGTGGAAACAACCTCCCTGTTTCTATCGTACCTATTCCCTTCATAATCTTATATGTTTCTATGAGATCTCCCCCCTCATTCTTCTGAATTCCAATGAGTATAGTCCCACTTTAGTCAGCCTCTCCTCATAAGCCAACCCTCTCAACTCCAGAATCAATCTAGTGAATCTCCTCTGTACCCGGTCCAGTGCCAGTATATCTTTTCTCAAGTAAGGAGACCAAAACTGTACACAGTCCTCCAGGTGTGGCCTCACCAGCACCTTATACAGCTGCAACATAACCTCGCTGTTTTTAAACTCCATCCCTCTAGCAACGAAGGGCAAAATTCAGACCCTAAAAGAGAAAACGCTGGAAAATCTCAGCAGGTCTGGAAGCATCTATAAGGAGGGAAAAGAGCTGACGTTTCGGGTCCAGATGACCCTTTGTCAAAGCAAATTACAAAATTCCATTTGCCTTCTTAATTACCTGCTGCACCTACAAACCAACCTTTTGTGATTCATGCACAAGGACACCCAGGTTCTATAATAAGGACTGTAAGAAGTCAGTCGTGTATTGTGAGGTCAGAACTCTTCTTCTTGTGAAGTCACTTCCTGGTTACAACAAAGCCCCATTTTGAGAGGTTCCTCCAGGGAAGCCTCAGAACCTGGTTTGGGCCTCTCCGAGAATGAAGCTGGAATTTGACGACCACAAGCACAGCACCTACATATTGCAATCCCTGAATACCCAGCGGCAGAAGAAGGAATGCTGTGACGTGGTGATCAACGTGGGCTCCCATTCATTCTCCGCCCACCAGAACATCCTAACGGCCGTCAGTCCCTACGTCAAGGATCTGATCCATAGCTGCAATATCCAGCCCTCGGATGAGCTCTCTGTCACTATTGACATTGATTACATGAGCCCGGTGTCAGTGGAACAGCTGTTGGAATACTTTTACACCGGCAAGGTTATCATCGCCGACAAAAATGTGGAGGATTTGTTGAAGGGCGCCAAGTACTTCATGATAAAGAGACTCAAATCCCATTGTGTAGAGTACTTGGAGCTTGTGCTCGACAGACAAAACTACATGTACACCCTCATGTTAGCAGAGACCTATGACTTACCGGATCTGGCTGCCACTGTGTACTCTTACCTTAAAGACTGCTTCTTCCTCCTGAGTGAGACAAAGGAATTTGTGGATTGTCCATACCACATTTTACTGAAGCTCGTCAAAGATGAAGACCTTCATGCAGCCAGTGAAAATCAGGTCCTGCAGACCATACTGAGGTGGACTAACCACAATTTAGAAGACAGGAAGGGCTACTTCCCCAAACTGTTCTCTTACGTTTATCTGAATGGAGTGTCTGACGAGGTTCTGTCAGAGATCAGCAGCTCAGAGCCGCTAATCAAGAGCAACACCACCTGTGTGTGCGCTATCGTAGACGTGTTGAGCCATCGCAAGCAGGAAAATCTAACCAGCCTCGCTTACTTCCAGCGGAAAGGGGCTCTGCTGGACGTTGTTCTTGTCCTCGGGGGTCAGAGCTCCGACGGCTCCTTCCGCAACTCAATCTACGCCTACGTCGTGGACGAAGACAAATGGATCAAAGTTGCCTACATGCCGTATCGGGCTGCGGCTCTGGGTGCCATCTGCACGCGCAAGTACCTGTACGTGACAGGGGGCACCAATGAGCAGAACGCCAGCCTGAAGGCGGCGTGGAGGTACGACCTGGACAAGAACACCTGGAGCAAGCTGCCGGACCTCCCGCTGGGGCTGGTCTTCCATTCCATGATAGCCTGCAACGGGATAGTGTACACGGTGGGGGGGAGCGTGGCGCCCAGGAAGTACATCTCCACCATTTACAGGTACGACGAGAAGAAGGAGAAGTGGACCTCGGCGGGAAGGATGAGCGTTCCCATGGACTGCGCGGAGGTGGTGAGCAAAGGGGACAGGTACATCTACATCGCCACCGGGCGGTGCATGATCAACGACCGCATTTCCAGGGTGGGGGTGGTGGACTGTTTCGACACCGTGACGGGGGAGGTGAAGCAAAGTTTGACTTTCCCCATTGAGTTCAAACACAGGCCGGTCGTTTCCTTCCAAGGGGACAGAGTGCTCAGCGTGCAAAGCCACAAGCACACCATCGAGGTGAACTTGCAGAACTTCAAGGCTACCAAGACATCCAAGCGGATCCCCTTGCTGCCCAACTTCACCAAACTGGAGGTTTGCCACGCCATGTGCCTGATCAGAGACCTGGTGTTTGTCTGCGGAGGGACTTCGACCACAGACGATGGGAACGTCAAAGAATACTCCGTGAATAAAAGCGCCTTCCTGTTAGAAACAAAATTAGGAATCTGGAATGAGGTGGCAAAGCCTTCTGAAGCTCTGGAAAGTTCCGCCTGCTGCCGGAGCAAACTTCAATGCAAGTTCGTTCAGAAGTCAGAAAAATCTCTCTCCAAACCAAATCTTGAGCACTAAAATAATATTAGATAAATTTAATATTCAATATAATAGTTTCTGTCCTCTTAACATAAAAAAATTAAAAAAAAATAGAAAGCAATATTGTTGTCGGAAAATGTATTATCGAGTCATGACCAACTGCGAACAATTCCATTCGATTCCCAGTTATAAAGATTTTATTCTTTCATAGAATCATAGAATCCCTACAGTGCAGAATGAGGCTATTCAGCCCATCATGTCTGCACCGACCACAATCCTACCCAGGCTCTATCCCCATAGCCTGATGTTTGGGGAGCATGGTGGCATAGGCCTTAGCACTGTTGCCTCACTGCGACAGGGACGCATGTTCGATTCCTGGCTCAGGTCACTGTCTGTGTGGAGTCTGCACGTTCTCCCTGTGTCTGTGTGGGTTTCCTCCAGATGCTCCGGTTTTCTCCCACAGTCTGAAAGACGTGCTGGTTAGGTTGGTTGGCCATGCCAAGTTGCCCCGGGGGACTAGAATATTGTGGAAATCTGGCCTGGGTGGGATTATGGTCGGTGCAAACTCGATGGGCCGAATGGCCTTTTTCTGTACTGTCAGGATTCGATGATTCTGTGAGTAAGATTCAGTTCATTTAATACATGCCAAATGGATGGTATGGTGGCACAGTGGTTAGCACTGCTGCCAGAGGCCCGGGTTCGATTCCCGGCTTGGGTCACTGTCTGTGTGGAGTCTGCACGTTCTCCCCGTGTCTGTGTGGGTTTCCTCCGGGTGCTCCAGTTTCCTCCTAGAGTCCAAAAACCGTGTTGGTTAGGTGCATTGACCTGAACTGGTGCCATACTGCAGTGACTAGGGGAATTTCACAGTAACTTTGTTGCAGTGTTAATGGAAGCCTTACTTGTGACTAATAAACAAACGTTAAGACATTTTTTTTCAGCTAGTCCCCCTGACACCAAGGGTCAATTTAGCATGGCCAATCCACCTAATCCGCACATCTTTGGATTGTGGGAGGAAACCGGACCACTCGGCAGAAACCCATGCAGACACGGGGAGAACGTGCAGACTCCACACAGACGGTGACCCAAGCCGGGAATCAAATCCAGGTTCCTGGTGCTGTGAGGTAGCAGTGCTAACCATTGTGCCACCGTGGGACATGTGCTTTGCTGGCGAGACCAGTGTTTATTGCCCATCCCTAATTGCCCTTCAGAAGGGAGAGCCACTTTCTTGAGTCGCTGCAATCCCTGTATTGTAGGCGTTAGGGAGGGAAATCCAGGATTTTGACCTAGCGGATGTAAAGGAATGGCCAGCAGATTTCCAAGTTGGGATGGTGCGTGGCTCGGAGGGGAGCTGCAGGTTAGTTGTGTTTCCGCGCAACTGCTGCCCTTGTCCTGCTCGGTGGTAGAGGTTGCAGATTTGGAAGGTGCTGTTGAAGGAGCCTTGATGAGTTGCTGCAGTGCATCTTGTAGAAGGTACACACGGCTGCCACTGTGTGTCGATGATAGAGGGAGTGGATGTTGAAAGTGGTAGAGGGGGTGTTGAACAAATGACTGGTTTTGTTTTGATGGTGTTGTTGGAGCTGCACTCATCCTGGCAGCTTGGATCATGTAGATCAAGCCCAAGACAGGAGGTGAGAGCCCCGTCTTGTCAGCTTGGATCAGGAATGTTCCAACTTGTTGGGACTCTGAATTGGCTTTAATTTGACTTGATTGGATTGGAATAAAGTAAACAAACAAAAAATTCCATGACACTCCAGTCTTGCGTCTTGTAACAGGCTCTGGGGAGTCAGGAGATTAGTTACTTTCTGTAGAAATCCCATCCTCTGATCTGCTCTTGTAGCCACAGTATTCATTTGGTTGGTCCATTTGATTTGATTTGATCTGATTTGATTTATTATTGTCACATGTATTAGCATACAGTGAAAAGTACTGTTTCTTGCGTGCTATACAGACAAAGCATACCATCCATAGAGAAGGAAAGGAGAGAGTGCAGAATGTAGTGTTACAGTCATAGCTAGGGTGTAGAGAAAGATCAACTTAATGCGAGGTAGGTCCATTCAAAAGTATGATGGCAACAGGGAAGAAGCTGTTCTTGAGTCGGTTGGTACGTGACCTCAGACTTTTGTGTTTTTTTCCTGATGGAAGAAGGTGGAAGAGAGAACGTCTGTGATGCGTGTGGTCTTTAATTATGCCGGCTGCTTTGCCAAGGCAGCAGGAAGTGTAGACAGAGTAAATGGATGGGAGGCTGGTTTGTGTGATGGATTGGGCTACATTCACGACTTTTTGTAGTTTCTTGCGGTCTTGGACAGAGCAGGAGCCCATACCAAGCTGTGATACAACCAGAAAGAATGCTTTCTATGGTGCATCTGTAAAAGTTGGTGAGAGTCGTAGCTGACATGTCAAATTTCCTTAGTCTTCTGAGAAAGTAGAGATTCAGATTCAGGTTCAATTCAGTTCAGATTCAAGTTAATGGTCACCTCAAGGATGTTTGTCGATAGCGATATATTCAGCAATGGTACGGACATTGAACACAATAAGAAGTCTCACAACATCAGATTAAAGTCCAACCTGGATTTTAACCTGGTGTTGTGAGACTTCTTACTATGTTTACCCCAGTCCAGCGCCAGCATCTCCACATCATGATTGCCATTGAATGTCAAGGTGAGGTGGCCTCTTGTTGGAGATGGTTATTCCCTGGCACTTGTATGGTGTGAATGTTACTTGCCACTTTGTCAGCCCAAGCCTGGATGTTCTTCGGATCTTACTGTCTATGGGCATCGGTTGCTTCAGTATCTGAGGAATATATTATATGTGTTATATTAACCATCTACTGTATTAAAATATCGTATAATTGCACACTTTTTTTCCTACAGTCTAAAGATGTGCAGGTTAGGTGGATTGGCCATTCTAATTGCCTCTCAGTGTCCCAGGATGTGTAAACTGGGTGGATTAGCCATGGGAAATGAGTGGGGTTACAGGGATGGTGTAGGGAGGAGGGCCTGGGTAAGATACTGTGTCAGAGAATCGCTACAGACTCAATGGGCCTGCGCTGTAGGGATTCTATGGCTTTCTGTAACTTTTATCATTATATGTTTGGGAAGTTGATGGCCTAGTGGTATTATTGCTAGACTATTAATCCAGGAACCCAGCTAATGTTCTGGGGACCCGAGTTTGAATCCTGCCACAGCAGGTGGTGGAATTTGAATTCAAAAAAATCTGGAATTAAGAATCTACTGATGACCAGGAAACTATTGTCAGGAAAACCCATCAGGTTCACTAACGTCCTTTAGGGAAGGAAATTTCCCGTCCTTGCCTGATCTGGCCTACATGTGACTCCAGAGCCACAACAATGTAGTTGACTCTCAACTGCCCTCCAAGGGCAACTAGGTATGGGCAATAAATGCTGGCCCAGCCAGCGTCGCCTATGTCCCACGAATGAATAAAAAAAAGTTCCTTTATCTATATTTATAGCTCTGCAGTGTATCCTATCCAACTTCTCCAGTATGTGCTAAGCTATATTGGCAACCCATATCACAGCACTTCAAATTTAACATCATATTTAAAATTCTTCCATGTCATCAGTCTGTTGTATCTTAGCTTCTTCATCTGGCTCTCCCCTGGGATTCCCCGAACAATCTGTTCACTTGACTCCAGATACTCTTCCTCCACATTGACTGAAGAATCTTCAGTTATTTAGATCCTAACTTTCGGAATTTCTTTCCCAATCCCCTTTACATCTCCCTTTCACCTTTATTTGATTTTGAATTGATTTGATTTGACTTATTGTTGTTGCATGTATTGGGATCCAGTGAAAAGTATTGTTTCTTGCACGTTCTACAGACAAAGCATACCGTTCATAGAGTTCATAGGGGAGAAGGAAAGGAGAGAGAGCACAGAAGTAATCATATAGTCATAGAGCTTACAGCATGGAAACAGGCCCTTTCACCCAACATGCCACCCCTTTTTTTAACCCCTAAGCTCGTCCCAATTGCCCGTGTGCTACAGTCATAGTGCTACGGTCTATGGTGCAGAGAATGATCAACTTAATTTAAGATAGGTCCATTCAAAAGTCTGACAGCAGCTGGGAAGAAGCTGCTCTTGAGTCAGCTGGTACGTGACCTCAAACCTTTGTGGAGAGAGAATGTCCAGCGTGCGTGAGGTTCTTGATTATGCTGGCTGCTTTTCTGAGGCAGTGGGAAGTGTAGACAGAGTCAATGGATGGGAGGCTGGTTTGAGTAATGAACTTTAAGAATCTCCTCAAAACCCATTTCTTCAACCAAGATGGTAATTGTTTGATTTTCATACGCCTTTTGTGAGAGGCTTTGAAATTCTTAATATTAAGGGCAATACAATGCATATATGAGGTGGAAGGCCAGTTGGGGGAATAGAGGTCAGAGTGGGAAGAGCTCACGTAGAGAATACACCCTTGCATGGACCAAATTGAGCTAGATTGTCTGTTTGTGCTGTGGATTATATGCACTATTAATGGATGTTGCTGTTGCCGGGTCAGCTGTGTGTGATGTGCATGTGTGGGTCTGTGTACAGTGGTGCAGTGATTAGCACTGCTGTCTCAGAGCGGCAGGGATCTGGGTTCGATTCCCAGCTTGGGTCACTGTCTATGTGGAGTCTGCACATTCTCCCCGTGTCTGTGTGGGTTTCCTCCGGATGCTCCAGTTTCCTCCCACACTCCAAAGATGTAAAGGTTAGATGTACCGGCCGTGCTAAATTCTCCCTCAATGTATCCAAACAGATGCCAGAGTGTGCCAACTAGTGGATTTCCACGGTAACTTCATTGCAGTGTTAATATAAGCCCACTTGTGACTGATAAACAAACTTTAACTTTACTTTACATCATAGTTACCTCATTCATGGCACTTTCTCACTGGCCTGGAACTGCAGCCAGAACTTTCCTTCAGCAAGATGACTCTGTGGATGGTTATAAAGCATTCCAGTTGAACTGCAAACTCCATCTCAACATATACGGTGGCACAGTGGTGAGCACTGCTGCCTCACAGCGGCAGGGACCCGGGTTTGATTCTTGACTTGGGTCACTGTCTATGTGGAGTCTGCACATTCTCCCTGTGTCTGCGTGGGTTTCCTCCAGATGCTCTGGTTTCCTCCCACACTCCATGGATGTGCAGGTTAGGTGTATTGGCCATGCTAAATTCTTCCTCAGTGTACCCAAGCGGACGCAACTAGGGGATTTTCACTGTAACTTCATTCCAGTGTTAATGTAAGCTGACTTGTGACGCTAATAAGTAAATAAAATGGTAGAATAAAGTATGGTTTATAATTCTGTTGGTCTTATTTTAATTATTTTCTCTAATTAAAGAGTTTAGTCAGTATAGATTTGTATTGCCAATAGGCTAGTTAACTGCCACATGAGTGCAAAGTTAAGACACTGCCATTGAGTCATGCAATCTTAATATTTCCATTTGCATCAAGCACATGTATGAATGTTAACCCTCCTTTTAATTTATTGGATTTGATTTGATTTTTGATTTGGTTTATTATTATCACATTCGTATAGTGAAAAGTATTGTTTCTTGCGCGCTATACTGACAAAACATACCATTCATAGAGAAGGAAAGGAGAGAGTGCAGAATGTAGCGTCACAGTCATAGATAGGGTGTAGAGAAAGATCAACTTAATGCAAGGTAAGTCCATTCAAGTCTGACAGCAGCAGGGAAGAAGCTGTTCTTGAGTCGGTTGGTACGGGACCTCAGACTTTTGTATCTTTTTCCCGATGGAAGGAGGTGGAAGAGAGAATGTCCGGGGTGCGTGGGGTCCTTGATTATGTTGGCTGCTTTGCTGAGTCAGCAGGAAGTGTAGACAGAGTCAATGGATGGGAGACTGATTTGTGTGATGGACTGGGCTACATTCACAACCTTGAATAGAGAGTGCAAGTGTGGCTGTATTACCCATTTGGTCACTGAATAGTGGTGGATGTTAATTGATTAAATACACATATCTGTGAAACACATTTATCTGGATTGTGTGTCAGGCGTTTGCTCAGACTAACATTCCTTCAACTAAGGTGACCAACCCTCCCAGGTTTTGTCCCATAACTAAAGCGGTCATCCCTTGTCCCGGGTTGTTTGTTCCCAGGCTGGAACCGAAACCTGTAATGCACCCTTGATGTTAAAGTTTATATATTAGTGTCACAAGCAGGTTTACATTAACACTGCAATGAAGTTACTGTGAAAATTCCCTAGTCGCCACACTCTGGCGCCTGTTTAGGTACACTGAGTGAGAATTTAGCATGGCCAATGCACCCTAACCAGCATGTCTTTCAGACAGTGGGAGGAAACCGGAGCACCCGGAAGAAACCCACGCAGACACGGGGAGAACGTGCAAACTCCATACAGACAGCGACCCAAGCTGGGAATCGAACTCGATCCCTGGTGCTGTGAGGCAGCAGTGCTAACCACTGTGCCACCCTGAAAGGTGTTTGTTCTTTAATTGTTGCCTGACAGATGGTCACCCTGCATTCGACAGCACCTTCCAAACCTGTGACCTCCAGCACCTAGAAGAAGAGCATGAGGTGTATGGGAACACCACCATCTGCAAGTTCTCCTCCAAGCCACATACTACCCTGACTTGCATCTATGTCCTTCGCTATATCACTGGGTCAAAACCCTAAAACAACCCTAACTGGCACTCTGGGTGTACCTACATTGTCTACAGCGGTTCAAGAAAGTGACTAAAGGACAATTAGGAATGGGTAATAAATGCTGATGTTGCCAGCAAGGCCGACATCCCATGAATGAATATTGAAAAAAGTGTGGCTAACACAGTGTCAATGCAGCCAATCAAACGGCTAGTAATTTGTATTGGGGCAACCCTGATTTGGAGTTTGTGAGCACTCAGGCCAGCAAAAAAGATGGCGGCAGCTTCAGACTGTGCCTGTACGTTCGTGCCAGCATCAAAGATGGTGCGCGGATGACACGCCAGCAACAAACATGGCGGCGACTGGCTTTGCCATTTTGATCCCCCGACTGCCCGTCTCAAACATGGCGGCGATCCAAGGCGCCCCAATGACGGAAAGGCGGTAAATGGAAGGCGCTTGTTTTTGTTTTTATTCGCAGCGTGAGAGCGGCCGCCGTGCAGCTGGGCCGGCAGGAGGGCAACGGAGATGATCCACGAGCTGCTGCTGGCTCTGAGCGGGTACCCGGGCAGCATCTTCAGCTGGAACAAGCGCAGCGGCCTGCAGGTGAGCGGAGAGCCTGCAGCACCATGGCAACCGAGAGGCCTGGCTTTATCCTCAGAGAGAGAAAAATACCATTGCACATCTAACTGCTCCTCAGGAATTTCTGTCTTAACCACCCTGAGGGAGCAGAGGCTATTCTGATCATCGTTAACAGCCCAACACTTACCCCAACAGTGATTAAAAATCTGCCCCCCCTTCCCCGGACCTGCCCCCCACCCACCCCCCGGACCTCCCCCCCCCCCACCCCCCGGACCTGCCCCCCCCCCCACCCCCCGGACCTGCCCCCCCACCCCAAGCCCAACACCCCCCCCCCCCCCCCGCACGTGCCACCCCCCTCCCCACCCTGGACGTGCCCCCCTCCTTTCCCCGGACGTGCCCTCCCCCCCACCCCCCTCCTTTCCCCGGACGTGCCCTCCCCCCCACCCCCCTCCTTTCCCCGGACGTGCCCTCCCCCCCACCCCCCTCCTTTCCCCGGACGTGCCCTCCCCCCCACCCCCCTCCTTTCCCCGGACGTGCCCTCCCGGCCCCCCCCGCCCCCAGCATTTGCCCCCCCTCCTCTCAGGACCTGCCCTCCCCTTCCCCCTCTCCCTCCCCACCTTCACCGGACCTGCCCACTATGCGCCTACCTGGAATTGCCATCTCCCCCCCCCTTAGAACGTGTTCCCCCCTTCCAGACCAGAACTCTCCACTCACCTGATGAAGGGGCAAACCCCGAAAGCTTGTGGGTTTACTATCAAATAAACAGGTTGGACTTTAACCCGGTGTTGTGAGACTTCTTACTGTGTTTACCCCAGTCCAACGCTGACATCTCCACATTTGTGAGCTTTGTGCATCATTCAGAGCTATTAATTTTGATGTCTGCGCTACACAAGCTTTAATCTTGGTCATATGTTATAGGCCTTGAGAAGTAAGTGACTTAATCTTTCTCTTTAATGCAAACCAATTTGAGCATTCTCTGTTAATGGGATAAGTTGCCGTAACAGTGTTGTTTTTAAAACAGAAAATGCTTGAAAATATCGGGAGGACTGACAGCATCTGATGGGAGAGAATAGAGCCAAGACTTTGAGTCTGGATGATCCTACATCAGTACTCAGACTCAACATCTCCCCACAGATGCTGTCAAACCTGCTGAGATTTTCCAGCATTTTCTGTTTTTGTTTCAGATTCCAGCATCCGCAGTATTTTTCTTTTATCTCCATATTGTCTCTGTTCTAGGTATCCCAGGATCTGCCGTTTCTTCATCCCAGTGAGACAAGTGTTTTAAATCGGCTGTGCAAGTTAGGCACTGACTATATTCGCTTTACAGAGTTCATCGAACAATACACAGGACATGTGCAACAGCAGGTAGGTTCTGTGCTGAGAGGGCTTCCTCTCGCCCTTTGCTTTGCCCTTCTGAAGACTCTGACGCTTATGATAAACTTCACAACGACTGCTGTTTATTCACGTGAGTCTGAATAACGATTGTCAGCAGGATGTGTGAAAGCTGGAAGGCATCAAAATCAATCTCATTCCCTTTCCTACATGACCCCTTTAAGTGCATAAGGAACCTTTGGGTTTGGTTTGATTTATTATTGTCACGTATTAGCATACAGTGAAAAGTATTGTTTCTTGCACGTTATACAGACAAAGCATAGCGTTCATAGAGAAGGAAAGGGGAGAGTGCAGAATATAGTGTTACAGTCATAGTTAGAGTGTAGAGAAAGCTCTGTTTAATATATGATAGGCCCATTCAAAAGTCTGACAGCAGCAGAAGAGAAGTGTTCTTGAGCCGGTTGGTGCGTGAGCTCAGACTTTTGTATCTTTTTCTGGTGGAAGAGAGAATGTCCTGGGTGTGTGGGGTCCTTGATTATGCTGGCTGCTTTTCCGAGGCAGCAGGAAGTGTGGACAAGAGTCGATGGATGGGAGGCTGGTTTGCAGGATGGACTGGGCTTCGTTCATGATCCTTTGTAGTTTCTTGATGTCTTGGGCAGAGTAGGAACCGTACCAAGCTGTAATGCATCCGGAAAGGATGCTTTATATGATGCATCTGTAAAAAATGGTGAGAGTTGTAGCGGACATGCCAAGTTTCCTCAGCCTCCTGAGAAACTAGAGGAGTTGGTGAGCTTTCTTAATTGCAGCATCAGCGTGGAGGGACCAGGACAGTTTGTTGGTGATCTGAATACCTAGAAACTTGAAGCTCTCGACCATTTCCACTTCGTCCCCATTGATGTAGACAGGGACGTGTCCTCCACTACACTTCTTGAAGTCGATGGCAATCTCCTTCGTTTTCTTCTGACATTGAGGGACAGATTATTGTTGATGCACCAGTTCACCAGATTCTCTAGCTCTTTCCTGTACTCCAGTCTCTTCTGTTATTCTTGTAATAGCTTAGGAACAGGAGCCAGCAATGTTTTGCTTTCCTCATCTAGGGGGTGCTGAGACAGATTGTAGGTGCAGATCTGGTGAGATTAACTACCTAAGGCTGACTGGATTTAATTGGCACTCTCCTGACCTGAATAGTTGAGCTCCTCTGGCTGGCTGAGACATCAGAGCAACTGACATCAGAGTGATGGTATTGGGCAGTATTGTTATTGTGGTAACATGGCCCCTTTAAGGAGAGATCCTTTGTGGACCACGTGATCAGAGTGGAGGCATGGGAAGTCGGATCAATCAGGAGTGAGGATGGGGGTCCTAGGTCTGGGAGGACCTCAGTTGGAGCCAGGGAGAAGAAGGGAGTATACCTGTGTATCTGTCAGACCCTTTGAGTGTAAATAGTTATTATAGCTTAATAAAACCTTCTTGTTGGAGCCACATTGAGTCATCTCCAGTTATTTCAGTTGTAACATGCAAAATAAGAGTTAAGTTTTGAAGCTTATGCAATGTAATCCTCGAAGCTAAGCACAGATAAAATGCCATTGTGTCCAATCTTATTGTGGCTCTTTAACCGGAGTTGGCTCGTCTCATTCCCCTTCTCCTATCTCCGTACTTTTTCTTTTCAGAATACTTATCTAATTTCCATTTAAATGATGTTGAGGTTACATCAATAGCCACTTGTGATCTAAAGAAAATCTGTGCTCGTGAGAAAGCATTTCTTTTAAATATCCCCTTCTCATTCTGGGGATGATGTTCAATTTGATCCCTTATTATCGATATAAATAATCCATCTCTATTCATCCTTGAAAAACCTTTTTATAGTGTTGACCCTGTTTTAATCTTGCTTCTTCCGGAGTCTAAAGCCTTAATATTTCAAGCTACTCTTCATAAACATAACAGAAGATTAAATGGAATAAGCAGCAGAGACCATTTGACCCATTGATTCCACGCTAGCATTCAAGTTTCGTGGCATCAGTGTTCATTGCCCTTTTCTTGTGATATTCCTGCATGCCCAGAATGGCATCCATTATTCCAATCAATCGCTTCCCCAGTGTCTTGGTACAACTTCAGCATTAGTTCCTTACTTTAACATTGCCTGGGGAGGCAATGGTCCAGTGGTATTATTGCTGGACTGTTAATCCAGAAACTCACCTAATGTCCTGGGGACTCGGGTTCAAAACCCACATGGCAGATGGTGGAATTTAAGAACATAAGAACTAGGAGCAGGAATCTGGCCCCTTGAACCTGCACCACCATCAACAAGATCATGGCTGGTCTTTTTGTGGACTCAGCATCACTTACCCGCCCACTCACCATAACCCTTAATTCCTTCAAAAATCTATCCATTGTTGTGTTAAAAACATTCAACGAGGGAGCCTCAACTATTTCACTGGGCAGGGAATTCCACAGATTCACAACCCTTTGGGTGAAGAAGTTCCAGTACAACTCGGTTTATCTGGAATTAAGAACCTACTGATGACCATGAAACCATTGTTGATTGTCGGGAAAAGCCCATCTGGTTCGCTAATGTCTTTTAGGGAAGGAAATCTGCCGTCCTTACCCGCTCTGGCCTACATGTGACTCCAGAGCCACAGCAATGTGGTTGACACTCAACTGCCCTCTGAAATGGCCAAGTGAGACACTCAGTTGTATCAAGAAAGTAGCTCACCACCACCTTCTCAAGGGCAACTAGGGGTGGGCAAAAATACTGGCCAGCCAGCGATGCCCCTGTCCCACAAATGAATAACAAAAAAAAATTCACTGTTTCTATTTCGAGACCACATCAGACCCTTTTTACACCTTTCTGTATTTCATCTTCGTCACTCTGTTTTTCATTTAATCTTTCTCTTGGCAAGATCTTCTGAACTTATTATTAGAGACAAAAAACTCCGGTGTTATTCAGAAATCCATTAGCTATTATGTCAGCAGCATTATTATAGAGACATAGGAGTTATTACGAGTTCTGCATTATAAGTGATGAGATTCTAATGAAATTCATTTTAGGCATTGGCTTCATGTTTAGAATTAAACAACAAGATTGTAAAGGGTAAATTATGGTATACGCAGTCAGCAAATTCAACTGTTGCCAATTATTTTATAACATTGCGTTATGGATGACACATTCTGAGATGAGGCATTTAAATAGCAGAAAGTGGATGCGCTCGTGCGGATTTCCTAACTTTGTAATTGGCACAATAAATAGAAGCTCCGTTGTGTATGGCAGAGAAACATTTGAACACAGTAGGAAGGAAAAATGTGGGCATTTTTAGATAATGTACAAACAGGCCACTCAACCCAACCCATCCATTGTCTCTGTCAACACTTCCCTCTGCCTCGGCAAAGCAGCCAGCATAATTAAGGACCCCACGCACCCCGACAATTCTCTCTTCCACCTTCTTCCAAGAGGAAAAAGATCCAAAAGTCTGAGGTCACTTACAGACCGACTCAAGAACAGCTTCTTCCCTGCTGCTGTCAGACTTTTGAATGGACTTACCTTGCATTAAGTTGATCTTACTCTACGTCCTAGCTATGACTGTTTCCTTCTGTATGAATGGTATGTTTTGTCTGTATAGCGCACAAGAAAAAATACTTTTCACTATGTTAACATGTGACAATAAGTCAAATCATAACCCTAGCTATAACTGTAACACCACATTCTGCACTCTCTCTCCTTCTCTATTAATAGTATGCTTTGATTGTATAGCGCACAAGAAACAATACTTTTCACTATGTTAATACATGTGACAGTAATAAAACAAATCAAATCAAACCATGTCGGCTTTTACCCTCGATAGGATAAAGTGGTTCCAGCCACATTTCCCACATCCTTTTTACCCCTTTCCCTTCCTCCAATCTAATCTTGCACTGATTTCTCTCATGCGCTGAGTCTTGTGTTACAGGAGTGCCACCCTTCCCAGCAGGGCCAGGCCGGACTACATGGGATTTATCTTCGAGCCTTTTGTACTGGACTAGATTCCATGCTGCAGCCCTACAGACAGTCTCTACTTGATCTCGAGCAGGAGGTAATGAACTGTCCTCTCTCAGCCTGCATGGTAATGTTGTGAGAATACTCAATATGAGATGTTTAAACTACTTCACTATAACTTGCAGGGGGGAAAAAAAACTCAGTGTTAATAATATTTCAAAAAAAGGATGTCAGGTTTGATCAAATGTGGGCAATTGAACTGTGGGAGAACAGCCAGCAATGCAACAAAAACACAAAATGCTGGAAAATCTCAGCAAGTCAGGCAGCATCTAAGGAGAGAGAATAGAGCCAATGTTTCGAGTCAGGATAACCCTTCATCAGGGTCATCCAAAACGTTAACATCTGTGGAGAGAGAATAGAGCTAACACATTGAGCCTGGATGACTGGTCTTCCACGCTCGCAATGTTGATTCTATTCTCTCCCCTCAGATGCTGTCAGACCTGCTGATATTTTCCAGCATTTTCTGTTTTTGTTTCAGACTCCAGTATCTGCAGTCATTTGCTTTTAACCAGCAATAGAATGCTGCTTTCTTTGTTTTCTCAATCTGAAGCCTGGTCTGATGCTTCCAGTGGCTGGTAAAGATCCTGAGGTGCTACTTAAAGAACAGCATGGCGATCTACTGGTGTCCTGGCCAACATTCTACCTCAACCAACATCACTCAGTTTCAAAACATATGGCATGCTTTTAGGTGCCTGAACATATGAAGATGACAACAGGCAAATAGCAGTGGGATGCCTCACATCCTTTAAAAAGTACCTGGATGAGTACTTGGCATGCCATAATATTCAAGGCCATGGGCCAAGTGCTGGCAAGTGCGATTAGGTGGGCAGGTCATAGAGTCTTATAGCATGGAAACTAGCCCTTTGGCCCAACACATCCATGCCGCCTTTTTTTTTAACCCATATCCCTCTATACCCATCTTACCCATGTAACTTTTTAAAAGACAAAATTGTACCTGCCTCTACTACTACCTTTGGCAGCTCGTTCCAGACACTCACCACCCTCTCTCTGAAAAAATTGCCCCTCTGGACCCTTCTGTATCTCTCCCCTTTCGCCTTAAACCCATGCCCTCTAGTTTTAGACTCCACTACCTTTGGGAAAAGATGTTGACTATCAATTTGTGCATCAGTGCAGACTCAATAGGCCAAAGAGCCTCTTCTGCACTGTAGGATTCTGTGTTCTATCGTGCCTGTCGCATACAGTCACAGTGAAATGGGGAACCCCCAATGTTCCTAACCACCGGTAATCTGCAAGATGCCAATTCAGGGAATGAGAGAACATGGGGAATTTCCCCCTCTGACCTCCAAATGTGATTAAAAGCAGTGACCATGAACCATGTGTCCAATGCCCTTCTGTACTTCAAAGGAGATAAGCTGGTACAGAAAGCAATAACTTGCATTTAGAAAGTGTTTTTCCCAAGTTCACCAACTCCGAACATTCTAAAACTCTTCATAACCAAGAAAGTATTTTTCACATGTTGTTGTTGTTTCTCTTCCCACACTTGAAGGTGCACAAGGCAGACTTTCATCTGTTTCTGTGCCAGTAATTCCTTGGAACAGGTTGCTAGTCTGTCGCCAAACATTTGGAGCTTGAGAGGTGTCAAGGGTGACTGATCAGGAGCCCCTCCTGCTCTTGCTGTCTGCAATTGCCATGTATTGGAACAATTATGTAGGTTGATAATCAACCGGTTGGCTGTACTGCGAATGCACTTTCCTTGGCCATTAAGTCCTGGTGTGGGACTCAAATCCAGAGCTTATGGCTCAGAGGCAGGGACACTACTGGGCAGCACCATGGCACAATGGTTAGTACTGCTGCCTCACAGTGCCAGGGATCCGGGTTCGATTCCAGCCACCAGTCACTGTGCAGAGTTTGCACATTCTGTCTGTGTCTGTGTGGATTTCCTTCGGGTGCTCCGGTTTCCTCCCACACCCCAAAGATATGCAGGTCAGGTTCATTGGCCATGCTAAATTCTCCCTCAGTGTTGGGGGATTAGCAGGGTAAATACATGGGGTTACGGGATAGGGCCTGGGTAGGATTGATGTTGGTGCGGAGATGTGATGGGACGAATGGCCGCCTTCTGCACTGCAGGGTTTTATATGATTCTGTTTCTCACTACTGCTCATGGAAACATGCTGTGCATAATAAGCACAGCACAGTGACACAGTGGTTAGCAAAATTGCCTCACAGCGCCAGGGCCCTGGGTTCAATTCTGGCCTCAGGTGATTGTCTGTGCGGAGTTTGCACGTTCTTCCCGTGTTTGTCTGGGACAGTAAGGAATAACTTAGTGACCCTAAACCACCTTTAGGTTAGCACTGCTGCCTCACAGCTCATCTTTGGACTGTGGGAGGAAAGCGGAGCACCGAGAGGAAACCCTTGCAGACTTGGGGAGAACATGCAAACCCCACATAGACAGTGACCCGAGGCTGGAATCGAACTCAGGTCCTTGGAGCTGTGAGACAGCAGTGCTATCCACTGTGCCACCGTACCTCCTGCATGGCAAAGTTTCCTGTAGACAAAGAACTGAGTATTGATGTTTTGTAAGCATTTTCGTAAAGAATTCTAATGTGCATGTAAGATATTATAATTCTTTTTGTATCTATTTACAGTTCTTGGCAGACCCACACCTCTCCATCTCTCATGTCAACTACTCCTTGGACCAGGTAAGCCTGTATCGTACGTTCAAGCTGGTCCAGTAGTGAAATGTGACTGAATGGCCTTTACCTCTAGCAATAAGGCAAGCTTCCTGACTGGACTGTCTGTAAACCAAGGGCAGTGGACTGGGCACTTGGCTAGGGACACAGGAATTACTAAGAGGCCATTCAGCCCCTTGAGCCGGTTCTGGAGAATCCTCAAGTATCGTGTGGAAGACTTTAATATAATGTTATTCTGATCAGGACTTACTAATAAAGAAATATTTATTCTACTTCCGCAATGTATTCCAGGATGGGCAGCATGGTGACACAGTAGTTAGCACTGCTGCCAGGGACCAGGGTTCGATTCCCAACCTTAGGTCACTGCCTGTACGGAGTTTGCACATTCTCCTCTGTCTGCGTGAGTTTACTCCGGGTGCTCCGGTTTCCTCCCACACTCCAAAGAAGTCCAGGTTAGGTGGTTTGGCCATGCTAAATTAACCCTTTGTGTCAGGGGACTAGCTAGGGCAAATGCACGGGGCTGTGGCCGGTGCAGACTCGATGGGTCGAATGGCCTCCTTCCGTACTGTAGGCTTCTTTGATAGTTGTTTCTGAAGAATATTCCAGAATTGTAGCCCTTTTCTATAAGGGATTGGGCTGAGACTGTCCAATCTTATTTTGTATCTGATATTTGCAGATAATTGCAATAGGAACTATTAACCCTGTCAGGCTAGGCAGGTTTACTGAGACAAGATGTCCTGATACAATATTGACTTCTCTTCATTACCTAACAGTTTATTTCTGTTCTCAGTTTCAGCTGCTGTTCCCATCTGTTATGGTAGTGGTTGAACAAATTAAATCTCAAAAGGTAAGTGCTGGTTTTAAGAGTGATATTTAGGACCTAAGTTGTCGCCTGGACGATTAGTGTTCGCAGAATAGACTGCCTGTCTTTCCCTTGTGGCACCTATTCCCTGGCATCAACTTGTCATCTTGGTATGGTTTTATGATTGCGAGGGCGTCGCTGGCTGGCCAGCATTTATTGCCCATCCCTAGTTGCCCTTGGAAGGCATTTGAGAGTCAACCACATTGCTGTGGCTCTAGAGTCACATGTAGGCCAGATCGGGTAAGAACAGCAGATTTCCTTCCCTAAAGGACATTAGTGACCCAGATGGGTTTTCCCAACAATCAACAATGGTTTCATGGTCATCAGTAGATTCTTAATTCCAGATATTTTTTATTGAATTCAAATTCCACCATCTGCTGTGGCGGGATTTGAACCTGGCTCCCCCAGAACATTAGCTGAGTTTCTGGATTGATCTAGCAATAATATCACTAGGCCGTTGCCTACGCTTAAGGGAAAATATATTGCCACCCCTTCACTGTTTTGAGTCAAAATCCTGGAATTCCCTCCCTAAGATTGCCGTAGAGCGGCAAGGTGGCACAGTGGTTAGCACTGCTGCCTCACAGTGCCAGGGACTCAGGTTCAATTCTGCCCTAGGTCACCGTCTGTGTGAAGTTTGCACCTTCTCCCCGTGTCTGCGTGGGTTTCCTCCGGGTGCTCCTATTTCCTCCCACACTCCAAAGATGTGCTGGTTAGATGGACTGGCCATGCTAAATTGCCCACTAGTGTCAGGGGGGTTAGCAGGATAAATACCTGGGGTTACGAGGATAGAGCCTGGGTGAGATTGCTGTTGGTGCAGACTCGATGGACCTCCTTCTGCGCTGCAGGGATTCTAGAATTCTATGATTCTAACAGCACTGTGGGTGTACCAACACATTGACAGCCTTGTGTACCATCCGAAAGATGTATTGCAGCAACCCACCTAGGCTTCTTCAACGGCACCTTCCAAACCTGCAACCTCTATCACCTAGAAGGACAAGGGCAACAGGTGAATGGAAATGCCACCACCTTCTAGCTCCCCTCGAAGCTACATACCGTCCCAACTTGGAAATACATCAGCCGTTCCTTCACTGTCGCTGGGTCAAAATCCTGGAACTTGCTTCCTAACAGCACTGTGGGTGTACCCACACCATTTGGACTGCAACGGTTCAGGAAGGTAGCTGACCACTACCTGCTTGAGGGCAATTAGGGTTGGGCAATTAAATTTTGGCCTAGCCAGTGACACCCACGTTCCATGAATGAATTAAAAAACAAAATTCCTTTAAGAGGCTGGCATCTTGGGTGGACAATAAAGAACTTGTGTCCTATACCAGGGTAAATGTACGGGGTTACAATGAGAGGCGGGGGTGTGGGCCTGGGAAACATGCTCTGTTAAAGAGTCAGTGCAGACCTGATGGGCCGGATGGCCTCCTTCTGCACTGTAGGAATTCTGAGTAAGAGCAGAGGAGTGCTCTCCAGAGTTCTTGCTAGGGTGGTGCAGTGGCACAATGGTTGGCACTGCTGCCTCACAGCGCCAGGGACCCAAGTTCGATTCCTGGCTTGGGTCACTGCCTGTGCAGAGTCTGCACGTTCTCCCTGTCTCTGTGTGGGTTTCCTCTGAAAGATGTGCTGGTTAGGTGCATTGGCCATGCTAAATTCTCCCTCAGTGAACCTGAACAGGCACCTGAGCATAGCGAGTGGGGAATTTTCACAGTAACTTCAATGCAGTGTTAATGTAAGCCTACTTGTGACACTAATAAAAGTTTAAGCTTTAAAACTTTAATAATTATCTCTCCATCAACTTTAAAGTTTATTTATTAGTCACAAGTAAGGCTTACATTAACACTGCAATGAAGTTACTGTGAAATTCCCCTAGTCGCAACAGTCTAGCGTCTGTTCGGGTCAATGCACCTAACCAGCACGTCTTTCAGACTATGGGAGGAAACCGGAGCACCCTGAGGAAACCCACACAGACATGGGGAGAGCGTGCAGACTCCACACAGACAGTGACCCAAGCTGGAAATTAAACCTGGGTCCCTGGCGCTGTGAGGCAGCAGTGCTGACCACTGTGCCACCACACTGCTCTAGCAAGAACTTTGGGGAGCGCTCCTCCGCTGTTACTTAGAATTCCTACAGTGCAGAAGGAGGCTGTTTGGCCTATCAGGTCTGCACTGACTCTCCGACAGAGCCGTAATCAAACCTGGATCCCTGGCAGCCCACTTCAAACCCGGGTCCCTGGCGCTGTGAAGCAGCAGTGCTAACCACTGTGGTATATTAGTATAAAGCAGACTGTTTGATCATTGTCACATTGTTGGTCTTGGGATATTGCTGTGTGCAAATTGGTTGCCATATTTCCCCCTCGTTACATCAGTGTAATTCTAAAAGAGTACTTCATTAACAGAAAAGCAATTCTAGATGTCCTGAGGTAGGGAAAAGTATTATGTAAATTCCAGTTCCTTTTTTTTGAACCGATTAAAGGAACATCTAAGATCATTCATTGTGGATTATTGAAGTTTTCCACTCTTGAAAAAAGATTGAACTGGCAGCTTGTGAGAAGTTACTGGGAGGGTTTGAGGAGTTGTAAATGGATGGATTTTTCTGCAGAGTACGTCATTTTAGAACTTGGGGAATAGTCTTGGAAAATTATATGGGCAATTCAGACAAAATGTCTTCTCTGGAGAGGCAGCCAGCATATAATTCGCACAAAACATCAGGGGAGTGAGTGAGAGATGAGAAACATTCATTTTCAAAAAGAATTTATGTTAAGTTTCTTCAATATGAAAGGCTTCATGGTTATTAAATATGATAAATGATATGGAGATATCAAAAAGAAATGAAATTCTATAAATCTTGTCTCCCAGACTATATCCCAACAAATTAATATTTAGTTCAAGGTCAAATACTCTTTGCCTGTTAAATTCTGGATAGAAGCATCCTCATTGCTATAAAGTTGACTTTTGCAGTTGTGCAGTTTTTCTCCTTGCCTCTAATTTAGTTTTAAAATAATAGAATTCCTCCAGTGCAGTATCAGACTGTGCTGACTCTCTCACAGAACACCTTACCCAGGCCCTATCCGCGCAACCCTCCATATTTACCCCACATCTACATATTGGGCAAAGCACCAAGGACCTGAGTTCAATTTCGGCCTCAGGTGGTGTGCAGAGGGTTAGCACTGCTGCTTTACAGTGCCAGGGACCTGGGTTCGAATCCAGCCTCGTGTCAGTGTGTGTGTGGTGTTTGCACATTCTCCCTGTGTCTGCATGGGTTTCCTCCAGACACTCTGGTTTCTTCCTACAGTTCCAAGATGTGCAGCTAAGGTAGATTGAACATGCTAAATTGCCCCTTTGTGTACCAAGATGTGCAGGTTAGAGGGATTAGCAGGGGAAATAAGTTTAGGTTTATTAATAGTGCCACATAGGCTTACATTAACACTGCAATGAAGTTACTGTGAAAATCCCCAAGTCGCTACGCTCTGGTTCCTGTTTGGGCACACCGAGGGAGAATTTTGAGCATGGCCAATGCACCTAACCAGCTTGCCTTTTGGACTGTGGGAAGAAACCGGAGCATCCGGAGGAAACCCACGCAGACACGGGGAGAACGTGCAAATTCCATGCAGACAGTGGCCGGAGACTGGAATCAAACCAGTGCTAATCACTGTGCTGCCCATAGGATTACGGAGATAGGGCCTGAGTAGGATGCTGTGTCGGAGAGTTGGTGCAGACTCAATGGGCCGAATTGCCTCCTGCACTGTAGGGATTCTATGAACATGCATAGATGATGATAGGATCAAGCTAAATATGATGTCTTAACCTTATGATGCTGATATTCAAAAGCTGTGCTGTTGTCATCAGAAGTGTTAGAAGAGGGCTGCTGTTCTCTGTGTAACCTAACAAGCGAAGGGTGGAAGGGAGAATTAAATGACATCTCTAAAAATGAAATGCAGTATTTTTATAGTAACATTAACTTTTGTGCAGTACTGTGATTTGATGGTTACTGAGGCGTTAGGTAGGTTGATTTTCACTATTCTTTCTTTTTCCACCTTAGATTCATGGCTGCCAGCTTCTGGAGACTGTTCACAAACACAGCTGTGGAGGACTTCCACCAGTGCGCAGTGCGTTGGAGAAGTAAGACAAGTGGCAGTTTATTGAGTCTGTTCCACAGGATTTCCCCTTATTGTGTAGCGTGTAACTTTTGAAGACAAAACATTATTGGTAAAATAATCACGGCAATACCCAGGGTCAACACGGTGGCACAATGGTTAGCACTGCTGCCTCACAACACCAGGGTCCTGGGTTCGATTCCTGGCCTCGGATGACTGTCTGTCTGTGTGGAGTTTGCATGTTCTCCCCGTGTCTGCATGGGTTTCCTCCAGGTGCTCCGGTTTCTCCCCAAGGTCCAAAAGACGTGGGTTAAGTGCTAAAGTGCCATGCTAAATTGTCCCTTAGTGTCCCGGGTTGTGTAGGTTAGAGAGGTAAATATGTGGTGTTGCGGGAGAGGGCCTGGATGAGATTGTGGTCGATGCAGACTGGGCTGAATGGCCTCCTCCTGCACAGTACGGTTTCTATGATTCTATGAAGTGTAGTCGCTGTTATAATAGCATCGGAAAAAGTTGCAAATATGTTGATGTGCAGTGGTTAAGAAGGTACATGTGAGAGAGTATAGAAACTAATACTGGGAGCTTAGGAAGGACACAAGGTACACTGAACGGAATGAAGATCGTAATGGTACTTATAGAGGGCCAAAAAGAATTGTTGGTTATAAGTTTTAGTATGATGATGAATTATTCTGTCCCAATACAGGATCCTCGCAGTGTGCCATGGTGTGATGTACAAGCAGTTGTCTGCCTGGATGTTGCATGGGCTATTGTTGGACAAGTATGAGGAGTTCTTCATCAAGCAGGGGCCTTCTTCTGGCAATGTTAGCACCCAGCCTGAGGAGGAAGAGGAGGAAGATTTGGGAATCAGAGGCTTGACTGGGAAGCAGCTTCGGGAACTTCAGGATCTGGTAAGGGCAGGAAGCACCAAGAGTAAAAATAACTCCAAACTATCTCAAGGGGCAATTAAGGATGGGCAACCTTCACACCCTCATTCTCAGAGTGAATATGACTTTCTTTCTTAACGGATTAATACTGTGTCAGGACCGCACTCAGAGGATTGTCACAGCAACACGTTGAGCAGAGCGTTTTAGAAGGAGGTAAGACATCTTTAAAGTTTTAGTGTTGCAATGACTATAGCCATGTAGCCTAAATTTTCAGACAAGTATTAAGACCATAAGATTTGGGAGCAGAATTTGGCCATTCGGCCCATCGAGTCTGCTCTGCTACTCAATCATGTGATGCTCACTTCCAATCTCCTGCCTTCTCCCCATGATCCCTGATCCCCTTTTTGATCAAGACCCTATCTATCTCTGCCTTAAAGACACTCAGTGACCCGGCCTCCACAGCCTTCTGCGGCAAAGAGTTCCACAGATTCACCACTCTCTGGCTGAAGAAATTCCTCCTCCTCTCTGTTTTAAAGGAGCTACTGAAAGTGCCTGCAAAGCTTGTGTGCAATCTGCATTAAAGGAATGTGTTCCTTCACGATCAGCTACTCGCAATATTACAGGAGTGTAAAGACTTCACCATGAGCAGAAACATTTTAACACAGAGGGTGGTTGGAATTCACTGCTCAAGTTGGTGGTGGAGGTAGAGACCCTAACCCCATTTAAAAAGTAAGAAGTCTCACAACACCAGGTTAAAGTCCAACAGGTTTATTTGGTAACACAAGCCTTCGGAGTGTTGCCCCTTCATCAGGTGAGTGGTGACTCACTCACTGATGAAGAAGCAGCACTCCAAAAGCTCGTGATAACAAATAAACCTATTGGACTTTAACCTGGTGTTGTGAGACTTCTTACAGTGCCCACCTCAGTCTAATGCCGGCATCTCCACATCAGATTTAAAAAGTATCTGGATTAGGTGCTGCAAATTGCATAGGCATGGGACATGAACAGGAAGATGGGTTTAGCTAGGGCACCTGGGTGTCGTTGGGTCGACATAGACAAGATGGGCCGAATGGCCCCTTTCTGTGCTGTATCATTTCTGTGGTTATCTTGCGAACTGTTTATAGTAGAAGGAAAATAATGTTGGAGAAATAATCTGCTTAGTAACCTAGTATTTGTTTCGAAGGGTATATCAGGGATATAGGGGCGGCACGGTGGTTAGCACTGCTGTCTCACAGCGCCAGGGACCCGTGTTCGATTCCCGGCTTGGGTCACTGTCTGTGTGGACTTTGCACGTTCTCTCCATGTCTTTGTGGGTTTCCTCCGGGTGCTCTGGTTTCCTCCCACAATCCAAAGATGCGCGGCTTAGGTGGATTAGTCATGTTAAATTGCCCCTTGGTGTCAGGGGGACTAGGTAGGGTAAATGTATGGACTTGCGGGGATGGGGTCTGTGTGGCATTGTGGTCAGTGCAGACTTGATGGGCCAAATAGCCTCCTTCTGTACCGTAGGATTCTATGATTCTAAGTTACCCCTTTGTGTCAGGGGGATTGGCTGGGGTAAATGTATGGGGTTAGGGCCTGGGTGGGATTGTGGTCGGTGCAGACTTGATGGGCCGAATGGCCCCCTTCTGCACTGTAGGGATTCTATGATCATTCTGTTTTGTATGGAACTTTCGTTAAGGATGGTTTGAATTCAGACTGGGTTGGTGCTGTGTTAGCGTCCAGATTTAAACAGATTCACAATTATTCACTTCAGCTGCTTTGCTTCACCCTGTCTGTCAGAATGTTTTGTATTATTACTTAAACTAAACGTGTCAGTGACGCTGACTTGGAGAAATTATTGGAACCGACCGTGTGAAAGAGCTGAATTAATCGATGCGGCTAAAGTGCCCCTAGGTTAATGACCATTTCACTGTTGATGTTCACTGAGCTTCCCTTGTGTCGCTCGGCTCCTTCGATCCTCTTACCCTTGCGTCACCATCTCTTCACCTCTGGGAGATGACTTGTCCTGAAGTGGGATGGAAAGGCCGTTGCGACTGCCAGGCACGAGGAGCTGGAGCAGTCTTGGGCCGAGTGCAAAGTGAGAATTGTCCAGTATTTTCCATGGAATTCTTGTCCCTGACCAAATTATACTTCAGTCACCAAAGTGGAAAAATGTTGCTTTCCTCCTCGGTGCCAGCATTTATCACTGCTCGCAAAAGAAAAAAATAGAAATGCTGGCATTAGGCAGTGTCTTTCATAACCTCAGGCTGTTTCACCATGCCGCAGAGACAATTAGTGATAATCTGTAATTCACCATTGCAGTGTGCCCAGTAAGACCATAAGACATAGGAGCAGAATTAGGCCACTCGGCCCATCGAGTCTGCTCCGCCATTCAATCATGGCTGATATTTTTCTCATCCCCAGTCTCCTGCCTTTTCCCCATAACCCCTGATCCCCTTATTAATCAAGAACCTATCTATCTCTGTCTTAAAGACACTCAATGACCTGGCCTCCACAGCCTTCTGCCGCAAAGAGATCCACAGATTCCCCACTCTCTGGCTGAAGAAATTCCTCCTCATCTCTGTTTTAAAGGATCGTCCCTTTAGCCTGAGGTTGTGCCCTCTGGTTCTAATTTTTCCCACTAGTGGAAACATCCTCTCCACTACTCTATCCAGGTGTCGCAATATCCTGTAAGTTTCAGTAAGAACCCCCCTCATCCTTCTAAACTCCAACAAGTACAGACCCAGAGTCCTCAACCGTTCCTCACACAACAAGCTCTTCATTCCAGGGATCTTTGTTGTGAACTTCCTCTGTATCCTTTCCAAGGCCAGCACATCCTTCCTTAAATACAGAGCCCAAAACTCACCTGAGTGGCTCACCTGACAAAGGGGCAAAGTCCCGAAAGCTCGTGGTGTTTGCTATCAAATAAGCCTGTTGGCCTTTAACCTGGTGTTGTGAAACTTCTTACTGTGTTCAAGTCTCAGTCTAGGGCTTCAGCACAAAACTCAAGGCTTTTGGCTAAGGTCATGCATCGGATCAAGCCCAATATGGGGTGCAATGCCTTAAATTGTCAGCTTGGATCTTGTTTGTGTCTCTCTCTCATGGGGACCATGAATTGAATTCAATTGGATCTTGAATTTGGAAGAAGCAAGGAATGGATTTGCCTGGTCCAATCTGAGCACTGGCTTTGTAACTTTTAAAGATGGAGTAAAAAAGATTTTAAAAAAGGCAAGGCTGACACATTGCACTGCTGAGGGAGTGCTGCACTGTCGGAGTTTATTTATTGATTTGTTAGTGTCACAAGTAGGCTTACATTAACACTGCAATGAAGTTACTGTGAAAATCCTCTAGCCGCCACACTCCGGTGCCTGTTTGGGTACACTAAGGGGCAATTTAGCACTGCCAATGCACCCTAACCAGCATGTTTTTCAGACTGTGGGAGGAAACCTGAGCATCCAAGAAGAAACCCACGCAGACACGGGGAGAATGTGCAGACTCCGCACAGTGACCCAAGCCGGGAATCGAACCCACGTCCCTAGCGCTGTGAGGCAGTAGTGCTAACCACTGTGCCACCGTGCCACCTGACCTGTTAAAACGAGGTCCCAACTGCCTGCTCGGATAGATATGAAAGATCCTAAAAAAAAAGAGCGGGTGGTGGGATGGCGGGGTGATTTCTGTCTGGTGTCCCGGCCAATATTTATCCCTCACACAGCATCCCAAATAAAACAGATTATCGGGTCATTATCGCATTGTGGTTTGTGGGAATTTGCGATGTGCAAATTGGGTGCTTTGTTTCTTGCGTTACAACAGTGACTACACTTTGTCCAAAAGCACTGAAAATCGCTATAAATAAGCAAGTCTTTCCTGTTTTAAGACCTGGGGGGCGGAATGGTGTCAGCGCACAGCAAGATCCCACAGGCAGAAGCGCACCTGATAATGCTTCTCATTGATGTGTATTCACCCTCCACAGAGAACAATTCCAGTGCAGTGACTGACATTTCGTAGGCATGTGCAATAGCACAGAATGATCCCACAAATTTCGGTGAATTAAGTACAGGCGGGGATTATTTGAGAGCAGAGTTTCAATGCTGTAGATGTTAGAGATCTGTGGAACTCCCTGCCCAGTGAAGCGGTTGAGGCTACCTCATTGAATGCTTCTAAGGTAAGGATAGATAGATTTTTGAACAGTAAAGGAATTCAGGGTTATGGTGAGCGGGCGACTAAGTGGAGCTGAGTCCACAAAAAGGTCACCATGATCTTATCGAATGGCGGAGCAGGCTCGAGATGGCCTGCTCCTAACTTTTAATTTCTTATGTTATTATGTTCTTATATCCCATGGCAAAATTCAAAGCGTCTCATTGCTGTGTACATTAAAGGCTGTCATGTTTTCCTACATATCAATAGTTGCAGAATAATTAGCAGTACATTACAGTATGTTGGGCTTATTCTGAGTGGGATAAAGGTCTTTCTCTGCATTACAGGAGTGAGAACCCTTCAGGCATACTTGCTAATTAGGAAGTGAATAATAAGAACCCAAAAGGTATAAATGCAAGTTCCCTCACTTCACAGGCCGTCACAGGAAAGTGGTCATGATAACTTGGTTTGTGTTTGGGGACAGTATTTGATTGGTTGAGCAATGATTTGCTTCATTATTGTTGCATGTATTAGCATACAGTGAAAAATATTGTTTCTAGTGTGCTACACAGACAGTGCCACGCTGCAGCCAGTGCTGACCGTTTTGTATCTTTCCGATAGCGGTTAATTGAAGAGGAGAACATGTTGGCCACGTCTCTGAAGCAGTTTTCACTGCGAGCAGAAATGCTGCCCTCATACATCCCTGTGAGGGTGGCAGAGAAGATCCTGTTTGTGGGGGAGTCCGTGCAGATGTTTGAGAACCAGAACGTGAATCACACTCGTGCAGGTGGGCCTCAGTGCTTGGATTCTGCCTGATCTTCATGGGAATGTTGGAGTAGGCCATTCAGCCCCTCGAGCCTGATCAGCCATTAAGTGTGATCGTAGGTGATCTGTGGCCTAACTCCATGTACCCGTCTATGGCTAGTATCCCTTAATAATGCCTCTGTCTACATCAATGGGGATGAAGTAAAAATGGTCAAGAGCTTCAAGTTTTTAAGTGTCCAGATCACCAACAAACTATTCTGGTCCCTCCATGCCAACACTATAGTTAAGAAAGCTCACCACTGCCTCTACTTTCTCAGGAGGGTAAGGAAATTTGGTATGTCCATTACGACTTTCACCAGCTTTTACAGATGCATTCTTTCTGGTTGTATCACAGCTTGGTATGGCTCCTGCTTCGTCCAAGACTGCAAGAAACTACAAAAGTTTGTGAACAAAGCTCAGTCTATCACTCAAACCAGCCTGTCATCCATTGAGGCTGTCTGCGCTGCCTCGGAAAAGCAGCCAGCATAATCAAAGACCTCACGAATCCTCTTCTTGGAAGAAGGTGGAAGAGATTCTCTCTTCTACCTTCTGCCATTGGGAAAAAGATGCAAAAGCTCAGGGTGCAGAGAAAGAACAACTTAATGTGAGCTAGGTTCATTCAAAAGTCTGATAGCAGCAGGGAAGAAGCTGTTCTTGAGATGGTTGGTACGTGTCCTCAGACTTTTGTATCTTCTTCCCGATGGAAGAAGATGGAAGAGAGAATGTCCAGGATGCGTAGGGTCCTTGGGTATGCTGGCGGCATTCCTGAGGCAGCGGGAAGTACAGACAGAGTCAATGGATGAGGGGCTGGTTTGTGTGATGAATCATAGAAATCACAGAAAGAATCATAGAAACTCTGCATTGCAGAAAGAGGCCATTCAGCCCATCGAGTCTTCACCAACCACAATCCCACCCAAGCCCTATTCCCATGTCCCCTACACATTTACCCACTAATCCCTCTAACCTACGCATCTCAGGGCACTAAGGAGCAATTTTAGAATGGCCAGTTAACCTAACCCCGGCATCTTCGTACTGTGGGAGGAAACCAGAGCACCCAGAGGAAACCCACACAGACATGAGGAGAATGTGCAAACTCTGCACAGACAGTGACCCAAGCCAGGAATCGAACCCAAGTCGCTGGAGCTGTGAAACAGCAGTGCTAACCACTGTGCTACCGTGTCGCCCAAAAATGGATTGGGTTGCATTCACAACCCTTTGTAGTTTCTTGCGGTCTTGAGCAGAGCAGGAGCCCATACCAAGCTGTGAATCCTCCAGAAAGAATGCTTTCTATGGTACATCTGTAAAATCCGTCTGTGAGCTTGCACCAAAACAATCCCACCCAGGCCCTATCATTGTAACCCCATATATTTACTCTACTGGTCCCCCTGACACCTAAGGGTCAATTTAGCATGGCCAATCAATCCACACATCTTTGGGAGGAAACTGGAGCACCCGGATGAAACCCATGCAAGCATGGGGGGAATGTGCAAACTCCACACAGACAGTGACTTGAGGCCAGGTCCCTGGAGCTGTGAGGCAGCAGTGCTAACCACTGTGCCACCCTAAGGGTGGTGGTATAGGGGTTGGATTTCCACTCATGAATTTGACTTGCAGACATTTTCCTAATCTTTGCAATAGATGATTGTTAAATTAAATTTCATATTTGCGAGTTGTGCTGTCAATACTTTGCTCCTTATCTACAAAGCCTGTTAACATGGGACATTGTATGTGTATTCAAAGAACAAAGAACAACACAGCACAGGAAACAGGCCCTTCGGCCCAACAAGCCCACAGTGCCATTTTAACATTCAGTGAGTGCCTCATTCGTCCTGCAGGGTCCATTCTAAAGAACCAGGAGGATACCTTTGCAGCGGAACTACACACACTTAAACAGCAGCCGCTTTTCAACCTCGTGGATTTTGAGAATCTGATTGATAGGATCAGGAGTACAGTGGCTGAGGTAAGAAAGGGGGAGAGCTTTGTGCAACTGGTGCAGTTGTGCATTATTCTTTCCGTAGCAGTGTACAGTCATACACGAGTCTGCTGACCTGTGCTGTGTTTGGTGCTAAACCCTACAGACCAACAATGTCTCTTATCCCCTTCCCACACTGTGCTGCAAGGTAACAGTAGGATTGGGGGGTGATTAAATTCCATGTTGGTGCAGACTCGATGGGTTGAAGGGTCTCTTCTGCACTATAGTGCTCTGTGATTCTGAAATAAAAGACAAAGATGCCTACAGCTTCTTACTGGAGATCTCCATACTCCAGTAGAATCGGTTACAGTTAATGCTCATCATTGTTATTCTGCTAGAGAGAGCGAGGCCTAGACCATCGATCCAGGCTCGGGGGCACAAAGATTCTGGAATTCCCAGCTTGGCAAACCTGACCTTTAAAAATGGCCACCTGCTGCTGGGATTTTTGTTCCGGGTCACCGGCCCGAATTAGGAATCTGGCCTTTTCCCCCCAGAATGAATGCAGGAGCTGCCGGATGCAGTGTCAGGCCGGGCAGAAGACCTGACTCGGAGCCCCGGGGCTTTGTTGATTTAAATTTTTATAAAGATGGAAACAAAAAACACCCCCCCATCCCACCCCAATGCTCTCCCCACACTCCTCCCACACCCCAACAATCGGGTTCGATTCTCGGCTTGGGTCTCTGTCTGTGTGGAGTTTGCATGTTCTTCCTGTGTCTGCGTGGGTTTCCTCCGGGGGCTCTGGTTTCCTCCCATACTCCAAAGATGTGTGGGTTACGTGGATTGGCCATGTTAAATTACCCCTTAGTGTCCGGGGGATTAGCAGGGTAAATATTTGGGGTTGTGGGAATAGGGCCTGGGTGGGCTTGTGGTTGGTGCAGACTTGATGGGCTGAATGGCCTCCTCCTGCACTGTAGGGATTTGTGCCTTCAGGAATTTTGGGATGGGCTGGAGGGAGACTGAGACTGCAGTTGGGTGACATTTTTAGAGTAACCATTGAGTTGTGTCTGCTCCTGTGGGACGTTACTTGAGTAACCCTGTATTTCTCATTCTGTATAACCAGCATCTCTGGAAGTTGATGGTGGAAGAGGCTGGTCTCCTGGGACAACTTAAGGTGAGACTGATCAATGGTCAACTATTCAGTTTGCCTGCGTTATTCTTAATTATGCTGCTTTTTAGCAGATCCTAAAACAATTACTGACTTTTCTGTCAGACTCCTGCTCAGATATGGGGCGAATGGGATCAAAGGTTATGGGGAGAAAGCAGGATTAGGCTATTGAGTTGGCTGATCACCCATGATCGTGATGAATGGCGGAGCAGGCTCAAAGGGCTGAAAGGCTCCCTCCTGCTCCTATCTTCTATGTTTCTATACAGCCCTATGTCTGCTGCATTTATTGTAAAACAGAAGGCTGGCGTATACTTGTGTATATGTATATAGTACCTCTTGTGACTTTAGGATGTCCCAAACTCTTCACGGTCATTTTTGAAATGTAGTCACGGTTGCAACGTGGGAAGCATGGTGGCAATTTGGGTACACAAGCTTCCACACTAACGGCTATGTGAGCATGAGCAGATAACCTAAGAACATAAGAACCAGGAGCAGGAGTGGGCCAGCTGGTCCCTCGAGCCTGCTCCGCCATTCAATAAGATCACAACTGATCTTTTTGTGGACTCAGCTCCACTTACCCGCCGGCTCACCATAACCCTTAATTCCTTTACTGTTCAAAAATCTATCCATCTTTGCCTTAAAAACATTCAATGAGGTAGCCTCAACTCCTTCACTGGGCGGGGAATTCCACAGATTCACAACCCTTTGTGTGAAGAAGTTCCTCCTCAACTCAGTTTCCTCTGGGCACTCTGGTTTCCTCCCAGACTCCAAATAGGTAATTGGCCATGCTAAATTGACCCTAGTGTCATGGGATCAGTAGGGTAAATATGAGGGGTTACAGGGATGGGGCCTGGGTGGGATTGTGGTTGGCGCAGACCTGATGGGCTGAATGGCCTCCTTCTGCACTGTGGGGATTCTACTATTTCTGCAGACATGACGCGATACAGACAAGAGCGGTACAGTAGCACAGCGATTAGCACTGCTGCTTCACAGCACCAGGGACCTGGGTTCGATTCCCGGCTTGGGTCACTGTCTGTGTGGAGTTTGCATGTTCTCCCCATGTCTGCGTGGGTTTCCGCTGGGTGCTCCAGTTTCCTCCCACGTTTCTGAAAGACGTGCTGGTTAGGATGCATTGACCCAAACAGGCCTTGGAGTGTGGCGACTAGGGGAATTTCACAATAACTTCATTGCAGTGTTAATGTAAGCCTACTTGTGACTAATAAATAAACTTTAACTTTAGGATTTCATTGTATATGAGATGAATTGGGTCTCTTAAATCACAAAGCAATCTTAATTCTATTCAGCATTAATAATATTAACAAAAGCTTGTCCTTTTGTTGGCACCAAATTTCCAATCCCATTTGTAGTTGGCTAGCAGAGGGAAGGAGAATGTTTGGCATTAAAACAAGCTACCCTGGAGTTGGAGCTGAGGGACATTCTGGGGGCAAAGTAACTTGAGTTTTACTCTGCATTCAGTTCACCTGGAAGTGCAGGATGCTGACACCTGCTGATGGGAATGGAAAGTACAGCATTTGCTCCTGGTACCAGGGTGCGTTCGCTTTTCTACATGGCAAGTTCATAAAAGATTAAAGAGTTTTTAAAAAGGGGGGAATTAGCTGTCCCTGCTTGTGAAGCTTTGATCTTGTTGAGATGCAAAGCCAGTGCCTGCAGTAATGCCCAGTACTTATTAATACTTAGAGTGGATGAAAATCTTCCACTACATTTACCCTGAATGTGATGTGTACCTCAAGGTTATATTTGCAGCTCTGGTGATGCTGAACCTTTAGGATTATATAAATGTGACGTATTGTTGATGAGTTTTTCTTCTGTGCACAAGCAGATAATTGTTTCCAAAAAAGATCTTGCAGTGTCAACACCACAATAGAAACTTTTCATTTCTCAATTAAGGAGCTTTTAACAATACAATAGACAGTCTCTCTTCCATCACTGTCTGAGTTTAACAGCCGCTGACACCCTTCATCCGTCTTATTGTTATCTCCAAGGTTTACCTTCCTTAGCACTCTCCTAGATACACGTTCCCCAACCTTATCCAGGGAACTGCTGCCCAGGTCCCAGCCCAAATAGGTCCTGCTGACATCGAAAAATAGAAACTAAAAGCAGGAGCAGGCATTCGGCCCTTCGACCCTGCTCTGCCATTCATTTTGATCATGGCTGTTCATCAATTTCAGTATCCCGATTTTTCCCCCCATATCCCTTGATCCCTTTAGCTTCAAGAGCTATATCTAAGTTCTTCTTGAAATCTCACAACATTTTGGTCTCAACTACTCTCTGTGGGAGTGAATTCCACACATTCACCATCCTCTGGGTGCAGAAATTTCCCCTCACTTCAGTTTTAAAAGGTTTACCCTTAGCCTCAAACTATGACCCCTAGTTCCGGACTCACTCACTCACTCTCTCTCTCTCTCTCTCTCTCTTCCCGTCCCCCCCGCCACCCTCCCCAAATCAGGAACATTCTTTCTGACGCTACCCTGCCTAACCCTGTTAGAATGTGTTTCTATGAGATCCCCTCTCACTCTTCTAAATGCCTGTGAATATAATCCTAACCAACTTGGTCTCTCCTCATGTGACAGACCTGCCGTCCCAGGAATCAGCCTGATAAACCTTCGTTGTCCTCCCTCTATAGCAAGGGACATCCTCAGATAAGGACACCAAAACTGCACACAACACTCCAGGTGTTACACCCCACTCCATCCTTCCATACAGGAAAGAACTTTCATTTATAAAACTTTTTTCACAACCTCAGGACGTGCCAAAATAAATGCTGACAGTCATTGAACGGGGTTGTATAGTGAAGTAGGAAAGCACGAGGCAATTGTGCACAAGTCAAAGTCCCATCAACAGCAATGAAATAAGGGTCATGATAATGTTTTAGTAATGTTGGTTAGGGGATAAATATTAACTCGGACACCCAGGCATTTTTAGTGACATGAGTTTCTTTTAACATCTACCTAATTTAACATCTCACTGGAAAGATAGCGCAGCACTCTCGCCACTGCAGCCTAGATTATGTGCTCAGGTCGCTTGAGTTGGGTCTTGATGTGATTGTGCTACCACTGTGTCAATAAAATACAACTTTCCAATGATCAACATTGAAAAGACATTTGGACAGGCACATGGATGGGAAAGGTTTAGAGGGATATGGGCCAAACGCAGGCAAATTCAGATTAGGAAACCTGGTTGGCATGGATGAGTTGGGCCTAAGGGCCTGTTTCCGTGCTGCATATCTCTGACTCTAACTTATGTCCCCCCGTCTTTCTGTTTTGGTGTGACCTACAGGCTGTTAGTTCCCTACCATAGTGCAAACTAAGGGGTGGCGGGGTGGCACGGTGGCACAGTGTTTAGTGCTGCTGCCTCATAGCGCCAGGGACGCAGGTTCAATTCCCAACTTGGGTCACTATCTGTGTGGAGCCTGCATGTTCTCCTCATGTCTGCGTGGGTTTCCTCCAGGTGCTGCAATTTCCGAATTGCGAGATCTCTAGTAGAAAGTCACGGCACAGAAGTGGACAACAGCATCCTTTTGCAAAGTTCCTTTCAAATTATCGACAGAGACAAGTGGAAGAAGGGTTAGCAAGATGATTGAAGGTGTGGTGTGGAGTTAGGCTTTTTGGAGGGGCCTTCTGAAAGCAGAGAGAGAGGCAAAGAGATTCCGGAGAGGCACCTGTTTTAAACCTCCTAATATGGGCGGTATGAGCTGCCTCATAGTGCCAGCGACCTGGGTTCAATTCCCAAGTTGAGTCACTGTCTGTGTAGAGAGTGCATGTTCTTCCCGTGTCTGCGTGGGTTTCCTCCACATGCTCCGGTTTCCTCCCCCAGTCCAAAGATGTGCAGGTTAGGTGGATTGGCCATTCTAAATTGCCCCTTAAGTGTCCCAAGATGAGTAGGCTAGGTGGGATAAATGTGTGGGGTTACATGGATAGGGCAGGGGGTAGGCCTCAGTAAGATGCAGTCCGAAAGACGTGCTGGTTAGGTGCATTGGCTAGGCTGAATCCTCCCTCGGTGTACCTGAACAGGTGTCAGAGTGTGGTGACTAGGGGATTTTCACAGTAATGTCATTGCAGTGTTACTGTAAGCCTATTTGTGACACTAATAAATAAACTTTAAGCTGTAGCAGATAAAGTTGCACAGCAGTTAGTACTGCCAGGTCATAGTGCCAGGGACCTGGGTTCGATTCCGGTCTTGGGTCACTGTGTGAAGTTTGCACATTCTCCCCGTGTCTGTGTGGGTTTCCTCCGGGTGCTCCCATAGTCCGAAAGGACGTGCTGGTTAGGTGCATTGGCCATGCTAAATTCTCCTTCCGTGTACCCAAACAGGTGCCAGAATGTGGGATTTTCACAGTAACTTCACTGCATTGTTAATGTAAGACTAATAAATAATGTGATTTCATGTGATACTAATAAATAAACTTTAAACTGTAGCGGATAATTTTAATGTACTATAGCTCCTCTTTTCAACATAGTGATGTGGTATATTATCGATCTTGGCTGTTAAAATTGCTTGTCATTATGGGGAGGACTAAAGATCAGTACTGTGGTGTTTATTTGCCTTGTGTTTCTGCAGTTGTAATGGTAAATATAAGTTAAAAGCAGTTGACTAATGGGTATTGGTTTCACTCACACTGTTGGATCTGTCCCGGGCTGTTTTACAGATTATCAAAGACTTCTACCTACTGGGTCGAGGGGAACTCTTTCAGGCTTTTATCGACAGTGCGCAGCATTTACTAAAGACTCCACCCACTGCAGTTACTGAACATGGTAAAGTAAAATTACTAATGCGAGGGAATGGGGTGCTGGTGTTGGGAACACACAGCTAGTGTTACTGGGTATGTTTTCTGAATATTGTATCGTTCCCTCAGCACCAGAGTGTCAAAACTGTGAAATTGCGATTTCACTGGACACACTGACTAGAAGGAATTCTCCTGCACTTATTTACAATGTCCCCACAGATACTGAGAGCCAGAGAGATTTACAGCTTGGAAACAGGCCCTTCGGCCCAACTTGTCCATGCTGCCCTTTTTTTGTCAAACCGCTAAGCTAGTCCCAATTGCCCACGTTTGGCCCATATCCCTATTGTACCCATGTAACTGCCTAAATGCTTTTTAAAAGACAAAATTGTACCCATCTCTACTACTGTCTTTGGAAGCTTATTCAGGTTCAACCTTCTCTGATTTGATTTGATTTATTATTGTCACATGTATTAACGTGCAGTTAAAAGTGTTGTTTCTTGCGCACTATACAGACAGAGCATACCATTCATAGAAGAGGAAAGGAGACGGAGCAGAATGTAGTGTTGCAGTCACAGCTAGGGGGTAGAAAAAGATCAACTTAATGCAAGGTAGGTCCATTCAAAAGTCTGATGGCAGCAGGGAAGCTGTTATTGAGTCAGTTGGTATGTAACCTCAGACTTTTGTATCTTTTTCCTGGTGGAAGAGAGAATGTCCGAGGTGTGTGAGGTCCTTAATTATGCTGGCTGCTTTTCTGAGGTAGCAGAAAGTGTAGACAGAGTTAATGGGTGGGAGGCTGGTTTACGTGATGCATCAAAGTACATCAAAGGAACTACAAAAGGTCGTCAATGTAGCCCAATCCATCATGCAAACCAGCCTTCCATCCATTGACTCTGTCTATACTTCCCACTGCCTCGGCAAAGCAGACAACATAATTAAGGACCCCACGCACCCCAGATATTCTCTCTTCCACCTTCTTCCTTCGGGAAAAAGATACAAAAGTCTGAGATCAGGTACCAGCTGAATCAAGAACAGCTTCTTCCCTGCTGCCATCAGACTTTTGAATGGACCTATCTTGTATTAAGCTGATCTTTCTCTACACTCTAGCTATGACTGTAACACTACATTCTGCACTCTCTCCTTTTCTATACACACAAGAAACAGTACTTTTCACTGTATGCTAATACATGCGACAATAATAAATCAAAGTTATAATCTAATCAATCTGTAGTCTAAGACCTTTCAAAATGAGAGCAAATAGGTTGGTTTAATTTCTTATAAATTGCTTTCCCTCCATCATCCCATTTCAGATGTCAATGTTGCGTTCCAAAAATCAGCACACAAAGTGTTATTGGATGATGACAACCTACTCCCACTCCTGCACCTCACCGTCGAGTATCATGGCAAAGATCCCAAAGGTAAGAATGGGGCATTGGTCCCTTTTGATTATTCTACACAAATGTTACACAATATCGAGTCCAGAACTCTTGCAGACGGGAGTCAGAGATTCTGTAGCATCCACCCTGTATCATGGGCGAGGATGCAGGCCACCGGCACAGTGCTAACCACTGTGCCACCGTGCCACCATTAAGGGAAAAGGAAAGTTGAAACCAGTCCTTGCAGCGTTTTTGTTTTGTGAATTTGGTGTTGCCCAAGTACATTTAGACTCACTGCAATTCTTAATTTTTGTCCAGTTATCCTCTCCTCTTCTGAAGTTGCTTTCTCCATCATACGGCTCTTCATAACTCACTGAGAACCAGTTGATGAAGAAAGAGCTCAAAGTCGGTCTTAACTTCGAATGGAATCATAGAATCTCTGCAGTGCCGAAGAAGGCCATTCAGCCCATCAAGCCTGCACTGACCACAATCCCACCCAGGCCCTATCCCTGTAACCCCATGTATTTACCCAAGCTAATCCCCCAGACACCAAGGGGCAATTTAGCATGGCTAATGCACCTAACCCGCACATCTTTGTACTGGACTGTGGGAGGAAACCAGAGCAGCCAGAGGAAACCCACGCAGACACGGGGAGAATGTGCAAACTCCACACACATAGTGACCCGAGGCATGAATTGAACCCAGGTCCCTGGCGCTGAGGCAGCAGTGCTAAGCACTGTGCCACCCTGGTTTAGTCACAGAGTGAATCATTAGAGGTGTATATCTCCAAACTCCCCTCTTGTTTCAGTACATATCTCTTTATATGTAGTCAAGTAACTATCCAATCGATGCTTTCCATCTGTGTATAATTAATTTCAATTGATACAATTAACACCCCTATCCCTGGCTCCGTAGGTGACCTCTCTCTGCTGAAGTATATTTTCGGACTTTCCAAGACAAGATGGGGCAGCATGGTGGCACAGTGGTTAGCACTGCTGCTTCACAGCGCCAGGGACCCCGGTTCAATTCCCAGCTTCGGTGACTCGCTGTGTGAAGTCTGCCATGTTCTCCCCGCGTCTGCGTGGGTTTCCTTTGGGTGTTCCAGTTTCCTCCCACAGTCTGAAAGACGTGCTGGTTAGGTGGATTGGCCGTACTAAATTTTCCCTCAGTGTACCCGAACAGGCAGCGGAGTGTGACGACTAGGGGATTTTCACAGTAACTTCATTGCAGCGTTAATGTAAGCTGACTTGTGGCCCTGAGAAATAAACTTTAACTTTAAGAACACGATGGGAGCAGGCGTAGACGAAATGGCCATGGGGTCTGCTGTCAGCATTCAATATGATCGTGGCTGATCTTGGGTTTGCACTCCACTTTCTTGCCTGCTCCCTTAATTCCCTAAGACACCAATAATCTCTTGAAGGCTGGTGCATCCTCAGTGGTAGAGAATTCCAAGGACTTGCTTCTTCACCAGAGTGTTCTTGCATCGTGTGTGTACCTAGAATTTGATGTGTTGATTATTGAATAATTATTAGATGAGGGTTGTTGCAGTCAAGGCTGGCTTTGCCCTTGTGTGAGATCCTGATTCGCATTTTCAGCCTAATCTGGATTCTTCAGGTGTACCTGTTGTTAATGGAGCTATCTTTGAGTTCAGTTATAGTTTTCTTGTCAGTTTATTGTCTTTTCTTTTGTCTCTGCCCCCACCTGCCCACCCACAACCCCTAACCAACCAACTTAACACAGATGCAGCACAAAGCCGTGACACTGCCCTGCGTGACTCATCCCCTCGGGAAGCCCCTACTTCTGGCTGGTCTGCTCTGGGACTCTCATACAAAGTGCAGTGGCCTCTGCACATATTGTTCACACCTGCCGTGCTGGAAAAGTAAGTTTGCTTTGTGCATTTCTTTATTTTCTTTGTTGTTGTTGACCGTTTTCAGGGCATTTCCAGAAAGTGTTATTGATGTGACCAATGAGGTATGGAAAGAGGCGAGGGGAAAGGACAAAGGGAAGGTTTGAGATTGTGTGGGAGGAAGGGGTGACTTGCCTCTGTCTCACAGCTGGGTGAGAGGATGAATGTTGGCCAGGACAACAGAGAGAATTCCCGTACAATAGTACTCTGAGATCTTTTACATTGGCTGAGAGGAGCGACGGGATTTTGGTTCAATATCTTATCCAATCGATGGCACTTCCGACAGAACAACACCCCCTGTGTACTGGGAATGTCGGCCTGGGAATAATCTGATCTGGAGAGGGAAAGATTTGCAAGAGCGCTGGGTTCTGTGCACATTTCTCACTAAGTCTTGATTTCTCTCTCCGTTCCCCACCGCTTCTGTCTTCCCTCCCCCCTCCGACTCCTCTCTTCCCTCCCCCCCCGACTCCTCTCTTCCCTCCCCCCCCACCACTTCTCTCCACCCTCCCACCCTCACTCAGATACAACATCGTCTTCAAGTACCTGCTGAGTGTGCGGAGAGTGCAGGCGGAGTTGCAGCATTGCTGGGCTCTGCAAATGCAGCGGAAACACCTCACATCCAACAAATCAGACGCCGTCAAGTGGAGGCTGAGGAATCACATGGCTTTCCTTGTGGACAATCTGCAGTATTACCTCCAGGTAACAGAGGATAAAGAACCGCCTTTGGCACAGCGTGAACACCAGGGGGAGGGGTGGGGTCTCAGGGTTCAAACATGAGAGAGAAGATAAACTGGGCTCGTATTCCCGGGTATCTAGAATTAGATGGAGTTTATTGGGATTTTGACAGGAATTGCTGGATAATCTTTTAACCAGTGAGAATCTAGGACTAGGTGATCTTCAGATCAGAGCCAGGCCAGTGGGGAGAGCAGTGGGAGCCGCTTCTTCACAAAGCAAAAGGTGGCAGAAAGCCAGGAAAAGCAGTAGCTGCGAACTCGATCGGATCAAGACCGGAGTATCTTTTTTCTAACCAAAATTTATGGAGAAACATGGAGTTAGGATAAAAGTTAAAGTTTATTTATTAGTGTCACAAGTAAGGCTTACATTAACACCGCAATGAAGTTACTGTGAAAATCCTCCAGTCGCGCCACACTCTGGCGCCTTTTGGGTACACTGAGGGAGAACTTAGCACGGCCAGTGCACCCTAACCAGCACATTTTTGGAGTCTGGGAGGAAACTGGAGCACCCGGAGGAAACCCTCCCAGACACGTGGGAGAACGTGTAGACTGCACACAGACAGTGACCCAAGCCAGGAATTGAACCTGGGTCCCTGGTGCTGAGAGGCAGCAGTGGTAACCACTGTGCCGCCATGCTGCCCCAAACAGGTAAATTTTGACCTCACTGATTGGTGGATCAGACTTGTCAGACTTTCTCATGCTGCTGTGTAATATAAATCCTCTTGCATCATATGGAAAGCATTCCATGTAATTTTATTTCCAGGTGTTTAGTTTTAACTTTTTCTGAGATTGCAGTTCCCAGCTTGGCCTCCAAAACCATTACGAGGACAAACATTGAGTGCAAAGAGGGGGGTGTGTACCTGGAGTGTGTAGAATCACATATTAAAAGTGCTCCCCTGTTTCATGCCAGTAAAATTACTCTTTATTTAGTCTATTTAGTCTCCGTTCGCTTTCCCCTCTCTCAACAACCCCCCACCCCACGTTACTCATAGTGCTAGGTTAGCAGGCAGTGTGTGAGGCTGCTGGGCTTCTCTCTCTTTTGTATTTTGAATGAATTAGATTGGGGTGCATTTCGAATAAAGGAGAGTGAGAGAGATATTAAGAGCTTGATGCAGCAGAGAGTACAAATGGGGGTGTAGAGATCTTGGACACAACAGTGACTGAGGCAGTCATGAATGGATGGTGAAAGGGGATGCCTTCAATGCGTCGGGAGGTCATTTTATTCTCAGCTCATATACCATGCTGCCTTTTATGATGAATATGAGTGTTTTAGTATTTTGGCATAACTCAGCTTTATCTGTGGCCCCAGACTTCACATTTGACTGATTCTATTACACTTATTTCCGCACCTATTTAGGGCGTGCAGTGCTCTTCATTGCGTAGCAGCATTCCACGTAGCTCTTCCCCGCAGGTAGAAACGCCACAGGCTACAGAGCGATACAGACGGAGTCAGTGCTCCCCTCAGGCAAGTCGCTGCCACAGTGGGCAAACTGAGAAGCACCAGACAACTCGGAGAAACCGGGACTTGCAGAGGTGTAAACTATCCATCTTAGATAATAAGGATAGTAGTTAAGGATAGGATAAGTTAAGGAAAAGTAATGAGAGTGATGAATTCAGCAGTGCTTGGAACCTGGATTGTATGGGAGGGGTTGCGGGGTGGGTTAGTTTGTCTGCTGACAAGCTTGTGTAAGATTCTTTTTCAGATTGGTTGTTGCTTCCCATGTTGGACGGAATTAAAACAAGCAATGGGAGGGAATTTCAGCTAGCCCTTCCCGTACCCTGCCTGACTTGCTTGAGTTTCAAACCGCACCTACACTTATCCCTGATGTGGAGATGCCGGCGTTGGACCGGGGTGGGCACAGCAAGAAGCCTCACAACACCAGGTTAAAGTCCAACAGGTTTATTTGGCATCATGAGGTTTCGGAGCACTGCCCCTTCATCAGGTGAGTCACCTAATGAAGGGGCAGCGCTCCAAAAGCTCACAATACCAAATAAGCCTGTTGGACTTTAACCTGGTGTTGTGAGACTTGCTGTACACTTATCCCTTCACACACTTGCTTTATACTGAAGCCAGTCACCCCCTTACTGCTGTTGTCACTTAATTTATCCAGCCTGGTTCATTTGCTCACTAAGGTTATGCATTTCCCCATCTGTAATGAATGCCTGTTCTGACTGTCACATCAATGTTTGGGTGGCTGTTACACTCCATAGGGTCATACAGAGGTAGGGTTAAAACTTTCTGTTGGAAACTTACTGGGAGCACATTTACACATCCTGTTCGCCTTGTCCAGACACAACAGATTCCTTCCTCAGTTTGGCCATTCTGATTCTTGGGTTCCAGCCTCTATTATAATATCAAGGCCTGTTCATCACCCATTAAAAGCTCAACCATTTGTCTCTCCATGTCCCCAAGTTTTAAGCACCAGATTTCACACTTTGCTAGGAATGCAAAACCTTTTTTTAAAAATAAGTTAAAGTTTATTTATTAGTCACAAGTAAGGCTCACATTAACACTGCAATGAAGTTACTGTGAAATTCCCCTAGTCGCCACACTCCGGCACCTTCTCGGGTCAATGCACCTAACCAGTACATCTTTCAGACTGTGGGAGGAAACCCACACAGACAAGGGGGACAACATGCAGACTCCATACACACAGTGACAAATGCAGGAATCACAGAATCCCCACAGTGTAGGAGGAGGCCATTTGGCCCATTGAGTCTGCACCAACCACAATCCCATCTATCCCCATAACCCCATATATTTACCCCAGCTAGTCCCCTGATGCTAAGGGACAATTTAGCATGGTCAATCCACCTAACCCACACTTTGGAGTGTGGGAGAAAACCAGAGGAAACCCACGCAGACATGGGGAGAATGTCCAGACTCCGTACAGACAGTGACCCAAGCTGGGAATTGAACCCAGGTCCCTGGCACTGTGAGGCTGCAGTGCTAACCACGGTGCCACCCGGAAGAAATGAGGCGTTATGTATCATGAAAGTGTGAAATTGATGTTTTACTGACCATTAATTGATATCAACATGTTTACAGTTAATTAGAATGACACAGTTTGCTACAAGGTATATGTGACAGATGATTTTACAGAGAGGTTCTGACTGCCTGTACCGATCACAAAAAATGTGTATCTGTGTAATATTTCCAATTCTCTATTACTGTCACACTCTATACTAATCAACAAATCACAACCAGACAATCTGTAAAGAAATAAGAATGAGAGAACCTGATTCAAAGAGAGAAGCGGGTGAACTGCCACCCAGCAGCAAGTTAATTAGTCTCTAACTGACTGTGGGTTGTGCCTGTTTGTACCAGTACCCCACAGAGATGCAGTAGCACAAAGCTGTTGTTAGCAGCTGCAACATAACCAGTCAACAGCTGGCTAACAGTACATTCTGCATCCTTCCAAACACACAGAATAGTCAGACTGGCTTCAATTAATGCAGCAAAATGAATCTTGCAAAGAATAAGAGAGAGGTGTACACACTCTCCTTTTCCTTCCACCTCTTTTCCCTCCCCCACCCACCTTCCCTTCTCCGATCTGACTCTAATCAACTCTCCTCCATCTTATTCTGTCTCAATCATCAAACCTCATTTTTCTTATGGTGTTACACTATTAAGCCCGCAGTTCACAGATGGCCCATTTACCCCGTGCCCCATTATCTGCGCGTTACAGTGCAAAACATTTGAGCAGAAGGGTGTAAGGGATGACACCCCAAACATGATGTTACAATCCTGAATTGGTGTCAGTATCATTAGTTTATGTTAGAATCTTGCAAAACTTAAAGTAAAGCTTATTTATTAGTCACTAGTCCTACATTAACACTGAAATGAAGTTACTGTGAAAATTCCCTAGTCGCCACACTCCGGCGCCTGTTTGGGTACATGGAGGGAGAATTTAGCACGGTCAATGCACCTAACCAGCACATCTTTAAATCTGTGGGAGGAAACCGGAGCACCCGGAGGAAACCCATGCAGACACGGGAGAACGTGCAAACTCCGCACAGACAGTGACCGAAGCTGGGTACACTGAAGGAGAATTTAGCACAGCCAGTGCCCCTAACCAGCATGTTTTTAAGTCTGTGGGAAGAAACCGGAGCACTCAGAGGAAACCCAGGCAGACATGGGGAGAATGTGCCCAGTGATAGCACTGACAGTAGAAATTGCCCGAAAGTGATATTAGCAGCCACTGTGATTTGTAGCCCCGCCATGTGGTGTCCAGCTTTGCATTTCCCTCGATGCTAACCAGCGGCTTGTACCTGTCCAGGTGGATGTCCTCGAGTCCCAGTTCTCCCAGCTGCTCCAGGAAATAAACTCGATCCGTGATTTCGAGAGCATTCGGCTGGCCCACGATCACTTCCTCAGCAACCTCCTGGCTCAATCCTTCATCCTACTTAAACCCGTAAGTGTATTTTCCTTCCTGAGTAAGGAGGGGAACGCTGAACCTCTACTGGCCAGACCTCAGCTAGGGTAGTGTGTTACAGCACGGACAAACCACAGTAAGGTGGAAGGAGATCGGACCTTCCAAGGTGATGCAGAGGAGATTGACTGGAATAATGCTGGGGGTGGGGGAGAGGGAGTGGGGAGACACTTCAGTTACAGGTGGCAATTGGAGAGGCTGGGATTGTTCTCCTTAGTGGAGAAGATTGAGAAATCCTGAATGCTTTCAATACAGCCATAGGATCCCTACAGTGCAGAAGAGGCCATTTCGCCCATCAAGTCTGCACTGACTCTCCAACAGAGTATCTTACCCAGGCCCTATCCCTGTAACCCCACACATTTTACCATAGCTAATCCATCTATCCTACACATCTTGCAATGCCAAGGAGCAATTTAGCATGGCCAATCCACCTAACCTGCACATCTTTGGACACGGGGCAATTTAGCATGGCCAGTCCACCTACTCTGCACACCTTGGGACACGGGGACAATTTAGCATGGAAAATCCACCTAACCTACACGTCTTTGGACTGGGGGAGGAGACCGGAGGGAAACTCAAGCAGACACAGGGAGAACATACAAACTCCACACAGACAGTGACCCAACTGGGAATCGAACCCAGGTCCCTGGCGCTGTGAGGCAGCAGTTCTAACCCAGTGCTACTGGAACTGGATTACGTTAGAGTCTTAACAGGCTTGTGAGCAAATTAAATCTGTGAGGAGAGGATGAGGGGGTTAAAACAGAAGAGAGAGGTCAGCGTTAGGGGACCACTAACAATAAAATGTTAAGTTGGGATTTTAGTTTTCTCTGAGGAATGTACGTGTTATTTAACTTCTCAGTGGATGCAGTGGAAAGTAGCTGACACTGCTGTTTATTCCCGTTTTCCGCAGGTGTTCCATTGTCTGAACGAGATCCTGGAACTGTGTCACAACTTCTGTTCTCTGGTCAGTCAGAATCCGGGGCCACTCGACGATCGAGGCACCTCCCAGTTGGACCTTCTCGTGACGGTAAGACAAGCCAGAAACATCATTCCTCCTGTGTGTGTGTGTGTGTGTGTGTGTGTGTGTGTGTGTGTGTGTGTGTGTGTGTGTGGCTCCCTCAGCTCCCTGTTGCTGAGCTGGAAGTCTGCTGGGATTCAAGCCCAGCCCCGGCAGCTTAGTGCAGGATCCAGGCTGACATTTTGCCTGGGGTAGCTGTACTCTTACCGATACTGTTTTTAGCTGAAACCTCTGCTGCCCGCTTCGGTGCTTGGCAAAGATCCCTGGTGATGTTTGAGGAGGAGCAGAATGTGCCCAGACCAACTTCCTCTCAGCCCAAACCAGTAAAAACAGGCAGGTCTGATTACTCATCACATTGACTGTTTGTGGAATCCTGCTGTGTGCAATTAACAGCAATGATCACCTTAAAAGATAGTCGTTTGGTATGAAGCACCTGATGATGCTTAAATAACGGGGAATATTCTTACTCTCCCAGCTTCCCCCCCCCCCCCCCCCCCCCCCCGCCACCTTTTTTTCATTAGTCACAAGTCAGTTTACATTAACACTGCAATGAAGTTACTGTGAAAATCCCCTAGTCGCCACAGTCCAGCGTCTGTTCGGGTAACACTGAGGAGAATTTAGCACGGTCAATGTACCCTAACCAGCACGTCTTTCAGACTGTGGGAGGAAACTGGAGCACCTGGAGGAAACCCATGCAGACACGGGGAGAACACGCAAACTCCACACAGACAGTGACTCAAACCGGGAATCGAACCTGGATCCCTGGCGCTGTGAGGCAGCAGTGCTAACCACTGTGCCATCGGCCGCCTTCACTCTGCCTCCCTCTCTGTCCCTGTGTCTCTCTATCCGTCTCTCTCACTCACCACCCTCCCCCTCCACTGTCTTTCTCGGTCTGCACACACAGCCCCCCCCCCCCCCCCCCCGCCCAATCCCCCACACTTTCGACCGTAGCTGATGTGTTTTCTGATTTTCTGTGAATCCTAGGGCTTTAGTCGTCAGTCGTCCTTGCTGTTCAAGATCCTGTCCAGTGTTCGCAATCACCAGATTAACTCTGACCTGGCCCAGCTTCTGCTGCGACTGGACTACAACAAATACTACACACAGGCCGGAGGCACGCTGGGCAGGTGAGAGAGAGAGCAGCAGAGCCTGTAACAGGCAGCAAGAGCTGCTGCTCAGCGACTTAGTGACACGGTCTGGGTGTAACACTGTATCGTGGGTAAATACTTGTTAAAGTTTGCGAAAGTTTTTTTATTAATGTCACAAGTAGGCTGACATTAACACTGCAATGAAGTTACTGTGAAAATCCCCTAGTCGCCACAGTCCTGTTCGGGTATACTGAGGGAGAATTTAGCACATCCAATGCACCCTAACCGGCACATATTTCGGACTGTGGGAGGAGACAGGAGCACCTGGAGGAAACCCATGCAGACACGGGGAGAACGTGCAGACTCCACACAGACAATGACCCAAGCCGGGAATCGAACCCAGGTCCCTGGCGCTGAGAGGCTAAACCACTGTGCCACTGTGCTGCCCTCTAATAGAAGCATCAGCTATTACTGATAGTGTACTGGGGGTAAATACGTGTCCTGGTGTGATACTGCACAAGATCCTAATTTGGGACTTTCCAAGCTGGTGTTTGCTGATGAGAGTGAGGTTGAACTCTGCAGCGCAGACACTGCCATGGAGCTGCCCTTTCAGATCCTCACTTTCTGAATACCGTGAGTGAGTGCCCTCAATGGCCTGTGCCAGATCCCTGCTCCCTGCTTCAGAACAAACAACTGAGAGGTAAGTTTAGAAAAATATGTGAGGATTAAAAATGTTGCTGTTACACCAGACTCTCTGCAACCTCCCCACCAGCGCTTTCGCTGAGACAGATTTGAACCCTTGAAGTGTGGTCCCACTGGAGAGAGTAAGTTTGGAAGACTGTCCCAGTTAGTATTTCTGCTGTGTTGAGCATCATTTGGGGGGCAAAAGGCCAGGCAGGGGGGAAACCAGCCCAGGTTCTTGCTCCTGATCACAACTCAGTGACCACTACTTGGGTGGGTAGGTAGGTAGGTGGGTGGGTGTATGTGTGTGTGTGTCGGTGGGTGGTTGTGGGTATTGTCTGTACCCCACACACAAACACTGTGTGTGCGCAACCTACATAAAGTATAAACAGATGGGATAATTGGCTTTGATGGCCTGTTCTGGGATGATCCTCACTCTGTCGGTGTCTGCTGAGTCAGGAGCTTTCAGAAAAGGAGTGAAATCAGAGGTAGAAATGTCTGGGAAACAGGACTGGAATAAAAATCAGGGTGGGTTTGACTTGTTTAATTCTACAATCCAGGCGCCTCACTGACAAAGCATTTTATTCTTGTTTCAGTTTTGCCATTTGACCTAACACGGGATGGCTCCATGGGGCAGAGGGTCCTGACCCTCCTGACACGTCTGCCATTTGTGGTTATATAAATGAACCTGCCGACTTGAAGACCGTCCACAACATCTCCGGTAATCCAACTGACCCACACCTTCACAATGGAGACATTGGAGTTTCACTTCAATCTGTGAACACTTTATACAAACGTTCAGGACAGGGTTTGTGAACTATTTTGCTGACCTCCCAGTCTCACCCTTTCCTTTCCCTCTCCTTGCTCTCCCCTCTCTCCCTATCCCTTCCTCTCTCTTCTCCCTCTCTCTCTCTCTCTTCTCCCTCTCTCTCTCTCTCTTCTCCCTCTCTCTCTCTCTCTTCTCCCTCTCTCTCTCTCTCTCCTCCCTCTCTCTCTCTCTCTTCTCCCTCTCTCTCTCTCTCTTCTCCCTCTCTCTCTCTCTCTCTTCTCCCTCTCTCTCTCTCTCTTCTCCCTCTCTCTCTCTCTCTTCTCCCTCTCTCTTTCTCTGTCTCCTTTCCCTCTGTGGCAGTCAGGTTTCCTCACCATTTTACCTACAGTTTCACAGAAACTTCCTGCTATGTATTTATAAGCCTGTGGGAGATTGTGGATGTTTTCTGGGAGATTGTGAATGCCCTCCTGCTGTACCTGTTTCTTTATCATTTGTACCTGTTCCTGTGTCCAGCCGCTACGATGGGCTGGCTGGGATGTGACTGTGTTGCAGAGGCCAGACCTTGGGTTGGCTTTGACCAGTGCCTGGAAGAGGTTTAAGAATTGCATGTGTGTGAATTCTCAAGGTCAAATCTTTGAACGTTTCTGGGCAGTTATCCTGAAACATGGACTGATTCCAAAACATTTGGGGTGTTGTCCCTTCCACTGCCCACTGCCCCCTCCCCCAGTCTCTGTGGGGGCCATACAGAGGAGCACACGCTAGAATCGCTGGAATTCAGCATGAATGAGGCCTCCGTGTTCCGTTGCTTCGAATGACCTTTGACTCTTGATTCCATTTCCCAAGGTGTCCACTTGCCTGCCCCCTTGCCAAAGTCTCTGGTTATGCATGGGGATAAAGCCTGGGCCCTCTGCCTCGCTGGTTGGTTTGGAAATCTAGTCCACTATCCCTGCATTGCAAGAAGATTGACTGTCCAAAGCCACTGTCCCTAATTTGGGAATCACATTAACAGCCTTTGTGGGAATGGGGAGATTGCCCTGAGGGGAGATAGGTGGCACTTGACCGGGTCTGACCCATATTAAGGTGGCAAAGCCAAGGAAGCGTTGTTCTTATCGTTGTTTGGATTTGCTTGCTACATGAAATGAAAGTTCTCTTCCTGTCAGCGCTGGCCCTCACAAGAAGGTAAAATGACAGAGCCCCCCAGTGAAGCAGTGACTGCCACACGCTGGGCACTGATTCACCATGGTGTGTGGACAATGCTGGAAACACTTGCTGTCTCCCGGGGGCTACAGAGAGTGCAAACCAATGTTCAATCCTATAGCCCGTCAACATTCGCTACCCTTTCATTGTGAACCCAGATTTGTAAATAGCACCCAATAAAACGGAATGGGTGCCACTGTGTGTATCTCTGATTGAACCCCTGCTCTGTGACCCTACTGCACGTGGCAGTGAAGTGTTAGAGCTCTCTTGAGTAACAGCAATCTAAAGGCACTCAGTTGGTTCCTTACACAAACAGCGCTGGACACCATGTGTCCAATACAAGGTCTTTAATTACTTGTGCAGAAGGAGAACTTTCCACGGCAAACATGGGACGGCCGGAGCAGTTCTGAGGTTACAGAGAAACGGCTCAGCAGTTAGAGTCAATCACAGCAAATCAGGAACAAGAGATTTTTCACATCTTTCATTGACATACAGATTTGCCAATTAAATCCCGGTCTTTCGCCCTTCCTTGTTTGATTAAAAAATTGACTTCTGCTAATCCTTCATTTGCATATCCTCATATCTTGCCTTCATATATTCCTCCCTCCTCGCTGCTTGTGGAGTAAGTATTTGGACTGAGATGGAAAAGCTCTAATTCAACCCACTGTTAGGAGAAACTCAGAAGAGGTTGTAGTCAAATCTTTTTCACAAAACATAGCTTCTTGAAGGCAGAACCAAACACAAAAAATGGGGAGAGAAAGAGACTGCTTCTTGGCTTGCTGCTAAATTGCTTCCCCCAAAACGAAACTGACAATCCAAAGGAAAAATCTCCCTATCACCTGACTGCCACAAACTAAACTGGAACCCGATCACCTGACTGCCCCAGCTTAGCTCCACCCCTGACAACATCACTGAAGCTGTAAGCTGCATGATTTTAAAAAAAAACCAAGGTACACTCACATGACACCACCCAATTTCAGAGCTGCTTTTCTCACCCATGTCCAGATCTATTCAGACAACTCCGAGGTTCAACCCAGTAAAGGGTGCAGGACGGAAAGGTGCCAATATAGTCCTATCCCTTCTGTAGACGGGGTCTGTGATGAAATGTATAATTAGCTCAGTGCCTGCAGAGTAGGAAAGGTATTTTAGTTTGTCATTTCAATTGTTGCTTGGGTAATACAGAACTTGAATCTTGTTCACATGGAGACATGTTGCCAAAGTTTTTCATCTCACACTCATCAGGACATAGGAATGTAGAAGAAGGCCATTCAGCCCATTCAACAACATCATGGCTGATGAATATCATTCTCCCACTGTCTCCCCTTGACATCTTTGGAGGCAAGAAATATATATATTTCCTCCTGAAGTATCAAAGAATCTCTCTGGTGCCCAAGAAGACCATTCAGCCCATAGAGTTAAAACTGACTCTCTGGTAAAGTGTCTTAATCCAGGTCCACTTCCTCCGTTAACCTCACACATTTCTCATGGCTAATCCCCCTAACCTACACATCTTGGGACACTAAGGGAGAATTTAGCATGGTCAATGTACCTAACCAGCACATCTTTCAGACTGGGAGCGAACCAGAGCACCCGGAGGAAGCCCAAGCGAACACGGGGAGGACATGCAAACTTCACACAGACAATGACACCTGCCCCGCCAAGTTGGGAATCGAACCTGGGTCCTTGGCGCTGTGAGGCAGCAGTGCTAACTGCTCATAGACTTATAAAATCCCTACATTGAGAAGGAGGCTATTCGGCCCATTGAATCTGTACTGACCACAATCCCACCCAAGCCCTATTCCTATAACCCCTCATATTTACACCACTACTCCCCTGACATTAGGGTTAATTTAGCATAGCCAATCAACTTAACCCTGCACATCTTTGGACACTAAGGGGCAATTTAGCATGGCCAATTCACCCAACCCACACATCTTTGGACTGTGGGAGGAAGCTGGAGCACCCAGAGGAAACCCAGACAGATGTGGGGATAACATGCAAACTCCACATAGTGACCCAAGCCGGGAATCGAGCCCGGGTCCCTGGCGCTGTGAGTCAGCAGTGCTAGCTACCGTGCTGTCAATCTGAATGAAGGTGCGTGTCCCTTGTGATCCAACAGCCCACTGAGCTAATAAAGTGTTACCAATGGCCAAGAAACTGTTCCAGCCCCTATTGAGGGGAGGGTGGTGTGGGAAATGGGGGGTTTTAAACAAGGATTCTGAAAGAAAGGAGCAGGCATGTTGTAAATATACATTATCCATCATCCTCCTCTGTGCATTTTGACGGGGAACTTGGGAAGTGAAGCTGCAATGGTCTAAGTGTTTGTTCTGCAGGCCCATTCATAAATAAAATATGAGTGACAGAAGCAATCATCTAACTTCTCCTCTGCCCCTGAGGATGTTCACGCTCTAGTGAACTGTGCCATGCCACCTGTCAAAAGCTCTCCTTTCCATTCCCTCTCTGTCACCCTCAGGAAACCCCTGAGTAAAAACTGCACCACGCTCTTCAATGCTGGTTAGCAGTCTGCATCCTGACTGGTTGCTAAAGTGCTGGCAATTAAAGTGAAAGTTTATTTATCGGCGTCACAAGTAGGCTTAGATCAACACTGCATGAAATTACTGTGAAAATCCCCTAGTTGCCACTGTTTGGGGACACTGAGGGGGAATTTAGCACGGCCAGTGCACCCTAACCAGCACATCTGTCAGAGCATCTTACCCAGGCCCTACCTTCGTACCCCCAAGTAGTTACCCTGCCAAGCCCGCTGCCTCGGCAAAGCAGCCAGCATAATTATGGACCTCATGCACCTCGGACATTCTCTCTTCCGCCTTCTTCCATTGTGAAAAAGATAAAAAAGTCTGAGGTCACGTACCAACCGACTCAAGAATAGCTTCTTCCCTGCTGCTGTCAGATTTTTGAATGGACTTATCTTGCATTAAGTTGTTCTTTCTCTGCACCCTAGCTATAACTGTAACACGACATTCTGCACTCTTGTTTCCTCCTCTATGAACAGTATGTATAGTGTGCAAGAAACAATACTTTTCACTGTATGCTAATACATCTGACAATAATCAATTCCCCCCTACCCTACACATCTTTGGACAATAAGGGGCAATTTAGCATGGCCAATCCACCTAACCTGTACATCTTTCAGACTGTGGGAGCAGCCAAAGGAAACCCATGCAGACATGGGGAGAACATGCAAACTACACACAGACAGTGACCCAAGCTGGGAATCGAATCCGGGTCCCTGGTGCTGAGAGGCAGCAGTGCTAACCAGAAGGGGCTTGTCAGGGTGGATACTGAGGGAATGCTTCCCCTCTTGGTGGAATCCAGACCTAGGGGGACACAGTTTCAAAATTAGGGGATCTCTCATTTAATGCAGGGGTGGGGGTGTTTGGGCGGGGGGGGCCGTGCATGGGAGTGTAGAACAGACAGAAAAGTGGAATTAAGACCATAATCCAATCAGCCATATTTTAAGTTAATTTATTTGTGTCACAAGTAAGGCTTACATTAACACTGCAATGAAGTTACTGTGAAAATCCCCGAGTCGCCACACTCCGATGCCTGTTTGGGTACACTGAGAGAGAACTTAGCATGGCCAATAGACCTAACCAGCTGATTGTGGGAGGAAACCGAAGGGAACCCACGCAGACATGGGGAGAACGTGCAGACTCCACACCGACAGTGACCCAAGCTGGGAATCGAACCCAGATCCCTGGCTCTGTGAGGTAGCAGTGCTAACCACTGTGCCGTTCTTATTAACTAGTGAAGCAGGTGTGAAGGGCCGAGTGGCTCACTCTATACGTTCTTATGTACCTGTCACTGAGACGAATGTGGTTGGACAGCAATTGGAAGAAGGCTTCTGCAATCAGCTTCCCTGAATAGCGCTGCCAACAACGGTAAGAACCTGTGCTAATCTTAGAATAAATAAAGGACTGGTACGCCAGAGAGAAACAAGTTCAACACACATTCAAATTGAAGTTGGAATAGCTTATTATTGTGATGATATTTCATACTGACATTTAAAACTCTATCTAAGAATGTTCTTTTTAGGGAATTTTGAAATTGCCTCGGGCAAATGTTCAAACTTCTAGGTTCTAGATTCAACAACAAGTTGTATTTACATCAGGAATAGGCCCGGGAGAAGGTCACACATCTCCTCGAGCCTCCCCTGCTGCTCAGCAACTTCCCAGCTAAACTTCTACCTCGACTCTGCTTCCCCACCTGATCCCCAGAGTCGATAGAGTGATCCAAAGCTTTTCACCTACAATCAGCTCACTCACAGCTGAATGGTTAAACTGAACTGAAAACAGGGGCCTCGTCTGTCTCGGGGGGGCCAGGGTTTGACGCAACCTGTAGACTATACGCCGATGCTAATGTTTGTCGTGTCACAAAGATGTAGAGGCCAGTCAGCCGCACGCCACATTCCCCTCCTAAACAGCACATGGATTGCAAACACTCAAAGGCAGTGTAGCTCACCACTATTTACTCGAGGGTATGTAGCGACACCCACATTGCACCATCTCGTAAATGTTTGTGTGGGACACCCCCCCCCACCACTCCCCCCCCCCACTGGAGCGCTACTCATTGGGATTCAGAAGAATGAGAAAGAATACACTGGCACTGGAGGGGATGCAGAGGAGATTCACTAGGTTGATTCCGGAGTTGAGAGGCTTAGCTTGTGAGGAGAGACTGAGTAGACTGGGGCTATACTCATTGGAATTGAGAACAATGAGGGGAGATGTTATGGAAACATATAAGATTATGAAGGGAATAGATAAGATAGAAGCAGGGAGGTTGTTTCCACTGGGGGATGAAACTAGAGCTAGGGGGCATGGCCTCAAAATAAGGGGGAGCAGATTTAGGACTGAGTTGAGGAGGAACTTCTTCACCCAAAGGGTTGTGAATTTGTGGAATTCCACCAGTGAAGCAGTTGAGGCTACCTCATAGAATGTTTTCAAGGCAAAGATAGATAGATTTTTGAACAGTAAAGGAATTAAGGGTTCTGGTGAGCCGGTGAGTAAGTGGAGCCGTGATCTTATTGAATGGCAAAGCAGGCTTGAGGGCCAGATGGCCGACTCCTGCTCTTAGTTCTTATGTTCTCATCCATGTATTGATTGCTCTTTGTATAAATAAGGATGACAGAGTGTAGTCATACAGCAAATTCGGCCCATTGAGTTGGTGTAAGAACTGTCCCAGTTAGTAGTCCCATTGCCATGTCTGTCATCCCTAGCCTGGCAAATCATTCCTTTACAAGCAGACCATCCGATTCCCTTTACTGATATCTGTCTCAAAATTATTTTTCATTGGTTTGAGCGAGTGACTCTGTATTTGAACCTTGCACTTGGGAGTGGTATTCTGGATATGCTTTTCCCATTCCAGTGTCTGTGCTATTTTCCCACTGTCAAATCACAGTTACCAAACCCCTCCCCCCGCCAACCCCGAGCTGCAACCAAGAACTTTCCAGAATCAATCACATAATCTCACAGTCGCAGAAGAGGCCCTTTGGCCCATTGAGTCTGCACCAACAAGTGAGAAACACCTGAACTCCCATCTAATCCCACTTGCCAGCACTTGGCCCTGAGTGTTATGATGTGCCAAATTTCCATCCAGGTCCTTTTTAAAGGATGTGAGGCATCCCACCTCCAACACCCTCCCCAGGCAGTGCATTCCAGACTGTACCATCTGGCACGGTGGCACAGTGGTTAGCACGGCTGCCTCACAGCGCCAGGGACCTGGGTTCAGTTCCCAGCTTGGGCCATTGTCTGTGCGGAATCTGCGTGTTCTCCCCGTGTCTGCGTGGGTTTCTTCCGGGTGCTCTGGTTTCCTCCCACAATCTGAAAGATGTGCAGGTCAGGTTGATTGGCTGTGCTAAATTGACCCACGTTTCAGGGGGAGGACTAGCAAAGTAATTATGTGGTGTTATTGGAATAGGGTGGGATTGTTGTTAGTGCAGGCTCGATGGGCCAAATAGAACATAGAACATAGAACATAGAACATTACAGCGCAGAACAGGCCCTTCGGCCCACGATGTTGCGCCGACCAGTTACAAAAACAATGACCCACTAGCCTATACCAATCCCTTTTCGTCCATAAACCTATCCAGAGATCTCTTAAACGCCCCCAAACTAGACGCATTTACAACTGCAGCAGGCAGGGCATTCCAATCCTTCACCTCCCGCTGGGTAAAGAACCTACCCCTGACATCCGTCCTGTAGCTACCCCCCCTTAATTTAAAGCCATGCCCCCTCGTGCTAGCTTTCTCCATCCGAGGAAAAAGGCCATCACTATCCACCCTATCTAAACCTCTAATCATCTTATATGTTTCAATAAGATCCCCTCTTAGCCGCCTTCTTTCCAACGAAAACAACCCTAAATCCCTCAGTCTCTCCTCATAGGACCTCCCCACCATACCAGGCACCATCCTAGTAAACCTCCTCTGCACCCTCTCCAACGCCTCCACATCCTTCTTGTAATGCGGGGACCAGAACTGCACACAGTACTCCAAGTGCGGCCGCACTAGAGTAGTGTACAGTTGCAACATTACACTGCGACTCCTAAATTCAATCCCCCTACCAATAAACGCCAAGACACCGTACGCCTTCTTAACAACCTTATCTACTTGATTCCCAACTTTCAGGGATCTATGTACACACACACCTAGATCCCTCTGTTCATCCACACTATTCAAAGTCCTCCCGTTAGCCCTATACTCGACACATCTGTTGCTCCTACCAAAGTGAATTACCTCACACTTCTCCGCATTAAATTCCATCCGCCACCTCTCGGCCCAGCTCTGCAACCTATCTAAGTCTCCCTGCAGACTATGACACCCTTCCTCACAATCTACCACACCTCCAATTTTGGTGTCATCAGCAAATTTACTAATCCACCCAACTATACCCTCATCCAGATCATTAATAAATGGCCCCTTCTGTACTGTAGGGATTCTCTGATTCGTTGCAGAACTTGGTGCTTGCATTATCTGGACACCGGAGGGTGCTCTAAGCTCAAATATCCTCCCACTCCTACATAGATGCTGCCATTTACTTGCTTCAATTCCTGTTCCCACTGAGCATTGACTCTGGATGTTTGGCTACGGGCTGCATCACAGTTCAGCCTGACACTGTTGAATATCCTGGAGGGTTGTGGGCTGTGCAACTTGGAAGGTCTGAAGAGAATAAGTCACCCCCCCCTTGCGATGTGGAGCCACAGGCTTTGAAGATGCAGGAGTACAGACCATAATGGTTATGTTACTGGGCCAGCAGTGAGGAGGCTGTGGCACAGTGGTTATTGTCACTGGACTAGTAGTAATTGAGCCAGGGTAATCTTCTGGGGACTTGGGTTTGAATCCCACCACGGCAGCTGGTGAAATTTAAATTTAATTTAAAAATCTGGAATTAAGAATCTACTGATGACCGTGAAACCATTGTCGATTGTGGAGAAAACCCATCTGCTCTGCTGATGTCCTTTAGGGAAGGAAATCTGCCGACCTTACCCGGTCTGGCCTACATGTGACTCCAGAGATGCAGCAGTGTGGTTGACTCCCAACTGTCCTCGGGCAACTAGGGATAGGTAATAAATGCTGGCCAGCCAGAGACACCCATAGCCCAGGAATGAATAAAAAAATTCATAGAACTGTCAATCTCTTACCTTTGCTAAAATGTCAAAAGTCGTTATAATCTTCAGTCTTCCCCTTTTAAAACTCAAGTTTAATATCACCTGAGTCGCCACCAGACCCCCATCCCTCTGGTGTCTGACTGACTTTTACAGACAATTCCAAAAGGCAGACAGAATGCAAACCTCACTCTGGGATGCCAGAGTCCTCCTGGAACCAATTGTCCTCGGCTTTGTCACTCCACTGCAGTCCCAACGCCTGACACCAGATGGCAGCATCGCTCCAGCACAGTGAGTTTAAAGTTTTTAAAGTTTATTTATTAGTGTCACAAGTTGGCTTACATTAATACTGCAATGAAGTTACTGTGAAAATTCCCGAGTCGCCACACTATGGCTGCCTGTTTGGCTACACTGAGGGGTAATTTAGCATGGCCGATGCATGTCTTCCAGACTGTGGGAGGAAACCGGAGCACCTGGAAGAAACCCACGCAGACATGGGGAGAACATGCAGACTCCACACAGACAGTGACCCGAGGCCAGGAATCGAACCCAGGTCCCTGGCACTGTTAATAGAGAATAATTCATTCAAATACATGGGCCATACTGAACCCAATGAACTAGTTCAAAATACAAAGATGACAAAAAGATAAGTGGAAAAGCAAATATGACACAAAGATAAGTGGAAAAGCAAATTGTGCGGAGGGTGTAGAAAGTCTGCAGAGGGATCTAGATAGGCTGAGCGAGTGGGCGAGGACCTGGCAGATGGAATACAATGTTGGCAAGTGTGAGGTTATCCACTTTGGCAGGACTAATAGTAGGAGGGACTACTATTTAAAGGGCGAAAAGCTGCAGCATGCGACGGTGTAGAGGGACCTGTGGGTCCTTGTGCATGAGTCGCAAAAACCCAGCCTGCAGGTGCAGCAGGTGATCAGGAAGGCAAATGGGATGCTGGCCTTCATAGCGAGGGTGATTGAATATAAAAGTAGGGAGGTCTTGCTGCAACTGTACAGGGCACCGGTGAGGCCGCAGCTGGAGTACTGTGTGCAGTTTTGGTCGCCGCACTTGCGCAAGGATATTTTGGCCTTGGAGGGAGTGCAGAGGAGGTTTACTAGGCTGATACCGGAGATGAGGGGGTTGGACTATGAAGAGAGGCTGAATAGACTGGGCTTGCACTTGGAGTTTAGAAGGGTGAGGGGGGTTCTTATTGAGACGTATAAGATGATGAAGGGGATGGATAGGGTAGAGGTGGAGAGGTTCTTCCCGCTCAGAAAGGACAGCAGGACTAGAGGGCACAGCCTCAAGATAAGAGGGGGGGGGGACAGTTTAGAACGGAGTTGAGGAGGGACTTCTTCACTCAAAGGGTGGTGAATCTCTGGAATTCTCTGCCTGTTGAAGTGGTGGAGGCTACCTCGCTAAATATATTTAAGACGTGGGTAGATAGGTTTTTGGTAGGCAAAGGGATTAAGGGTTATGGGGAGAAAGCGGGAAAGTGGAACCGAGCCACTTCAGATCAGCCATGATCTTATTGAATGGCGGGGCAGGCTCGAGGGGCTAGATGGACTACTCCTGCTCCTATTTCTTATGTTCAACGTCATGTCATTACTATTATCTCTGTTGAGTTAGTGGAGAAAACTCTGAGATTAACAGCAGAGGACACTTGGGCTTTGAGAGCAGGAGATTAAATATATATTAGAAGAGATAGTGTTCTGCAGGGCTCTGGGGAATGGGCCAGGGAGCAGAACTAATTGTGTAGCTCCTTCAAGGAGCTATCACAGGGGGGATGGGTAAATGGCCTGCTGATATGCTGCATCATTATCTGATTCTAAGAACCTATCATAGGGAATTGGCTGTGGAGGGAGGTGGGGAACTATTCTGCAGGGAAAAGGTCTTTGGCATAACCTGT